>NC_066584.1:295399452-296599452 GCF_024323335.1 Lathyrus oleraceus
CCTTTGTGGATAGTTTTGTTGTATGGGCATATTCCCCAATACATGCATCTTTGCGTCAGCTCGAGTCTTTCCATCGATTTATTTTCATGGAATCCATTCGTGTCTCCCAGCAAGTTTTACAGTCGTGACTTGCTCACGCATTTTTACCCCATTTCCCCAGAGTCTCTATCTCCCTAGTGAGTGTGTTACTCCTGTGGATTTTCAGTTTCTCCCGATTTCTTTTCCTTTATGGCAATTAATCACCATGAAGATTTTATTTTTGCATGCATACATTTGCATCATGAGGTCTCTTAGGGACCAAAATTCGTCTCTTTGTTATTATTTAAGCCCATTCTACCTCGCCGAGACGAAGATTTTAACCTTCATATCTCCAGCTAGAATGACCTTAAATAGAGGCATCTATAAGACCCTAATTTTGACCCTAAGATCCCTCATGGCATCATATCATTGCTCAATGCATTTGCCTCAAGGATCATAGCATGTGTGACTCCTTAACCCTAGGGGTGGGACTTGTGTGAGTTGATTTGAGACCACCAAGCATGCTTGTATTGTGTATTATTGCTTTTCTTATTTTGATTACTAACCAAAAGCACAAAAATATGTCACTAACCTCTTTTGTTTTGAAGCCCAAGTGATCATGTGATCCCCTGCTCCTAGGAGGCTCCTATGCTCAACGAAGTGGCTAATTGAAGATAAGGAAAAGCATGACAATGGTCCACAAGGTTCCAATCATCATATGTGTCCCCCAAGGATCTCAATTTTCCAATTTGATCAAGATAACCCAAAGGGCTTGAGGATTTTTTCTCAAGGAAACCCTAATTCAACTATGCATTGACTGTGCCTTGCTCATAAAGAAACCTCAACCTATGATCAAATTCTATAAAGGTAAGTTCTTTCATTCATTATTTTATGCATATATGAGCCTATTTGAGTATCCTCAATCATTCATTCATCAAGATTTGAAGTTTGGCCTTGAGAAGTTGACCAGTCAAGTCATCTAACTAAACTGAGGATTACTGAGACACATATTTTGATGTGTTTGTCAAATGAAGATGACCCCAAGAGAAAACGTGTTCTTAATAACCATATGAACAACTTTCATGTTCATCAAAAATCCATTTGAAACATGTAAGGTCATTATTCATTTCAAAACATTATAGGTCATTTTTATTGAAACCCTAATTTTGGGTCAACTTCCCAAAGACCTAACTTCCTTTTTTTTTTTTTTTATGATTTTGAGGTGAGACCAATTGAATTGGAAAAAAATAAGATGTATAATTCAAATGTTATGTTGGAAAAAATTTCATAATCCTAAAATAAACACATGTGATAATACAAAACATTATAGGTCACTTTGGACCAAAACCATTGAATTTGAAAATTGTCCAACTTCAAGTGTCCATAACTTTCTCATAAAAAATCCAAATGATGCAAACTTTAAGTCCAAATTTATCATCTTGAAAATATCTACAACTTTGATGTTAAAGGTTTTTCCAATTGAGTCTTGCATCATTAAAACAGAAGGGCTTGAAGTTGATCACTTTTGGCAAAAAAATTCAAAGGGAACCTAGACATGTTTTGTACCTCAAACTTCAAAGCCAATTTTCATAAATTTCCAAACTCCAAATGGATTTTTTCCCAACATAGATTTTGTTCCTTATGTCAAGAGCTTTCCAATCATTACTCACATGACCATGTTTAGATTTTCCATGTGTGATATTCGAAGGGCTTAATGTTTATGATCAATTATGCAATTCACATTGAAACTTCATATGCAAGCAAATGCCAGGCCTTGTGCACGTCCAATTCACTCCAAAATGATCTCAGCATGCAATTCCATTCAATTTTAGGCCTCACATGCGCCTGTACAGGCCCATGCATGGAGGATCCAAAATTCATGCACACGAGCATTACACCTCCTTGCATCAAGCTCAGCTATAAATACATGTGCTTGCTCATTCAAAAACCAACCTGAAGGAGATCTGAAACTCTGCTGAATTGAAACCTCACCCTCACTCAAAGGAATTTCAGTTTTCATTTCTCAAATTCAAGCTCGAATTTCAACATCCTTAGTTGATCTTCAAGTCTTAATTCCTTAGCCTTGCATCCTCATTACATCTCCAGATCGAATTGGAATGAAAAGCTTGAAGAGATCGTGTTGTTCAAAGCTGCATTTTAGAGGTATATCACTCAACTGTTTTGATCTGGATCTTGAAATACAATGTGAATTGCTTGAGTTGGAACTGTTTTCTGAAGTCCTCGAGCAAGAGGCAGGCCAATGGTGGTCTTAATTTCATGAATTGAGACATTTCAGATCAAACACCATGATCTTCAAGCTCTTGTTTCTCTTTAAATAGAAACATTGAGGAAGATCCAAGGTAACAGGGGTGATGTACATCACCCTAGCTTCATTTTGGTACCATTGTTTTTCATTTTCATTAAGTTTGAAAACCCTGCGCGTGGTGGCTGGAGTTTGCTCTCTGGCCGGAGAAGATGGTGGTTTCCACCACCATCCCCACGTGGATGCTTCAGATCCTTTGGATCTCTTTCAAATGTTATAATCGTGGCCATTGATTCATTTGACTTATTTTAATTCCAAATGTGATGCGCTTGACTTGAGACCATGGTGAGACCGCGCCTCTGAGCCGTGTGATGATGCCACGTCAATTAATGAAACAGATCCAAGGGGCGCTGATTTTTGCTATTTTCTATTTCTTGTTTTAATTTCATTAATTCCTTTTATTTTCAAAAATTCATAAATATATTATTTGAAGTCACAAAAATATGAGACCAACACCAAAAATTTTCTTGAAAAATCTAGTTTCAGATTTTGATTTTTAATTATTTTTGTGACTTCATTTAATATTTTTTGTGAATTATTTGGTTTTTAATAGTTTTTAATTCATTTTAAATACTTTCTGATATTTGAAAAATCCAAAAATATTTTCTTAACACATATGGATCATGATAAGTCAATGAAAAATAGTCTCATCAATTTCTTAATTGATTTGAGATTTATTTGAGATATTAATTCATTTGTGTTATTTTTCATTGTTTTAAAATAGTTTCTGATTTAAAAAATTATTGGAAAAATTTGTCAAACCTTGTTTGACCTTGATAGACCTATGAGAATTTAATTGGACTTATCCAAGTTGATTTGAATTGAATTTAAGGTTTGACCATATTTTGTCCATTTTAATTTTTCATTTATTTTAATTCCAAAAAATACCAAAAAAATATGTTTGACTTGTTGACTTCTAATCTTTATTTCTCTTCTGTTTTACATTAGTTGATGATGATTTGATTCACTTTTGACCAATTGTGTTTGATATTTGAATGTTCTTTCCATTCCATTTCATCTTCATCTCACTTTTTTTTTATATTGGCTAATGAGTTAATGTCTTATGGTTGGTCTTGACATATGAGAGGCTTAACCTTCTTTGATCTAAATCAAACTCAACTTGATCCAAGATCAAGTGAGTTGCTTTGTGTCCAAGATAGGTTGCTTCTTGGTCAAGCAAAAAACCTAAAGTCCATACAAGGCTTTCCTCTTTTCTTTTGGCATGGCAAGTTGTAGGAGCTTGGCTTACTAGTCATGATCTCTAACTTGTGTTTATTTGCCTATAGTTTTATTGACCGGCCTCAGATAGGTGTGACTACTACATTAGTCCACTTACGATTGCTTAACATAGTGCTAAATTGTCTTATGACACACTAACATTAACCATACTAACTATTAACTTTAATTTGAGCATTTAATTTCTTGCAATTTACTTTAATGCAATTTACCTCTTGCTCATTTATTCATATCGCTTTTTTTACTTTGCTCTCTTTAGCTCATATTTTATGTTTATGTCATTTTCCTTTTGCTCATTTGAGCTCATTATTGTATATAAATGTATCATTGCTTTGTGTTTGTTTTGTCTTTGTTTGTGTGAACCCAATGCAAAAAGGAGAAAGGACTTAGAATTAGGACCTTACATATTCTTAAAGGAGTTCAAGAGCAACTAGGCTTTCTGCCTTTAGAATGCTAAACTTGTTGAAGAGCAACTAAGCCTCATGCCTTTAGAATGCTAAATCTTAAAGTTGACTTCAAATGACCCCTAATCTAAAATCATTCTTTGTCCATTCCTTTTATTGTGTTGTGAGCCTTTTGATGTTTGTTCTTGTGTGATAGGGATTCCATCTTGAGATAGTAAGAAGGACCGTTGTCATGAGTAGCCAAGTTAAGAGAGACAAGCCAAATGGAGATCCTAGGAGCTTGAATGTATACTTGTTTGATTGCTTGAGTACTTACTAAGTCCAAAGGAAAGGAGCATCTTGAATCATCTTTATGATTTTAAGAAAAGGAACTCCTAGGGTTTTATCTCTTATTTCATCTTTGTATGCTTTAGGACTAACCCTTCTCTTCTTCTCTCCACTCTAACCCAAGCCAAACTCTTTATGTGCAAACTTTGACATTGTTTTCAAACTATAAACCTAGGTCTTATGCCTTTGATTTTTCAAACTCTTTTCATTAGTACTCATTATGAATGAACCTTAAGTCAACGTTGACCTTATTTTGTGAATACTTCTAACTTGTAAATACAACTCACTTTAAGTTGTTTTTGTGGTTCCAATGGCCACCTTTGTTAAAACCTTTTTCATAAACATTAGTCATAGGTTTGAGTTATCATAGTGGTTGATGTAAACCTCACCTTATCCTTAGTGATTGGACTATAAGTCTTCCATACTTATTATAGGGTTAACCGCTCACTAGTATGTTGAAGCCCTCCTCACATGGTGGATTGTTGGTTTAAGTTGAGTTTTCTCCCTTTGATAACAAAAGACCTTAAGGCTTTTGATCAAATCAATTCACCAATCTTTGAGATTTTTACCCCGAACTACGAGGTTTTGATCCTACCTTTGTGATGGTACGTAGGAAATGGGTTCATCCATTCAAACAACAAATTTGTAAATATAATCTATTGTCTTCACATCCCCCCAATCGTTTGCACATATTTTCACAAATACAAACCTACAACACACATTTTGCAAAAATGGCTCCCTTAGAGTATTAAGGATGTTTTGGGTGCTTAAAACCTTCCCATTTCATAACCAACCCCCTTACCTAGATCTCTGACATTTTTATTAGTTTTTGATTTGATAAAACTTCTTACTTGGCTTTTGTTCGCTTTTTAGCCTTTCCTTTGGACAAATAGAAGTGCGGTGGCGACTCGAATTGTATGCTTACTTTTGGTTTAGTCCATAAACCATAAGGTAACGAATACCCCGCTACATAGCCCTTTTCCGACATGTTGTTATGCTTCCTAATTCTAATATGTACAACTAGACTCAGAGAATATCGTCCAATATACATAAACGCTAAAGTATCATAGTTTTGACATCATACGAAGTAGACCTAACAAAAATTTGCACTCACAAATACTCTTAAAGCTAAAGTAGACAAGGCATTACAACCAAAGATTACATTTTCTATTGATCAATCAAAGTTTAAACGGTCTTTGAACCCTTCATATAAAAAGTATGAATATGTTCAAAAGGACTTAAATAGCAAAAGTATATATCTCATCACAACTTATTTTGTCACTATTGTTGCCAGAAAGGTCACACTATTGAAAAATGCAAGTTTAGGAGACTCTTTGTTCCTAAGAGTATTTTTCAATGGTTGCCTAAATGCAACCTTGATTTCACTCACTCTCAAGGATCCAATGAAAATTAGGTACCTATTACTCTTGTTTGATTCTATAGGTTGAATGTCTTAGCTCTGCAGAGAAAATATGGTTTCTCGATAGTGGATGCTCAAGACATATGACGGGTGACATCTATCTAGTCATTGACTTTGTGCTATAGAAGAAGTTTTTTTTTTTACCTATGGAGACAACAACAAAGGAGAAATACTTAGAAAAGGTAGTGTAGGTAATCCCTCGTCTACTACTATCTCTGATGTTATGTTAGTTGAAAGTCTTAAACATAATATTCTTAGCATTAGTCAATTACGCGACAACAGGTTTAAAGTAACTTTTAAAAATACTTGTTGCATGTTTTAACATAATTAAAAGAAATATTGTATGTTTAAAGGCTTGAGGGTTAATAACTCTTATATGCTTAACTTAGATGACATATCCTTGACGGGAACTAAGTGTCTAGTGACAATGAGTGAAGACTCTTGGTTATGGCATAAGCGCCTAGCTCATATCAACTTTGATTTACTAAAAAAAGTGTCTTCAAAATATTTAGTAATCGGTCTACCAAAAATAAAGTTTTCAAAAGACCATTTATACGATGCAGGCCAAATGGGTAAGCAAACAAGAGTCTCGTTTAAATCGAAAAACATTGTTTCAACTTAGAGACCTCTTGAGATTCTCCATATGGATCTCTTTGGTAACTCAAGGAACAAAAGCAGAGGTGGCAATTACTATGGTTTTATGATAGTAGAAGATTACTCGAGATTTTGTTGGGTCGTCTTTTTGCATAGTAAAGGTGAGACTTTTTCAGCTTTAACACAATTTGCGAGGTTATTCCTGTTGCCACCGGGGTCACGAAACTGGGACTTAAGAGAAAGCCAATAGGATGGCAAGATCAAAAGAGTCTCCACTAGATTTTATTTGTATGCCTCTATCGGAGAGGCGAGGGGAAATGGTCGATAAAACACTCAAAAAAAGATACGTGCATGGAAAGCGCAAGAAAAAGGGTAAGGAATCGGTCTCGCAACCGAGACTTGGGTTCAGAAGTCGGTTACACAAGGGAAAAATATTAGCACCCTCACATCCATGGTATTCCATGGGAACCATTAGGTTGTTTACGTATGTGGGTATTTATCACGATTATTGTTTTATTTTCAAAATAATGTGTAAGAGAATGAGATTTTGAGTTTTTGTTAATATTATGCTCGCCAAGGATTGCGGCCTTTGTGCCTACGTATCACACATCAGGGATGAGTAATCAGAGCTTCGTAGTTCGGAGTAGAAAATGTTTATGTGTTTTATTGTTTTTACCTTTGAGAACAAGGTTTTCGGGATGGGTGCCCTAAGGCACTAAAGTTAGGTTTGATGGGTTATGTTGATTTAACCTTGAACAAGGGTTTATGAAAAAAGATTTTTTGTGATTAGATTATACTAAAGTCTAGGGGCGGAGGTGAATATTCTAGACAACAAGCCAAACATCTTGCGTCCAAAATAATCAGAGTGAGGGTAATAATGCTCTATTCTCACTCATTCTCCACCACTTAAGGCTCGTGGCGCACGATAACAATCATAGTTGTTAAGTATTTTAAAATTGATTAGGAAAATGCCGCTTGATGTTGGATCAAGGGTTTGTTTATTTGATTGAGAAATTGGGTAATGCAACATGCATGCAAAGTAACCAATAAGAAAATAAAGGGTCTCATTGTAAGGTAACCCAGGAGAAAGCCTTGTGTGTGCAAAAAGTGACCTAAGCTAAACAAAGGATAATGGTCTTACAAACATGTCCCCCTAAGGTGGTGCCATGATGCCATTCTTACAACCGGAATGCAAGTACAGATGAAACCCAAAGTTCATAAAGTATCACAAAGATAATGGGAAAGGCCTCCAAGAAAAGGTCCTAGGATGAGATCCTCTAAGTCCAAATGGATCAAGTGAAATGGATTGTTTTTGGTCTTATAATTTTATCATGTTTTTGTTGTTTTTAAATGTAATGATAATAATAAAGTAAAGACAAATGATAAAGTATGCATGATGAGTTTGTACAATGATAATGATAATGAGTACTTAAATGTAAATGACATAAAAGTAAATAAAAATGATAATGAAAATAACAAAAGGTTAGTAGTAATCAAAGTTAGTGAAGTTAAGTTAAGTTGGTATGAACAAATGAGCCAACACTTGGGGATTATCTATCTTTAGGTCAATAGATTCAAAATATGGTGCATCAGGGGATAAGTTATCACTGATGCAAAGTATAAAAGATGATCAATGGATCAACTTAACATAGACTTGTAACAATGAAAGTTATTCAACCCCAAGTCCATCTATCAATAGATTGATAAAAGGAAGAGTATAACAAACCCATGGTTGAAAGTGAATGATTAATTGAGTTATTAAGTTAGCAAGTTATAAGGACAAGGTATAATGTTAACAAGGTAATAAGAGTTAGTGTAGATATAAACAAATGAGTATAAGATGTTAGTGGGTTAGTATGAACCAAAATAAATAACAATGTAATAGATGAAATCACAAGTTAACATATGTACAAGTAAAGCTTCATCCATAAGTCTAATGACCCAAGTTGTTTGACCTAGGGGGAAACCTATCCATACTTCAAAGTACCATGGATGAACACTTGATAATCCATTAGTAGGTTTGAAGTATGAAAGATTTAATCAACCCTAAACCAAACAAATCATGACCAAGGTGGATTTCATTAGCCCATGGATTCAAGACTCCATAAGTCCATAAATAATTAGCCAAATGGAATGAAATAAGGCACCAATAAATTCTAGAGACAAAAGTAATGGGGGTTCATGCTCAAAATAGTTTCAAAATACTAAAATAAAAGAGGGTAAAATAAATGAGAAGATAATAAGTGAAAAAAAGAAAATAAAAACATGAGAAAATAAATAAAAGGGGGCCGAAATATAAACATGCTTAAAAATATATATAAAAAGAAAAGGTTTGAAACAATGGATCAAAAAATAACAAGGGAAATGGGTCAGGGGTATGAAAGTAAATGGAAGGTAAAAAGAAGAAAACCAGTAATACCCAGGCCTATAAACACAATAGGGATAAGGATCTCAAAATCATTTCCCTCCTCATTCAAAAAATTGAACTCTTCTGCAGCGGAGCTCATCACCGGCGGCGGAGGAGCTCCAACCACCACCCAAAACCTGCTAACCCCAACCTCTCATTCCACTGATCATGAATCCCAGGATCAAATAAGATGAAATCTAACCAACTGAGTGAATCGAAGGAAAGCAAGGTATGAACCCTAGAAACAGGGACTGAAATTAAATGGAGGAAACGCGATAACCGTCCCTGAAAATTAGGGAAAATTCTCCCCTAGCTAGCCTCTGCACACTAGTAACTCAAATGCAAGCAGCTGAAGGTTTGAGGTCTACCTTTGTCTGAAAAGATGACTGGAAAGTAGCAAAAACTTAGGTTGGTTTTATCCTCTCTTTTATTTCGCACTTTGCTTTAATGTAAAACAAAGAAGATGCTTATGTTTTCTCCTCAAACTCTTTATGCTCTCTCCAACAAAACAAAAACTCTTTCAACTTGGTTTTGAGCCCATGTTTAAATAGGAGAATGATTAGGGTTTTGGTTATCTATGATCAGAAATGGATGGTAGGCTTTTCTTGCCTGATGGAATGCTTGTCCATTTTCGTGTTTCTCCTCTGAAAAGCAACTTGCATTTTGTATCTTCTTAGTCTGTTTCTTGGAATGTTATGGAATGCTTGTGGGATGGACATTCTTTTTACCCTTACTGCCTTGCCAATTGTAATTTTTACTATAGTAAAATGGAAATTTTGTGAGTTGGGTTTTGCATTGCTGCAGGTTTGCATTGGTTATGTAGCAGGTCTCAAATTTTGGAATTTCCGTGGTTTGTTGCAAGTTGATTTTGTTGTAGATGGTGAGTTGAATTGGTGCATGCTTGTTGTTTGTTGCCATGTTATGGACTGATATGATGCTCATGGTTAGGTTGGATAATTCTAATTGCAATCTTGGTTCATGTTCATGGCTTGACATGGTTTATGTATTGCTGAGGTGTTGCTTATGTTCTGACTTGCTGTTGGATGAACGCATGTCATGTTGCAAGATTAATGAGAAGGTTGCAGATTTGGATGTTGTTTGATGTAGGGCTTGATTGAATGAGGCTGTAGGTAAGAGTCTGTAAGGTCCTTGCAGGTTATGGTGCAGGTTAGGTGTCGTGAGGTTAATGTCATGTTGCTTGATTATTGCACTACCTCTGCAGGTTTACTTAAATGGTGATGTTTGATTTCAAGATTTGTTGCAGCAGGTCTAGCTTGGCATAAGTTTTGTATCATGGTTTGTAACATGGAATATCAAGTATGCATTGCTTCATGGCATGCTTTCTAGCAGGTGAACAATTCCTTCTTCATTTCATTGCCTTGGTTTGGTTTTGTACATATGCAATTCTGACTTGGTGATTCCAAGGTTTCATGTATGTATTATAGGTATGCACTCTGTAGCATGGTTGCAACTTGTGTTGATTTGGGCTGCATTGATTCTAACTTCATTAATTGCCATGGTTTTACTTAGGTCATGGTTTGCTCATGCTTAGCTTAGTTCATGGCATGATGGTTGAACCAACATGACACCAAGGTTGGAAATTGAAGCATCCATGTACAAATGGCCAACCCAAGATCAAAATGAACTTTGAAAATAGGATTAGAACTAGGATGGGGAATTTAGGAGTTTATGATGGAAAAATGGTTTGATTTGACTTTGGTCAAAGTTTAACAAAAAGGCAACTATTGACCAAAGTCAACATTTAGTCAAAAAGTCTTTTTTTTGTTATTTTCCCTGTAGGAACATTTGTATGAGCATGTAATGAATGGAATTGATATTTTGTATGGAATTTGTATTGAATCTTGTATAGACTTGATATTGAATGAATTGATGAATCTGAACATGACCATTGTATGAGCATGGCTTGAAATGGATTGAAATGGAAAATGATGAAATGTATTAAAAATGAATGAAACACCAACATGAATCAATGGGCATGACTATGACTTGAATGCATCATATGGTCATGGCTTGAATTAAATTTAATGGAAAATGATGGGCATGAACCCAAGATCTTAACAAGGACTAAAATGTACAATGAACCAGGACCTTACAAAAGGTTCATGGACTAAGCACCAATAACATGAAATGGAGTTGTGACCCATGATCAGATGAAATGAAGAATAAACCCTATACTTAAAATGACCATATGAAATGGACATAAGCAAGGCATGATCAAGCTATGGGCTAAGCATGAGGAGATGGTTAGATGAAATGCCATGGATGAATGGAAGCAAATGAAAGTTATGAAGCCATGTGCTTAGATTAGAACCAATGGTTACCAATCAATATAAGGTGATACATGTGAGACCATGAATGGAATTAAGGCCAAGAAATCAATATGGATGGCTATGAGCAAGACAATTGAATGAACCAAGCACCATAAATGAAGGAAGATCAGATGGAACTAGGGTTTCTTGGACCACAAGCTTCATCAAGAACCATGGTCAGTCAAAATAGGGTTTGGTGATGCAAGGGATATATTGATATGTTTACAAGGTGTGGGGCATGAACAAACTTTGGATTTGAGGGGTCATCAATGACATAGTCAAGATCCATGGTGAACGATGACTTGTACAAGCCAAATGAAGTCAAGAGCTATGGTTTGGTCCTTGGGTGACCAGATGAATCTTGAAGCTTCCTCAAAGGGAATCACCACCTAAAATGGGTTTGAGAGTGAATGAAATGTCTCGAGTGATCCTCCAAACTTTGTGGGATGCTTGAGGATGAGATTAGGGTTAAGGTGGCTTGAGCACACCTAAACATGGCCTAAGGATATTAAATCTTCACAGATGAATCTCATTCCTTGAATTTGTGGAGTATTGTGGATTGTTAAGTATATATGCATATGATATGACATGTGTGGTATGTATTATCATGGATTAGGGTTTAGGAAGGTGATATGGGGTAGGGTAAATTTGAGGGCATGGCAATTCCAAAATAATATGAATTTAAAAATAATTGCTATCAGAAGCGATAATAGAGGTGAATTTGAAAATTGCCACTTTGAGAAGTATTGTGATAAACATGACATTGATAATAATTTTTCGGCTCCAAGAACTCCACAACAAAACGGTGTTATGGAGCGCAAAAATCGTGTTTTAGAGGAGTTGGCTAGAACTATGCTCAATGAGGGTAATCTACCTAAGTATTTTTAGGCTAATGCCATTAGCAAGACATGTTATGTCTTAAATAGGATACTAATACGTTCTATTTTAGACAAAAATCATTATGAACTAATAAAGGGTAGAAAACCAAGTTTATAGCATCTTTACGTTTTCCGATGCAAATGTTTTATTTTAAATAATGGAAAGGATAATCTTGAAAAGTTTGATGCAAAATCCAATGAAGGTATCTTTCCTTGGATACTCTAAATCGAGCAAAACTTATAGGGTTTATAACAAAAGATTACTTATTGTTGAAGAGTCGGTACATATCACTTTTGGTGAATCTTATCTGAGAAATATCAGGAAAAGTGTTTCTTTTCATGATCTAGGTGAATATTCATAAGAAATTCTCAAAGAACGCTAAAAAAGAAATTGATCAGCCTAAAGTGGTGGAACACGAGAAAGAAGAAGATAACAATTGTGAAAAGGAGAAGGTTGAAAGTCCAGTTTCAGTGGAAGATCTACCTTTGGCTTGGAGAACCTCCAAGGATCATCTAATCTATAACATACTTTGAGACACCACCAAAGGCGTGACAACACGCTCCAAGATAATTAATTTTTGTTATCATTTTGCATTCGTTTCACAAGTTAAACCTAAAAACGAAAAATACGCATTTCTTGATGAGCATTGGGTTATGGCCATACAAGATGAATTAAACCAGTTTAAAAGAAATGATGTATGGGACCTTTTCCCTCATCTGCGAGATCATAAACTTATTGGCACTAAGTGGGTTTTTAAAAATAAACTCAACAAAAAACAGAGTGATAACTAGGAACAAAGCTCGACTAGTGGCTCAAGGTTATAACAAAGAGGAGGGCATTGATATGAGGAAACTTATACTTCGGTTGCTTTCCTCAAGGCTATACGCCTTTCACTAGCTTATGCTTGCTTCAAAAATTTCAAGTTATTCCAAATGGATGTGAAAAGTGCTTTCCTTAATGGATATATTAATAAGGAAGTGTATGTTTCACAACCTCCCGGTTTTGAAAATCATGAGTAACCTAATCATGTTTATAAACTAAAACGAGCTTTCTATGGTCTTAAACAAACCCCCAGGGCTTGGTATGAGCGACTTAGTAAGTTCTTAATCGATTAAGGATACTCTAGAAAGAAGGTAGAAACTTCACTTTTCATTAAACGTCAAGGAAAACATACTCTTCTAGTTCAAGTTTATGTTGATGATATCATCTTTGATTCCACTAACATGCAATTAGTCAAGGAGTTTTCTAAGCTAATGCAGGGTGAGTTTGAGATGAGTCTCATGGGGGAGTTGAACTACTTTCTCGATCTTCAAATCAATCAACTCAACAAAGGGGCGTTTGTGTGTCAAACAAAATATTACAATAAATTACTAAAGAAAGTTTGTATGGAAGATGAAAAATCAATTGACACTCCAATGCCCACAAATGGAAACTTGGAAAAATATGAAAATGTTAAGGATGTTGTGTAGCGGTAAATGCATGATCATTAAGCTATGGATAAGCTAAAGATCAAATAACAAGAGTCGCCACTGCGCTTTTATTATTTCCAAAGGAAAAGGTAAAAAGTACGAACAAAACCCAAAAGTAAGAAGTTTTCAAATCAAAACTAATAAAAAGTCAGAGATCATAGGTAAGGGGGCTGGTTACACAGAGGGAAGGTGTTAGCACCCAAAGTGTCCTAGGTACTCCTAGGGAGCCCTTTTTGTGTGCATATGTACTTGGTATAAAGTGATAATTACAAACAAATAGAATGGGGGGATGAGAAAAGAATTCATTAATTATATTTTTGTGTTTGACAAGACCTTTGGTCTTGTGCCTACGTACCAACATAAAAATAAGGGATCAAAACCTCGTAGTTCGTGATACAAATTTCAAAATGGATGCATTGCTTTTAAGAAAAATTAAGTTTGAAAGGCACAAAGGCCTAAAAATAGTTTGAATGAGTTAGTTCTTTTTGGTTTTTTTGAAAATTTAAGTCAAGTATAGTTAAGTTTATTTATAAGTTTGATTTAAGAAAATAAGTTTCAAAATGCAATGGCATAAGGCCAAATTTTCTATTTTTTTGCAAAAGTGGTCAAAGTTTAGAACAAAATAAGTTCACTCAAAGAAGGTTTTGAAAAAAGGAGGGATATATTTTGAAATTAAAGAAATAGGGAGAAGATGAAGAGACTATCCTATGTACAAAATTAAAAGTTTAGAGTTGAAAAGATCTGACCAAATGGGTAGCAATCCAATAGACAAAAATGTCAATAGAAACCCAGAATTCCATTGGACTTTTAGAATCAAGCAACACACAAATGCACAATTATATTATCTTGAAGAGCAAGGCATCAAATAAAGATGGCCACATCCAATGCTTATCCATTCCATGATCTTCTTCAAAGTAGCCCATGTAACAGATGAATTTCACAAGTCACAGGTTCAAAATAACAGCTTCACAATGATCATGTTGTAGATGAACTTAGAGAGATCTTGAATGATGTATCAGATGATATTTCAAATTGCAAGCACTTGGTTTCTCAATAAATTGGCATTGGCCAAGTCCTTTAGCATAGGAATGTTGTCTAAGTTCTAAATCCATTTGTCCAAGATCAAGCCAACAGTCCACACAAAAGTTTTTTTTAGGTTTTTTGTTGTTATTATGTACATTAATGGTCAAAGAACCCACAAACAAACAAAGTATACACAAACAAAATATATCACACAATATGGTCCAAGTGGACAAAGTGAAAATTGCATTAACATAAACAATTAGAATGATATGAACAATGGCAAAATGAATAAAAGCTATAATTAAATGGAATTAAAGTAAAGGGCTTGAAATTAAAAGTTAGTAGTTAATAGGTTAGAAGTTAGTATTGTTTTACTTTTGCTTTTCATTTATTTGAAGTCATTCTTTGGAGAACACTCAACCCACTTATCACAAGCATGGATCCTTGAACCAAGATATCTTCCAAAGAAAGGAAAAAAAGGTCAAGTTTCCACACAATACCATGAAAGAGGGGAGACTTACAATCTCACTAACTAGAATGCTTATGCCTTTTATGTCACAAATTTAGCGCTATGTTAAGCAATCATAATTGGACTTATGTAGAAGTCACAACTATTTGAGGTCGGGCAATAAAATTTTGGTGTTAATGCATGTTAGAGACATAGTATTATGAACTATGCACATGAAACATACCACACACAAAAAGAATATGCAAAAGGTGTGGCCTAATCTCATCCATACTCATGTTAATTTTTCAATCAACTAGCATTAGGACTTTGAGATATCATAGGCCAAATGGAATGAATGAATGAAGAAGGGGAATGAGATGAAGTGGGAGGTGAATGGATCAAAACACAAATTGATCAAAGGAGGACTTTTACCAAATTAATATCATACATTCATTTTGGGAGATGGAATGTACATTCCATCGATCCCTTAAATCCAATGATATTAACTTAACAAAGTCAAATCAACCTTGACCAAGGCCCAACAACAATAGTCAAACATAAACAAGTCACCACAATTGGTCAACAAAATTATTTGGCATTTATTCCAATTAAAAATACTAAAATAAGGTATTTAAATTAAATATGGTTTGTCCAATTCCTAAAACCTCATCAAAACACCAAAGAAATGACCATGAGATTTATCATAGGTCAAACAAGGTCAAAGGACCTTGGAGAAAAAATTTCCTAATTTTTGGACATTTAAAAGTATTTTTAAACAATTAAAAACAAATTAAAAATCAGTTAAATCATGAAAAATATTAATAATGATCCAAAAAATAATTTTAATTCAGAATATGAAAGAGGAAATTATTTGAATTTTTTTGGTGAAACTCCCATATTTTTTGGATGAATATTAAAATTAATATGAATTAATGAAAATAAAGCAATTAAAATGAAAATTAAAATAACAGAAAAAATGTGGACCACTTGATCTCCCTCATTAATTGAGGTGGCAGATTAAGTGGCCACAAGCGCGCAATCCACAATACGCCCTAGTCAGTGCGCCACAAACTTGGTAATTCAAACCAACGTACGAGATTATTTCATTTCAAAAGGATCATGTGGCTCAGAATCATCCAGCTCACCACCGACGTCCAAAGGTCGGTCGTCTTCTCCAGCGACCTTGGCCGGACTGGTTCAGTCATAACCATCACCAAAATTAAAAAGAAGGATGTGATTTAAAAGTAAAAATGGCACTGAGCACGAATCTGACCTCAATTCATCCTAACTCCAAGTATATTGAGAGATAAATGGAGTTGAAATTTGAGGTACATGAACTGAGTTGCTTCGATTTGGCCTCAAAGCAACTCAATCTTCTTGCCTACATGGGTAGGACTTCAGACAACCAAAGAATTAATAGAATTGAGCAAGATTTAGAGAGAATCGAAGAGAGTAAAATTTCTGGAAAATACCTTCAATGTAGGTCTAGATTCAGCTGTTCTTGCCTTGGTTCATGCTTGATCTCACTCCAAATGCTTGTAGAGGAAGGATTGAATGCTCAAAAGGTCTTGGATCCCTGGAGTTTTGAATCTGAAAACAGTGAGAATTCAGACTCAATTTCAAGTGAAATTCTCAGGATTATCCTTTGGAAGTGGAGGGTTAGAGGTTTGGGATCAAAGCTGGCATGAATGTCTGTGAAATGCTGAGCATATGAGGCTCTATTTATAGCTGAAACCATCGATATTTGCACACTTGAAATCACTTTCCAAAATTGGTCATTGATGATGCATGGGTGCATGGGCGCATGGGCGCATACAGGCCCATGAAATCATTGCCTTAGGTCCATAAATGAGTGTGAGAGAGTCTGAAACCAACTTGGGTTGCAAGGCAAGTGTGTGTGAAGATTTGAAGTTTGATCCTTGCCAAATGATGATACCATGTTCAAGCCATGCGCAGCCTATGCATTCCTTGTCCAAAATGGATGAATTTGAGCTCTTTGGAAAGGTGAGATCAAGAGGAGAAACTTTAATGTTAAACACCTTTTTATTTGGAGCTTGGAACATGAAGAAATTTGAGGTGGAAGTTTGGAAATTTTTGACATATCAAAATTTTTCTAAGTGTCAAGCCATATGTCTTAATATTCCACCTTGCTTAACTTTTTACGTGAGCTTCAAATGAGAAAAGTGTCTTCATAAAAATTGTATCTATTTCAAAGACCTTCAAAATGGTCATCAATTTAATGTCATTTGGATTTGAAATGATAGAGTTATGCATTTTTGAAGTTTGGAAAAATCACTTGATCAATGTTATAGGTCAAAAGTGACCTATAATGTAACCTCATATCACATGCTCAAAAAAGTTGAATTAGCCCTCACTCCAAACATCAAAGTTGAAGTAGACATCTTGAATTTGATTGTGTAACTTGGAAATCTTTCATATCATATAAAATGATCAAGTTATGGCCTTGGGAAGTTGACTTTCGAATTAGGATTTAGACAAAATGACCTATAATGTTTCAACATAGAAAATGATTTTCCAAGTAAAACTAGCTCTAGGTCTCAACATGAAAGTTGTTTGGAATGTCATTTAGAGTATGTTTTCTCTTGAAATCATTTTCATATGGTGAAAATTGTAGGAGATAGGGTCTAGGGAGACCCAGTTTTGATCAGATGAATCCATCTGGCCAACCACCATCAACCAACTTGATAACCTTCAATTATCTTGACTTTATAGGCTCATGGTAGATCATATATGCATAAGATGATAAATTTTGAAGTGTCCCTTGAGAAATTTGATCAATTGATGAGATAGCTTGTTGGAGAAGTTACTCAAGATACCTAGTCAAACTAGGGTTTCCAATGCAAATCACCCTCAAACTCTTGACGAATGCTTGATCAAAATAACATGTATAGAACATTGGGACTCACATATGATGCTTATAACCATCCTTGGATCAATACATAGTTGTGCTCTTTGTTCATGAGGGTCTCAAACCCTAAATGTGAACTTGATAGATCAATGGAGATCATGCCCTACCTACAAAAGAGTTAGGCAAATGCAAAGACATATTTTTGGTATTTTTGGTTAGTGAAATGATAAAATAAAAGTATGATACAATCACATAGTGCTTGGTGATCTCTCCCAAAACAAACCCAATGAAAGAGGGGTAAGGAGGATGCCAAGCTATGATCCCAATGCTGATGCTTATGATGAATTTGCATGAGGTATCTTAGGGTCAAAATTGGGGTCTTACATGTTGATGTTAAGAAGTATAGAGGTATGATTGGATCCCTTATATATCTTACTGCGTCTATGCCATGCATTATGTTTAACGCGTGTATGTGCACTCGTTATCAACCGGTTCCTAAGGAATTGCATTTAAAAGTTGTAAAGCTCATCCTTAGATAACTTCATGGTACATCTAAGTATGGGCTTTGGTATTCCAAGGGAAGCAATTGTAATTTGGTTGGTTATACCGATTCTAATTTTCCCGTTTATAAATCGGATAGGAAAAGTACTAGTGGAACTTGCCATATGTTTTTAAACTCCTTAGTAAGTTGGCATAACAAGAAACAAGTTTATGTTGCTTTGTCAACTGCCGAGGCGGAATACATTTCAGTCGGTAGTTATTGTGATCAAATATTAAGGGTGAGATACTGGGTTTGGAAGTCGGTTAAGTAAGAGGAAGGTGTTGGGCACCCCTTACCTCCATTGTACTCAATGGGGTCCTTCTTCAATTCTAGGGTTAGTGTGCGTTCCTAAGGTTTTGCTTAATTATCGACTAATGGTTAATTATTTTTTTTTATTTTTTTTAAAATGTTTGATTATTAGGAAAAAGAAAATTGATTAATTAGTAAAAGGGGTGCCTAAAAAGTTTTTGATTATTATACTCGCTAGAGTCTTACAACTCTATGGCTACGTACCCTCACTTTTAATGAAGGATCAGAGTTCTGGTATAAAAAATTTGTTATTCTCACGCATCGGGGGAGGTGAAGTGATTGATTTTAAGAAAATGCCTCAATACACTAGGGTAGAGGGCTTACAGTTTGAGGTTTGTTGAATTTGATTTTATCTCTTAATTGTTTTTTGCAAAAATATAATATTTAATTTATTTAAGAAAATAAGTTAGTGAATATACTTGAATATTAGACATAACCCTTATCTCTGATTTTATCCTCGATTTTATCTCTAGAAAACCCTAGAATTTTATCCCTGGTTGTATCTCATATTTCTTGATTTCATTAACCATAATAATATAAATCCCTAATTAATTAAATATAAATATTATACTTAATTAATCAAATTAACCCCAATTTAATTAATCAACCCGCCAATAAATAAATTATAAAATAAAGATCACATTAAATAAAAATTATAAACCCTTAGTTACTATTTTAATTAAGTTAATCCCCAACTATTTACAAATCCTAATTAATTAATCAACTAAATTATAAAAATTCAATTATCATAAATAAACGAATTTAAATCAGAAACCCCTAATTATTAGTTTAATTGAATTAATCATATATATTAAATAAATTTATAAATCTTAATTAATAGTTAATTAAGTAATTAATTAACTAAAATAATAAAAACCAGGGGGTGTATTCTCTAAATGAATAAACCAATGGGTCAATGTTGGGGGTGTGAATAACAATGGAAGAGAGGCCCATATCCGTAGGAAGCCCAATGGGGTGCATGGTGTACTCAGGAGAGTCCAAGGTTGATTCTCTACTAAGGTCGTTAGATACGCTGACCACATGGTCAGCAAGATGGGTTTATGGCATTTGGATGTAAAGTCAACCAGATGGAAGGGCAGGATCACGGGTTAACTCAAAGAGAATCGTATACTTAACCTCATCAGATGAGTCAAGCTCAACTAATCTAATGGCTTTAGATGGGGACACGTGTGGGAGAACGGGGGGATCCAGGGGCGAGGTATAAGAACCTAGTCCCTTTAGAAATGGTTCACTTCCATTTCTTATTTCTCTCTTTAAACTTATCTATCTTAGAGCCTTTCTGTCTACTCTCGCTTCTCTCTCCCCTTCCCCTTCTAGCCACCCTTGTTCTTCCCCCCACCACCACCAGAACCAGTGTAAAAACCCAACTCCGATTGAACTTCAAACGAAGCTTTCACATATTCATCCAAGTTTCCAGAAACCCCCACCCACTCACCTCCACTCTCTGGGTTCCCTGATGAACCCTAGGGTTCTTAGGATGAACCGTAACCCTACCTTCAACCATCCAACCCAGAAACCCCAACCTAACCTAGAATTCCCATGAACCCTAACCTAGTCATGACGAACCCTTGGGTTCCCCATATGAATCTTAGGTACCCTAACCCTAATATAATGAACCCTAACCCTAAGCATTTTCCAGAAACCTCCAAACACACATCCAATCCCCAAACCAATCTCCTCAACCACTTAACCGAACCCCGCACAAACAGATCAAACAAAACAGAAACCATATATCCTTCTAATATGATCCCTAACCTCTATTATCCCTAAATTTTACCCCTAATCGACATATAAACACAACAATAACAACAACATGAGTGCAAACAAATGACAAAAATAATGGAAGAGGTTCTACCAACCTACAGAATCGAGGAGTATTCTGGTTTAAAAGGTGAGTCTCTATCATACCCCAAAATTCACCCTACCCCCATACAATTTTCTTTCGATCCATCACCCTACTCCCATACAACCTTCATCTGATCCGTGTCCCTATTACCCCCTACATACATTCATCATTTCATCACCATACTTGCATTAACATCCAAAACCAATGGCCTGTTGCACGGGCCCAAGGTATGGCGTTCATACCTGAGAAAACACCACCAAAATAGCAAAAATTCATTTTTTGGACAGTGTACTCGATTACACCAACCTTGGTAATTGATTACTTGGCAAAAATCAGGTTTCCAGGCCATTTTCGTGCATGTAATCGACTAAACCAATCATGGTAATCGATTACTGGGCAAAAATCAGGCTCCCAATCCATTTTTGGTGGCTGTAATCGATTACACCAATCAGGGTAATCGATTACACCTGCGAGGACAGTAGCAGTAGCTCTGTTTTTTACACATAGTACTTTTTGGTTAACCCCCTTTTCCACTTACTTTACCTATAAATAGAGGTAATATTTCCTAAAATTCTGGTATCAGATATGAGATGTCGAAGGTAATGTCACGACACTAATATCTGAGTAATGCAAACAGGATAAAGATAAAGAATAGTAATGCAAGAGACACAAGCAATTGTTAACCCAGTTCGGTCCAACTCACCTACATCTGGGGGCTACCAAGCCAGGAAGGAAATCCACTAAATAGAATCAGTTCAAAGACTCTCCGTACACTTCAACAAGTTACAATCTTTCTCACCTAATCTCTACTCGTGCGACTTCTACCTAAGCACTCTTAGATATGAGAACCCACTCACTCCCTCTCAATCACACCTGTGATTTTAAACAACAATTCCTTATGAAAAGAAGACACTCTTCAATTACACACACTTGATTTTACTTAGCAGTTTCAATCAAGTAGGCACACACTTGATCTTGCTTAACAGCTTTGATCAAGTAGACACACACTTGATCTTGCTTAACAACTTTGATCAAGTAGACACACACTCTTGCTTACAAGCTTAGAGTGACAATTTACAACTCACAAATCAGACCAATTCAATCATCTATGGATGAATTGAATGGCTTACAAGTCTCACGACTAAACAAGACACAAACCCTTATATTCTCTCAATATTTCGCTCAGTATTGGTTATGTATCAAATCAGGTTTTCCATGTCCTTTTTATAGAAGCATTCAGCTGGGCTTGGACATCTTGAAAACCCTAAAACTGTTTTCCAATTAAATCTTCTCATGACAGCTGGTTAGATCTCCTTGGAAAATAAGTAAATCAGGTTGTAATTAATGATTAAATGCGCCTGCAAATCAGATCTTCAATCATACATAGATTGTCATTAAATGTGCAATCACAAAACACATAACATTCACCCTAAATGTTCTGTGTACAGGATGTCATGACATCGGGTCTGACATCCTGGAACAATCCTGTATAATTCCATTTATAAACTCCAGCAGGTACATAATATCAGATTCCATGACATTGTGTATGACATCCTGAAGCATTCCTGCATAATTATATTTTTTAAACTCCAGCAGGTACATAAATATCTTATGTTAAGACATCCCATGCAACATCTTGTGAACACTCTTTGTTTTACCAAAATTGATGCCAACACTTTGAACCAACAAACTCCCCCTTTGGCAAATTTTGGCTAAAACATATATCTGTCCTTTTTTTGTAAACAAGAAAACTATCAGCAGTTAAACAACCGTTTAAGCAGCAGCAAAAGCTAACAGAATTACTAGCTATTGATAGCAACTAGTAAAACACACAAATGCACAAGGGTACTTCTTCTCCCCCTAAGCCTGTGCAATATAGACATCTCCTTTAATAATAACAGCACCTATAACCACATCACCTGTAACAGTCAGAATCACCCTCTAACATCTGCTTCAACATTACCTGTGCACCACCTCAGACATCTCCTTCAACAACTGTGAACAGAACATCATTCTGTCTTACATCAAACATATCTCCTTCAATAATAGTTGTTCATCTGTTCAGCTACACCAGCACATACATCTCCACACAACTCCACAAATTTAACTGCTCCACATAATCACTTCTCCCCCTTTTTAGTCAAAATTGACCAAAGGTGACCAATTAGACAAAATAAATGTCAATTAGCCTAGCAGAGAATGTCACAAGCAGATGTTATAACATTTAAAATGTTAAAACATAAATGTTAGGAGATACAAACCATAATTAGAAATTCATGGAACTCATTAAGAGCCCAAATATTACATAAAGACATCAGTAAGGACTGCCACAAATTACACACATTTCAACAGAAAAAAAAAACAAATTCTTCAGCATCCAAAGTAGTCAAAACAGCAGGGGGACCAATCTTCATAATAACACACCCAACAGCCAAACCAACCCAGCCTTCATCACATCACACAACACACACAGTCTTCATAACAAAAGGGGGGAACCATTACCACTCAGTCTGAGGAAGTAACATCTTCTTCTTATAAACACCTTGCTAAAATCCTTACTATTTTAGTCAGAAATATCCTCTGGGATATTAACCACAAACTCCTTTGATTGCTATAGATTCTCATGAATACAAATCCCCAATTTCCCTCTTAAACATTCAAATTGATTAGCATCCAAAGCTTTTGTGAATATGTCAGCTAATTGCTCTTCAGTAGAAACATGCTCCAGTGCTATGATCTTCTCTTCCACAAGTTCTCTAATGAAGTGATGATGAATATCAATGTGCTTTGTCCTGCTGTGCTGAATAGGATTTTTGGAAATATTTATAGCACTCAGGTTGTCACAGTACAATGTCATGACTTGTTGTGTGACATTGTATTCAGTCAAAATTTGTTTCATCCAAACCAATTGAGAACAACTACTCCCAACTGCTATGTATTCAGCTTCAGTAGTGGATAGAGATACACAATTTTGTTTCTTGCTAAACCATGATATCATATTGTTTCCCAAGAAGAAACATCCTCCTGATGTGCTTTTCCTATCATCAGCACTTCCAACCCAGTCAGCATCACAGTAACCAGTCAGCATAGATCCAGATCCATGAGTATATAACATCCCATAGTCATTGGTGCCATTGACATATTTCAGTATTCTCTTTACTTGGTTTATGTGACTGACTTTTGGTTCAGCTTGATATCTAGCACAAACACCTACAACAAATGCAATGTCAGGTCTGCTTGTTGTGAGATATAGCAGACTACCTATCATGCTTCTTTATAGACTTTGATCTACACTGACACCATTTTCATCTTTGGAGATTTTCACATGTGTAGGAGCAGGTGTCCTTTTATGACTTGCATTCTCCATGCCAAACTTCTTAACGATGTTCTTGGCATACTTGCTTTGAGATAGAAAGATAAAATCTTCCATCTGCTTGACTTGTAGCCCAAGGAAGTAGGTCAGTTCTCCAACAAGGCTTATCTCAAACTCAGACTGCATTTGTCTAACAAAATGTTCAACCATCTGATCCGACATCCTACCAAACACAAAGTCATCTACATATATTTGTGCCACCATGAGCTTCCCTTCTTCATTCTTCACAAATAGAGTCCTTTCAATACCTCCTTTCCTGTATCCATTGTTAGTGAGGAACATTGTGAGTCTCTCATACCAAGCCCTGGGAGCTTGCTTCAACCCATAGAGAGCTTTCTTCAATCTGTACACATGCTTTGGAAGATTTGGATCTGTGAATCCTTTAGGTTTTTCAACATATACTTCCTTATTTAAGTAGCCATTCAAGAAGGCACTTTTTACATCCATTTGGAACAGTTTGAATTTCAGAATGCATGCCACTCCAAGCAATAATCTAATGGACTCAAGGCGAGCTACAGGAGCAAATGTTTCATCAAAGTCCACTCCTTCAACTTGAGTATATCCTTGTGCTACTAATCTTGCTTTGTTTTTAGTAACAACCCCTTGTTCATCAGATTTATTCTTATATACCCACTTTGTACCTATGACATTTACTCCTTCAGGTCTAGGAACCAGTTCCCATACTTCATTCCTCTTGAATTGACCTAACCCTCCTACATGGCATTGATCCAGAACTCATCAGTCAAGGCTTCCTTGACATTCCTAGGTTCAATCTTTGACACAAAGCAGCCATGTGAGATCACTTCCCTTGCTCTAGTGGTGACCCCTTTATTTGGACCTCCTATAATGAGATCTTTGGGATGATCCTTCTGAACTCTGATGGAGGGTCCCTTGTTGATTTTGTCATCTTCAGGTTCAGCTTAAGGAGGTTCACTTCCCTCATTTTTGTCTGAGAAGTCAGCTGGGGAATCATTCAGAGATGTCTCGACATCGTCTATGACATCAGTCTCTTGGTCATCAACCAACACATTAATAGATTCCATCAATACATTAGTTCTGGAATTAAAGACCATGTAAGCTCTGCTGTTTGTTGAGTAGCCCAGAAATATTCCTTCATCACTTTTGGGATCCAACTTCCTTCTTTGTTCACGATCAGTCAAGATATATCATTTACTACCAAATACATGGATGTATTTGACTGTAGGTCTTCTTCCTTTCCAGACTTCATATAGGGTTGTAGGAGTTCCTTTCTTCAATGTCACTCTGTTGTGAACATAGTAGGCTGTGTTCATGGCTTTAATCCAAAAATGGTAGGGTAATTTCTTAGCATGAATCATAGCCCTGGCTGATTCTTGAAGAGTTCTATTTTTTCTTTCCACCACACCATTTTGCTGGGGAGTAATGGGAGATGAGAACTCATGATGAATTCCTTCTGAAGAACAAAATTCAACAAATTTGTTGTTCTCAAATTCCTTCCCATGATCACTTCTAATTTTGATAACAAGACTTTCCTTTTCTTGTTGAAGTTTTAGACAAAGCTCCTTGAAGACTTCAAAAACATCATATTTTTCTCTTATAAAATTGATCCAGGTGTATCTGGAGAAGTCATCCACCACCACATATGCATACTTCTTCCCACCAAGGCTTTCTACTTGCATGGGTCCCATCAAATCCATATGGAGGAGTTCCAAGACTTTGGTAGTGGTGTCATGTTCGAGCTTCTGGTGTGACATCCTTGTCTATTTTCCAATCTGACATTCTCCACAGATTTTTCCTTCATCAATCTTCAAGTTGGGAATTCCTCTAACAACTTCAACAAATATGATCCTCTTCATACCTTTAAGCTACAGATGACCCAATCTTTGATGCCATATCTTCAGTTCTTCCTCTTTGGCCAAGGTACACATTGAAGAGTAACCAGTTTCTTGAGAACTCCACATGTAGTAGTTGTCTTTAGACCTAACTTCTTTTATGATCACTTTATTTTCCTTGTTAGTAATCAGACATTCAGTTCTAGTGAAGGTTACATTCAGAACTTGATCACACAGTTGACTAATACTTATTAGATTAGCTGTTAATCCCTTAACAAGTAGGACATTGTCAAGGTCAGGAACTCTAGAGCAATCCAGCTTACCAATTCCCTTGATTTCACCTTTTGCTCCATCACCAAAGGTAACATAACTTGTGGCATGGGGATGAAGGTCTGTTAGCAGATTTTTGTTTCCAGTCATGTGTCTGGAACAACCACTGTCAAAATACCAATCTTCTTTGGCTGAAACTCTGAAGGAAGTGTGAGCTATTAGACTTGTAACATTTGTCTTAGGAACCCATTGCTTCTTGTTGACGGGCCTGTGATGTTTGGGTTTTGGTTGATATTGAGTCTGGTGATGAACAGGGCTAGGATAACCATACAGCTTATAGCAAAAGGGCTTCAGGTGGCCAAATTTTCCACAGTAATGGCATTTCCATCTTTGATGTTTCCCCTTCTGCTGTCTTCCCTTCTGATGTTGTGACATATGATGTGACATCTCAGGTTTGCCTTTTATATGGCTGCACTTAGGTTTGGATTTTGGTTTGCAACTAGTGTAACTGCACTCAGCCTTAGATTCATTGAATCGAATGCCAGATTTGTCTCCTGTTATTTGACCAGTCTGGAGAATCTTGTCTAAGATGTCAGGTCCATTATTAAGCATTCTTACATATTTGGTCATCTCATCTAGTTTGGAGTTCAAGAGTACAACTTCTGTCTTCAACTTGGAGATGGTCTCCAAATATTCTCCCTTTTCATTCTCCAACTGAGCTATCACTTTCTTCTGGCTTTCAACTTGTCTGCACACTTTTGCACTTCTGTGACACAACTCTTTGTAGGTAGTGACCAGCTCTTCAAAGGTTACTTCATCATCACTTGACTCTTCATCAGAACCCCATCTTCCTGTCAATGCAGTCACATGATTTGCAACTTCTTCTGTTACACTTCCATCAGACCAAGAGGCAGCAAGACTCCTCTTTTGTTTCTTGAGGTAGGTCCCACATTCAGTTTTAATGTGACCATACCCATCACATTCATAGCACTGAACTTCTTTTCCTTCTTTGGGCTTTTCTTCAGACCTTGTTCTTCTTCCAAAATTGTTGGATTTACTGATGTCAGATGCGATGTTCTTGACATTGGCCTTGGATCTTACATCTATCTTATTCATAAGTTTGTTGAACTGTCTTCCCAACATTGCTACCTCATTTGTCAGATCTTCATCAATATCTTGACCACCTTCCTCATCTTCCCCTTCAGTGTTTGACATGAAGGCTATGATCTTGGCTTTCTTTTCAGATTCCTCACATATTCCCATCTCAAATGTTTGGAGGGATCCAATTAGCTCATCAACTCTCATATTTGAGATGTCTTGAGATTCTTCTATGGCTGTCACCTTCAAAGCAAATCTCTTAGGGAGTGACCTGAGTATTTTCCTTACTAACTTTTCATCTGTCATCTTCTCTCCCAGAGCTCCAGAGGCATTGGCAATTTCAAGGATACTCATATGAAATTCATGAATATTTTCATCTTCTTTCATCCTCAAGTTTTCAAACTTGGTGGTGAGCAGCTGTAGTCTAGAAATTTTCACTCTAGAGGTACCTTCATGAGTGGTTTTGAGAATGTCCCAAGCATCTTTAGCCACTTCACAGTTGTTTATCAATCTGAAGATGTTCTTGTCTACTCCATTGAAGATGGCATTCAATGCTTTAGAATTTCCAAGGGCTAGATCATCCTCTTCCTTGGACCATTGTTCTTCAGGCTTCTTATCAGTAGTGGCTTCTCCTTCCTTAGTAATTACTGGATGTTCCCAGCCTGTCAACACAGCCTTCCAAGCCTTATTATCAAGAGATTTTAGGGAAGCTACCATTCGAGGTTTCCAATAGTCATAGTTAGATCCATCCAAAATTGGTGGCCTGTGAACAGATCCTCCATCTCTCTCCATAGTACCAGAAAGTATTGTCCCTAGATCTCACCCAGAACCAGAGCAGGATGCCTGCTCTGATACCAATTGAAATTCTGGTATCAGATAAGAGATGTCGAAGGTAATGTCACGACACTAATATCTGAGTAATGCAAACAGGATAAAGATAAAGAATAATAATGCAAGAGAGACAAGCAATTGGTAACCCAATTCTGTCCAACTCACCTATATCTGGGGGCTACCAAGCCAGGAAGGAAATCCACTAAATAGAATCAGTTCAAAGACTCTCCGTACACTTCAACAAGTTAATGTCTTTCTCACCTAGTCTCTACCCGTGCGACTTCTACCTAAGCACTCTTAGATATGAGAACCCACTCACTCCCTCTCAATCACACCTGTGATTTTAAACAACAATTCCTTATGAAAAGAAGACACTCTTCAATTACACACACTTGATTTTACTTAGTAGTTTCAATCAAGTAGACACACACTTGATCTTGCTTAACATCTTTGATCAAGTAGACACACACTTGATCGTACTTAACAACTTTGATCAAGTAGACACACACTCTTGCTTACAAGCTTAGAATGACAATTTACAACTCACAAATCAGACCAATTCAATCATCTATGGATGAATTGAATGGCTTACAAGTCTCATGACTAAACAAGACACAAACCCTTATATTCTCTTAATATTTCGCTAAGTATTGGTTGTGTATCAAATCAGGTTTTCCATGTCCTTTTTATAGAAGCATTCAACTGGGATTGGACATCTTGAAAAGCCTAAAACTATTTTCCAATTAAATCTTCTCATGACAGCTGGTTAGATCTCCTTGGAAAATAAGTAAATCAGGTTGTAATTAATGATTAAATGCGCCTGCAAATCAGATCTTCAATCATACATAGATTGCCATTAAATGCGCAATCACAAAACACATAACATTCACTCTGAATGTTCTGTGTACAGGATGTCATGACATCGGGTCTGACATCCTGGAACAATCCTGCATAATTCCATTTATAAATTCCAACAGGTACATAATATCATATGCCATGACATTGTGTATGACATCCTGAAACAATCCTGCATAATTATATTTTTTAAACTCCAGCAGGTACATAGATATCTTATGTTAAGACATCACATGCAACATCTTGTGAACACTCTTTGTTTTACCAAAATTGCTGCCAACACTTAGAACCAACATTTCCCCTCATTTTTCATGTTTCCTAGCCCCAAAAAGTTCTATCCAAGTACCATTCACTCTCCTCTCCAAACCTAGGTCAAAACAAAAAAAATCTTTCTCACTCAAAAAAGTCACCCCACCAACTTTTTTGTCCTCTTTCACAATTTTTTTCCAAAACTTCTCACTCTTTAACACTCATAACTCAGCCCCTTCAATAAACTTCTACCATAAACACTTTCATCCCAAACCCCTTGCTTCATTTCAACATTTTTGGGTAATGATTTTAGCTTAAACTTTGTTAACTTTTTGGTTTTGTTTTTGTGTTGAAAATGGTTGTTTGTTCTTGGTTGATCTTTTGAGAGGGTTTAGACTCAAGCTTGTAAAAAATGATTAACTTTGGTTTACACACTGTATTTTATATTTCTTACTCTTACTACCTTTTTTCTCACCTTCTTTAGTGTTGTTTTGTTTTGTTATCATTTAATATTTATTGTTGACTTGTTGTTATATTTATTTGGTTGATGAGTTCTATTAGATCATGGTCATGGTTGTTTAGAGTTGATTAAATTTTCAATGTTTCAAACATATTAATGGTTGATCAATAGATCATTCATGATACTTTGAGGCATTGATGGATTGTCTTTATTTCAACCATATTTGAGTCATTTGATACATAGATGAAACCATGTCTTTACATTAACTTGCTAATCCATTTGTTTATTATTACTAACTACTAACTACTAACTCCTAATATTTATATTATTGCACTTTAATTCCTTGCAATTTATCTTATTTTTCATTTTTATTTACTTTATGTTTATGTTTAATAACTACTAACTTCTAACATTTATATTATTTCACTTTATTTTCTTGCAATTTATTTTGTTGTTCACTTTATTTCAAGTATTTTATGTTTATGTTTATTGTTTATCTAACCATATCACTTACATTATGCTAATTTATTTTCTCTCTTACCATCTTGCTAAACAAAAGAGGAATAAAAAAAAAAGAAAGAGAACAAATCACTTTTTTTTAAAATATTAATAGATGGACTTACGGTTGCATAACTTTCTTTGATACAAATCTATTGTTAGTTGATTTTTTTAACCATCTTCAATATTTTGCGTCAATAATAAGCTATCCCTTAATGTGTCATATTTTAAGTCTTTTTGGCCTAGGAAATAGTCTTAAAAAATGTTCATTTTGTACATATTTCTAACCACTAATTATACTTCACTAATTTTGTTTATCATTAACCATCATTATTGTGATATTGTCATTTTTTATCTTGTAATTTACTTTTATGTTATTACCTTGTAATTTACATTTAAGTACTCATTATCATCATCATTGTACAAACTCATCATGCATGTTTTATTTACTTGTTATTTATTTTATTGTCATCATACATTAAAAACAACAAAAACATGACAAAATGATAAGACCAAAAATATTCACTTCACTCTTAATCAACTTGGACTTAGAGGATTTTATCTTAGGAACTTTGCTTGGAGGTCTTCCTTTACTCTTTTGTGATACTTTGTAATTGTTGGATTTTCTTCCGTAACTTACATTCATATTGTAAGAATGACATCATGGCACCACCTTAGGGGGACATGTTTGTAAGACCATTATCCTTTGTTTAACTTAGGCCACTTTTGCACACATAAGGCTTTCTCTTGGGCTACCTTACAATGAAACCCTTTAATTTCTTGTTGGTTACTTTGCATTCATGTTGCATAAGCCAAATTTCATAATCAAATAAAGCAAACCCTTGATTCAACGTCAAGTGACATTTTCATAATCAAATTCAAAATACTTAATAACTACGATCGTTATTGTGCGCCACGGGCCTTAAGTGGTGGAGAATGAGTAAGAATGGAGCATTCCTACCCTTACTCTGATTATTTTGGACGCAAGACGCTTGACTTGTTGTTTAGAATGATCGCCTCCGCCCATAGACTTTAGTGCAATATAATCACAAACATTCATTTCATAAAACCCTTATTCAAGGTAAAAATAATGCAACCCGTCAAACTCATTTTTGTGCCTCAGGGCATCACCCCGAAAACCCTTTTCTCAAAGGTAAAATCAACCAACATACAAACATTTTCTACTCCAAACTACGGAACTCTGATTCCTCATCCCCGAATGAGTGATACGTGGGCACAAGGGCCACAATCCTTGGCGAGCACTATAATAACAAAAACATCCCTCTTTCACACACATTCTTCTGAAAATAAAACAATGATAAATACATCCCATGTATGTAAAACAACCCAAATGGTTCCCATGAAGTACCATGGATGTAAGGGGTGCTAATAACTTCCCCTTACGTAACCGACTTCCGAACCCAAATCTCGGTTGCGAGAATGATTCCTTATTCTCGTTTAGCGCTTCCCGTACGCGTCTTTTTTCCGAGGGTTTTATCGACTATTTCCCCTCGCCTCTCCGATAGAGGCACACAAATAAAATTCAATGGCAACTCTTCTGATTTTGCCTCTCTTTAGCCTCGGTTTCGTTATCGTGAAATCCCGGTAGCGACAACTGGCGACTCTATTGGGGACACCAAAATTCCCTAAGCAAGTCTAGCCTAGTTTGGGTTGTTTCTCTTTTACATACGTAGAGATTTATCTATTATGTATATTTTTCGATATATATTGCTTTTGTTGCTAACCTGTACATATTTTCTTTGTTTGATTGTTGGTCCGAAACTTTGGCTCTGTGACGAAGAAATTTTGGAAGAAATAATGGTTGCAAAGAAAAACCTTGTGTGAAAGGCTCTCCACCCGAGTCAAAGAGTTTTTGCTTGAGATAGGAGAGGTTGAGTAGTATTGGTCCACGACGTGCCTTCCTCGTTAGGGTCGTACGAGAACCTCACTTAGTGGTAGATTCTCTTAAGGGGATTGATGACCGTCGTGCTTTCGGCGTAAGCATCTTTTCTTTTATTAGAATCAATGACCCTAATACCCCTTTTAGAACCTTTAAATTATGGCTAACCTAGACCGATGGTCGCGCAATATAGGCCTCTGAGGTTCCTTCCTCGTAAGGGTCGATACAAAGATCTCACTTAGAGTAGATGACCTTGATGAAGAAGTCGTCTGGCAAGTAAATTGACATAAGCAACTGACAGTTAAGGAAGTCCATGACTCTAGGGGCAGTGTCTTACACCCAATTTTTCAAGAGCCCTAGATCACACAAAGCGAGAACCTTGGTTTACTAAGCAGTCATTATTAACTCCATGCTTCATCACGATGGTCCAAAACCATGAACCCATGCCTAAAATCATGTGGAAATAATAAACCAATCATTAATTCATACATTCAGTCATCATCAAAATAATAAGCAAAACTCTTAAAATTTCTATTTGTTCGAACGCAGAACTACAAGACTATTTTCCGACACAATCATGGATACTTCATCAAGGAAAAACACCTCTACCTTCCGCTTCAAGAGTCCTGACATCAGTTCATTAAAGGTCCTCTGCTCAAAGGGTGTAGCTCTCAAGGACAACAAGTTTAGAGCCAATTTTGGGAACATCATAAATCTTCTAATTGAGAAGGTTGACTATGGTGATATCACTATAATGTCCCAATACTATGACGCCCCTTTAAGATGCTTCACTTTCCCCGACTTCCAAATCTCTCCAACCTTGGAAGACCTCGAGAGACTCCTCAATCGATCGATCAAAGAATACAACCCTTTCCCGAAGTTGGAAGACGGCTTCTGTTTGACCAAGCTCTCACTCACCTTAGGTATCAACGCCAACAAGCTAGTGGACAATTGGGGCGTTAAAGGATCCATCAAAGGTTTGACCCAAAAGTTCCTACAAGCCCATGCTTGGGAAATGATTAAAAAAGGAAGACCCGACTTCTGTAGTGCAACCTTGGCACTTTTGATTCATGGAATCGTCCTCTTCCCAAATATGGACAAGTCTATGGATCAGTTAGCAGTTGAGGTCTTTTTAACAAAGAATCCAGTGCCTTTTTTACTTGCCGATTTCTATCTTACCTTCCATACAAGACATGAGAAGAAGGGAGGTACTTTTCTATGTTGCGCTCCTATGCTACATCTTTGGATGAGGGCCTGCATGCCTCAAAGTGGACCTTTTGCTGAAAACAAACTGACATGGCCGCAAAGGTTCGCATCTCTCTCCGCCAACTCAATTCTATGGTACAAGAGAGAATGGGATACAAAAGACGTCATCACAAGATGTGGAGAGTTATCTAACGTACCCTTAATAGGAACACAAGCTTGCATCAACTACAACCCTGCTATACTCAAGAGATAACTAGGGTACGCCATGACGAGTCCTCTCGAGGAAAGAGATTTCATTTGATTTGTTATTAATATCGTGGATCCGCTTGATTCAAATGTGAAAAGAGTGCGAAAAGCTTGGACAAGCATAGTCCGTATTGACCAAGAATGGGGTAAGAAAAACATCCTAGCCAAGGAATCCTACTATATGTGGGTAAAAGAGAGGGCTAGGGTTGTTAAGATGCCGTTTCTTTTTTATCCTTATTCATTCTCGTTGATGCCTGGGCCCGAGCCTATCCTACAAGAGGACATGAAAAAACTTACCAGCCAAATCAAAGAGTTCGAGTTGGAAAACACTCAACTACGAGTCCAACTCAATCGTGCCAAGGAACGTAACCACGTCTTGGAGGATAAGGGTAAGCAAGTCTGTGAAAAATTTGAAGATAGCAAGAAGAGGATCCGATTAGCCGAGGGACAAAGAGTTTGGGTTGGTGGAGCTCTACAAGGAGCTAATTCTGAGCTAGACTTCCGCAACGAAGAGTTGGATCGAGCGTCCCAAATCATCAAGGACCTTGAAAATACTGTCGAGAGGTCTAATGCCATGAAGAAATAAGCGAGGGAAGATTACCAGGCCTAGATTCTCGAACTAAGGACCACTCTAAAAGACTATAAGGACTTTTTATCCAAGGAGCAACTAGAGAAAGAAAAGATTCACCGAAGCTTCATGCGTGAGTAGTTAAACCTTGGACGATCTTGCAAGTAAATCAAGAACTTGAAGAGGGGAATCTATGACCAAGCCTATGTAGAGTTGCAAAACAACTGCAGACATTGGGAGAAGTGTTGCCATGGATTCGAAGTTGCCATTGCTCAAAGGGATGAAATCATCCATAACCTCCAAGCCCTTTACGAAGAATGGAGGGACAAGTACACCAACATGATGGTATTATCTAACTATGCCCTTCAAGACTTTCTCGACAAGTTGAAGGAGGCGAACCTGATCATGTGTCCAGATAATACCCCCAAAGAGGTCTACCACTTTGTCAAGTTCTGCAAAAGAATGATGGTCGAACTCATCACTGACACTGAGGCTCTCCGCAAGTCTCAAGGGGTCACTTTTAGGGTGGATATCTAGTTGGTTTATTTGCTTCCGTTACTTGTATTTTGCAACTCCTATGTATTGCAGTCTATTTTCCCTTCAAAGGATGAATGAAAGTTGTGATTTTCTCTATTGTGTTTTCCTTTATTTATGATTGTGAACGTGAATCATCAAGTAGTTTTTGCAATGAATAAACACGAATAACTAAAAGAGCTTTGCTTTAACATTAAAAAAACATTCATACATCATTTCATCTTTCGAAATACAAAAACATAAAAAACTCATCCATCCACCCTTTTTCTTACCAGAACCACTCTCCAAAGCTGACTTTCCGGTACGATACACGAGGACGTCGACAAGCTGTCATGGAGCAACTTCAAGAGAACCAAGATGTCCTTCAAGAAGAAGTATCCCAGGTGCGGTCCCAAATGCGACAGTTATGGAGACTGTTCAAGCAGTCGCAAGAGGCCAAGAGGTTATGGCAAAGATGTAAGAAGAAATAAATCAACGTGCCAGTACTATCAATCCTCCTACCCCTCTAGCGGTCGAGACTCTGACTCCAGTTCCTCAAGTTGACCCTCCAATCAACATTAATTCACCCGGTGGTGTTCCAAACGACAATCCTCGTCCGCATGTTTTTGAGATAAACGACCAATACGATGCATTCTTCAGCCTAAGGGCTGCTTCTCAGGATGTCGCCTTCGTTTCAGCAACCAACGAGGTGGAGAGGAAGGTGAAGGCTATCGAGGAAAAGCTCAAGGCAATGGGGAACTCTGATGTTTTGGGCCTTGATGCGGAAGAAATGTGCCTGGTACTTGGGGTTATCATTCCGGCCAAGTTCAAAGTTCCGGACTTTGAAAATATAAGGGAAACAGCGATCCTAGGACGCACATGAGGGCATACTGCCGAAAGATGGCTGCCTATTCCAGCGATGATCAACTTTTAATGCATTTTTTCCAGGATTCCCTCAGTGGGGTATCTTTGGATTGGTACATGCAACTTGAGGGCAGCCATATTCACACATGGAGGGAAATGGTCGAGGCATTCCTCAAGCACTATCAGTACAACATTATTATGACACCTAATTGCACGCAGATGCAAAATCTGACTCAGAGGTTTGAGGAGTCCTTCAAAGAGTATGCCCAATGATGGAGGAAATTGGCTGCTAGGGTATAACCCCCATTGCTAGAAAGGGAATTGGTGGACATGTTTATGGGAAACCTGCAAGGTCCATACCTTGACAGAATGGTAGGGAGCACCTCTTCGGGCTTTTCCGACTTGGTCTTAGCCGGTGAAAGAATAGAAAATATGATTAAAATGGGAAAGATCCAGAACTCTGCCAGTACTTCCAGTGCATCGAAGAAACCTTTTGTTCCCTACGGTAAAAAACGAGAAGGCGAGACCAATGCCACCTCTATCATTCGAACAAGAAATGCCTCTTATCCCCAAGTAGCCTCCATAGCTCCCGTCCAACCAAGTCAGCAACAACCATTTACAATTCATGTTCAAACTCAACAACAGCAATGCTACCAACAACCACAACAACAACATTATCAACAACAACCACAACGTCAGTAACAACAATATTAACAACAACAACAAAGGATGCGAAGACCCGAGAGAAGATTTGACATGGTTCATATGTCGTATAGCCACATTATACCATATTTATTGAGGGGATCACTTATACAACTAAGGGAGTTGGGACCCCCACCAGCGGTTCTTCCTCCCGGTTATGATGCAAATGCCCGCTATGAATTTCATTCTGGAGGTCCTGGGCATTCGATCAAGAATTGTAAAGCATTAAAGTACAAGGTTCAAGATCTTATTGATTCTAAGGCAATCACGTTCTCCCCCAAGGTGACGAATGTAAATAACAACTCGATGCCCCCTCACAACAATGCAGCCGAGAATATTATTGAAGTTGACAATGGAAGGAGATTGATGTCCTGTATGGACGAGTTAAAAACACCACTCATCGAGATCAAGAATGCTTTAATGAGGGATACTGCCTTTCCCATCTGTAGTAATGACTGTGAGCACTATCTGATTAACCCGCAATAGTGTAGGACGTTGAAGCCTGTCATACAACAGTCAATGGACCAAGGAATCTTGGTGGTAGACTTCGCTTCCACAAAAGAAGATGTGTCTACCCTCGAGATACCATATGACGAAGTCCCTCCTCTGCAAATTCCATATGACTTCTCTCAGTTAACTTTGTCAACAAATACTGTTACTTCAATCATAATAACAATTCCCACACCATTCCCGTATGTTGACACCAAGGCAGTCCCATGGGTGTATGACACCTCAGTCTACATTCATGGCCCGAACAGTCAAGAAGAACTGTTGAAGTCTAGTGATCCAATGATCAATATCACCAGCACTGGCGGAATTACAAGAAGTGGAAGGATATTTGCACCGATACTCACTCCAATTGGAACTATCAATCCTTCAACTTCAGACAAAGGCAAACAAATTGATGGCGCTAATCAAAGACAAAACCCTGCACCTTCCAATGAAGTAAAGGAGTTCTTATGCATTATCAAGAAGAGCGATTATCGAGTAGTTGATCAGCTTAACCAAACACCCTCGAAGATCTCAATGTTGTCTTTATTAATGTGCTCGGAGGCCCATAGGGCTGCTTTGGTAAAATTTCCGAGGATAACTCACGTACTGCAAGAGATCTCTGTTTTTTAGTTTGAAGGGGTAGTTAACAATATCGCTACTAGCTTAAGCTTGGGTTTCAGTGATGAAGAGCTTCCCGCAGAGGGGAGGAATTATAACAAGGCTCTCCACATTTCTATTGAGTGTGTGGACATAATCCTATCAAGAGTTTTGGTAGATACTGGGTCGTCCCTCAATGTGATGCCCAAGAGCTCCTTTGCTAAGCTAACTATTGAAGGACTTGTAATGAAGCCGAGTGAGCTTATAGTAAGAGCATTTGATGGGACTAGGAGGACTGTAATCGGTGAGGTGAATTTGCCTATGAAGATTGACCCCCATACTTTCCTTATCACTTTCTTCGTAATGGACATCTATCCAGCCTATATTTGTCTGCTTGGAAGGCCTTTGATCCATTTAGCTGGTGCAGTCACTTCAACGCATTGAAATTCTTAGCTGATGATAAACTAGTTATTGTCGAGGGTGAAGAGGACATTATGGTAAGTCACCTCGCATCTTTCTGATATGTTGAAGGAGAAAGGGAGATGAGGGAAGTCCCGTTCCAATCTTTTGAAGTTATCAATGTTGAAATGGTCTGCCCAACAAAGGATGAACCAAAAGATGCCGAATCTCCAATGGCATCTCTTAAGGACGCCCTGACAATCATAAAGGATGAACACCCCCAAGGATGGGGAAGATTGTTTGAACTTTCTGCCAATAAGGACCGTACCGGTTTAGGATACAACTCCCAGAATTTGAAGAAGCCTGTGCCGATAGCTATAAGGGGATCAGTGCTCCCGCTATCCGAAAAATTATCAAGCGCCAGTTACCTTGATGCCAACCGTATATGTGCCGTGGAAGAAGATGGAGAAGAAGATGTCAGATTGATCTTCACAAAGACTGATTAAAAAGGGTGCCACCAAATGGACTGTGGTTGAAATACCTAAAGTGACCCTGATTAAAATGTAATTCCCAATGTTGTTTTCCTTCCCTTTTATCAAAAAAAAAAGAACCCATGTCAAGCCCATGGAATATGGGAATCATTTGTAAGGCCTAATCAAATTTCCTTATTAATCATTAATGAAAAATGTTCATGTTCGCAATCAATTTTGAGATCCTTGTCTTTCATTTATTTATTTCACCTTTTTCAAAATGGCAATTTTCTTAAAATAAACAAATTCAAATCATCCTTTCTTTCATATCAATAAAAGTCGTGAACCTTAAATCATGCAGATCATCCTTGACAACCACCAATGATAATTCTGCTACAGTCTCATATGAATTTGACAACCCGATTAATCATGTCGATGAAGAGTGTGAGGAAGAGACCGAACTCCCCAAAGAATTGGCAAGGCTGCTCAAGCATGAGAAAAAGGTCATTCAGCCGCACGGAGAATCAGTGGAAGTGGTTAACCTTGGGACAGACGAGGAAGCAAAACAAGTCTGAGTCGGCTCTTCTCTTCAAGACGAGGTAAAGGCAAAATTGATCGAACTCTTGAAGGAGTACAAAGATGTGTTTGCATGGTCATACCAAGACATGCCCGACCTCGATACTGACATTATGGTCCATCATCTTCCCCTTAAAGAAGAATGCCCTCCAGTAAAGCAAAAGCTACGAAGGACCCGTCCCGACATGGCTATGAAAATCAAGGAGGAGGTACAAAAGAAGCTCAACACTGGCTTCCTAGCGGTATCCAATTATCCTCAATGGATAGCTAACATTGTGCCTGTACCTAAGAAGGATGGAAAAGTGAGAATGTGTGTATATTATAGAGATCTAAATAGAGCAAGTACCAACGACGACTTTCCACTACCACACATTGACGTGCTAGTAGACAATATCACTTAGTTCTCTGTTTTCTCTTTTATGGATGGTTTCTCCGGTTATAACCAGATCCACATGGCTCAAGAAGATATGGAGAAAACCACTTTCATAACACCATGGGAACCTTCTGCTACATGGTGATGCCTTTTGGATTGAAGAACGTTGACGCCATATACCAACGAGTCATGGTCACTCTCTTTCACGATATGATCTACAAAGAGATTGAGGTCTATGTCGACGACATGATAGCCAAGTCTCAAATAGAAGAGGAACACCTCGTCAATCTAGAAAAGATGTTTGAGAGGCTGAGGAAGTACAAATTAAGACTTAATCCCAACAAATGCACATTTGGGGTAAGATCCAGTAAATTGCTAGGTTTTATCGTCAGCCAATGTGGCATTGAAGTAGATCCCGAGAAAGTAAAGGCCATACAAGCTATGTCTGCACCCAAAACCGAGAAGGAAGTATGAGGATTCCTAGGTAGGTTGAACTACATTTCTAGGTTCATATCTCACCTCACTGCCACTTGTGATCCAATCTTCAAACTTCTTCGAAAGGATCAAGCCATCATTTGGAACGATGATTGCCAAGACGCATTTGAGAAAATAAAGAAGTATTTGCAAGAACCTCCTGTGTTGATGCCTCTTGTACCTGGTAGACAATTAATCATGTATCTTACCGTTCTCGGAGGATCTATGTGATGTGTCCTCTGCCAACATGACGAGACTGGTAGAAAAGAGCATGCAATATACTACTTAAGTAAGAAGTTCACTGATTGCGAGAGCAGGTATTCGATGCTTGAAAAGACTTGTTGCGCACTAGCATGAGCTGCCAAACATTTAAGACAGTACATTCTCACTCATACAACGTTGTTGATCTCTAAGATGGATCATGTCAAATACATCTTTGAGAATCCAGCTCTAACCGGTAGAGTAGCCCGATGGCAAATGGCTTTAACTGAGTACGATATCCAACATGTCACTCAAAAGGCCATCAAAGGGAGTATATTGTCTGATTATATTGCGCAACGGCCCTTGGAGGATTATCAGTCTATGCGTTTTGAATTTCCCGACGAGGATATCATGTTGATTAGGGATTGCAACATCCCCGGTCTCGAGGAAGGACCCGAGCCTGGATCCTGATGGACCTTGGTTTTCGATGGAGCTTCTAATGCTCATGGCAATGGCGTTGGGGCAGTAATCACTTCTCCAACTAAGTTGCACCTCCCCTTCACCTCCAGATTATGTTTTGAATGCACAAACAATATGGCCGAATACGAGGCTTGTATCTTATGTATTGAAGCTGCTATCGATCTTAGGATCAAAATCCTGGAAGTCTACGGAGATTCAGCCTTGGTAATCAGCCAAGTCAAAGGAGATTGGGATACTAGAGATCATAAGCTCATTCCTTACAAAGAGCATGTCTTGAAACTAGTCCCCTACTTCGATCAAATTACATTCCACCACATCCCTCGAGAAGAGAATCAGCTAGCTGACGCCTTGGCAACTTTAGCGTCCATGTTTAAATTAAGTGGAAGAACGAAGTGCCATCCTTTCACCTGAACTACTTGGAAAAACATGTTTACTGTCTGGCAGCAGAAGATGAAGTTGACGGTCATCCTTGGTGGTATGACATCATGAAATTCTTAGAGAACCAAGAGTACCTTGCGGGCGCATCCATCACCAACAAGAAGTATCTTCGGAAACTATCATCCAAATTCTTCTTAAGTGGAAGGGTATTATACAAGAGAAATTATGACTCGGTTCTGTTTAGATGTGTGAACAAGCAAGAAGCAAACCGGATTATAATGGAAATTCATGAAGGATCCTTTGGGATGCATGCTAGTGGGAACACTATGGTAAAGAAAATCTTAAGGGTCGGCTACTATTGGATGACTATGGAGATTGACTGTCATCGCCACGTCCAAACCTGCCACAAGTGCCAGCTCTATGCTGATATAATCCATGTGTCGCCAACGCATCTTAATATCCCAACATCACCTTGGCCTTTCGCCATGTGGGGCATTGACGTGATCGGACGCATAGAGCAAACTGCCTCAAATGGACACCGTTTCATCCTTGTAGCCATTGACTACTTCACAAAATGGGTAGAAGCAGCCTCGTACACCAACGTTACCAGATAAGTGGTGACTCGATTCCTCAGGAAAGAAATCATTTGTCGTTATGGGGTCCCCAACAAGATCATTACTGATAATGGATCTAACCTCAATAATAAAATGATGAAAGAGCTATGTCGAGATTTCAAGATCGACCACCACAACTTATCGCCTTATAGGCCTAAGATGAGTGACGATGTTGAGGCAGCTAACAAAAACATCAAGAAGATCGTGCAAAAGATGGTGGAAACCTACAAAGATTGGCATGAAATGATCCTGTTCACATTAAATGGCTATCGTACTTTCATGCGCACTTCCACTGGGGCAATTCCCTTCTCCCTTGTGTATGGCATGGATGCAGTCTTGCCAGTCGAAGTAGAGATTCCTTCCTTAAGGATTTTGACTAATGTTAAGCTTGATGAGTTTGAGTGGGTATAAGCTCGATTCGACCAACTAAACCTCATTGATGAGAAGCGATTGGCATCCATCTACCACGACCAACTCTATCAAAAGCGCATCAAAAGGGCACATGACAAAAAGGTTTTCCCCCGCAGCCTAAAAGCCAGATACCTTGTATTGAAAAAGATTCTCCCAATCCATACTGACCCAAGGGGAAAATGGACGCCAAACTACGAAGGCCCGTATGTTGTAAGAAAGGTCTTCTCCAAGGGAGCCTTAATCCTTGCAACTATGGATGGTGAAGATCTTCCATCCCCGGTGAATGCAGATGCAGTAGAAAAATACTATGCTTAAAAAAAGAGAAAGCCCGATATGTTGAAAACCCGAAAGGGCAACTTATGCAAAAAATGGGTATCCCAATAGACTGAAAACCCGAAAGGGCAGTCTAGGCAAAAATTAGGGATTTAACAAGAGCAAGAGGCTGCATCACGCAAGGAATCCTTCTTCATCCCCCGACAAATCAATTATGTAGGTCCATCAGCAAGTCAATCCTATCACCCTCATTTTGAAAGCAAGATCAAAGGACGACCAAAGGCATAAAGGCTGTAGCAGAGTTAGAATTTGGTGGAAACCCGAGATGTTTCATTGCCATTACAATTATCATTTTTCTTTTCGCGATCACCTCTTTTAGGAATTGTTTTCCTTTGTACAAAATTCCCTATTTTTGGGACCACTTGTCAATAAAAATCAGTTCCCTCACATGTGCTATGTATTTTTACTTTTTCCTGCTTTGTCTTCGAAATATGACCTTTTAAATAAAATTACATGGGAAATTTTCGATTAAAATACCTTTTTTTTATTTATTTAAAAACTATAAGGGAGACAACATCGAATTACATTTCTTTCCGAAATTTGCTAAAGGTAACCGAAACGCATTTGGAATTTCCAACCCGAGGGTGCCACACAGTCCCTTGGACTTGGCCAATCATTTCTCCCCCTAGTAGGAATTCTCAAACATTACATTCAGCGCTTGCTTGGACGTCGAGCTCCAGTTTCTCAAGTATCGGAAAGTCAGTACACTTCCCCCAATCACCCTTTTTAAGCCCAATCACCATTGGCATTCCCCAAATACACTCTTCCGCAAAGCCCAAACATACTTGGCATAACTTGCAAACCCTGCATTTCATGTATTCCCCATGAAATCCCAAACATGCATTGACATACATAACATCACATCATAATGTAAGACCCTAATTTTGACCCTAAGATCCCTCATGGCATCATATCATTGCTCATTGCATTGCCTCAAGGATCATAGCATGTGTGGCTCCTTAACCCTAGGGGTGGGACTTGTGTGAGTGGTTTGAGACCACCAAGCATGCTTGTATTATATATTATTGCTTTTCTTTTTTGTTTAACTAACCAAAAGCACAAAAATATGTCACTAACTCTTCTGTTTTGAAGCTCAAGTGATCATGTGCTCCCATGCTCCTAGGAGGCTCCTAAGCTTAATGAAGTGGCTAGATGAAGGTGAAAGCAGGCATGGAAATGGTCCACAAAGTTCCTAATCATAATATATGTCTCCCAAGTATATCAATTTTCCAATTTGATCAATATAACCCAAAGGGCTTGAGGATTGCTTCCCAAGGAAACCCTAATTCAATTGTGCATTGACTATGCCTTGCTCATGAAGAAACCTCAACCTATGATCAAATTAAATCAAGGGAAGTTATTTCATTCATTATTTTATGCATATATGAGCCTATGTGAGTATCCTCAATAATTCCTTCATCAAGATTTGAAGTTTGGCCTTGAGAAGTTGACCAGTCAAGTCATCTGACTAAACTGAGGATCACTGAGACACAACTTTTGATGTGTTTGTAAAATGAAGATGATCCTAAGAGAAACGTTTTTATTAAGAACCATATGAACAACTTTCATGTTAATAAAAAATCCATTTGAAACTTGTAAGGTCATCATTCATTTCAAAATATTATAGGTCATTTTGACTGAAACCCTAATTTTGGGTCAACTTCCCAAGGACCTAACTTCCTTAAGTTTTATGATTTTGAGGTGATACCAAAAGCATTGGAAAGCTTAAGATGTCTACTTAAAATGTTATGTTTGACAAAATTTTGTAATCCTAAAAGAAACACATTTCATAATACAAAATATTATAGGTCACTTTGGACCTAAGCCATTGAATTTGAAAAGTGTTCAACTTCAAGTGCCCATAACTTTCTCATGAAAAATACAAATTATGCAAAATTTGAGTCTAAATTATTCATCTTGAAAATATCTACAACTTTGATGTTGGAGGTTGTTCCATTTGAGGCTTGTACCATTGAAACAGAGGGGCTTGAAGTTGCTTGTTTTTGGCAAAATTTTCAAAAGGGAACCTAAGCATGTTTTGTACCCTAAACTTCACAGCCAGTTTTCATAAATTTCCAAACTCCAAATGAATTTTTGCACAACATGACTTTTGTTCCTTATTCCAAGAGATTTCCAACCATTACTCACATGACCATTTTTGGATTTTCCATGTAGGAGTTTCGAAGAGTTTAATGTTTATGTCCATTTGTGCATTTCACATCATAACTTGGAATGCAAGATTGTGCAGTCTCTTGTGCACGTCCAATTCAACTACATTTGATCTTAGCATGCATTTCCGTTCATTCTTGGGCTTTGCAAGCGCCTGTACAGGCCCATGCATGAAGGATCCAAGTTTCATGCACACGAGCTAAACACCACCTTGCATCCATTCCAGCTATAAATAGAAGCTCATACTCATTCAAAAATCAACCTGAAGGAGATCTGAAACGCTGCTGGATTGAAAACCAAACCCTCACTCAAAGGAATTTCAGTTTTCATTTTCAATTTCAAGCTTGAATTTCAACATCATTAGTTGATCTTCAAGTCTTAATTCCTTGACCTTGCATCTCCCTCACACTTCCAGATCAAATTTGGATCAAGAGCTTGGACAAATCGTACTGTTTGAAGCTCTATTTCAGAGGTATATCACCAAACTTTTTTGATTCAGATCTTGAAATACAATGTGAATTGCTTGAGTTTTTGCTGTTTTCTGAAGTCCTCAAGCATGAGGCAGACCAGTGGTGGTCTTAGTTTTGCAAATCGTGTTGTTTCAGATCAAGCACCATGATCTTCAAGCTCTTGTTTCTCTCTAAATATGAACATTGAGAAGGATCCATGGTTACAGGGGTGATGTACATCACCCCAGCTTCATTTTGAAACCTTGCTTTTTCATTTTCATTAAAGTTGAAATCCCTGCACGTGGTGGCCGGAATCAGTTGGCTGGCCGGAGAAGATGGTGGTTTCCACCACCATCCCCATGTGGGAGCCTTCCATCCCTTGGATCTCTCTCAAACCTTTTAATCGTGTCCTTTCATTTGGCTGACTTGTTTTAATTCTAAATGTTACACGCTTGACATAGGAGTACCATAAGACCGCGCCTCTGAACCCTCAGATCATAGCCACGTCATTTAATAAAATGATCCAAGCGCGCTGGTTTTTTCTCTTTTTCTTATTTCTGGTTTAATTTCATTTAATTCCTTTTATTTTCAAAAATTCATAAATATTTTATTTGAAGTCACAAAAATATGAGACCAATGCCAAAAAATTTCTTGAAAAATCTAGTTTCATATTTTGATTTTTAATTATTTTTGTGACTTCATTTAATTTTTTTGTGAATTATTTGGTTTTTAATAGTTTTTATTCATTTTAAAATACTTTTTGATATCTGAAAATTCCAAAAATATTTTCTTAACACATATGGATCATGATAAGTCAATGAAAAATAGTCTCATCAATTTCTTAATTGATTTGAGATTTATTTGAGATTTTAATTCATTTGTGTTATTTTTCATTATTTTTAATTATTTTAAAATAGTTTCTGATTTCAAAAGTTGTTGAAAAAATTTGTCAAAGCTTGTTTGACCATGTTAGACCTATGAGAATTTAATTGGACTTGTTGAAGTTGATTTGAATTGAATTTGAGGTTTGACCATATTTTGTCCATTTCATTTTGCATTTATTTTTATTTCAAAAAAATATGTTTGACTTGTTGACTTCTAATCTTCATTTCCCTTTTGTTTAGCATTGGTTGATGATGATTTAATTCACTTTTGACCAATTATGTTGGACACTTTATTTCTCTTTTCATTCATTTCATCTTCATCCCATTTCTTTTTATTTTTGGGCCAATGAGTTAATGTATTATGGTTGGTCTTGACAAATGAGAGGTTTAACCTTCTTTGATCCAAATCAAACTCAACTTGATCCAAGATCAAGTGAGTTGCTTTGTGTCCAAGATAGGTTGCTTCTTGGTCAAGCAAAAAACCTAAAGTCCATACAAGGCCTTTCTCTTTTTTCTTTTGGCATGGCAAGTTTTTGGAGCTTGATTTACTAGTCATGATCTCTAACTTGTGTTTATTTGCCTATAGTTTTATTGACCGGCCTAAGATAAGTGTGACTACTACATTAGTCCACTTACGATTACTTAACATAGCGCTAAATTGTCTTATGACAAACTAACATAACCATACTAACTACTAACTTTAATTTGAGCATTTTAATTTCTTGCAATTTACTTTAATGCAATTTACTTCTTGCTCATTTATTCATATTTCCTTTTCATTTTGCTCACTTGAGCACATATTTTATGTTTATGTCATTTTCCTCTTGCTCATTTGAGCTCATTATTGTATATAATATATTGTTGCTTTGTGTTTGTTTTGTCTTTGTTTGTGTGAACCCAATGAAAAAAGGAGAAAGGACTTAGAATTAGGACTTACCTATGCTTAAAGGAGTTCAAGAGCAACTAGGCCTCATGCCTTTAGAATGCTAAATTTGTTGAAGAGCAACTAGGCCTCATGCCTTTAGAATGCTAAATCTTAAAGTTGACTTCAAAGGACTTCCTTTCCGAAACTTATTCTTTGTCCATTCCTCTTACTGTGTTGTGAACTTTTTGATGTTTGCTCTTGCGTGATAGGGATTCCATCTTGAGATAGTAAGGAGGACCATTGTCATGAGTAGTCAAGTTAAGAGAGACAAGCCAAATGGAGATCCTAGGAGCTTGAATATATTTGTTTGATTGCTTGAGTGTTTGCTAATTCCAAAGGAAAGGAGCATCTTGAATCATCTCTACGATTTCAAGAAAAGGAACTCCAAGTGTTTTATCTTCTCTCTTATCTTTGTATGCTTTAGGACTAGCCCTTCTCTTCTTCTCTCCACTCTAACCCAAGCCAAACTCTTTTTGTGCAAACTTTGACATTATTTCAAACTAGAAACCTAGGCCTTATGCCTTTGACTTTTCAAAATATTTTCATTAATACTCATTGTGAATAAATCTTAATCAAACTTTGACTTTATTTTGTAAATAAATCTAACTTGTAAACACAACTCACTTCAAGTTGATTTTGTGGTTCCAATGGCCACCTTTATTAAAACCTTTTCATAAACATTAGCCATAGGTTTGAGTTATCATAGTGGTTGGATTATAAGTCTTCCATGCTTATTATAGGGTTAACCCCTCACTAGCATGTTGAAGCCTTCCTCACATGGTGGATTGTTGGTTTAGGTTGAGTTTTCTCCCTTTGATAACAAAAGACCTTAAGGCTTTTGATCAAATAAATCCCAAATTTTTGAGATTTTTACCCCGAACTACGAGGTTTTGATCCTACCTTTGTGATGGTACGTAGGCAATGGGTTCATCCATTCAAACAACTAAATTGTAAATATAATCTATTCTCTTCTCATCCCCTCAATCTTTTGTACAAACATTTTCACAAATACCAACCTACAACACATATTTGCAAAAAGGGCTCCCTTAGAGTACTAAGGATATTTTGGGTGCGTAAAACCTTCCCATTTCATAACCAACCCCCTTACCTAGATCTCTGACATTTTTATTAGTTTTTTATTTGATAAAACTTCTTAATTGGCTTTTGTTCGCTTTTTAGCCTTTCCTTTGGACAAATAAAAGTGCGGTGGCGACTCAAATTGTGTGTTTACTTTTGGTTTAGTCAATAAGCCATAAGGTAACGAATACCCCGCTACAGAAAAATGGCGACTCTATTGGGGACTAACTTCCTAGTGGGTTTAGCCTACTTTTTTCTTATGTGTGTTGTATGACTATATTTATTTGTGACATATTTTTATGCAAATTTGGGATGACTGTATTGTTTGTAATGTATGAATTGCTTGATATATTAATTGCTTGTATGCTTGGTGGTTTCTTGTGAGATGAGTTCTATACCCGAACTCGAGTGAACTTATGATGGGAGAATGGCATAGTCTTGTTGACTTGTGTGGAGTTATTCCTTAGCAAGTTGACTTGCAAGCCCATTCACTTGGTCGAGGTCTTGTTGAGATCAATAATGTCACACAAGTAGTCGTGGTTAGGCATTACTCTTTCCAATATAAACCTTAGAAGCCAAGGACCTTAGATTACCTAGCCCGTCTTGGCCTATTTTAGGACGTAGTGCGAAGATCGTTCAAGTGTAAGATTTGATACGATTGTTACGCGATACTACACTCATAAGAGTCCCTCTTGAGAATATTTTTGGACTACGAGTAGTCGTTTTATCCGATAATATCTGAAAGATGAGATGATGACTATGGGGACCTTTTTTAGAACATGATTGTCAGGTTTAACCATAGTACACTCCCATTGGGTGGTTCTTAACCGAGACTCCATGCTCATGACTTACAACAAACCCTTGATTCGCGGTTGATCCGTTCTCGTATATCCTTAATATCAATGGAACTTGGATGTTGATAAGGTGTAAACCATAATCCACCAAAATGGATGATTGATATTGATGATAACTTGAGCCATCCCGTGACCTTTGTGTGGTGCGACTTGCTTGATCCTTGAGTGTGATTGTTGCATCCATGCATTCATGCATTCATTTGCATTCATATCATCCGCAATAAGGATTTTACAAGGAACATAATAGGTCTATTTGCAAAATTTTCAGACATGGATAGGCAAAGAAGGAATACGAAGTAGTACAGTTTCAGACAACCCGACTTGAAAGAGTTAAGGAGTTTGACATATTATGTATTATAGCCTTTGGAATTCAGAGCTCGCCATGGGAAGCTTCTGTCTATTCTTTCTACTACAATGGATGAAGGTCTAATGAGTGTGTTGGTGCAAATCTATGATCCTCTGTATCGGTGTTTCACTTTTCCGAATTTCCAGCTTTTGCCTACACTTGAGGAGTATGCCTATCATGTGGGTATACCTATCTTGGATCAGTTGTCGTTCAGTGGCTTGGAGAGGGTTCCTTCTTCCCAAGAGATTGCTGACCTGCTTCACATAGATGTATCTGACATTGTTGTTCATATGACTAACAAAGGTGGAGTTCAAGGTCTTCCATCTGATTTTCTCATTGCCCAAGCTACTTTGTTTAGGAAGGCCATGAGTGAGGACGCCTTTGAAGCCATATTTGTACTTCTCATCTATGGGCTAGTGTTATTTCCCAACATCGACAATTTTGTGGATGTGAACACTATTAGGATTTTCTCTACTCTTAATCCCGTTCCGACTCTGTTGGGTGACACTTATTTCTCTTTGCATATGAGGAATGCGAAGGGTGATGGTTCCATCGTGTGTTGTTTGCCTCTGTTGTACAAGTGGTTTATTTCGCACTTGCCTCAGACGCTCGCCTTCAAGGAGAACAAGGGATGTCTACGGTGGTCCACGAGACTTATGTCTCTCACTAATGATGATATCTTTTGGTATAATCGTGTGTATGATGGCGTTCAGATTATTGACTCTTGTGGTGAATTCTCCAATGTGCCTCTTCTCGGTACATGTGGTGGAATTAACTACAACCCTGTTTTGGCTCGCCATCAGCTTGGGTTCCCCTTAAAGGATAAACCTAACAACATTTTGTTGGAAGGTGTATTCTTTCAAGAGGGTAAAGATCCCCAGAACTTGAAGGGCAGGATGGTCCGCGCCTGGCGCAAAGTTCATAAGAAGGGAAGGAAGGAGCTTGGTCCGAAGAATTGTATTGCTTTGGAACCCTACACCGCTTGGGTGAGGAAGAGAGCTCTTGAGTACCGCATGTCGTATGATTATCCGAGACCTACCCATATGGTTATGGTTGGGCCTTTAACCCTCCCTAACCAAGGAGTAGAGGAGTTGAGAGATGAAGACCGGTCGCATGCTTGGGTTCGTGAGCGAGAAGAACTTTTTCAGCAGCTCAAGGATAACGATGCAGTGATAGAATTTCTGGAGCATCAGGTTATTGATGAGCCTGATGATGTGGTTACTTATCTTCTTCCTCAGTCATCCAGGTTTTGGAAGAGGAAGTATGATCGAATCCTCAAAGAGAAGGCCGACATGGAAGCAGCTTATGAGAGAGAGGTGAAGAGGCTTCATGCAGCTTATCTTCCGATCTCGAAAGCTTTGGACGATTGTTTCTAGGGCTCCATAGGATGTTCATTCTTCTTTTCTCTTGTATTGTATTTGGTTACCAAAACTGTATTACTTCATTGGTGTAAAAATTTTCCAAATATTATTGCTATGAGTATTCAATATATGTCTTAAAAGATTAATATTTTCAAATATTTGCAAATAGATCTCTATAAAGTTCCTCTGATTAAAAAACAAATCATATGCACAAATATTGCATGTATCATATGCATAAGCAGGTTTTGTTCTGAGCTCTTGATCAGTGGTCTAACTCTTTGCTCTTCATTTATTTTGAAGAAAAGCTGACGCACCGGTATAATACAAGGGTCAATCATCCAAGGATAATGGAGCATTTAGAGCAAGAGAACTGGGAATTGAAAGAAGAGATCTCTAGACTAACTGCCATGATGGAGACAGTGCTGGCCGCCCAGAGCAAAGCTTCGCCAACTCCTGCAACTCCTCCCGCGAGGACTGTCATTTCTGAGGTTGCTACCTCGACTGTGCCTGCTGCAACAACCCACTTTGCACCATCTATGCCAACCGGGTTCCCTTGGGGAATGCCTACTGTAGCGGGGTATTCGTTACCATTAGAGATATTGACTAAATCAAAGGTAAATCATACAAGTCGAGTCGCCACCGCACTTCTATTTATCCAAAGGAATGGTTAGAAAGTGAACAAAAACCTAAAAGTTTTATCGAATAAAAAACTAGTAAAAAGGTCAGAGATCTGGGTAAGGGGGTTGGTTATGCAATGGGAAGGTGTTAGGCACCCAAAACATCCTAGGTACTCCTAGGGAGCCCTTTTCATACTTGTTGTAAGGTTGGTATTTTGTGAAAATTTATTTGTGCAAACATGATTGAAGAGATGAGAAGAGAATATACAAGTTTATTTACATTTTATGTTTGAATGGATAAACCCATTGCCTACATACCATCTTAAAAAAGATTAGGATCAAAACCTCGTAGTTCGGGGTAAAAATCTCAAAATGAGTTGGTGAATTGACTGGTCCAAAAGCCTTAAGGTCTTTTTTATCCAAGGGAGAAAACTCAACCCAAAACCACAAATCCACCATGTGAGGATAACTTCAACATGCTAGTGAGGGCTTAACCCTATAATAAGCATGGAAGACTCATTGTCCATCACTAAGGATATAGGTGAGTATTACATCTACCTCAAGAATAACTCAAACCTAATAACTAAAGGTTATGAAAAATTTGATTAAGAAGGTGGCCATTGAAACCATAAAAAGACATTTGAATGAGTGGTATTTACCAATGAAAAGTATTTACAAAATATGGTCAAAGATGACTTAGAAGTTCAATTCAAAATAAGTGTTATGAAAAGAAAAGTTTGAAAATCAAAAGCATAAGGCTTAGGTTTCTAATATTTGAAAACAAGTGTTAAATGTTTGCACAAAAGTTTTGGCTTGGGTTAGAGTGGAGAGAAGAAGAAGAAGGGCTAAAGTCCTAAACATACAAGAGGTGAGGGATAAAGAATAAGACCACAAATGGAGTTCCTCTCTTGAGATCATATGGATGATCCAAGTAGCTCCCATCCTTTGGAATAAGCAATCACATAAGCATAAACTCAAGCAATCAACAATCAAATGAACTCTTGGAAGATCCCTCTCTCTTAGAAGTTCATGGCAATGGTTCCTCCATTTGGCTCAATGTTGGAATCCCTAGCACAAGAACACACACATCAAAAGGTTCTATTAACAATCAAAGAATGGACAAGAAAGAGTTTAGAATATGGTCCTTTCAAATCCATCTTCAACATTAAGGTCCTTTACTCCAATTTGCATAGGGAATGTCCTAGAATCTAAGTCCTTTTGTCCATTTTTTTTTGTATTTTGGTCCACAACAATCAAAACAAAACACAAGCACAATAATATATACACAATTATGTGCTCAAGTGAGCAAAAGGAAAATTGCATTAACATAAACATGTGCTCAAATGAGCAAAGGGAAAAAAGCAAATGAATAATATGTACAAGAATAGTAAATTGCATAAAAGTAAAGTGCAAAAAGTAAATGTTAATGGTTAATAGTTAGTGTTAGTAGTTAGTGTGCCATAAGGCGAATTTAGCGCTATGTTAAGCAATCGTAATTGGACTTATGTAGAAGTCACAACTATCTGAGGCCGGTCAATAATAATGTAGGCAACAACACAAGTTAGAAGTCTTGATTAGTGAACCAAGTTCCAACAACTTGCCATGCCAAAAAGAAGAAGAGAATTGATCTTGTATTGGTTTAAGTCCTTTGCATGATTTAGGAAACAACCTATCCTTAATGCAAAGCCATTCACTTGATCAATTGATCAAGATGAATTAGATTTGAATCAAGGAAGGTTAAGTCTCCCCAATCAATGCTAACTTATCAACCTTCAACTCATTGATCAAAAAGAGAAAAGAAGAAGAAGAAAGAGATGGAGAATGGAAAATGGAAAATGGAAAGAATAAAGTGCATTAAAAGAGATAGAATGTACCAATCAACAAGTATTGACCAATGACATTGAGGATCATGGTCAAACAATCAAAAACAGAAATGAGATGAAGATTGGAAGTCAAGAAATGAATAAAATATTTTTGGCATTTTTTAATATTTAAAATAAACTTGAATTAAAATAATAAAGAAAGGTCAAACTTCAAAATCACTTCAAATCAACCTTGAAAGGTCCAAATGATTTATCCCAAGTTCAACAAGGTCAAACAAAGTTTGATAAAAAATTTCAGCATTTTTAAAAGTCAGAAACTATTTTTAATCAATTAAAACTGAATAAAAATAACCGAGTTGAACTAAAATCTCAAATAAATCTCAAATCAATTAGAAAATTGATGAGAATATTTTTCATAGATCCATCATCATTCAAATAGGTTAGGAAAATATTTTTGTATTTTTTGAATATTAAAAACTATTTAAAATGAATTAAAAATAACCAGAAAAGAGAAAATTCACAAAAAATACTAAATGACAAAATAAAAAATATTAAAAATCATTTTTAGAAACTAGAATTTAAATGGAGAAGAATGCAATTGGTCCCATATTTTTTGGAATTAAAATGAAGAAGTTATGAATTTTTGAAAATAAAGGAAATAAAAGAAATAAAATCAGAAATTAGAAAATAACAAAAATCAGGGAACGTTGGATTGAATCTCATTAATTGACGTGGCCAATCCTAAGGTCCTCAGGCGCGCGCTCATGGTAAGTCCAAGTCAATGAGAAACATCCAGCATTATTGAAAGTAAACCAAATGCATGGCTGAGATTAAAACGTGGGAAGTGCATCCAAGGGTCCAGATTCAATCTGGCAAGAGACAGTGGTGTACACCACCGTCTTCTCTGGCGAGCATGCATTTTATGGTGACATTTGCAGGTTTTAAAAACTTAATAAAAATGAGCGATCCTCATATCATTGAAAAGCTGGGGTGATGTACATCACCCCTGTAACCTTGGATTGTACTCAAAATTTCTATGGAGTGAGAAATCAGAGTTGGAAAATCCAGGTACATGAACCGAAATTCATCAAAACATAAAATCAAAGCCACCACTGGCTTGCCTCTCAGGTGAGGACTTCAGAAATCACAATAGCCAAGCAAATAGATCAAGGAATAGGGAGTTTCGAAGAAAAAATCAGTTGATGAACAACCTTAGATTGTGAAGATTTGAGCTCTTTTCCCTGCTTCCTTTTGCAAAACAGAAGTTCAATGGATCTTATGATGAAGGTCTAGGAACTTTAGATCTAAAGATTCAACCAGATTTAGTTGAATGTTAGATCTGAAAAATTGAAGAAAGTGTGAACTAGTTCCTTTGGTAATGGCTAGGTTTTAATTTCTGCAGCATCTCAGATTGATTCAGGGTCCTCAATTATGAAGCATAGCATGTCTATTTATAGATAGAATTGGCTGAGCAAGTGAAAAATCTCGTGTGCATGGCAAGTGGATTCTCCTTGCATGGGCTTGCATGATCATTGTTGATTCTAAGTGTTGGCAGCAATTTTGGTAAAACAAAGAGTGTTCACAAGATGTTATGTGTGATGTCTTAACATGAGATATCCTATGTACTTGCTGGAGTTCAAGAACATGTGCATGCAGAATTGTTTCAGAATGCCACATACAATGACAAGGCTTCTGATATTAGATGTACATGCTGGAGCTTAAATGAAAGACATGTTCATGCAGGATTGTTTCAGATGACACACAATGTCATGACATCTGATATGGCTGTACCTGCTTGAAGTTATAAAAGGAATTATTGGATTATGCAGGATTTTTCCAGGATGTCAGACCCGATGTCATGACATCCTGTACACAGAACATTCAGTATGAATGTCTGGTGTTTTGTGATTGCACAATTAATGGCAATCTTTGGATGATTGAAGATATGGCTAGCTGGCGCATTCAATCATGGATTACAACCAGATCTACTTATTTTCCAAGGAGATCTAAACAGCTGTTATAAAAAGATTTGATTGGAAAATAGATTTAGGGTTTTCAAGATGTCCAAGCCCAGCTGAAAGCTTCTATAAAAAGGGACTTAGAAAACCTGTTTGAACATACAACCAAGACTGAGCGAAATATAGAGAGAGCTAGGGTTTGTGTCTGTTTAGTCGTAAGACTTGTAGGCCATTCAAGTCATCCATTGATGATTGAATTGGACTGATTTGTGGTTGTAATTTGTCACTCTAAAGCTGTTAAGCAAGAGTGTGTGTCTACTTGATCAAAGCTGTGAAGCAAGATCAAGTGTGTGTCTTCTTGATCAAAGCTGTGAAGCAAGATCAAGAGTGTGTCTTCTTGATTGAAACTGTGAAGTAAAATCAAGAGTGTGTAATTGAAAAGTATTTTCTTTTCTCAAGGGATTGTTGTTTAAAATCACTGGTGTGTGATTGTAGGGAAGTGAGTGGGTTCTCATATCTAAGAGTGCTTAGGTAGAAATTGCACGGGTAGAGATTACGTGAGAAAGACTGTAACTTGTTGAAGTGTACGGAGAGTCTTTGAACTAATTCTATTTTAGTGAATTTCCTTCCTGGCTTGGTAGCCCCTAGACGTAGGTGAGTTGCACCGAACTGGGTTAACAATTGCTTGTGTTATTCGCTTTACCATTCTGTTTTTGTTTATCCATTGTGTATTACAAGATATTAGTGTCGTGGCATTACCTTCGACATCTTATATCTGATACCAGAATTTCAATTGGTATCAGAGCAGGCATCCTGCTCTGGTTCTGGGTGAGATCTAGGGGCAATACTTTCTGGTACAATGGAGAAAGATGGAGGATCTGTTCATAGGCCACCAATTTTGGATGGTTCTAACTATGACTATTGGAAACCTCAAATGGTAGTGTTTCTAAAATCCCTTGATAACAAGGCTTGGAAAGTTGTGCTAACAGGATGGGTGCATCCTGTCATTACTAAAGAAGGAGAAGCCACCACTGAGAAGAAGCCTGAAGAACAATGGTCCAAGGAGAAGGATGATCTTGCTCTTGGAAACTCTAAAGCCTTGAATGCAATATTCAATGGGGTAGACAAGAATATTTTCAGGATGGTAAATAATTGTGAAGTGGCCAAAGATGCTTGGGACATTCTCAAGACCACTCATGAAGGCACCTCTAGGGTAAAGATGTCTAGACTTCAGTTGCTCACCTCCAAGTTTGAAAACTTAAGAATGAAAGAAGATGAAAATATTCATGAATTCTACATGAGTATCCTTGAAATTGCCAATGCCTCTGGAGCCTTGGGTGAGAAGATGTCAGATGAAAAGTTAGTAAGAAAAATACTCAGATCACTTCCCAAGAGATTTGCTATGAAAGTAACAGCCATAGAGGAATCTCAAGACATCTCAAATATGAGAGTTGATGAGCTAATTGGATCCCTCCAAACATTTGAGATGGGAATAATTGATGGAGCTGAAAAGAAAGCCAAGAGCATAGCATTTATGTCAAACACTGAAGAGGAAGATGAGGAAGGTGGTCAAGATATTGATGAAAACCTGGCAAATGAGATAGCAATGCTGGGAAGACAGTTCAACAGACTGATAAAAAGGGTAGATGTGAGAGCTAAGGGAAATGTCAAGAACATCACATCTGACATCAGTAAATCCAACAACTTTGGTAAGAAACCAAAGTCTGAAGAAAAGCCCAAAGAAGTTCAGTGCTATGAGTGTAATGGGTATGGTCATATTAAAACTGAATGTGGGACCTACCTCAAGAAACAAAAGAGGAGTCTTGTGGCCTCTTGGTCTGATGGAAGTGAAACAGAAGAAGCCACAAACCATGTGACTGCATTGACAGGAAGATGGGGGTCTGAGGTAGAGTCAATTGATGATGAAAGAACCCTTAAAAAGTTGTGCCACAGAAGGGCAGGAGTGTGCAGACAAGTTGAAAGCCAGAAGAAAGTGATAGCTCAGCTGGAAAATGAAAAGGAAGAGCTTGTGGAAACCATCTCAAAATTAAAGGTGGAAGTTGTATTCTTGAATTCCAAACTAGATGAGATGACTAAGTATGTAAGAATGCTTAACAATGGATCTGCCATCTTAGATAAGATTCTCCAGACTGGCCAAATAACAGGAAACAAATTTGGTATTGGATTCAAGGCTGAGTACAGTTACACTGGTTGCAAACCAAAATCCAAACCTAAGTGCAGCCATGTTAAAAGCAAACCTGAGTTGTCACATCAGATGTCACAACAGCAAAAAGGGAAGCATCAAAGATGGAAATGCCAATACTATGGAAAATTTGGCCACCTGAAGCCCTTTTGCTATAAGCTATGTGGCTATCCTGGCCCTGATCAGTGTCAATACCAATCAAGGTCCAAGCATCACAAGACTGTCAACAAAAAGCAATGGGCTCCTAAAACAAAGGTCACAAGTCTCATAGCTCACACTTCCCTCAGAGTTTTTGCCAAAGAAGATTGGTATTTTGACAGTGGTTGCTCCAGACATATGACTGGGAACAAAAATATGCTAACTGAACTTCATCCTCATGCCATGAGTTATGTTACCTTTGGTGATGGTGCAAAGGGGGAAATCAAGGGAATGGGTAGGCTGGATTGCCCTGGAGTTCCTGACCTTGATGATGTCCTACTTGTTAAGGGATTAACTGTTAATCTTATAAGTATCAGTCAACTGTGTGATCAAGGTCTGAATGTAAACTTCACCAAAACTGATTGTCTGATTACTAACAAAGAAAATAAAGTAATCATGAAGGGAGTTAGGTCCAAAGACAACTGCTACATGTGGAGCTCTCAAGAAAGTGGATACTCCTCAATGTGTACCTTAGCCAAAGAAGAAGAGGTAAAGATATGGCATCAAAGATTGGGCCATCTGCACCTGAAAGGTATGAAAAGGATCATATCTGTTGAAGCTGTTAGAGGAATTCCCAACTTAAAGATTGATGAGGGAAAAATCTGTGGAGAACGTCAGATTGGAAAATAAACAAGGATGTCACACCAGAGGCTTAGACATGACACAACTACCAGAGTCCTGGAGCTACTTCATATGGATTTGATGGGACCCATGCAAGTTGAAAGCCTTGGTGGGAAGAAATATGCATATGTGGTGGTAGATGATTTCTCCAGATACACCTGGATCAATTTCATAAAAGAAAAATATGATGTATTTAAAGTCTTTAAGGAGCTTTGTTTGAAACTTCAAAGGGAAAAAGAAAGTCCTGTTGTCAAAATTAGAAGTGATCATGGGAAGGAGTTTGAGAACAACAAATTTGCTGAATTCTGCTCTTCAGAAGGAATTCATCATGAGTTCTCATCCCCCATCACTCCCCAGCAAAATGGTGTGGTGGAAAGAAAAAATAGGACTCTTCAAGAATCAGCCAGAGCTATGATTCATGTTAAGAAATTGCCCTATCATTTTTGCGCTGAAGCCATGAACACAGCCTGCTATGTTCACAACAGAGTGACATTGAATAAAGGAACTCCCACAACCCTTTATGAAGTCTGGAAAGGAAGAAAACCCACAGTCAAATACTTCCATGTATTTGGTAGCAAATGCTATATCCTGGCTGATCGTGAGCAAAGAAGGAAGATGGATCCCGAAAGTGATGAAGGAATATTTCTGGGCTATTCAACAAACAGTAGAGCCTACAGGGTCTTTAATTCCATAACTAATGTATTGATGGAATCCATTAATGTTGTGGTTGATGACCAACACACGGATGTCACAGACGATGTTGAGACATCTCTGAATGATTCTCCAGTTGACCACTCAGACAAAAATAAGGAAGAAGAACCTCCTCAAGTTGAAAATGAAGATGACAAAATAAACAAGGGACCCTCTATCAGAAATCAGAAGGATCATCCCAAAGATCTTATCATAGGAGATCCAGATAAAGGAGTCACTACTAGATCAAGGGAAGTAATCTCAAATGGCTGCTTTGTGTCAAAGATTGAACCCAGAAATATCAAGGAAGCCTTGACTGATGAGTTCTAGATCAATGCAATGCAAGAGAAGTTAGGCCAATTCAAGAGGAATGAAGTATGGGAATTGGTTCCTAGATCTGAAGGAGTAAATGTCATAGGAACAAAGTGGGTTTATAAGAATAAATCTGATGAACAAGGGGTTGTTACTAAAAACAAAGCTAGATTAGTAGCTCAAGGATATACTCAAGTTGAAGGAGTGGACTTTGATGAAACATTTGCTCATGTAGCTCGCCTTGAGTCCATTAGACTATTGCTTGGAGTGGCATGTATTCTGAAAATCGAGCTGTTTAAATGGATGTAAAAAGTGCCTTCCTGAATGGCTACTTAAATTAAGAAGTATATGTTGAACAGCCTAAAGGATTCACAGATCCAAATCTTCCACAACATGTGTACAGATTAAAGAAAGCCCTCTATGGGTTGAAGCAAGCTCCCAGGGCTTGGTATGAGAGACTCACAGTGTTCCTCACTAATAATGGATACAAAAAGAGAGGTATTGACAAAACTCTGTTTGTGAAGAATGAAGGAGGAAAGCTCATGGTGGCACAAATATATGTAGATGACATTGTTTTTGGTGGGATGTCAGAACAGATGGTTGAACATTTTGTTAGACAAATGCAATCTGAGTTTGAGATGAGCCTTGTTGGAGAACTGACCTACTTTTTTGGGCTACAAGTCAAACAGATGGAAGACTCTATCTTTCTATCTCAAAGCAAGTATGCCAAGAACATTGTGAAGAAGTTTGGAATGGAAAATGCAAGCCATAAAAGGACACCTGCTCCTACTCATGTGAAAATCTCCAAAGACGAAAATGGTGTCAGTGTAGATCAGAGTCTGTACAGAAGCATGATAGGAAGTCTCCTATATCTCACAACAAGCAGACCTGACATTGCATTTGTTGTAGGTGTTTGTGCTAGGTATCAAGCTGAACCAAAAATCAGTCACATAAACCAAGTGAAGAGAATACTGAAATATGTCAATGGTACCAGTGACTATGGGATGTTGTATACTCATGGATCTGGATCCATGTTGACTGTTTACTGTGATGCTGACTGGGCTGGAAGTGCTGATGATAGGAAAAGCACATCTGGGGGATGCTTCTTTTTAGGGAACAATCTGATTTCATGGTTTAGCAAGAAACAAAACTGTGTATCTCTACCCACTGCTGAAGCTGAATACATAGCAGCTGGGAGTAGTTGTTCTCAACTGGTCTGGATGAAGCAGATGTTGTCTGAATACAATGTCACACAAGAAGTCATGACATTATACTGTGATAACCTGAGTGCCATAAATATTTCCAAAAATCCTATTCAACATAGCAGGACAAAGCACATTGACATTCGTCATCACTTCATCAGAAAACTCGTAGAAGAGAAGATCATAACTCTAGAGCATTTTACTACTGAAAAGCAATTAGCAGACATTTTCACTAAAGCTTTGGATGCCAATCAATTTGAATGGTTAAGGGGGAAGTTGGGGATCTGTGTTCATGAGAACCTATAGCAAGCAAAGGAGTTTGTGGTTATCCTAGAGGATATTTTTGACTGGGAAAACTGTGTTGTGGCAAGGACTAGACTGCGTGGCTGGAAGCTATTCTGATACTAATGTTTGAAAGATTTTAGTTTTATTTTGAAATAAGGTCACCTTTGGTCAATTTTGACTAAAAAGGGGGAGAAGTGCTGATATGGAAGCTGATGTGGAAGTTGTATGTGGCTGGACAGAAGGACAGCTATTATTGAAAGAAGTGCACAGGTGCTACAACAGAATGTAATTCTGTTTGTTATAGATGTCAAAAAGGATGTCTGATATGGTGCACAGGTGTTGATGTTGAAGCAGATGTCAGTATGACATTCTGGCTGGTACAGGTATTGGAGATCAGTAGCTATTATTTGATGAATGCACAGATTTAGGGGGAGAAGAAGTACCCTTGTGCATTGTGTATTTGTGTGTCTTACTAGTTGCATCCATAACTAGTAATTATGTTGTTTGTTGCACAGATTTAGGGGGAGGAGAAGTACCGTTGTGCATGTGTGTATTGCTAGTAGCCATAGCTAGTAATTGTTTTGCTTCTGCCGCTGATTAAACTTCTGTTAAGTTGTTTAACTGCTGATAGTTTACCTTGTGAACAAAAAGGACTGATATATGTTTTAGCCAAAATTTGCCAAAGGGGGAGTTTGTTGATTCTAAGTGTTGGCAGCAATTTTGGTAAAACAAAGAGTGTTCACAAGATGTTATGTGTGATGTCTTAACATGAGATATCCTATGTACCTGCTGGAGTTCAAGAACATGTGCATGCAGGAGTGTTTCAGAATGCCACATACAATGACAAGGCTTCTAATATTAGATGTACCTGCTGGAGCTTAAATGAAAGACATGTTCATGCAGGATTGTTTCAGATGACATACACAATGTCATGACATCTGATATGACTGTACCTGCTTGAAGTTATAAAAGGAATTATTGGATTATGCAGGATTTTTCCAGGATGTCAGACCCGATGTCATGACATCCTGTACACAGAACATTCAGTATGAATGTATGGTGTTTTGTGTTTGCACAATTAATGGCAATCTTTGGATGATTGAAGATATGGCTAGCTGGCGCATTCAATCATGGATTACAACCAGATCTACTTATTTTCCAAGGAGATCTAAACAGCTGTTATAAAAAGATTTGATTGGAAAATAAATTTAGGGTTTTCAAGATGTTCAAGCCCAGCTGAAAGCTTCTATAAAAAGGGACTTAGAAAACCTGTTTGAACATACAACCAAGACTGAGCGAAATATAGAGAGAGAGAGCTAGGGTTTGTGTCTGTTTAGTCGTAAGACTTGTAGGTCATTCAAGTCATCCATTGATGATTGAATTGGACTAATTTGTGGTTGTAATTTGTCACTCTAAAGCTGTTAAGCAAGAGTGTGTGTCTACTTGATCAAAGTTGTGAAGCAAGATCAAGTGTGTGTCTTCTTGATCAAAGCTGTGAAGCAAGATCAAGAGTGTGTCTTCTTGATTGAAACTGTGAAGTAAAATCAAGAGTGTGTAATTGAAAAGTATTTTCTTTTCTCAAGGGATTGTTGTTTAAAATCACTGGTGTGTGATTGTAGGGAAGTGAGTGGGTTCTCATATCTAAGAGTGCTTAGGTAGAAATTGCACGGGTAGAGATTAGGTGAGAAAGACTGTAACTTGTTGAAGTGTACGGAGAGTCTTTGAACTAATTCTATTTTAGTGAATTTCCTTCCTGGCTTGGTAGCCCCTAGACGTAGGTGAGTTGCACCGAACTGGGTTAACAATTGCTTGTGTTATTCGCTTTACCATTCTGTTTTTGTTTATCCATTGTGTATTACCAGATATTAGTGTCGTGGCATTACCTTCGACATCTTATATCTGATACCAGAATTTCAATCATGTTGAAGGCCCAAATTCAATTGCATTTGCATGCTGATGACCAAACCACTTGAGATGGACGTGTAGATGGCAATGTATAAGCTTGTGTAATGAATTCTCACATGTTATGCATAATTGAGCTTAAAACTTCACCTTTTCGAAAATGCCACTTGGAAAATGGAAACATAGGCATGTGGGTAATGGTTAGAAAGGTCTTGACATAAGGAACAAATGTTATGTTGGACCAAAACTCATTTGGAGTGTGGAAATTTATGAAAACAGGCCATGAAGTTCATAGTGCAAAACATGCCTTTGAGAATTTTGCCAAATTGGAACAACTTCAAGCCCTTGTGTTTTAATGATGAAAGCTTCAAATGGAAAAACGTCCAACATAAACATTGTAGATATTTTCAAGACAATCAAAATGGACTTAAGTTTTGCATCATTTGGATTTTTGATGAAGGCGTTATGGGCACTTGAAGTTGGACTTTTTTGCCTTTCAATGCATTTGGTCCAAAGTGACCTATAATGTTTTGCATTATCACATGTATTTCCTTTGATATTATGAAATTTTGTCCAACATAACCTTTGAAGTAGACATCTTAAGAGTTCCGATGCATTTGATCCCACCTCAAAATCATAATAAATGAATGAGTTATGTTCTTGGGAAGTTGACCCAAAATTAGGGTTTCAGTCAAAATGACCTATAATGTCTTGGAATAGGAGATGACCTTCCGAGCTTTAAATCAATTTTTTATGAACATGAAAGTTGTTCATGTTGTCCTTAAGAACATTTTTTCTTTTGGGATCATCTCCATTTGACAACCACATAAAAAGTTAGGTCTCAGTGTATTTCAAAATAGTCAGATGAATTCACTGATCAACTTCTCAAGTCCACAACTCATATCTTGATGAAATGATGATTGAGGATACTCAAATAAGTTCAAATATGCATGAAATGATGAATTAAAGAACTTCCCTTGACTGTATTTGACCATGGGTTGAGGTTGCTTCATGAGCAAGGCATTGTGGATGATCAGATGAATTAGGGTTTCTTTGAGGAACAAACCTCAAACCCTTTAACTTGCTTTGATCAAAATGATGAATTGAGATACTAGGGAGACATATTTGATGGATGAGAGCTTTGGGAACCATTACCATGCTTGCTTTCATCTTCTCTTGACCATATCTTTGCACAAAGGATCTCCTAGGAGCTTTGGACCCTGTGATTGTTCAAGCTACAAACAAAAGATGTTAGTGACATATTTTTGTGCTTTTGGTTAGTAAATAAAAATGAGAAAAGCAATAATATATAATTCAAGTATGCTTGGTGATCTCAAACCACTCACAAGAGGTCCCACCCAAAGGCAAGGGGAACCAAGATGCTTATGATCCTTGAGGCTTTGCAAATGCAATGTTATGATGCCATGAGGGATCTTAGGGATAAAATTGGGGTCTTACACCTGCTAATTTTGTGCCCGAGGGTTTTGCTCCTACTCTCACTTCTCTGCCGGCATCTAGCCCGGTCCTATCTGTGCCACCTCCCGTTGTGCACTTCTTACCCCGTGTTGAAGACACCATATATCATTCTGAGCCATCTAAGGGCCCAGATGTTTATGAAAAGATGGATGAGATGAAAGACCAATTCCTTGAGCTGCGCAAGGAACTGAAGACTTTGAGGGGTAAAGACCTCTTTGGTAAAAGTGTTGCTGAGTTGTGCCTAGTGCCAAACGTGAAGATCCATGTTAAATTCAAAGTACCTGACTTTGAGAAATACAAGGGAAACACATGCCCGCTCAGCCATCTTGTGATGTATGCTCACAAGATGTCAACACAAACTGACAATGACCAGCTGCTTATCCACTACTTCCAGGATAGTTTGTCAGGTGCTGCGCTCCGGTGGTATATGGGGCTGGAGAGTGCTAGCATCCGCTCTTTCAACGATCTTGGTGAAGCCTTCGTCAAGCAATATAAATATAATGTGGATATGGCTCCTGATAGGGACCAGTTGAGGGCGATGTCGCAGAAGGACAAGGAGAACTTCAAAAAGTACGCCCAGAGATGGCGCGAGTTGGCGGCTCAGATAGTGCCACCCCTAGAAGAGAAGGAGATGACAAATATCTTCTTGAATACTTTGTGCTCTTTCTACTATGAAAGGATGATTGCCAGTGCTCCCTCAGACTACACCGAAATGGTGAATATTGGGATGAGATTGGAAGAAGGGGTCCGTGAACGACGTTTGTCTAGGAATGACAGCTCTTCAGCAAAGACATATGGGGGTTTTGCTAAGAAGAAGGAGGGAGAGACTCATGATGTGTCCTCCCATACTAAAATAAGGCCCTCTGTGAGAAGGAAGGACGTGCGTCCTGCCGTCAACCAACACCAGGTGGCTCATATAGCACCTGCCTTTAGAGAAGTTCATCATTATCAACAACAACAACATCGTCAACAACAACAGGCCTACCAGCCTCGAAACAATAACAACACCAGCACCAGCAACTACGAGAGGAAGAGGGTAACTTTTGACCCGATTCCGATGACTTACGCTGAGCTCTATCCTTTTTTGATCGATAGAAAATTGATCACTCAACAAGACCCTCCCGCTGTACCAACCAACCCTCAGTGGTGGTATAAGCCAGAACTACACTGTGTATATCATTCCGGTGCTCCCGGACATGATGTGGAGAACTGTTACCCATTGAAGACCAAAGTGCAAGACCTTGTGAGAAGTGGTATTTTGTTTTTCGAGGATGTAGGTCCTAATGTTAAGAAGAACCCATTGCCTGAGCATGGGAAGGCTGCTATTAACATGGTCCAGGGATGCCCTGGCAAGTACAAAGTCCTGTATGTTAATGACATAAGGCAATCTTTGGTCGAGATGCATAAGCTGTTGTGTGAACACAGCCATTACGAGCATGACCATGATAGGTGCCAGGTGTGGACTATCAATAAGAGAGGATGCCGACAAGTTAGAAATGACATCCAAGAGATGCTGGATCAAGGGATGATTGAAATACTTCAGAATCGTGATGAGGACGAAGTCGATGTTATCACCCCGGTGTTTAAAATCCCCGAGCCTGTTGTTGTCAAATACGATGGCAGCAAGAAGAAGGTTTCTCCAGCTCTTGTGATCAAGCCAGCGGGCCCTGTACCATATGTATCTGACAAATCTGTTCCCAACCGATACAATGCAGTTATGTTGGAAGATGGGAAGGAGGTGTCGTTGCCCTCAACCTCTGTTGTGAGCATTTCTAATGTCAGTGGTGTGACCCGTAGTGGTCGTGTTTTCTCGGCTCCGCCGAAACCCCACGAAAACATCATGAAGAGAACTGTCGTTAATCCTGCCGGTCCCGTGGGGACTTCTTCTTCAAATAATCCTGCTCCTGTTGTGAAGGGTGTTGACCCTGTTGTTGTGAAGAATAGTAACACTCCTATCCTGGTTGGCCAGTCTAGCATATTGAAAGAGGATGATGATGAGATGTTAAGGCTCATCAAGAGGAGTGAATACAATGTTGTTGATCAGCTGCTACAAACTCCATCAAAGATATCTGTCTTATCTTTGTTGATGAATTCTGAGCCACACCGTGAAGCTTTGCAGAGGGTGTTGGACATAGCATGCGTGGACCATGATGTCACAATAGAACAATTTTATAGCATTGTTGTAAATATAACCGCTTGCAACAATTTGAGTTTCTGTGATGCTGATCTTCCCGAGGAGGGAAAGGACCACAATTTGGCCTTACACATTTCAATGAAATATATGGATGATGCCTTGTCCAATGTGTTAATGGACACAGGATCATCGCTTAATGTGTTACCAAAATCTACTCTGGCTAAACTTTCATACCAGGGGCCTCCCATGAGGCAGAATGGAGTGGTTGTGAAGGCGTTTGATGGATCGCGCAAAACTGTGATCGGTGAATTAGAACTCCCGATCAAGATTGGACCTAGTGATTTCCAAAGCACTTTCCAGGTCATGGATATTCATCCGTCTTACACCTGTTTGCTTGGCAGACCATGGATTCACGAGGCAGGCGCCGTGACATCCACCCTACACCAGAAGTTGAAGTTTTTGAAAAACAAGAAGTTGGTGGTGATAGGGGGAGAGAAGGCTCTCTTGGTCAGTCATTTATCTTCCTTCTCCTATATTGATGCTAAGGATGAGGTTGGGACTCCGTTCCAAGCATTGTCTATTGCTGAGCCTTCGAGGAAGGGACTTTCTTCATTTGTCTCCTATAATGATGCAAAGTTGGCCATTGAGTATGGTGCAACTACTGGTTTGGGGAAAATGATCAAGTTGGAAGATAATAAGTCCTGAGCTGCCATATGGTATTCTTCTGGTGTTTCCAATGAGCGTGGGTTGATCCAGAGTGGAGGTTTCATCCACACGGTTGAAGATCAGGAAGCTGCTGCCATTGTGGAAGATGATGAAGAGGAAGACCTTGGCAACTTTGTCATACCAGGCGGAATCTGCAATAATTGGGTCGTTGTTGATGTTCCAACAGTTATCCACAAGTCCACGTAATGTGTTCATTTTGTTTGAAAACCCTTCTCCCATGCCAAAGGGAGAAGTGAAGACATTGTTGGCATATTTGATTAATACAATGATATTCATTCAATAATCGCATGTTAAATGTTTGTTTTTCCAAAATTATTTTCCCTTTTTGCTTTTTGCATGAAATTGGTGATCACCATAAAACCCTAAAAAGAGAATAAAATCAATCTTTTCATCTGCATAATGATTTGCCTTGTTTGAATTCTGAAATCTCTTTTATACTCAAAATCATTATGCAGGTTGATCAAACCCATTGAACATAATGATCCAACACCATCTCCCAACTTTGAATTCACTGTATTTGAGGCCGAAGAAGATGATGTTGAAGAGATTCCTGATGAGATTACCCGTTTGCTTGAGCACGAGGAGAAGATCATTCAGCCACATCTTGAGAATCTGGAAACAGTCAACTTGGGGTCTGAAGACTACATTCGTGAAGTGAAGATTGGGGGACTCCTTGAAGAGTCTGTTAAGAAAGGGTTGATTGAGTTGCTACGAGAATATGTCGACGTCTTTGCCTGGTCATATAAAGACATGCCTGGTCTAGATACTAATATTGTGCAACATTTCTTGCCGTTGAAGCCTGAGTGTGTGCCTGTGAAGCAGAAGCTCAGAAGAACTCATCCTGATATGGCAGTGAAGATTAAAGAAGAAGTTCAGAAGCAAATTGATGCGGGGTTTCTGGTGACTTCTACATATCCTCAATGGGTAGCCAATATTGTGCCTGTGCCTAAGAAAGATGGAAAAGTCCAAATGTGTGTGGACTATCGAGACTTGAATAAAACTAGTCCGAAAGATGATTTTCCTCTACCACACATTGATATGTTGGTAGACAATACAGCTAAATTCAATGTCTTCTCATTTATGGATGGATTTTCCGGTTATAACCAGATTAAAATAGCACCCGAGGATATGGAGAAGACAACATTCATCACACCTTGGGGAACATTTTGTTATCGAGTGACCCCCTTCGGTTTGAAGAATACCGGAGCCACGTATCAATGAGCTATGACTACCTTGTTTCATGATATGATGCACAAAGAGATCGAGGTGTATGTTGATGATATGATTGCGAAGTCGAGAATGGAAGTTGAACATGTAGAACACTTGTCGAAGCTTTTCCAGCGTTTGAGGAAGTACAAACTCCGCCTGAATCCGAACAAGTGTACATTTAAAGTCCATTCCGGCAAGTTATTGGGGTTTATTGTCAGTGAAAGAGGTATTGAAGTTGATCCTGCCAAGGTCAAAGCAATACAAGAGATGCCTGCGCCCAAAATTGGGAAGCAAGTCCGAGGTTTTCTTGGCCGCTTGAATTACATCTCGAGATTTATATCCCACATGACTGCCACATGTGTGCGTATATTCAAGCTCTTCCGGAAAGATCAACATCATGATTGGACCGAGGATTGCCAAAAGGCCTTTGACAGTATTAAAGAGTATTTGTCTGAGCCTCCGATTCTGTCTCCGCCTGTTGAAGGGAGACCCTTGATTATGTACTTGACTGTGCTTGATGATTCCATGGGTTGTGTACTAGGACAGCAAGATGAATCAGGGAAGAAAGAGTATGCCATATACTACTGTAGTAAGAAGTTCACTGATTGTGAGTCTCGATACTCAATGCTTGAGAAGACATGTTGTGCTTTGGCTTGGGCCGCTAAGCGTTTACGCCAGTATATGTTGAATCATACAACTTGGTTGATATCCAAAATGGATCCAATCAAGTATATCTTTGAGAAGCCTGCTATAACTGGGAGGATTGCCTGTTGGCAGATGTTGTTATCTGAGTATGATATTGAGTATCGAGCTCAAAAAGCTATTAAAGGTAGTATCTTGGCTGACCACTTGGCACATCAACCAATTGAAGATTATCTGTCTGTTCAGTATGACTTCCCGGATGAGGAGATTCTGTATTTGAAGATGAAAGATTGTGATGAGCCTACGCTCGATGAAGGGCCAGAGCCTGGTTCCCGATGGGGTATGGTGTTCGATGGCGCTGTTAATCAGTATGGAAATGGTATTGGGGCAGTGATTATTACTCCTCAGGGCACACATTTTCCTTTTACAGCAAGGCTAACTTTCAAATGAACGAATAATATGGCGGAGTATGAGGCCTGTATTATGGGTTTGGAAGAGTGCATTGATCTTAGGATCAAGCATCTTGATGTTTATGATGATTCGGCCCTTGTTGTTAATCAGATTAAGGGTGAATGGGAGACGAATCAACATGGCCTCATCCCATACAGAGATTATGCGAGGAGGATTTCAACTTTCTTTATTGAGGTTGACTTTCATCATATTCCTCGAGATGAGAATCGGATGGCAAATGCTCTTGCTACGCTTGCTTCTATAATTGTGGTGAAGTATTGGAATGAAGTCCCCAATATTATCGTGATGCGCTTGGATAGACCAGTTCATGTGTTTGCAGTTGAAGAAGTGAAAGATGATAAGCCGTGGTATTATGATATCAAATGCTTTCTCCAAAGTCAGATTTACCCGCATGAGGCATCTGTTAAAGATAAGAAGACTTTGAGGAGATTATCTGGCAGTTTCTACCTTAATGGTGATGTGCTTAATAAGAGGAATTTTGACATAGTTTTGCTCAGATGCGTGGATAGACATGAAGCAGACATGTTGATGACTGAAGTCCATGAGGGTTCATTTGGTACTCATTCCAATGGACATGCCATGGAAAAGAAGATGTTGAGAGCAGGCTACTATTGGCTGACAATAGAGTCTGACTGCTGCAAATATGTGAAGAAATGCCACAAGTGTCAGATTTATGCGGATAAGATTCATATTCCCCCGACACTTCTGAATGTTATTTCCTAACCATGGCCTTTCTCCATGTGGGGAATTGACATGATTGAACCTAAGGCGTCAAATGGTCACCATTTTATTCTCATAGCTATTGATTACTTCACCAAGTGGGTTGAAGCGGCATCATATGCAAATGTGACCAGGCAGGTGGTTGTGAAGTTTATCAAGAATCAACTCATATGCCGATATGGTGTGCCAGACAAGATCATTACTGATAATGGATCTAACTTGAACAACAAGATGATGAAAGAGCTGTGTAGCGAGTTCAAGATTGCACATCATAATTCTTCTCCCTATAGACCCAAGATGAATGGGGTTGTTGAAGCTGCTAACAAGAAAATCAAGAAGATTATTCAGAAGATGGTTGTTACGTAGAAAAATTGGCATGAGATACTGCCATTTTCCTTGCATGGTTATCGTACATCTGTCCGCACTTCAACAAGGGCAACCCCTTTCTCTCTTGTATATGGCATAGAGGTTGTGCTCCCCGTGGAGGTTGAGATCCCATCAATGAGAGTCTTGATGGAAGCCCAGTTGACTGAGGCTGAATGGGTTCAGAGTCGGTATGACCAACTGAACTTGATTAAAGAGAAAAGATTAACTGCCATGTGCCATGGTCAGTTATATCAGCAAAGGATGAAGAAAGCCTTTGATAAGAAGGTCAAGCCTCGTGTGTTCCGAGAAGGTGACCTCCTGCTCAAGAAAGCTTTGTCTTTCGCGCCCGATTCCATGGGCAAGTGGACTCCAAACTATGAAGGTCCATATGTTGTTAAGAGAGCCTTTTCAGGCGGTGCTTTGTTGCTTACAATTATGGATGGGGAGGATTTCACTCGTCCTGTGAATTCAGATGCAGTCAAGAAATACTTCGCCTAAAAATAAAAACAGAATAGCTCGCTAAGTTGAAAACCCGAAAGGGCAGCTTAGGCAAAAATGAGCGTCTCGGTGGATTGAAAACCCGAAAGGGCGGTCCAGGAAAAAGTTAGAGACGTGAAAAAATGAATATATATATATATATATATATATATATATATATATATATATATATATATATATATATATATATATATATATATATATATATCCCGCTAGATTGAGTACCTCATCCTGGGGCAATATAGGCAAAAATTAGGGATTTGGCAAGTAACTGCATCTTGACAAGACTTTGTTCTTCAACTGTCATCTATCAAAGATTCTCGCTCAGTCATCGTCAACTGAAGCTTCAAATACATTGGATTCGGAGTTGGTGGAGAAATGGTCATTATGTTCAATGTAGCCCTTTTTCCAATATATATCACCAATTTCAAATTTGTAAATATCCATGGAGTCTCGCCATTTGCGGACTACCATTCTATTAAATAAATTTGAGCCTTTATCCAATTCTTGGCACTCTTGTTTGTTTCTATTTAACAAATGTTTGCATGTTTTAATTGATAAATACCATTGTTTTAAACGAATAACGTTTTTATAAATTGTTTTAAACAAAGTGAACATTCACAATGACTAAAAGGATAGTTGGGACGTCTTCAGTGCTCTCCCAAGGATAGTATGATTTCCAAAAGGTAAGACATTTGTTCATATTTCTGGCATGTTTATATCCTCTTCATCAGTTTTCAAGTTGTCTCGCCAGCGAGCGCAGAGAAGAGTGATACATCATCGGCTTCCCAGAGAGTCTGACACTAGCATTTGTGTTTTATCAATTGTATGGTTGTCATCCCTTGTGTGGACTGACCTAAAATCCCTTATAGATTGATAAAAGTTGACATGCTACCTATTCACGAGGAAGTTTGTCTTTTCCCGATATGAATAGAAGTCCTCAGCGGAGTAAGCATGTGTTCCTTGCAAAGCTATCTTTCCAGATACTTGTCTCCTCAGTAGGAAGTTGCCTAGAGCAATTGGTGAAGGGCTTGAGTCCCTTGTAATCCCCAACATGGCATGTGTTGACGAAGGGTTCGTTTCCGTTTCCCTCAGCCAAGACAGTTCCTCCGGGAATGCTTGCAGTTCATCCCCAGTAGGGTTGTTGGTAGCTTATCCCCAGTATGGTCGCTTGCAGTCCATCCCCAGTAGGGTTTCCTGATCCGAGCTTGACAATTTGTATCCCCTATGAGTCTGAAGATCTATTCCAGTATTGGACGGTGTTGAGGAAGATGTATTATTTCCTTCCCCGGAGGAGCAAATTGTTCCTTCTCCCTTTAGCAGAGATGTCTCTCCAGCAGTTAGAAGGGAATGTTTGATTGATGTGTATCTGTTTGGTGGTTGTTCCCCACAGAATTTCACATCATCCCTTGATAAGATCCCCAGTAGAATTTCTTCTACGACAGATCTTATTGATATCCAGTCACATGTCCTCGAGAATTGTTTGAAGATCCCCAGCAGTTGATAGTTGTGACTTTGCCTATCCCCAGCGGTGATTGGTGGGCCTGGCCTTTCTCTTTTGAGATGTTATGCCAGAGGTCCGTTCGTGGCTCTCGAACCTGTTTGTGTTAGATATGTCTTTCTGTTAACATTAATCATACATAAACCACACATATACATGCATAATTATAGCATTCAGATATTCATGTTGCATACTTTGCCATATATCTTTGAAATGTTCCTCCCCAAGCAGATGTTTGCGTCTGATCTCTCCATTTAGAGTCAGCCTCATAGGCCGAAAGTGTCTATCTTTCCTTCTTTATTCCCCACTGAGTTATGTCCTCGTAGATGATTATTGCTTCAGTTTCCTCCCTAATTGTGTATCGGGATGGAATTACTCCTCTGAGTTGTATCCTTATCGGGTTGAGTCTTGTTAATTGTGTCTTTCTAGTTTGTTCCTAGATTGACTCCTTTTTTGTTTTTCCCCTGCAGTTCCCTATGGTTCGGTTGTTCAATTTCTCAGTAACCTGTAATTGTTCATCCTTTTCCCCAGTGAACTTTGTTGGCCTTCTACCCAGTAACCGGTAGTTGTAAGTCCTATTTCTGTGGCTTTCTACCTAGTAACCGGTAGTTGTAAGTCCTATTTCTGTGGTTTTCTGCCCAGTAACCGGTAGATGTAATCCCCTCTTTGTTGGTTATCTTTATCTAATAACCGTTATTGGCATTTCTTCGTTTTTGAGTATACCACCCAGTAACAGGTGATATATCTCTTGGATAATTGCTCTTATCAAGCAATTCATCCCCGTCGAGTCATCTTTCATTTACCTTTGTTTGGTAATGATTGTTTCTCCTTCGAATTGGTCATCATTTTATACCCAGTACCCGGTATCCCGACGTCCTTTCTTTTCGGTCGATTTATCCTTTATTAACCCAGTAACCGGTTATGGATAATCTTCCATGCGAGTATGTTATCTACGTTCTGGCGGTAATAGATAATATATCTCATGCGCTCTTCAGTTGAAGTCTTTTTCTTCCCCAGTTGAGTAAGATTCGTATTTCCTTATAGGAATCGAATGCCCATCCTGTAAGTCGAGTTTGCTTTTTCAGCCCTCTTTTCGGATGATGAGTGTCTTGGATATGTTCCTAATTCACGCCTGGTTGGTCACCTATTATATGCCCAGTAACCGGTATCCCTGGTGTTCCTTCCTTCTGCTCCCTATTATGACTTTTTGTCCCCTGTGGAGTCAGACTTTCTTGAGTTGAGATGTGCCTTTTGGGTCCTCCTCAGATGTTTCGGGTGATTGATATCTTTCACCCTTATACCGGTCTTAGATATTCTTTCTCCCTGAGCATGTTGTTCTCTCACCCAGTAACCGGTGTTCTGATAACATGTCTCTCTTTGAGTTTATTACCCAGTAGCCGGTAATATCTCGTTGTTGCTTCCTCAGCTGAGTCCGTTGTGGACGTCCCCGTCTGAGTCCGGATTTTTATCCGAGGTATCCCTTGCGGATAGTTTTGCTGTATTGGCATATTCCCCAATACATGCATCTTTGCGTCAGCTCGAAACTTTCCATTGATTTATTTTCATGGAATCCCTTCGTGTCTCCCCATCAAGTTTTCAAGTCGTGACCTGCTCACGCATTTTTACCCTATTCTCCCCAGAGTCTCTGTCTCCCTAGTGAGTGTGTTACTCCTATGGATTTTTCAGTTTCTCCCGATTTCTTTTCCTTTGTGGCAATTATTCACCATGAAGATTTTATTTTTCCATGCATACATTTGCATCATGAGGTCTCTTAGGGACCAAAATTCATCTCTTTGTTATTATTTAAGCCCATTCTACCTCGTCGAGACGAAGATTTTAACCTTCATATCTCCGGATAGAATGACCTTAAATAAGGGGCATCTGTAAGACCCTAATTTTGACCCTAAGATCCCTCATGGCATCATATCATTGCTCATTGCATTGCCTCAAGGATCATAGCATGTGCGGCTCCTTAACCCTAGGGGTGGGACTTGTGTGAGTGGTTTGAGACCATCAAGCATGCTTGTATTGTATATTATTGATTTTATTTTTTTTAACTAACCAAAAGCACAAAAATATGTCACTAACTCTTTTGTTTTGAAGCTCAAGTGATCATGTGCTCCCATGCTCCTAGGAGGCTCCTAAGCTCAATAAAGTGGCTAGATGAAGGTGAAAGCAGGCATGACAATGATCCACAAAGTTCCTAATCATTATATATGTCTCCCAAGTATCTCAATTTTCCAATTTAATCAAGATAACTCAAAGGGCTTGAGGATTGCTTCCCAAGGAAACCCTAATTCAATTGTGCATTGATTGTGCCTTGCTCATGAAGTAACCTCAACCTATGATCAAATTCAATCAAGGTAAGTTCTTTAATTCATTATTTTATGCATATATGAGCCTATTTGAGTATCCTCAATCATTCATTCATCAAGATTTGAAGTTTGGCCTTGAGAAGTTGACCAGTCAAGTCATCTGACTAAACAGAGGATCACTGAGACACAACCTTTGATGTGTTTGTCAAATGAAGATGACCCCAAGAGAACAAATGTTATTAATAACCATATGAAAAACTTTCATGTTCATCAAAAATCCATTTGAAACATTTAAGGTCATCATTCATTTCAAAACATTATAGGTCATTTTGACTGAAACCCTAATTTTGGGTCAACTTCCCAAGGACCTAACTTCCTTAATTTTTATGATTTTGAGGTGATACAAAATGAATTGGAAATATTAAGATGTCTACTTCAAATGTTATGTTGGACAAAATTTCATAATCCTAAAATAAACACATGTGATAATACAAAACATTATAGGTCACTTTGGACCTAAGCCATTGAATTTGAAAAATGTCCAACTTCAAGTACCCATAACGTTCTCATGAAAAATCCAAAGTATGCAAAATTTGAGTCTAAATTTATCATATTGAAAAGATCTACAACTTTTATGTTGAAGGTTTTTCCATTTGAGGCTTGCATAATTTAAACAGAGAGGCTTGAAGTTGCTTGTTTTTGGCAAATGTTTCAAAAGGGAACCTAAGCATGTTTTGTACCCTAAACTTCACAGCCAGTTTTCATAAATTGCCAAACTCCAAATGAATTTTTGCAAAACATGACTTTTGTTCCTTATTCCAAGAGCTTTCCAACCATTACTCACATGACCATTTTTGGATTTTCCATGTGGGAATTTGTAAGAGCTTAATGTTTATGTCCATTTGTGCATTTCACATCATAACTTGGAATGCAAGCTTGTGCAGCCTCTTGTGCACGTCCAATTCAACTACATTTGATCTCAGCATGCATTTCCATTCATTCTTGGGCTTTGCAAGCGCCTGTACAGGCCCATGCATGAAGGATCCAAGTTTCATGCACACGAGCTAAACACCACCTTGCATCCATTCCAGCTATAAATAGAAGCTCATACTCATTCAAAAATCAACCTGAAGGAGATCTGAAACGCTGCTGGATTGAAAACCAAACCCTCACTCAAAGGTATTTCAGTTTTCATTTTCAATTTCAAGCTTGAATTTCAACATCATTAGTTGATCTTCAAGTCTTAATTCCTTGACCTTGCATCTCCCTCACACTTCCAGATCAAATTTGGATCAAGAGCTTGGACAAATCGTGTTGTTTGAAGCTCCATTTTAGAGGTATATCACCAAACTTTTTTGATTCAGATCTTGAAATACAATGTGAATTGCTTGAGTTTTTGCTGTTTTCTGAAGTCCTCAAGCATGAGGCAGGCCATGGGTGGTCTCAATTTTGCAAATCGTGCTGTTTCAGATCAAGCACCATGATCTTCAAGCTCTTGTTTCTCTCTAAATAGGAACATTGAGAAGGATCCATGGTTACAGGGGTGATGTACATCACCCCAGCTTCATTTTGATACCTTGCTTTTTCATTTTCATTAAAGTTGAAATCCCTGCGCGTGGTGGCCGAAATCAGTTGGCTGGTCGGAGAAGATGGTGGTTTCCACCACCATCCCCACGTGGGAGCCTCTCATCCCTTGGATATCTCTCAAACGTTTTAATCGTGTCCTTTCATTTGGCTAACTTGTTTTAATTCCAAATTTTACGCGCTTGACTAAGGAGTACCATAAGACCGCGCCTCTGAACCCTCAGGTCATGGCCATGTCATTTAATGAAATGATCCAAACGCGCTGGTTTTATCTCTTTTTCTTATTTCTGTTTTAATTTCATTTAATTCCTTTTATTTTCAAAAATTCATAAATATTTTATTTGAAGTCACAAAAATATGAGACCAATGCCAAAAAATTTCTTGAAAATCTAGTTTCGTATTTTGATTTTTAATTATTTTTGTGACTTCATTTAATATTTTTTGTAAATTATTTGGTTTTTAATAGTTTTTATTCATTTTAAAATACTTTTTGATATCTGAAAATTCCAAAAATAGTTTCTTAACACATAAGGATCATGATAAGTCAATGAAAAATAGTCTCATCAATTTCTTAATTGATTTGAGATTTATTTGAGATTTTAATTCATTTGTGTTATTTTTCATTATTTTTAATTGTTTTAAAATAGTTTCTGATTTCAAAAATTATTGAAATTTTTTGTCAAAGCTTGTTTGACCATGTTAGACCTATGAGAATTTAATTGGAATTGTTGAAGTTGATTTGAATTGAATTTGAGGTTTGACCATATTTTGTCCATTCTATTTTGCATTTATTTTTAATTCAAAAAAATACGAAATAAAATATGTTTGACTTGTTGACTTTTAATCTTCATTTCCCTTCTGTTTAGCATTGGTTGATGATGATTTGATTCACTTTTGACCAATTGTGTTTGACACTTTATTTCTCTTTTCATTCATTTCATCTTCATCCCATTTCTTTTTATTTTTGGGTTAATGAGTTAATGTCTTATGGTTGGTCTTGACAAATGAGAGGTTTAACCTTCTTTGATCCAAATCAAACTCAACTTGATCCAAGATCAAGTGAGTTGCTTTGTGTCCAAGATAGGTTGCTTCTTGGTCAAGCAAAAAACCTAAAGTCCATACAAGGCCTTTCTCTTTTTTCTTTTGGCATGGCAAGTTTTTGGAGCTTGGCTTACTAGTCATGATTTCTAACTTGTGTTTATTTGCCTATAGTGTTATTGACCGGCCTCAGATAGGTGTGACTACTACATTAGTCCACTTACGATTGCTAAACGTAGCGCTAAATTGTCTTATGACAAACTAACATAATTATACTAACTACTAACTTTAATTTGAGCATTTTAATTTCTTGCAATTTACTTTAATGCAATTTACTTCTTGCTCATTTATTCATATTGCCTTTTCATTTTGCTCACTTGAGCACATATTTTATGTTTATGTCATTTTCCTCTTGCTCATTTGAGCTCATTATGGTATATAAATATATTGTTGCTTTGTGTTTGTTTTGTCTTTGTTTGTGTGAACTCAATGCAAAAAGGAGAAAAGAGTTAGAATTAGGACTTACCTATGCTGAAAGGAGTTCAAGAGCAACTAGGCCTCATGTCTTTAGAATGCTAAATTTGTTGAAGAGCAACTAGGCCTCGTGCCTTTAGAATGCTAAATCTCAAAGTTAACTTCAAAGGACTTCCTTTCCAAAACTTATTCTTTGTCCATTCCTCTTATTGTGTTGTGAACTTTTTGATGTTTGCTCTTGTGTGATAGGGATTCCATCTTGAGATAGTAAGGAGGACCATTGTCATGAGTAGTCAAGTTAAGAGGGACAAGCCAAATGGAGATCCTAGGAGCTTGAATATATTTGTTTGATTGCTTGAGTGTTTGCTAAGTCCAAAGGAAAGGAGCATCTTGAATCATCTCTATGATTTCAAGAAAAGGAACTCCAAGGGTTTTATCTCCTCTCTTATCGTTGTATGCTTTAGGACTAGCCCTTCTCTTCTTCTCTCCACTCTAACCCAAGCCAAACTCTTTTTGTGCAAACTTTGACATTATTTCAAACTAGAAACCTAGGCCTTATGCCTTTGAATTTTCAAAATCTTTTCATTAATACTCATTGTGAATAAATCTTAATCCAACTTTGACTTCATTTTGTAAATAAATCTAACTTGTAAACACAACTCACTTCAAGTTGATTTTGTGGTTCCAATGGCCACCTTTATTAAAACCTTTTCATAAACATTAGCCATAGGTTTGAGTTATCATAGTGGTTGATATAAATCTCACCTCATCCTTAATGGTTGGATTATAAGTCTTCCATGCTTATTATAGGGTTAACCCCTCACTAGCATGTTGAAGCCTTCCTCACATGGTGGATTGTTGGTTTAGGTTGAGTTTTCTCCCTTTGATAACAAAAGACCTTAAGGCTTTTGATCAAATCAAATCACCAAATTTTGAGATTTTTACCCCGAACTACGAGGTTTTGATCCTACCTTTGTGATGGTACGTAGGCAATGGGTTCATCCATTCAAACAACTAAATTGTAAATATAATCTATTCTCTTCTCATCCCCTCAATCTTATGTAAAAATATTTTCACAAATACCAACCTACAACACATATTTTCAAAAAGGGCTCCCTTAGAGTACTAAGGATGTTTTGGGTGCGTAAAACCTTCCCATTTCATAACCAACCCCCTTACCTAGATCTCTGACATTTTTATTAGTTTTTTATTTGATAAAACTTCTTACTTTACTTTTGTTCGCTTTTTAGCATTTCCTTTGGAGAAATAAAAGTGCGGTGGCGACTCGAATTGTATGTTTACTTTTGGTTTAGTCAATAAGCCATAAGGTAACGAATACCCCGCTACACATAAGTATCTCCTTAACTTACTCAAATTAACTCGTCAGAGCTCGGAATTTTCCAACCGTTGTTAGGAATTTTCCCCAATAAAGATCAATGTTCATCCTGAAAACATTTCCCAAGCATAGCCACACATTCCATTCGTTGCTGGGAATCGTCATTAAGCTATTTCGTTTCATTGTCAAGTTTCCCCAAAGGAGTCAGGCATTCTAGCCATTGCTGAGAAACATCAATGTACTTCTTCTATCCCTAGAAAGTCATCAACACATTTTTCCTTTTCCCTGCAGAGTCAGGTATTCTTAGCCATTATTAAAAATCGTCACTGAATTCTCATTTTTCAGACTAGAGGCATTTTGGGCTCATTCCCCAAGTCGGGTCAGACATTCATAGCCGAGAATTATCCTTGAATTCATTTTTCTCCAGTAGATGTCAGGTATTCCAACCATTGCTAGGAATCGTCACTTGACATTTGTATTCTCTTCAGCAGAGTCAGGTATTCTAGCCGTTGCTAAGAATCGTCACTGAGCTGTTTGATCTTCCCGAAGGATTTTAGGTATTCTAGTCACCACTAAGAATCATCATTGTACCTTTGCGAGGAAAAATTGTATCTCCAGTCGAGTCAGGTATTCTAGCCTTCGCTAAGAATCGTCATTGATTTTGTTTGTTTGACCCCCAATAAATGCTTTGTGTTCCAGCCGTTGCTAAGGAACACTGTATTATTTTCCCCCAGTCGTTACTAGGAGTGATCACCCTTTTTTTCTCATCCCCTAGTGAAGCTTTCTTCCCTCAACTTTCTTGGGGCTTTTTGACATCAAACTTTTACCGTTAAGAAGATACTTAGGATGCATACATCACATTGCATGCATAATCACCATAGCCATGCATAATCCCTAAACAAATCTTCAATTTATCATCCTCCGGCAAGGAGAATTTCTGGTTACTCTCATTAGTATTTAATCCTCTCTTACCTTGAATACATTGGAAGTCGTCACTATCCATGTATTCATGTCTGATAAAATTAAATAGGGGCAGCTGTCATACCCCAAAATTTACCCTATCCCCATACAACATTCTTTCGATCCATCACCCTACTCCCATACAACCTTCATCTGATCCGTGTCCCTATTACCCCTACATACATTCATCATTTCATCACCTTACTTGCATTAACATCCAAAACCAAAGGCATGTTGTACGGGATCAAGGCATGGCGTTCATACATGAGAAAACACCACCAAAACAGCAAAAATTCGATTTTTGGACAGTGTAATCGATTACACCAACCTTGGTAATCGATTACTGGGCAAAAATCAGGTTTCCATGCCATTTTTGGTGCCTGTAATCGATTACACCAATCAGGGTAATCAACTACTGGGCAAAAATCAGGCTCCCAGGCCATTTTTGGTGCCTGTAATCGATTTCACCAATCAGGGTAATCGATTACACATGCGAGGACAGCAATGGTAGCTCTGTTTTTTACACAGAGTACTTTTTGGTTCACCCATTTTTCCACTTACTTTCCCTATATATAGAGGTACTATTTCCCCTCATTTTTCATGTTTCCTAGCCCCCAAAAGTTATGCCTAAGTACCATTCACTCTCCTCTCCAAACCTAGGTCAAAACAAAAAAATCATTCTCACTCAAAAAAGTCACCCCACCAACTTTTTTGTCCTCTTTCACAATTTTATTCCAAAACTTCTCACTCTCTAACACTCATAACTCAGCCCCTTCACTAAACTTCCACCATAGACATTTTCATCCTAAACCCCTTGCTTCATATCCAAGCTCAACACCATTTCAACCTACCCTTTTTTCAACATTTTTGGGTAATGATTTTAGCTTAAACTTTGTTAATTTTTTGGTTCTGTTTTTGTGTTGAAAATGCTTGTTTGTTCTTAGTTGATCTTTTGAGAGGGTTTAGACTCAAGCTTGTAAAAAATGATTAACTTTGATTTACACACTCTTTTTTGAGATTTCTTACTCTTACTACCTTTTTGTTCACCTTCTTTAGTGTTGCATTATTTTGTTATCATTTAATATTTATTGTTGACTTGTTGTTACATTTATTTGGTTGATGAGTTCTAGTAGATCATGGCCATGGTTGTTTAAAGTTGATTAAATCTTCAATATTTCAAACCTATTAATGGTTGATCAATAGATCATTCATGATACTTTGAAACATTGATAGATTGCCTCTATTTCAACCATATTTTACTCATTTAATACATAGATGAAACTATGTCTTTACATTAACTTGCTAATCCATTTATTTATTGTTACTAACTACTAACTACTAACTCCTAACATTTATATTATTGCACTTTAATTCCTTGCAATTTATCTTATTGTTCATTTTTATTTACTTTATGTTTATGTTCACTAACTACTAACTTCTAACATTTATATTATTTCACTTTATTTTCTTGCAATCTATTTTGTTGTTCATTTTATTTCAAGTATTTTATGTTTATGTTTATTGTTTATCTAACCATATCACTTACATTATGCTAATTTATTTTCTCTTTTACCATCTTGCTAAATAAAAGAGGAATAAAAACAAAAGAAAGAGAACAAAACACTTTTTTTTATAAATATTAATAGATGGACTTAAGGTTGCATAACTTTATTTGTTACAAATCTATTGTTAGTTGATTTTTTTAATCATCTTAAATACTTTGTATCAATGATAAGCTATCCCTTAATGTGTCATATTTTAAGTCTTTTTGGCCTAGGAAATAGTCTTAAAAATGTTTATTTTATACATATTACTAACCACTAATTATACTTCACTAATTTTGTTTATCATTAACCATTATTATTGTGATATTGTCATCTTTTATCTTGTAATTTACTTTTATGTTATTACCTTGTAATTTACATTTAAGTACTCATTATCATCATTATTGTACAAACTCATCATGCATGTTTTATTTACTTGTTATTTATTTTATTGTCATCATACATTAAAAACAACAAAAACATGACAAAATGATAAGACCAAAAATATTCACTCCACTGTTAATCAACTTGGACTTAGAGGATTTCATCTTAGGACCTTTGCTTGGAGGTCTTTCTTTACTCTTTTGTGATACTTTGTAAACGTTGGATTTTCATCCGTAACTTACATTCATGTTGTAAGAATGACATCATGGCACCACCTTACGGGGACATGTTTGTAAGACCATTATCCTTTGTTTAGCTTAGGACACTTTTGCACACACAAGGCTTTCTCTTGGGCTACCTTACAATGAGACCCTTTAATTTCTTTTAGGTTACTTTGCATTCATGTTGCATAAGACAAATTTCATAATCAAATAAAACAAACCCTTGATTCAACGTCAAGTGGCATTTTCATAATCAAATTCAAAACACTTAATAACTACGATCGTTATTGTGCGCCACAAACCTTAAGTGGTGGAGAATGAGTAAGAATGGAGCATTCCTACCCTTACTCTAATTATTTTGGACGCAAGACGCTTGACTTGTTGTTTAGAATGATCGCCTCCGCCCATAGACTTTAGTGCAATATAATCACAAACATTCATTTCAAAAAACCCTTATTCAAGGTAAAAATAATGGGACCCATCAAACTCATTTTTGTGCCTCAGGACATCACCCCGAAAACCCTTTTCTCAAAGGTAAAATCAACCAACATACAAACATTTTCTACTCCGAACTACGGAGCTCTGATTCCTCATCCCCGAATTAGTGGTACGTAGGCACAAGGGCCACAATCCTTAGCGAGCACTATAATAAGAAAAACACCCCCTCTTTCACACACATTCTTCTGAAAATAAAACAATGATAGATAAATCTCATATATGTAAAACAACCCAAATGGTTCCCATGGAGTACCATGGACGTAAGGGGTGTTAATACCTTCCCTTTACGTAACCGACTTCCGAAACCAAATCTCGGTTGCGAGACCAATTCCTTATTCTCGTTTAGCGCTTCTTGTGCGCCTCTTTTTCCGAGGGTTTTATCGACTATTTCCCCTCGCCTCTCCGATAGAGGCACACAAATAAAATTCGGTGGCGACTCTTCTGATTTTGCCTCTCTTTGGCATCTCTTTAGTCCCGGTTTCGTTATCGTGAAATCCCGGTAGCGACAGTCTCAATCTGCTCTTTCTGCTCTGAATTTTTCACTTCTTTCCTCTTCTAATTCCTTTTTTCTTTTTTCTTTGTCGATATGAGGTACTTATGGTAATTGATGGAGGCTAAGCTCAAAGGAATTAGGGTTTCAGTGTGAAACCCTAATCTCAATCTAATCCGAGCTTTGGTGAGGGATTGAAATTTGTAGTTGCTGAAGTATTTTCTTAGATTTTTTTTTATGTTTGTTCATCTAAAATTCCTAGGTATTTATAGGTTAATATTAGGTCTTAGGCTTTTAATTTGATTTGTGGTTTTTTAGGAAGTTCTCCATTTGATTGATTATGAATCAGATTGTAATTCTTTATTTTGTTTAGAAATAGAATTAGGATTTGTAACTGCAATGTATTTGATCTGTATTTCACTTGTAATCATAATTTTTGTATATTATAATAAAAATGGAAATATTTGATTCATTGCTTTTGATCTGTTTTTCTTTATGTGCGCAAGTTTGTTAGGGTTTATGATTTGGGGAATAAAGGATTGAACATGGGTGATGGACCTGGACTTTGGTCTTGGGTAGCGGACTCGGGTCCTGCTGACCCAGCTGAGTGATATCCTGGGTCATACAATTGATCCACTTAGAGTGGGTCTGGACCCTTTAAGACCAGTTGCACTAAATAATAATAAGAAAAGCTTAACAGGCCCAAAACCTCAATCTAAAATTCCGCTAATCCCTAAAAAAAATTAATCCTCTTTCTAATTAAGTTATTTAATTAATTATATCACCTAATTAATCTAATCTAAATAATTTTTAAAAATCCAATTAATTGATCAATATCTTGTCTCATTAGCTTAATAATATAAATCGCCTAAGTAAACTATTAATCTAATCTAAACAAATAACTTAAACAAGTTCTCTTAATTAATCTTATTGCTCTAAACCCATAAGTTAAAATAATATTTTTAAACTACAACAACTTGATATCCTAAAATAGTCAAAATCAACACCTAGTCAATATCCAAACTGCTAAATGTTAATGATTGATCAGGACGAGATTAGGGATTAAAAAGTAAAAATGGTCCTCCTTTGACTTTTTAGGTCGTTGGGGTTAACCAGATGACTTAAATTATTTACTGGACACATTAGTACTAACTAAACTAGAAAGGACATGAAATCAAAATTTGGGGTACGACAGATATTAAACTACAACGTATTCATATTATGTGCAACAATACTAGTTCTATTAATCTAACCAAAAATCTGGTGTTACACTATCGCACTAAACATATTGAGATACGTCATCACTTCCTACATGACCATGTTGAAAAAGGAGATGTCGTATTTTAGCATGTCGATAGCAAAAATCAACTTGCAGATATGTTCACAAAACCTCTTGCCTAAATATGATTTGTTGCATGCACTTTATATACTTTTTCTCTAACTTTCCTTGGAAGTTCAATCACATACGAGTGTGTCCTTCATCAATTCATACGCGAGATAATATTGTTCTATTTTCTCTCTTTGAAAGTAAGCTTTTTACTTTTTCATGTTGCCTATGTCCCAAAAGCTTGATATGCTTGATCTATGAAATATTTCATGAATGTTCACGTCCAAATATTTCAATTGATATATTTTAATTTATATACTTATAGTGACTTCACGTTATTCTTCTTCAATACTTGAAATATGTTCTTTGCGTATAAGCATGTTATCTATTATTAGTCCTTGCATGATATATGTGAGGTTGTTATTTATCTATTTCGGCATAAAATATGTTTTAACATGTTATAATGTCAACAAGATTCTTGTAGTGGGTCATTGTTATGATAACATTTATGTTTTTGGTTTGAGTGGTGACCAATCTAAATATTCGCCTTGCTAGAGCACATGTATGTGCAACATTCGGGAGCACCAAAGGTATATGTCACATAAATGTGTTGCTTTTGAAGCAACTCAAGAGTTTTTGATTGCATTGTATCCTTCATCTTTCATGTTTATTGTATATGTTATTCGGCATAATTTGTGGCAACTATGTTATATTGTTGCTTAAATTGCTTTTATTTTATGTTTATGCATTTTCAATATTTACATCATTATATATGAGTGTTATTTTATTGATAATTTTATCCTTGCAAACACCACTGTGTGTTATACTAGGATATGTGTGGTATAAGATACTTCTCATGGTTTGCTTTATCTCTTTTTGAAGTTGTCAAAGGGGGAGAAGCATCTGCAAGATGAAGTTGAGATGTATACATTCAGGGGGAGCCTTCATGAAGACACGTAACACATTGTCTCGAGTTTAGCCATCATAAAAAAGGGGGGTATGTGAGTGTAACTTCCCTTGGATGTATTTTGTATGATATCACAACTAGGATACTTTAGTGTTTAAGTATATTAGACGATATCCTCTGAGTCTTAATGTGCATCTTAGCATTAGGAATCCTAAAAACATTTTGGAAATGATTTAGAAAAGGTTTCATGCATTAAAAATAGGTTTTTATGTGAAAAATAGGTCTATGTGTCGACACATACATGCTATAAGTCAAAACATTTGGATCATTTTTAAAGGATGTAGCTTCTATTTAATGAGTCGACACATAAAGCATTTTAGGTCGACACATAGAAGAAAATTTCATCTATGAGTCGACACATACGAGTTATGAGTCGACACATGTAGGTCAATTTTAAAGCCTTTAACTTATGCTTGATGTGTCGTCTGTATGAGTCAACACATGACCTATATAGGCCGACACATGACTTACATATATCGACACATGCACTAAAAATCTTGAAAAACTTGCATTTTTCTAAACCTCTTGCACTTCTTTTGCCTCATACTTGGACACACATATATATACTTCATGTTAGACAATAGGCATATATATAGAGAGTGGGGGGGGGGGGGGGGTGAATAGATCCCAAGTTAAAAATTTATTCAAATATTTGATTTAGAAAAAAATTATGGTGCGAAACTAAGTTTCAAATATTTTTCGGATCCAAAATCGTCTAACCGAACCTACTATTGAAAAGCTCGAATATGGGTAAGAGTTCCAATGGTATGATAATAATCCACAAGTTGATTTATCAACACTTCAAACACTAAATTGAATACTCTACTATAGTAACGGTCTATCTCCAGTGATAACAACACACAAAAAACTTGTTGAAACAATTTGTCGAACACTTTGCGTGCGATTAACAAAGTTTGGACGTTTGTATAGTGTTTGTAGTTCTTAGAAATTCAATCACTACCAAAAGGTATGTGGTTACTACTACAACACAAATTTAATAATAATTTTAAAAAATATTATCTAAACAATGTTGATCATGAGATCAAACTTACCGATAATTTATGAACTGAAAAATAAAACAGATATATATATATATATATATATATATATATATATATATATATATATATATATATATATATATATATATATATATATATATATATATATATATTATATATATATATATATATATATATATATATATATATATATATATATATATATATATATATATATATATATATATATATATATATATATATATATAGAGAGAGAGAGAGAGAGAGAGAGAGAGAGAGATTATACGTGATTTGTTTAAGCATTTCCATAATCGACCTCTCTATGGGTACATCTTCCCTCAATTCAAACAATAATTATGATATTATTATAATAAATCTTACTTTACAAAAGTACGTATACAAGATATGAGAAATCAAATCCCACAAACCCTGAGTTTGTTCTTGACTCTAGCACCTCCAAAACTTGATCAAAGATTGATCAAGTCACCAAAAATGTCGCTTCAATTCACTTGTTGTTTCTACTTCCTTGCACGACCTCCTTGTCTCAAGGCTTTCATCCAGATGAATTAATCCCAAGCGCACACTTGTTGAACCCAAGATTTGTCAACACGGTCCACCGTTTCACGCTACTCCCTTGCATGACACACCTAGTCCCAAGGCTTTCACTCAATCGAATCCGAATTGCACAATCTTGTCCAAAACCTTCAAACCTTAAAGATCTTGAACGAAATCCCGCCTCGGTTTTCTTATTTGAATCCCTCAAGGATCACAACCCAATATTCTAAGTACAACAAACCCAATTGGACGTTATCAATCCTAATCTAGATGGAATCCAATCAAAAAATAATTATGTGTAGTTTGATTGCGTGTATGCATAGATTGAGTTGAAGATGATGAGATGCTTTGAAATCTTGGATTCATGTAGGTTTTAATCACTCTAGAAACCTTACTAGAGAGTGGTATATGTATGAAGTATTTATATGCATGGGTGATTTAGGGGAAAAGGAAATACAAAGAATTTGAGAAAAATATGAATTTTTGAAAAATTGCATCGGATAGGTCAACCTGTAAAAGTTATGTGTCGACCTGTTTGATGCATATGTCGTCCTGTTTAAAGTCATGTTCCGACCTATGACTGTTATGCGCTCCCTATGTGTCGACCTGAAGACTCGGCACATGAGACAAAGGCTATAGGCTTTAATAAAGCAACATGTGTGTCGACCTATAGACTGCATGTGTCAACCTATAGCCAAAAGTTTTTTCCATAGGTCGACCTGTAGTTGCATGTGCCGACCTATAATGCTATTTTTCACACAAATTGATTTTTCATGCATGTTTTATGCATGAGACCTTTTTCAAATTGTTTCCAAATACTTTTATGCTTCCTAATGTTAAGATGCACATAGAGAATCAGAGGATACCGTCCAATATACATTAACACAAAAGTATCCTAGTTTTGACATCATACAAAACACATCTAACGGAAGTTGCACCCACATACTCCCCATTTTTTATGATAGCAAAACTTGAGATGATGCGTTTGCAATTCAATGAGAAGCTCCCCCTGAATATATGGACCCCACAACATCATCTTGCTTCTCCCCATTTGACAACATAAAAAAGAAACAAAGAAAATCATGATAAGTATCTTGAATCATGCATAAACCAAAATAACACACAGAGGCAGTTTGCAAAGATAAGAACATCAATATGATAGCATTCACATAGAATGACATACATATTAAAGGAAAATTCCTAAACCTAAATACACGTATGTAAGGCAATAATACAACATGATTGTCACAATGAAGGCCAAATAACATAGCACAAACATGAAATATGAAGGATACAATGGAATAAAAAAACTCTTGAGTTGCTACAAAAGTTGCACACGATTACGTGACATATACCTTTGGTACTCTCGAAATGTTGCACATGCATGTGCTCTAGCAAGGCGATAAATATTTATCACCACACAAACCAAAAACAAAGATGTTATCATAACAATGACACACAACGAGAATTTGCTAACATTATAACATGTTCAATCAAGTTTCATGCAAGAATAGATAACAAGCCAATGCACCAAGAGCATATTTCAAGCATATAGAGAGAAAAGCACAAAGTCACTATAAGCATATAATTGACATACATCAATATACATTTTTGGAAGTGAACATTTATGAACTAACTCAAACATCAAGAATATCAACCATTTGGAACACAATCAACATACAATGATAAAAGCTTACTTAAAAAAAGGGAATATAGAAAAAGGAACGATACTACATTTCTTATGAAAAGATTAAGGATGCACTCTATATTTCTTGACATCTACATCCTTACCATTTTCATTATTTTCCAAGTTCCAATTTGTGGCCATAGAAGTGTCAATAAAATTTGCATCTTCCATGCTAAATCTCTTTAGCAATTCGTTGCAATATTTGGTTTAACATACAAATGACCCTTTATTGAGTTGTTTGATTTCAATATCAAGGAAGTAATTAAACTCCCACATAAGGCTCATCTCAAACTCACCCTACATAAGCTTAGAAAACTCCTATAAAGTTGCATGTCAGTGGATCCAAAAATAATATCATTGACATAAACTTGAAATCTTCCAAGCAAGCATAAGCTAGAGACGGTATAACATACATGTGAAGATATTTAGATAAGGTCACACAATCATTTTAAATGAAACACACATTGGTTGTCACTTGAAATTTTCATAAGTGAACACTCATAACATTCATCATACACAAAGTAAACCATATACCTTTGAAAAATAAGCAGATAAAAGAAAGAACTTCCTTACAAAGCGAAAGTTGAAAAGATATTACCTCACCATACGAATGACGGAGTATGCACATGCACTCCACAAGAAACTCTCGAACAAAATTTGGAATAAATGAAAAATATGTCATACAACCTTTAGACAACAACGATCTTACCATTTTTCTCTTTGACAAAGTACTTGAAAGTATGATTAATAATGTATCCAAGAATATTATTGATTTGATAATCATTGGAGATTCTCCAAGTCAAAGATAAATCGTCCACTGCAATTGTACTTTCAACCTTCTCCTTTTCACAATCGTTATCTTCTTCTTTCTCACGCTACATCGCTTTAGGCTGATCAATTCCTTTTTCGGTTTCATGAGAATGTCTTGTGAAGATATACCTATATCATGAAAAGAAACACATATCCCGACATTTATTGGATAAAACATTAATAGTAGTCGACACACTTTTACCAATTAAAGAACACTAGAAGTTGGTTCCTTTTGGTCACACAACCATTCTTCCTTGCCACAAAATCAACGAAATAGGGAGATGTAACATGTCACATGTCTTGAGTATCCATAAATAAGACTGCATACTCTCTTCATAGATCCAATACATTTATCCTATAAAATAAACAACAATTTCTAGGTACCCAATCTTCATTGGATCCTTGGGGGTGAGTGAAAACAAGATTGCATTTGGACAACCATTGAAAGGCTCCTTTAGGAACTAAAAGTTTCCTAAATTTTCATTTTTCAATGGTATGGCCTTTCTTGCAACAATAGAGACAAGACAAGTTAAGATGAGATGTGCCTTTTCTATTAGACTCCTTTTTAACAAATGTTTGTTTCTTATATGAATGGTTCAAAGACCTTTCATACTTAGATGAATCAATAGCATAAGAAATCTTTGGTTGTAAGGCTTTATCTAATATGACTTGAAGGGCATTTATCTTTTTTGCCAATTATGACAAGATTCATAACCAAACATAGAAGGTTTTTCATCTTCATTATTGTCACTTTAAATATCTATCATAGATCTCTTAATAGCTTCCAACTTCCTTTCGGATTCTAACACTTTAGCTTCTAAGTGTAAAAGTACTTTTTCATGTGAAGCTAATTTGTTAAAAGCATTTAAGGCTTCTCTATGAAGATTTTCAAAGGCATTTTGTAATTGAGAATAAAATAAACCACTAGTAAGCTCAAGTTTAGAAGAACTTACTTGTTTCTTCTTCCTTCCATTTTCCATACGACAAATCCGGACCGATTCTAAACTTGAAGTGGAGCTTTCATCGCTTGAGGAATCACTTGCACTCTCACAAGCTACATAACCTCTTCTAGATTTACTAGACTTCTTATTATGCCCTCTTTATTTGTATTTCTTAATCATGGGACATTTCGGTCTATAGTGACCAATTTCACCATAATTATAACAAGAGCTTCTACGTTTACCTTTCCTATTCTCACCATCTTTTGAAGACTTGGACTTCTTTCTAAATTTGGCTAAGTTTCTTTCAGAGTGCTTGACTTTGTTATTCCAAATATACCTTTGGTATCTCTTGACAAATTTCCCAACATCATCATCATCATCATCAGAGTTCTTGTCATCCCTTTATTCACACTCACTAGGCCCATTCTTTGATAACTTGAAACTAGAAGTCTTTAGAGCAATGGACTTCTTCACCTCTTCCTTACCTTTACCTTTCTCTTTCTTCATTATCTTTTCATACTCTTTTTCATTTTTTTTCCAAGCAAGTGAGTTCTTTCTCATGTTCTTCCAATTTACCAAACAAAGTAGTAAGATCAAGTGATTTAAGATCATTCGCTTCTTTAATCATGGTGACCTTGGGTTGTTATTCCCTGTTAAGACATCTTAAAACCTCGTTAGTAGCAATAGCATTGGAGATAGGATTACCTAGAGTATTCAATATATTAATAGCATGTGTGAATCTCTTTTGCATGTCGGCAATGGTTTCACCATACGAAATAGTTCAAACTCTTGGTCTAATGTGTTGATTCTAGCTTGTTTAACCTCATTAGTTCCCTCATGGGCAACTTCTAATACGTCCCACATAGCTTTGGAGGTTTCACAATGAGAGACATGATAATACTCATCAACACCTAATGCGGATATGAGAATATTTTATACTTTCCAATCATGAGACCACAACTTCTATCATTATCATTCCATTGATTTTCCGGTTTTGGTACGATTACGCCTTCACCATTGGTCATTGTAATTTCGTTAGGATCATTGATGATGATGTTCCATACACCCTTATCAACAGAGTTGATATGGATACGCATACAAGCTTTTCAATAGCCATAATTTTCACCGATGAATATAGGTGCTCTACTATACGCCCCTTTAGGTTCGGTAGCCATTATCTAATAAGCAAATCTTCAGACTGGAAATAACTGAAGCTCGTGATACCACTTGTTTGATGATATGCCTAATTCTAGAGGGATGTGGATAAATAGATCCCAAGTTAAAAAAATTATTTGAAAATTTGATTTAGAACAAATTATGGCGCGAAAGCAAGTTTCAAATATTTCCCGGATCCAAAATCGTCTAACAAAACCAACTATTGAAAAGCCCGGATATGCGTAAGAATTCCAATGGCATGATAATATTCCACAAGTTGATTTATCAACACTTCAAACACTAAATTGAATACTCTATTATAGTAATGACTTTCTCCAATGATAACTACATATAAAAAACTAGTTGAAACAATTTGTCTAACACTTTGCGTGCGATTAACAAAGTTTGGATGTTTGTATATTGTTTGTAGTTCTTAAAAATCCAATCACTATCAAAAGGTATATGATTACTACTACAACATAAATATCACAATAATTCAAAAATAGTATTTTCCTAACAATGTTGATCAAGAGATCAAAGTAATTGACAATTTGCAAACCGAAAAATAAAAGTGATAGAGAGAGAGAAAGATAGTACACAATGATTTGTTTAGGCAGTTCCCCAATCGACCTCGCTATGGGTACGTCTTCCCTCAATTCGAACACGATTGGAGATATTATTATAAGAAATCTTACTTTGCAAAAGTTTATATACAAGAGATGAGAAATTAAATCCCATAAACCCTAAGTTTGTTCTTGACTCTACCACCTCTAAAACCTTGATCAAAGATTTATCAAGTCACCAATAAAGTCGCTTCAATTCACCTGTTGTTGATACTTCCTTGCATAACCTCCTTGTCTCAAGGCTTTCACCCGACTGAAATAGTCCCAAGCGCACACTTGTTGAACCCAAGATTTGTCAACACGATCCACTGTTTCACGCTACTCCCTTGCAAGACACACCTAGTCCCAAGGATTTCCCTCGATCAGATCTAAACTGCACAATCTTGTCCAAAACCTTCAAACCCTAAATATCTTGAACGAAAACCCCACCTAGGTTTTCTTATTTGAGTCCCTGAATTATCTTAATCCAATATTCTCGGTATAAAAAACCTAATTCGATGTTATCAATCCTAATCTAGATGGCACCCAATCAAAAAATGATTATGTGTAGTTTGATTGTGTGTATGCATAGATTGAATTGAAGATGATGAGTTGCTTTGAAATCTTGGATTCATGTAGGTTTTTATCACTCTAGAAACCTTACTAGAGAACGATGCATGTATAAAGTATTTATATGCATGGGTGATTTATGGAAAAAGGAAATGAAAAGGACTTGAGAAAAATATGAATTTTTGAAAAGTTACATCGGATAGGTCGACCTATAAAAGTTATGTGTCGACCTGTTAGATGTATAGGTCGACCTGTTTAAAGTCATGTGTCGACCTGTGACTGTTATGCGCTCCTTATGTGTCAACCTGAAGACTTGGCACATGCGATAGAGGCTACAAGCTTTAATACAACATCATATATGTCGACCTATAAACTGCATGTGTCGACCTATAGCCAGAATGTTTTTTCCATAGGTCGACCTATAGTTGCATGTGTCAACATGTAATGTTATTTTTCACACAAATTGATTTTTAATGCATGTTCGATGTATGCGACCTTTTCACATTGTTTCTGAATACTTTTATGCTTCCTAATGCTAAGATACACATAGAGAATCAGAGAATACCATATAATATAAATTAGCTCTAAAGTATCCTAGTTTGACATCATCCAAAACATATCTAACGGAAGTTGCACTCACACTTCATACATGCATCATTTCATTAAGTGGTTTTGAGAAAACCATATACACAACCAGGAATATACAAAAAGTTTTCTTCATTTTAAACATACATTCTATGCATACACATAAATAAACTACACATAATCATTTTTTGTTTGGGTGGCATTTAGAATCAGTTTTGATAACGCCCAACTTAGGTTGCTGAATTGTAATTTGGGTTGAGGAACTTTGGGAGTTTCAAATAAGAAAACCAAGTTGAGATTTTCCTTCAAGATCAATTAGAGATTTGGAGGTTTTTGACAAGATTACACAAGTTGGATTCAATCGAGTGAAAGCTTTGAAGAACGGGGGTTTCTTGCAAAAGAGTAATGTGAGACGATGGGTCATCTTGGTAAATCTTATGTGACAATAATTTAGAATTTGGATTCGATTGAGTGAAAGCTTTGAATAACGGAGGTTTCTTGCAAAGGAGTAGTGTGAGTCGGTGGACCAAATTTGTATTGTTGGGTGACTTGATCAAGCTCAGATAAAGGGAAGAGAAAGTGTTATAATCAACATCAAACATAGGGTTTGTGGGGTTGAGTTGCTACATTTCTCTTGTAAAACTACAATTGCAAAGGTTAATTTTCATTATCTCAATTCAAGTTCGAATTGAGAGCAGACATACCCATAACGAGGCTGATTGAGGAACTTCCTAAAAAATCCTTGTGTACTCTCTCTCTCCCTCTCCCTCCCTCTCTCTCTCTCTCTCTCTCTCTCTCCATCTCTTAATTTTCATTTACAAATTGTTGAATTTGTCGGTTGTGCAATCAATACTTTTGGTTAAAAAAATTTATTACCTTTTGAAAAAGGTTTTTTTGAGTTGATCACAATCTATTAGATTGTGATTGGATTTCCAAATCAACAAAACCATAAAAAAAACGAAATTGATTGCACACAAGATGTTCGATAATTTATCTCAATTGCGTTTTTGTGTATTTTGTCATTGGAAATAGACTTTACTTTTAGTGTAGAATTCAAGTGATTATGGTTAAAATTATTTTAATCAATTTGTTATCATTATCATAATTTGATTATATATACACATGTCTGGGCTTTTCAATAGCAGTGCGGTTTAGACGACTCGATCTGGGTCACTTCTGCTAGCCGTCAAATTTTTCAAAATAGAATTTTTATAAAGTTTTTTTTTAACTTAGGATTTATTCATCCCCCCTCTAGATAAGTCGCCTTCGTCTAACAGGAGGAACGTCGAGAAGAGGGCTCGTGACGTAAAAGAGTGTGTTCCTAATGCCAAAGACTCATAGTACTCACGGAAGAATAGATATACCTCACACATCAGATACATAACAACATTTAAGCAAGGTTGAAAGGTCGCAGAGAGATTCACACCCTTAAACACTCTCCATGAGAAGATATAGAGAGAGGTTATCCACTTTTATGATATCCCCACCCTTCCATCTCCAAAGGAGGAAGTTATGAGACATGAGCCTGGAAGGTTTTGTATGTTCTATAAGGTTAATGGACATCACACACAATACTACTACCAGCTTAAGAGGAGATAAAATGTTTGATTTAAGAGGGCCACCTTAAGAAGTATGTCAAAGGCGGCTCTTCCTAAGGGCCAGTCAGGGCCAAATCCCATGAGAGTGATGATAATGGGATCCCCGGACCCAGAAAGGGAAAAGAGTCATCCAAGAAAGAGAGCGACAAGTGTAATATCTCATGTACCCTTAAGTGCTCTAAAAGTTATCAGTTGGTATTAATAGAGTAACAAGTGGACTTATAAGAGATCAATTGTTATTATGTGTGTGTGTGTGTGTGTGTGTACAACTGTGTGATGCAGAAAGAAAGAAGAAAAGGGGGATAAGAATAAAAAAAAAGAAAAAAGAAGTGGATAAGAAAGAAAAGAAAAAACGTGGAATAGAGGAAATAGGAAAGAAGATAAGAGAAGAAGAATAAGAGAGAAAGAGGAATAAAAGATCTTGAGAGAAGAAGAAGAAGACCCATGGATCATCATCATCACCATATCATCATCTCAATTTCTCCCTCATCTTCATTATCTACATATGATAAGGTGATTTCCTAGTTATTTATATATTGAGGGGGATGGGGGAGGGAAGATTTAAAGAGTTGGGAATTTTAGGGTTGTGGTGATTCCATGTTTGTTGCCTTCTTGAATACATGTTGTTGTTGGTTATGACATGATGAAATTGATGTTGTTCTTGCTACTATAATGACATTGTTTCCATGTTATTATTGTTGTGGTTATTATCTTTTATTACACGTGGTTTATGTATTTTAGTTCTTGAGTTATACCTCATAATTCCTTGGTTTGGTGTGGGTTTATGAGAGTGTATGAAGTGGAATGGTTTAGTATGATTAAAATTGGAAGAAGGAATGTTTAAAAGAGGAATTTTTGAAGAACTTGCAGGGGACAATCATTTGGTCATGGGTTTTACCGTCAAACAATCGATTGACCATCTTTCAAGGGGAGAAAATTCCGATTTTCCACTATGACAATCGATTGGTCCTGTTAAATTTTGTAAAAATGCTTAATAGAGGCTTCATATGATCGATTGTCTCAAGAACCAATCGATTGGTTCTTCCTCGTTTTACCTAAAACCACTTGTTTCATGTTTCCAAGCTACCTTGGATGTACTATAACTTGTACCGTGTTGTGTATGCATTAGATTAACATTAATCGGTCGAATTACATAGGTGTGTTTTAACCTAGAAACTCGATTAGGTTAAAATGATCAGTTAATGAGTTTCGTAACTCGTAATGATGAATGGACGAAAGTGTTAGGAAGATAACGTAGAGGGATATGATATAGAGAGATGCCTCTATGACTTATTCCACTGAATATTTCCCTTTAAGTCCGGTGAACCCCAACCATGGGATGATTGAACGAATGTTGTTATGAGACTTGGAAGTTGAATAAGTTAGAATGAGGCGGGTTGTGTGATAACCTTGCTGGTGGTTTGTATTGTGCTATGTTACCATGTGTGCCCTATGTAGGTTATGGATTATATCATGATACACGCTTTATATTGTGAATGATTGTTGTGTGGTTTGTGTAATAACATGATTAAAAGTCTATGATTATGAGTGGGGAAACCTAGGATTATAACTAGGTGATTGGACTTAGAAAGATAACTTAGGTTGTGAATTGACTTAAGTGGCGATGCTTGGATGTAATGGTACCTAGGTGTGTATCGCAGACAAGCATTCTCCTGATTAATGAACCAATAAGCTTTGTATGGAACATGTGAATGGGTGGATATGATTACCTGAGAATTTATGTGTAACATGAGAATTGGTGAATGTATCACCTAGTATTCGATGGATACCATGAGGATGGTTGACATTTTGGTGAGGAACCTTTGTTTCGAAAGTCTTATTTGGTGAGGAGCCTTGCTTAGAAAGTCCTATTATTGTTGTGAACCCTAATCACGTATCCGGATAATGATGTACACATACCATTTCAAAGGCTTATGTAAAGCGGTAAATGGGGATATGACACTAATTATTCGTGCCTCAATTGGGTTTAAGTCCCAACCATGGAAGATATGGGGGGAAAATGGACACCTAAGTGGTAGTAATTCTGTAAAAAGGCTTTTTTTCTAAAGATGACAAAGGTAATTGGCAAAAGTAAAGATAAATAACTTTAAGTAAAAGGTTTTAAGTTTGAAAAGATGTCAGAAATAAAGGTCTGGAGAAATGTAAATGCAAAGGTAAAAGCAATGACGAAAAACTTTAAAGATAAAGGCAATTCGACAGAAGAAAAGACAGTAAATGGTTTAATTCAAGTAACTTGCAATAAAAAGATAATATGAAATGTAATCATGGTGTTCTTCATACATACATTTTCAGCAAAGACTCGTTTCTCTCGCTCCGGTACTTTGAGTATTTTTAGTGAATTTTGTATATCAGTTTGAACACATGAAATCTAAAAACTAAGACTCCTATTTATAACAATTCGACCCTAACGGTCTCTACACAGATGATTGCCACGTTCGACATTTTCAAACGCTGCGTATCTCAGATGCTTCCACGTGTTTGCCTGATGAAACCACTTCGTTTGAATTTCAAATCTTTCCCGCTCGAAGCTTTGAACCTGCCAAATGCCTATGTCGAAAAGAACTTTTGGAGACCCAAAAATCTTCTAAGTCTCAAGCTTTGACAAAAAGGTCCTTTCTCACAAGAAAAGGATTTAATAAATAGTTCTCCAAAGCCATTTTTCATTATTCTCCAAAACATAATATTTTCAAAGAACTTCACCTAATTGTCGAAATCTCCAGCTAACAAATTGCCCCCAATAAATGTCTATTTCGAATCAATGTAGAAATGCGCATTTTTTTGTAATCACCAGATTTCGAGCAGAGACCTTTCATAAACCCAAAAGTCCATAATTGTCAGTTAATCATGACTTACTTTTTTAAAATGTCTCATCAAGACGTGCGCGCAGTTATTATCATCTTGAACTTCAACTTCCAAGAAGAATGAACAATAATCCCTGCACCTTCTTCACAGAAAAACCTCCACGTGCCCCACTACCTTTGCAAGGTGTAACCAGACAACTCGTAGGTAAATACTATAAAAACCCATTGTCACTTCCTTTTTCATTTTCTACGAAAATTTTCATCTTTAACCTAAGTTCATCTCCAAACTTCTCTGAAACGTTTCTTCTTCTTCAAAACCCTAATCTTTCAAAAAACCTCAAAAACCCATAAAAATGTCTTCTGATAAATAGCAAAAGAAATCAAAGAACATTAAAGGCGTTGGCTCCTCAAAGAGTTCTGCTTCTCAAAACTCATCAAAGAGTACATTACTCATCCAAAACTCATCAAAGAACAGAAAGCAATATATGCTTCCCAGGTAATGATTCCCTTTTTACTCTCTGGAAATACTTTAGGATTTTTAGGCCCATTAGTTCCTGAAGGACATTTAGAGAAATGCGCAAAGTTTTTTCTTTGTTATCATACTACAAAACCCATAGCAAATAAAACTGTTTCCTCTAGAAATGCTGAAGAGTCAGTCCAAAGAGAGGCTTTTCAACTAGATTACATTACTGATAGTTTAGACCTTTCCGTTCTTGTCCAACTTTGGACAAATCTTATTTAGCTTGGTTGACAAAAGTTAAGAAAAAGAAAGCTCCATTTTGGATAGAATTGGGCATTTTCGACCTGATTCAGATGTCGAAACTGGGGTTTAGCTACTGCCAACCTTTGTTACTATCCAGTCTGTATTTTTGGGATAGTACGTATAATATTTTCCATCTCCCATGTGGAATGATAACCCCTACGCTCTTCGACGTAGCTGCTGTTTCTGGACTTCCTCCGACAGGAGAGACCTTCGACCCCTATCAAGACTACGAAAACCTAATTGACTTTAACGTCAAGAACGCTTCGTTCAGCACTTATATTAATTTGTATCATGCTGATGGGGAAGAAGTTTCTGACATAAAACATATAGTATTCTTGGGTCTGTGGTTATCCAAGTTCTTCTTCTGCTGTAAATCTCTGCAAGTTGGAAAGAGATTTCTAACACTTGCTAATCAATTTCACGTTGGTCGGAAGGTGTGTTTAAGCGAACTGCTATTGGCTAGTTTGTATGAGAGTCTAGGGTCTGCTAGTGCCAAGTTAAAGGAGTATAAAGCTGGTACAAACTTATTACTATCTGGGCCTTATTGACTTCTTCAATTGTGGCTCAATGCAACCTTCGAATCCTTTTTGCCAACACATGGAAATGTTGATGAAAATGCCCCAGAGATAGTAAATCGAAGCATTGAAGACACCAGACTCCTTCCGCTGACTCCAGTTGATGATGTTGACAATCTGCAAACTTCCCTCACCAAATACACCCTGATGTTCTCGAGGCGTCACCATTTCTCTCCTTCGATGGCTCCATTTGCCAGTCGAACCCATGGTCCTTCCTGGTTCACTGCTTCGCTTGAGGATGTTATTAAGGACGCCAGCACAAAGATCGAAGATATATGGCGTGCCTTTCTCTTCCCAAGGCTGCTTATTTCGAGGATCTTGCCAGTAAAGAGCCGTGTTTGCTTATTGGCTTACCAACCTAATTTTGTCTCTCGATAATTTGGGTTGTGTGAACTCATTCCTGTCTCTCTATTCAATTGAAAGCGCAAGATATGTTGTGCAGGGACTGATTGGAGTGCTCGAGACATTGCAACACATAAGGGATTCCATGCAAATTTTGCTGAATTTCAATTAATAGCATACCAACCATCATTCCATTCAACCAATGGGTTCGCCACTTGGTGGACAAATTTCTATTCTAAGAGCATGGTTGCTACTGCTGAAATCAAGGAATGTCTAACAAAGGCCTTTTCATCTTTGCAGGAAAATGTCTACAAGGGTAAGCTTACATATTCTGATGAAATCCAAGCATTTCAAAAGTACTTTGAAACTGTCTATAACCCAATGGAACTTGTTCAAACCGTCTGTTATGCAGCGCCGATTTTAAAAGAGAAATTTGAAAAACAAATTGCCAAAAAGAAATTTCCCAAAGCTGTAAAACCTGAATTTAAATATGATTTGGGCTTTGAGTGCGAACCACCCAAATTTCCAAGTTTACCCAGTGCAAACTTTGCTTTGTCATTTTTCCCCCTTACCCAGATTGGTTCACATGTGGGAACATTTTTAATGAACTGAAAAATGACCAACAAAGACCTGCTAAAAGGGTAGTTGAAACCAAACATACCTTAGACAGTTTCAAAGGCTTTCTTCACTTTGAGTTGGATGCAGTGAGAATTACCTCTCCGACATGTGAAGGTGTGGAATGTTTGGATTTCTGGGTCTTACAACTCCTTTTCGTCTTTAGCTAATCTTTTAAACATTGCATGTTTCTATTAACTCACATTCTTCTTTAGCTGTTGAAAGGAAGGTGGTGAAGAAAGACAAGCATGTGGCGAAAGCTAGTTCGAATACCGCTTCTAAGCCAACTACCTCTTCAAGCCAGGGAGCTCCTTCTGCCAAGGACGCTGCTCCATAAAAAACAAAGAAGAGTTCAAAGGTATTACATCAAATAATTTCTTTGTCTCTTTCGTATTTTGCTAATTGTTTGTAATTTTCCTTCTTTTAGGGTAGTGGCAAGCCTCCTCTAACGCCAAAGAAAAGAAAAGTCCCAACTGAAAATGTAATCCTTGTCGAAGATGATGAAGAAGAAACTCCTCCCACTCCACTTAAGAAGAAACAGAAAAAGAATAAGGCAACAATTTCCTCTTACCAAACAACTAAACAACAAGGTGCCGAAACCAAGATTCTCCCTCCTCCTTCAAAGGAAACTCAATCTCAGCCCTTTGGTGGCGCAGTACTGGAGCACATTGGGAGTAATGCTTCCGACCCTGAGGCTTAACAGGTGAACTCCTATCCTGATTCTTTTATCTTTCATTAAACTTCTTTTTATTCTAACACTTTTTTTTCAGGAAAAACCTACCACTCCCCTCATTTCTACTGCCAATCAGAGTGATCCTTCGAGCAGTATGAATCCATCTCCTCCTCCGACAATCAGCGGTGCAATTCAAAACAAAGGATCTTCGACTGGAGCACAAAATCTCGAAGCAGATAATGTCCAGAACGAACAAGAAACCTCTTCCCCTGGTGAAGATGGTAAAAAAGATTTGAAGCAAGCTGAAGAGAAGGATTCAGAAGAGAAAGAAGATTATGAGGATACTCCCAGTAACTCTCCTCCAAGAGTTACGTTCCCTTCAGATTACGCTGACGAAGATGATCAGGATTTTGATGAGATTGAGGGGTACTTTCAGCAAGATGAAGACATGAGTGAGGGAGAAGCTAATCCTGAAGGAAATCAGACTGGAACTGGTGATGCTATTGTCGAAACAATGCCAAATCCAACTAACATTCGATCATCCACAATCCAGACTTCGCCTATATCACTTACTGAGGAGGAGAAAAATGCTTTGAAACAAAATGATCCCCTCAAGCATGTAAGATTGATGATGGCTTAAAGAGAATCTTCTTCAGAACAAAGCATTTCTGGAGCTTCGACCCATTCTGGTGCTACTGCAAACGAAGCATCACATGACGAACTCCTTAAGCAGGTAAAAAAGGCTGTTTTTGATGTAGATCTCTTTGAAGAATTGAAGAAGGATGTGGGAGCAAGCTTTGGCATAAAGAAGATGATAAGCAAGATCAACATCACTGCTTTCCCCATTGATATAGGTGAAGCCCTTATCGACATCCAGAACCTCATTGACCAAGTTTGTGTTGAATACCGTAGGGAGGTGGATGCCAAAGCAAAGCTTCAACCAACTGAACAAGCTCAAGCCATTGAGTTTGATAACGCCCTTCGAACTTCAAAAACCTCTTAGGAGCTAGCCGCTTCCAGAAAATCAACCCAAGCAGAATTTGACACTTATACTGCTTCGATACGACTTGGGAATCTCACATTGCAGAATTGCAGAAGAAGATTTCTGATGCTAAGGCGAATCAGGCTACTATCCAAGGCTTGGATAGTACTGAAGCTGATAATCTGGCAAAGCAGAGCATAGATCACGTCAAAAAGGCTACTGCTATGAATGAAGATATTGCACGCCTCGGAGGGGTTCAAGCTGTTGTTCAGTACAACATTGGCTTGGCGAAGATAAAGTATGACCGGATGAAGGCCACTATCCCTTTCTGATTTCCACTTGTCTTTGTTCTATTCGACTTTTGTTTGTTTATAATTTGATTAAGACAAAGCCATCTTGGCAAAACTTGGAGTTTAAATATATTCACCATCTTGGCTATGATAGTTCTTTGCTTGCTAAGTTGTTATGATTTAACTTCATGCATAAATGGTTTATACTTCTTTAAGTATTTCCCATTTACTTTTAGGATTCTTCGATCCTCTGCTAGTTCTTCTATTTCGTATGCATTATTTGAAAATGGTTTTAAAATTCGAAAAGGTCCTTCCCAATGTGGAGACCATTTTCCTAATGTTTTATTCTTTCAATCATAGGTAATATAACTTTCCAAACTAAATCATTCATAATGAAAGTTTTACCTTTGACCCTCTTATTGTATGCTCTTGCTACCCTCTCCTTCTATCTTCTTAATACTTCTAATGCATGTAACCTTTCTTCGTCCAAATCAACCAGTTCATTCATCATCATTTCCCAATATAGGTCAGATGGAATTTCTCCTTGTCTTCGGATTCTCACTGATTGCAAGTAGATTTCGACAGGTAATACTACATCATGTCCAAATGTAAGTTGCAAAGGTGTAGTGTTAGTAGCTTCTTTAGGGGAGGTTCGACAAGCCCAAAGTGCTTGATCTAAAGTTTTGTGCCAATTTTTTGGCTTCTTCCCTACATGCTTTTTGATTAAACCAATTATTACTTTATTGGCTGCTTCGACTTGCCCATTGGCTTGAGCATAATAGGGTGTGGATGTTAATAATTTGAAACCCATTTCCTTTGCAAATTCTTGCATCTTTCGACCAGTAAAAACTGATCCTTGATTTGTTGTTATACTTTCTAGGATCCCAAATCTATATAACATTTGCCTTTGAATGAATTCAATGACAGTTTCTTGATCCACATTTACTAAAGGTACTGCTTCGATCCATTTAGTGGAATAGTCAATTCCTACAAGTATGTACCTTTGACCTTTGGATTAAGTAGATCGAATTTCCCCAATTAGATCTAATGCCCAACCTCTGAAAGGCCAAGGCTTGATAATTGCATGAAGCTCACTTGCAGGAGCATGTTGAATTCCTGCATGTACTTGACATACTTGGAAACCCTTAGCAAACTCTATACAATCTTTTAACATGGTGGGCCAATACATTCCATATCTGAAAAGCAACCATTTCATCTTATGGCCTGCCTGGTGTGCTCCACAGACTCCACTATGTACACTAGATAATGCTAAGTACGCCTCGTTTTCTCCTAAACATTTCAACAGGATCCCTTCAGGGGTTTTCTTGAATAATTCATTCCCCATCAAAACATAAGATAAAGCCCTGTACTTGGTTTTTCTTTCTGTATCTATTGAAGGGTCCTTGAGATAATTAACAATTGGATTCCTCCAATCTGTATCCATTAAGGTATCAATGGTCAGTACTTCAAACTCTTCTTTGTTAGCATATCCTAACTGGGTGCTTTCCAAATCTGTCGGCGGCAATATGGTAGCCATTGCTTTTCCTTTTACTTCGACAAGTTCCTCTAGTTTCTCTTTTGAAATTCTATACCCTTAAGCTATTTGTGATAAGTCATTAGCTTCTTGGTTTTTTATTCTAGGAACATGTTTTATGTCTATATATTCAAAAAAATTTAGCAACCTATTTGCAATGACGAAGTACATAATCGAATTTTCTTTTATACATTTGTACTCTTTCGTTAGTTGCTTAATTACTAATTCTGAGTCTCCTTTAATTTCGACCCTAGTTGCCCCCAATTCCAACAAAGCCTCAAGTCCTGCAATGAGGGCTTCATGTTCTGCTTCGTTGTTAGAACAAAGGGGACCTTCGATTCTATATTTGAGTTTTGTTGGAATTCCCTCAGGAGAAATTATCATGATCCCAACTCCACTTCCATCCTTATGAGTGGAACTCTCGAAGAATAATCTCCAAGGTTTTAACTCAACTTGAAGTTGAGGACTTTCAACCACTGCATGGTCTACAATAAAGTCTGATACTATTTGTCCCTTCATTGCCCTTAAAGGCGTAAAGGCTAAAGAGTACTCAGTGAGGGCTAATGCCCATTTGCCAATTCTACTGTGCATTATTGGCTTCGATAACATATACTTAATGACATCAAAGTGTGAAGAGACGTATAAATCAATAGGTTTTATATAATACTTGAGTTTAGTACAAGAGAAATGCAAACAAAGACACAACTTTTCTATTGAAGTGTATCTAGTTTCTGCATCATTTAAAACCCTACTAAGATAATAAATGTCTCTTTCGACACCATCTTCATTCTCTTGTGCTAACATGCTACCTATAGTAGTATCGGAAGCTGATATATACAATCTCATAGGCTTCTTTCCACATGGTGGTGACAAGATAGGAGGATTCATCAGATAATGCTTGATCTTGTCGAACGCCCTTTGATGTTCATCATTCCATTCGAACTTCCCTTGTTTCAGGCGTAGGAGGGGAGAGAAGGCTTGAGTTCGACCACTTAAGCTTGAGATGAATCTTCTCAGGAAGTTTATCTTTCCTAATAATGATTGCAGTTCTTTCTTAGTTGATGGTGCTTTGGTCTCCATAATAGCCTTCGTCTTATTCTGATTGATTTCTATCCCCTTTTTATGGACCACAAAGCCCAGAAAATCTCCAGCCTGTACAAAGAATGCACATTTAAGAGGATTCATCTTTAAACCATGTTTTCTCATTCTTTCGAATGATTGGCTGAGATGGGTTAGATGATTTTCGTCTGATATAGATTTTATCACAATATCATCTATATAAACCTGCATAAATGTCTCTATATAATCATGGAATATAGAATTCATTGCTCGTTGGTATGTTGCCCCAGCATTTTTTAAACCAAAGGGCATAACTATCCACTCATAAGTGCCTATTGCCCCTGGACATCGAAAGGATGTTTTGGAAACATCCTCTTCTACAATGAAAATCTGGTTATAGCCAGAATATCCATCAAGCATGCTAAGATATTCATAGCCTACAGCTGAGTCAACCAGCATCTCTGCCACAGACATTGGATACTCATCTTTAGGAGTTGCTGCATTTAGATCACGAAAATCTATACATACTCTTAAAGAGCCATTTTTCTTGATAATAGGAACTATGTTTGCAATCCATTCGACATACCTTGTGGTCCTAATGAAATTGCATCGAAGAAGTCTTTCGACCTCTTTTTTTTATCTTTGAGAGGATCTCTTGGGCGAATCTCCTTGGAGTCTGCTTGATGGGCTTCTTGCCATCCTTGATAGGCAGTTTCAATTCGACCAGTTCCCTCTTCAAACTAGGCATCTCGTCGTAGTCCCAAGCAAAACAATCTTTGTTTTCCCTTAGCAGTTCAATTACTCTTACTTTCAACTTGGGGTCTAGTTTAATGTTGATGTAGGTGATTCTTTTTGTACTCCAATCTCCAAGATCAATTTCTTCAAGAGGATCTTGCGCTAACATCTTCGCACTCGACGTCACTGGATCTTTTTCGAATCCCAGAGGCTCTTCGTCATATATGGCATCTAACCTCTGGTCTGTTAATTCCATAGGCACCCGTTTGTCAGGGGGTTTTGGTTTAAAGTACTCCCCAGGTTCTGCATTATAAATTTCATCATATGTGGCTTCGTCAGCCATGTTAGTTATCTCGGCTTCGAGAGCCGCTTTTCTTTTGTTCTCAGACATGTAGGCCGAAATTTTTTCAAAAAAAGAAGACTCAGACATAATCCAGGTCTTCATCCCAGCCTATTGGCCGTACTTCAGATGATTCCCCTTTTTCTGGGTCCCCCATAATTTCCCTATCCCACTGAAAGCCATTGGGATGTAGAGTCAAGAAATACACAGCATTTTTATTTGGGGAGTAGCTATCTTCAGTTGGGTGGCATGGTCCTATATGAGCCAAGTTCCTGTCGAAGTTCTTCTTATCTACATGGTTCACTTCTGCCATGAAGTAACTTTGGTCAGCTTCAACATTTTCTACTACACCATCTTCTCTCCAGATGGATACCCTCTGATGCATGGTCGAAGGAACTGCCCCTATTCCATGGATCCATTCCCTTCCTAGAAGAAAGTTGTAATTCGCCTTCGCAGGTATCACCATGAACATTGTTGGTCTTGTGATTGATCTAACAGTCAGATCTACTTGTATGACACCCAGAGTCTGTCCTATCTTACCCTCATAGTTCAACAATACCATATTGTGAGGTTTAACATCAGTGTCGAACATACCCATCTTTTTCAACATGAATTGAGGCATCAGATTGACTGCTGCTCCTCCGTCCACCAGAACTTTGTTCACCCCCACATGTTCAACTTAAGCTCTAATGTATAGGGGCTTGAGATGGTTCTGCATCCCTTGGTGAGGCCTTTCAAAAAGAGCGTTCTGCTCTTCGACAACGCTGTTATTGAGAACATAGTAACACACAGGTTTATGCTTCGCCATCTCCACAGCATCCGCTTCCTCATTATCTTCAATCTCCGTCTCCTGATTATGTTCGTATGGCAGAACTGAGACCACATTGCAATTCATATTAACAGATGACACTCCGTCGGACTCAAAGTCGTCAGTGAGCATTTCTTCCTCTCTTATTTGTTCCTCCTGAACTTTCTGATTTTTGTTTTCGTCTGGAAACAACTTCCTTCCTACAGGGGGTTTGGTCGAATTTGTGACATTTAGGGGAACCTTGATGTTGCTGGATTCTCCAATCTCCCTCTAAGTCATCTCTCTTTCAGCCTTCCTCAACCTCTGATGTATTCTCCACTGGGACCTTGACATGGGATTTTTTCCTTTGTAGTTTTCCAGTCTGATAGCCTCTCTCTTAGATGCCTGGAACTGTTTTCTATGTGCCCAAGAGGTTCTTCCTCCATCTTCAAAACTTTTCCATTTTCCCTTCTTCGACCCCGCCTGAGTCCACTTGTCCTCAGGGACTTCTGTCGGAAGTTTAAACATAACTCTTTTCGCCCTTGGGTGAGGGATATCTTGCCTCCTAGGAACTCCCCTCTTGTCGAATATGTACATAGTCCTCAGCCACCCTTCGACACATCGTGATGCTACACCTTGGGCACAACAGCATGTCAGAATTTCTTTTGTGACACCTCCAAAGGTATTCACGTAGGCTCTCATTAGCTTTGGGGTAGCCAAATTGCATTCCCTCTTGCTCTACCTTCTGTGGCCTTGGGTTCGACATTAGCAACCTGTTCACCTTCGACAAAAATTCCAAAGGGAACATCATTATTTAGGCCATCAGTAGCCTGCTTTCCAACTAGCACATAGCCTTCAGTTCCTGTTTCCTTCACAGCCTCCACTTCCACCATGTCAATCATGTTGATTTCGACAGGTTCAACATGATTTGTGTCAGCAATGTTGAGGGGGTCAGCGTCAACCTTCATCTGGTTTTTTCCCTTGTCAGTGAACTTGAGACGGCCATCCTAAATTGCATTCTGAATAAGATCCCTGAAAAGAAAGCATTGTGAGGTTTTATGGCCTAAAAAATTGTGATATTTACAGAAGCCTCTTTTCTTTCGTTGTTCTAACGGAGGAATTTTGGTATTAGGAGGCACTACCATTTGGCCATCTTTTACTAATAAATCGAAGATTTCATCACATTTGGTAACATCGAATGTGTAAGTCTTTTTAGGAAATCTATCATTCTTTTCAGTTTTGACAGGGTTCCTGCCATTCGAAGGTGTAAGTAATTTACAAGCATAAGGTGGCGCTTCTTTTAATTCATCCAAATCTACTTCGAATTCCTCGAGACCATAAGGGTCATTAGAGATTTCAGACTCCCCATCTTCGAATTCGACATAAGCAACCTTTCCTTTCTTATAATTCTTATTCGCTCTGGCCTTTTCAGCTTTTAAACGTTCGACCTGTCGAACCCTGTCTACTAATTGGGCCATATCTCTTAGATACTGGGTATCTAACTTTTTCCTAATGGAATAGTCTAACCCTCCAGCGGCCATTTCGACCAATTCATGTTCAGGCACTACTGTAAAGCATCTAGATTTCAACAAACGGAACCTATTCAAATAATCATCTATAGGTTAAGTGAATTTTCTTTTAATACTGGCTAATTCCTTAAGACTTATCTTAGTTTGGGCCATGTAGAATTGTTCATGAAACAATCTCTCCAAATGAGGCCAAGTATCTATGGAATTTGGTGGCAAAGTTGTTAACCATGTGAAGGCATTCTTCGTTAAAGAACTAGGGAAATATTGCATTCTTAGGTTCTCACTGTTTGCAAAATCCCCTGTGTAGCACCTCAAATTTTCCCTCCCCATTCATGCATTCATTTCATTTTTTAGGTCATATATCATTCCATATTGCATTGCATCTTGGCAGTCAGAATTGACATCAAAAGATTCATCAGTACAAAAGAGTAAGTTTTTCCTTGAGATGAAGGCCACATGATTATTCTAAAGAGCTTATATGAGCCAAGGTTCATTTTGAAGCAACTTTACCAAGTGGCAGAGGCCCAAATTCATCAGTACATTTTCAGGTCATCTGAGGACCATACCAGTCAACTGTGCAGTCAACTAAGGGCTATGAGGTGGAGAAATGGTTTGAGACACTTCATTCATGTCCAAAAGAGGCTTATTCATCATGTCAAACATCTACCTTGAAGATTTTGAAGTCAAATCAAAAGTTTCCAAAAATGGAAAGTGACCTGTAATTCAAAGTTTCCAAAAATGGCAAGTTTTTAGACCACATTCAACATGACTTTCTAACATCAAAGAAGCTTCAAATGAATTTTTGGTGAACATGAAAGTTGAAGATTTTTCTCTCCCATTTTCAAAAAGTCCAAGATCATGAGCATCTGATAAATGGTTGAGAAATTATGGCCAAAGGATCACAAAGTGTACATGGAAGGTCAACATGGCATAACTTTGGCTACAAAACTCCAAATTGAGTCACTCTTTTTGCAAAATGATTGTCATGACCAATATTTTCCAAATCAACCATTGCATTGCATGAAATAAAATCACATGATCAAGTGTCCATGCATGAACATTTTGGAGGGAAAATGCATAATTCAAATTTGGTTGATCACATGAGTTTAATTCCAATTCCATGTTGTTCATTGGATGATTTTAAGTGATTATGAAGCTTGCATGGCACTGTTCACGTGCACATTGCTCATGCCACCTCACATTTGCATTTTTGGTCATACACCTCATTTCTCATTAAGTTTCCATTAGCCATTGCTTAATTACAAATCCAGCTTGATTAGTGAATCATATATAAGCTTAATCCTAACTGAATTGGCTCATAATACACATTCTAGATCTAGAAATTGCATTTCCCTCCAAAAATTCTCTCACTTCAAACTTGAAAATTCTTCACACAACTCATCAAAATTCTTGCATATTTTGGTTTATCATGCATGATTGAGTAGGAATCAAGGTTTAGATTGAAAAATTTGAGCAAGATTCGTGCATCTCCAAAGCTTGAACATGAAGATGGATCTTGAAAATTGAGCTTCATTCAGGTAGTTTCAATTTCTATTTCTTCCACAAAGCTTCAAGTCATCAGCACAGGAGTGGATCTGGACAGTTTGGAGCCTGGAAAACGCGTATCAAGCAACTGTCATCTTGAACAAGGTGAAATTCGAATCTCATTATTTGCCTTTCCATGCATAGGATCTTGTAGATCTTGTCTTGCTGATGATGCTGATATAAATATTTTTGAATTTGGCTGGATAATGAATGAGATATGTTGATTTCAAGTTGTGATGTTCGAAATGTTTTCGTTCGATTCGCTTAATCCATGGAGTGTTAAGCTTAGATATTGTGATATTCGAGTTCCTCGTAACGTGACGGTTCCAACCATATATGGTTTGCAAAAAACTGGGAAAAATTTCATGGCCGTCGCCGGAGGGCAACCGGAGAAGATGACCGGAATTACTATTCCGGCCATCTGGTTCGTCTCTAGGGTTTCACTGTTAACGCTGCATGTAACCGTTCGCTCCAGTGTTCGATTCCTCGCGTAGCACTTTTTCAAAATTCCAATTGATTTTCTATTAGCGCTGCTTATGACCTCATATTCCTGGGTTCGAAACCACACGCTTGCATATTCCAATTAATTTTCATTTAAACGCGCCTATGACCACATGAACCAGGGTTCGAATCCAGCGCTATGCATTTTTAGTAATTTCCATTTATTTTCTCCATTGAGCGCTCATGACCATTGAAACCTGGGTTCAACACTGGCCTGGTGCACTTTCCAATTTTCACATTTCATTACTTTCCACATTATTTCATTTTTGATCCTCAATTCCCAAAATTCATAACAAATAGCATACAAATCCAAATTAATCCAAATTTTTTCCACATGTTTGTTTCAATGTCTATTATTTGTTGATGTTAATTTCCTGATTTGTATGCTTCTGGATTTTTAAATGTGCTTGCTTGTTTGAACATGATGCCAAAATGACATGTTGTGCCAATTGTTTTGTGAAATGCTCATTGTTTGACCTATTAACTTGAAATTTGACATGCTTATTCATAACATGTTACATGATTTTTTGGGATTTTATTTGGAATTTTTATCATTTACCATCACTGTTTTGGACACATTAACTTTTGGTGTGACAATTTGTGTCACATCGACGTTTTCGAAACTTAAAACTTTCAAAAACCAACAATACACCTGGCCATTTGAAGTAACACATTTTACTCATCATGAATATTCAAGCAATATGCGTTCGCAGCGGAAAATAAAGAATACTCATGTATTTCATAAAATGATTCATGTCCCATACCATGATCATCTCTCAATAATCACCTGAAATAAAATAAAACAATTAATGACATAAAGCATATCAAAATAAGATATGAGTTCAATACCACTAATCTACCCAGTGTTACATGACCAGAGCATTGACTCATCACCTAATTTCAAACTAAATACGGAAACTCTCCAGCTATTCTTGAGCGAGCTACCGTCCACCTACTCCAGCAATAATACTCCGTAGTATCTGCACGATACCCATGTAAAGGTAACATTCAAACAGAAAGGGTGAGAATTCAAATCATCATGAAATAGCATAATAAGGCACAATGAATTAAAACACAATTTAAGAATTCATCACACTTGGTATAATCATGTCAATAATATTAACCAACAATCATCTCACATATTTCAAACGTACATCGCATCCACATCAATACATGTATTCAATGATCACATAACTATAGACGACTCAATGCAAGATAATGTGACTCTATGCATGTGGTACCTCAATGTGAACTCAAAGTTTCACCGCTTTCCGATTCAATATCTAGAATCCAAGCCACGCTTCCGATCCGGACAAGACCAAAGCCCTACGTATGTTTCCAATGAAGGATCACCGCTTAATACTACGCCTAATCCCAATTAAGGATTAACGTATGCTACGTCTGTTTCCAATGAAGGATCACCGCTTAAATACTACGCCTAATCCCAATTAAGGATTAACGTATGCTACGTCTGTTTCCAATGAAGGATCACCGTTTAAATACTACGCCTAATCCCAATTAAGGATTAACGTCTGCTACGTTTGTTTCCAATTAAGGATCACCGCTTGACCACTTCCACAATGAAGTCGACCATGCTATGAATGAATGCACACATACCAAAACATATGCAATTAAGACCATCTATATGCCGTCTTAACATCCCACATATCACCATGACTCACAATTGGTACATATACACATTCATCACAACATATCAATTACGATTACATATACACCCCCATAACCATAAATCATTCACAAATCAATAATGGTATACATACACATTCGTACAATATATTATTCACCAATATAGGTCAATCATCAAACATGTACACATAAATTTCATTCCAAAACGCACACAACATTTAAATATCAATTTTTCACTTTTCAAACAGTGTTAACCGGTTAACGCCCTGGGTTAATCGGTTAACGCAAAACAGAATGCGCTTCTTGGCAATTTTTAACAGTGTTAACCGGTTAACACCCTGGGTTAACCGGTTAACCCAAGACAGAATTCAATTTTCTCGATATTATAACAGTGTTAACCGGTTAACGCAAAACAGAATGTTGTTCCTGCGCTAACAACGAAACAGAATGCAGATTTCCCCGCATTTTTCATCGTTGGAGGACTTCCGGACCTCCGATTTCGATTTCGTAAAAAGCTACACGTTCAGAAAATTATGACTCATCCAAATATATATTCATTCACAGTTTTAGCATAATTTAATCATCACAATTCAAGAGTATTTATGAAGACTTAATAATTCCAAACCATGCCAATTAAGGATTTCAACCTAAAACATGTTCCTACCCATTGACCCAATCATACTAACCCATAATAATAAGGATTTCCCCCCTTACCTTGTCAATTTGATGGAAACCTTGACTCCTCTCGCTTTTCCTCTCCTCTTTCTCTATTGCCTTCAGTGCTCAAGTGAATTCTAATTCTCACTTCCTTCACTCTTACTATTTATAATAGTATTCTAGTTGGGCTTAAGTCATCTAATTTAATCACTAGGCCCAATAATACCTGATATTTAAATACTTCTATTTAAATTTAAATAATTAACCACTCAATATGCAACCAAGTTAATTAATAATTATTTAATTATATCTCATATCAACTAAATAATTAATTACCACACTAATTAAATTAATTAATCCATTATTATACTACCTCATGACCGCTTAATTACTTAACACTTCAAATAATTAAATATAATATAATAACATAATAATATAAGAACTAATTACTAAAATTGGGCTGTTACACGTAGCACTTTTTCAAAATTCCAATTGATTTTCTATTAGCGCTGCTTATGACCTCATATTCCTGGGTTCGAAACCACACGCTTGCATATTCCAATTAATTTTCATTTAAACGCGCCTATGACCACATGAACCAGGGTTCGAATCCAGCGCTATGCATTTTTAGTAATTTCCATTTGTTTTCTCCATTGAGCGCTCATGACCATTGAAACCTGGGTTCACCACTGGCCTGGTGCATTTTCCAATTTTCACATTTCATTACTTTCCACATTATTTCATTTTTGATCCTCAATTCCCAAAATTCATAACAAATAGCATACAAATCCAAATTAATCCAAATTTTTTTCCACATGTTTGTTTCAATGTCTATTATTGTTGATGTTAATTTCCTGATCTGTATGCTTCTGGATTTTTAAATGTGTTTGCTTGTTTGAACATGATGCCAAAATGACATGTTGTGCCAATTGTTTTGTGAAATGCTCATTGTTTGACCTATTAACTTGAAATTTGACATGCTTATTCATAACATGTTACATGATTTTTTGGGATTTTGTTTGGAATTTTAATCATTTACCATCACTGTTTTGGACACATGAACTTTTGGTGTGACAATTTGTGTCATATATTTGATGCTGCCATTGTTCATTTTCATACATGTGCCATTTGATATCTTTTGGACCTAATTTTTTGCATGAGGCTTGTGCTCAACATTTTTAGCTCACATAAAAAATTTCATGATCATTGGATTCATTTTTGTTTTAATGTGGATTTTCTATGTTTGACATCCAATTTTGATCACATTGTTTCCCTTTGCTTTATCTTGATCATTAGATGGCTTTGCCTTGTGAATTATCCTTGATCCTTTTTAGGACATGTTAATGTTGGATTGAATGTGCTTCATGTGAAATGTTGACTTCTGTTGTGACTATTTGACTTGCCTTTGACCCTAGTCTTTGTACTAGTGGTTTGTACTCACCAATTGTGTTTGTGTTTCAGGTATTTAGCATTAATGGTTGGTGATCTCATTACTTGAGATGCAAGTTGCTTTGGTTTACTAACTATTGTTATGTTGTAGGTCCCTTGACGTGATGAACTCACTTGAGTGATTGCATTTGAGACTTACCTTGTGTATAATTGTTGGATGATCCCACTGTTGTCTGTTTGGTTCTTCTGAATACACTATTAACTATTTGGCTTTTGTACAGGTACATTAGTCGCTTTTAGCTCTTGATTGAGCTTTGCTTTGGTTTGTGGTTGGTATACCACCTAGGTAACCACTCTCTCACTCCATGTAGTCTGGAAGCCCTGTCGTTTCTTTTGGCAGGCATTTGGCTGAAGTCCTCCTTAAGAGGCAATGTTTGTGAATGTTTACATTTGTGCTAAAGACCTCTAAATGAGGCATGTTACTTGTTAAAGTCCTCCTAAGTGAAGAGGAAAGTGACAGATAGAAGGGATTAACAATCAATCCCCTGTTATTCGCTGAGTCGTTCATTATGCTCGCACTACGTGCTGATGCTCTTGAACCTAACCCAAGATCTTTGTGTATAGAGTCAGTCAAGTGGAATAGGGTCCCTCTTTCTGGATCCCCACGCATTCTTTGATTTGAGCTCACCCAGGCCAGGGTTAAGAGCATGAGGTATTATCCTCATCTCCTTTCATCAGCTTCACCCTAACTCTCAAAGTTAGTGGTTAAGAGCTTCAGTACACCCCTACAGTTTTGGCTTGTTTGTCGAGGTTGATATGACCCCTCTTGACTAAAGCCTTACCCCGGATGTTTGAGCCCCCTTGTTGGTGTGTTTACTTCATGTTATATGTTTTTGTGTGGTGTGATTGTATCCCCAAAGGTTTGCTAGACTTCGTATAGTCTCTCGTTTGCATGTCAATTAAGGTAGCATGGTTCCTTCGTCTAGGACTTCCTTTCTTGCGTGAGCATTCCTAAAACACAAACAAACTTTATCTTCTCCTCAGGACACGTTGACTCCTTCTACTACAGGTGAGTAAGTCTCCAAAGGTCGAGCATCCGGTAGATTGCGTAGTAACGTTGTTCACCTAAAAAACACAAAACAAACAGAAATAGTTTAGACGAACTACGGCAACTCTGATTCTCATGTTTAGATGAGATACGTAGGCATGAGACGTGATGTCTTGCCGAGTTTGACTGACGACTAACATTTAACCCTTGCTGGTTTTCGCCCTCATTGCGATTCTTTTCTCTCGCCCTCGTTGCGATCGAGACCTTCCTTTTCTCTTGCCCTAGTTGCAATCCAGACCCTTCTTCTTTTCGTGTGTGTTTGTTAGGAGTTGGATGTAAGTCCATTTATTGGCAGTCTGTTTCCTATTTGCGTTTGTTGTTCGGAGTTGGAAGTAAGTCCATTTATTGGCATTCTGTTTCCTGTTTCCTTGTTTGCGTGCGTGGAGTCGGACATAAGTCCATTTATTGGCAGTCTGTTTCCTATTTGTGTTTGTTGTTCGGAGTCGGATGTAAGTCCACTCGTTGGCATTCCGTTTCCTGTTGTGTGTTTCTTTTGACGCCTCAACGTCTCTTTTTAGTGTTTTGTTTCGGCATGCGTTAGCCGAGCTACGAGTGCTCTGATTCTTACTCTGGTTAGAGAAAGATACGTATGCATAGGATGCGATGTCCTAGCGAGCATGTTTCCCATTTCCCCGAACTATGTTGACTCTGATGTTTGTTTCTGACAAACAACGTAGGCCTAGGATGCGACATCCTGCCGATTCCCCTTTCTCCGTTTTCCTTCATCTGTGTTTTATTCCAGTGTGTGCAGTTTTTGAGCAGTTTATCAGCAACCTTATCCTTTTCTTTTGAGCGTGGATCCCGTTGAGTACGACGGACGTGAGGGGTGCTAATACCTTCCCCTTGCGTAACCGACTCCCATACCTAGAAATCTCTGGTCGTACGACCATTCCTTTCCCTTTTCAGGTTTACTTCGAGCGTTTCCTTTCCCTCCTTTGGGATAAATAACGCACGGTGGCGGCTCTGTATCTTTTCCCGCCGGTTGTTTTTCGCGATGCGACAGCTGGCGACTCTGCTGGGGACCTTTCCCTAAGCGAGTCAATCCTAGCGCTCCTTAGGATAGTTTTGGTTGCTTTTACTGCTTTATTTATTGCATTTGTTTGTATATATTTGCATATGTTTGCATGCATCATATTATCATTGTGCTGGCTGTGTATCTGTTTCTCTGTTGGGTGGGGGTCACAAGAGGTAAAAGGCCCAATACACAGGCTATGAGTGAACTTTAGGACACCTTGGAATAGAGTGATTCATGGGAAGCGGGTGGTATGGCGCCACTTAGCGGAACATGACATCACGAGCAGTTCAGATCCTGATGGGGTATTGTCGTTGCATACACCTGGTGTGCATATGATGATATTTTTGAAAGGATTGTTTATCCTGCGTTTCTCTTGACCTTACCCTGGCCTAGATAACACCCGCAGTGGGGCGGGAGTGAATCATTTGCAGGTACTGATGGTGACTATGGTTCAGTTGGATTTATGGATATTTATTTCCGACACGCCGGAGTTCTGTCCGCGGTACTTATCAGCGGGTTCCGTTTATTTCGGATCCCCGGGCTGGATTCGAGGATACTTGTTCAGAGGATCTTGTGGTTATCCGGTCAGTGATTTACCTATGATGATGGTGATATATCCTCCGTTCCGTTTATTTCGGAACCCTGAGTGGGATTTATGGTTACCTAGTCCCTCCTATGGTTGTGATCGGTTCAGAGACCGGAATCTAGTACAGTTGATGTTCAGATGACTTGGAGGATGGCACAGTGACTTGCATTCATGCATCTGCATCATTCTCATTTTGCATTCATCCGCATCTAACTCATGTCTACCCCTAATCAGGGTACATCCTCGATTGAGATTCCGGTTGAGAGACATCCCGATGTTAGAATGTTATTGTCGAATTATTATCCGTCTCGATGAAGCCAGGATCAAAGGACAGAATGTTCCTCATATGGATAGACATTGCATTCATGTGTGAGTCATAATAACCTGTCTTCTGTTTTGCAGGTGTCAGTTTCTAACGTGTTTGATTGACTCAGGAATTGTTGCTTGCGCACGCCGAGTCATTCTTCTGCACATAGTTCGTCCGCACAGACACCCTACCCGACGCAACAGACCCAGAATGATGAATCCACCCAACGCTGACATTCTCGAGCTGAAAGAGAATATGAGTGAATTGATCAACGTCATGCAAGGGTTCGCCTTGGGGCAGAAAGCAATCGCCGAGAGGTTGGAGAGGATTGAAAGCTGGCTGAGAATAGGGAAAATACAGGGAAATGCTCCGTCGTCTGGAGTCAAGAAGCCCTTTGGTAACGGTCAGCGCGAGAAGGAGGGTGCATCGAGTGATGTGTATGTCCAAAGGGGACACGGTAGGGATCGTTACCACCCGTATGCTGCAGTAACAATTCCTGCTGGTAATCAATCTGGACAACAGCAACAGCAGCCACCTCAACAGAGAGCGCAGAGAGTTGGGTGCCAAGTGAGAAGAGTGACGACAGATCGTCAATTTGATATGCCACCCGTGACGTATGCTTTTCTGTTTAAGAAGTCGATGGATCTTGCGTTGGTTCAGCCGAGGACGACGGCTCCGGTAAAACCAGATCAGAGGCCTGCCAGTTATGATGAGAACGCCAAGTGCGAGTTCCACTCTAGTGCACCCGGGCATAACATTGAGGGTTGCAGAGCTTTTAAGAATGTCGTTCAAGATTTGGTGGATTCTAAAGCCATCCATTTTGCACCGACACCGAATGTTGATGCTAACCCCATTCCGATGCATGGTCCTGTGGGGGTGAACGTGACGCCAGAGGATAAGAGAAAAATAGAGGTGACGAATGTGGATCAGTTGAGGACTCCAATGTCTGTGGTCAAGAGACGTCTGATGAAGAGTGGAGTTTTCCCTGGTTGTGATAATTGTTGTGCTGCTTGCGCTGTCACTACGAATGGGTGTGCAACATTGAGAGAGACGATCCAGGGAATGATGGATGGCGGACGTCTCCGATTTGAGAAAGTTGATTGGGGAGAGGAGGGTATCTTTGTCATCCCAGTGCCATCATTCAAATATGTGGAAATGGACGGTGAAATATGTGAAACACCATGTCAGGCATTTGAAACCGTCAAGGTGGAGAATGCCATTTTTGCTGAGAAAGAGAGAAAGCCGTCCATTTCTTCTTATAAACAGGCCATGGAGGTGGTAAGAAATGGAGAGGCCCAAGGCCGGGGAAGAGTGATAGACATTGCGGTGAAAGCAGACAGGTTTGGGGTTGGCTATCAATCGGGCCAAGGCTCATCGGGGCAGAATAAAGGACGTCGTTAACCGTTCATGTTCACCAGTGCTGGAATGCTAGATCTAGATCGCGTCTATGCGGTGGGTGAAGAGATCGACAGTGACTGCGAGCTCGATCGTTGGATAAAATCGTGCGTACCAGGGATGGAGGTCCAGAACTAGAAGGCCTAAAAGATCATCACTGTCACTCTACGTGAAGAGTAATATTTCTGTTTTTCAATTCTGTCTGCATGAAAGCCATACGTTTTTCTCGAAACGTAATGGTCTATTGTAAGGGTCACCTCATGTGTTTCATTTTGCAACATTTTGCATCATTAATAAATGGATGTTTTTGTATTAAAAACGGTGTTCCCTGTTTTTCATTTATTTTTGCAGTTTAGAAAAACAATAAAAATGGCAATGTTTATTTTCATTTTCCTTCCTTTTGATTTGTCTCGTTCCGACCTCAAAAGCAATGCATGAATCAATGTTCATGTAGATGCGATCATTCTCCGGATCTCATTGATAACAATTCTGTTACACCTCTATATGACTTCGACAATCCGATCTATCATGTCGAAGAAGAATGCGAAGAAGATTGTGAACTGCCGGAGGATTTAGCCAGGTTATTAAAACAAGAGGAGAAGGTGATTCAACCGCACGAGGAACAAGTCGAGATTGTTAACCTGGGCACCGACGAGGTCAGAAAGGAAGTGAAAGTTGGGGCCGCTTTGGAGGTAAATGTCAGGAGCAGAATGGTAGCACCGTTGAAAGAATATGCTGATATCTTCGCCTGGTCGTATCAAGATATGCCAGGGTTGGATACTGATATTGTTGTGCATAGGTTACCATTAAGAGAAGACTGTCCTCCAGCGAAGCAGAAGTTGCAGTGCCAAAGAAAGAAGGAAAGGTGAGAATGTGTGTGGATTACCAAGATTTGAACTGAGCGAGCCCGAAAGATGATTTCCCATTACCTCACATTGATGTGTTGGTAGATAATACAGGTCACCTCTCGGTGTTTTCCTTCATGGATGGCTTCTCTGGTTATAATCAAATTAAAATGTCGTCAGATGATATGGAGAAAACAACGTCGATCACACCATGGGGCACCTTTTTGTTATAAGGTGATGCCATTCGGTCTCAAGAACGCCGGTGTCGTGTATCAGAGAGCTATGGTAACTTTGTTGCATGATATGATTCATTATGAAAATTGAATGCTACGTTGATGACATGATAGCAAAGTCCCAAACTGAAGAGGGGCATTTGGTAGACTTGACGAAGATGTTTGACCGGTTGAGACAATTCAGATTGAGGTTAAATCAGAATAAGGGCACTTTCGGAGTGTGATCCGGTAAGTTGCTGGGGTTAGTATGAGCGAAAGAGGAATCGAGGTTGATCCTGCCAAAGTAAAAGCAATACAAGAAAGGCCTGAACCGAGAACAGAAAAAGAGGTTTGTGGTTTCTTAGGTAGATTGAACTACATTTCATGGTTCATATCTCATCTAACAGCCATGTGTGAACCCATATTCAAGCTGTTAAGAAAAGATCAAACGGTCAGGTGGAATGATGATTGCCAAGCGACATTTGGAAAAAATAAAAGAATATTTGCAAGAGCCTCCGATTCTATTGCCTCCCGTGAGGGGACGACCGTTAATTCTGTACTTGACAGCTCTCGAGGGGTCTATGGGGTGTGTACTGGGGCAGCATGACGAGTCTGGTCGAAAAGAGCATGCAAATTACTACCTTAGCAAAAAGTTATCGACTGTGAAACAAAATATTCACTGCTCGAGAAAACTTGTTGTGCTTTGGCATGGGCTGCTCGCCTACTGAGACAGTATATGCTGGTTCATGCCACTTTATTGATTTCCAAGATGGATCCGATCACGTACATTTTTGAGAAGTCGGCATTGACCAGACGGGTTGCGAGATGGCAAATGATTTTGACTGCATACGATATTCAGTACACCTCTCAGGAAGCAATCAAGGGGAGTGTATTGTCTGATTACCTCGCTCAGCAACCCATTGAGGATTATCAACCGATGAAGTTGAGTTCCCTGATGAGGACATCAGTTTTCTCAAATCGAAAGATTGTGAGTAACCGATCCTGGAGGAGGGGCCTGACCCTGAGTCTGAATGGATTTCGATGTTTGATGGGGCCGTCAACGTGAATGGTAGTAGAGTTGATGCTGTTTTGGTCACGCCGAAGGGATCCCGCGTTCCTTTTTTTGCCCGGCTAGCATTTGAATGCACCAACAATGTGGCAAGTACGAAGCTTGTATCCTGGGTATCGAACCTCGGTGCGTACATCAACTGAGGCAACGCCTTTCTCGCTGTGTATGGGATGGAGGCAGTGCTACCCGTGGAGGTCTAGATTCTGTCATTGAGAGTCCTGATGGACGTGAAATTGAAAGAGGCTGAATGGGTAAGGACTCGGTACGAAGAGTTGAGCCTGATTGAGGAAAAGAGGCTGGCAACCATTTGTCATGGGCAGTTGTGCCAGCAGCGAACGAAGCGGGCTTTTGACCGAAAGGCGCGACCTCGGGTATATCACGTGGGAGATATGGTGTTGAAAAGGATCCTTCCTCCTCAGAACGACCGTCGGGGCTTGAGGACACCCAATTATGAAGGTCTATTCTTGGTCAAGAAGGTCTTCTCTGGCGGAGCCTTGTTGTTGACGACCATGGATGGCGAGGATTTTCCATCCCTTGTGAATGCGGACGCAGTTAAAAAATACTTCGTATAACAGACCCGCTGGACGAAAAGAATAAAATAGTCTAGGCAAAAATGGGCATCCCGGCGAATCAAGAAGAAAAATGAAAAAAGGTTCGGGCAAAAATTAGGGATAAAAAGAAAAAACTGTACACCCGGCAAGTCGAAAACCCCCACAAGGGCGGCTTGGGCAAAAAAGGGTATCCCGGTGGACTGAAAACCCGAAAGGGCGGTCCAGGAAAAAGAGGGATTGAAACGAACAACTGCGTCTAGCATGATCGTTTGTACTTTGGTTATGACACCTGGATAATCCCAGAAGGGATCGGTCGGAAGCGTCTTGTTCAGAAGGCAGAAAGCACAGAGAGTCTTGAGGACATATGGGGTGTAACCGAGTTGGAACTCGATGAGATCACGGTTTCACATTGCCATTAGGATAGATTTTTCCTTTTGTGCGCAATTACCTCTTTTCAGGGATTGCTTCCTGTGTACTGCTCAGTCACGAGCCACCTTTTTCAATCAATAAAATGCATATTCAGTCAAATAATTTTGTTTTTGTTTTCACTACCGCTTTGATTGCAAAAACATCCGTTTATTTTGATAAAGAATATTTGCATTTTGAGATATGGAGATCCCTTCTAATGCATGTTCATAAGATTGAAAATCTGAAATCTTATTCGGAAGGTTGAGTGACCTAGGTGTTGAAATTTTGGCACGCCTGGGGCACGCTTTTATCTAACGATCTCTTTTGCAGGTGCTGTTGGTTATTTTCACTCACTTGCAGGTTGTGACGCGAAGCCTTTTTGCAAAAGAATCCTTTGAAGTCCAATCAGGGACGAGGGATAGAAGAACGGTGAAAATACAGCGAAGAATGACGACAATCCTAGAGGGTAATCAAGAAGACTCTTCAAAGTCTAAGGATTAGAGAGTTGGCCCGGATCTGAGGAGATCGATGGTCTCGAAGTAGAGAAAAGCCGAGGATACAAGGTGATAAATCAGAAAAGACCAGATGGGTCTAGGAGCTCTCAAAAGTGAAAATTGACATTGTGATTAGATGGGGAATGCCAGCGTTCGACGAGTCGACAGGTGTTCCGCGTCAGAATTTCGTACCTCCCCAGCAGGGTTTGAGATTGTTATCTCCCCAGCAGGTTCGAGATCAGTGTTTCCTCAGCAGCCGGGACTGAAGTTTGCGGTTTCCCCTAGCAGGGTTGAGAGTGCATTTCCCCAGCCAGGCCTGAAGGTTGCCATTCCCCAGCAAGTCTGAAGGTTGCCATTTCCCCAGCAAGTCTGAAGGTTGCTGTCTCCCCAGCGGAGGTTTGCGTTGTTTGTTTTCCCCAGCGAAATCCCCAAGCAGATCGGGTTCAGTGGAGGTCATCCACAGTAGGGATTATCCTTTCCCCAGCAGTAGTGCCATTCCCCAGCAGGGTGGAGATTGGAGTGATATTGAGATCCTCAGCAGAGTGGCTCGTGCCGTCCCCGGAGGGGGATATTTTTTATGCATTCATCATTTAGAGAAGCATAGCATATTGCATAATTAATTGCGTAGCATTTCCATGGTTATGGAGCATTACGTTGTAAAATTCATGCATCAGCATTGCAAGCATAAGCTAGTCCCAAGTCGTGGTTACCGTTCGAGGATTGGTTTAGCCGGCTGGCGAATATGTTACTCTGAGAAGTTTAGCATCGCGACGTTGGGTCGTTTGGGTCGATTTCAGAATTTGTGTCTCCAGCATGGTCGAGAGGTTGGTGTTTCCCCCAACAAGTGACTCCCTAGTTGAGTTGGTTTCTCTGTCGTTCTGAGAATATCAGATCAGTAAGTATCCCCAGCAGTGCTACTCCCCACAGAGTTGGGAGATCGAATCAGGAATTGTATGCTCTGCAAAGTGATCATTTGCTTTCCCAGCAGGAGTTTTCCTCCCCTTGCATCTTGCAGGCTTGGATCATTTCCCCAGCAGAGGCAAATCACTGTTCAACATCCGTATGGCACTTTGCAGCAGTTGCTCTTGGCAGCATTCAGAATCGATAGTCCCCAGAGAGACTTATTTCCTCACCGTCCGTGAAAGGAAAGCCTGCTCTCCCCAGTTTAGTCCCCGACAAGTGTCTGCCTTGTTTTGACATATGTAGATGTCATCCTTACGATACCGGTGAGTGTCATGTTGATCCCCGTAATGTATGTTTCTTTGGTGTCGGTAAACATCATCGTTCGATGTCGGTTAACATCGAGTCCCTTCCCAGTCATCGGTAAATTTCTGGTTTTGTTTCACCTCTCGACATCATCTTTCGATGTCGGTAAACATCGAGTTCCTTCCTAGTCATCGGTAATGTCTGGTCGTGCCTTCTTTCTTTGGTGTCGGTAAACATCATCTTTCGATGTCGGTTAACATCGAGTCCCTCCCCAGTCATCGGTAGATGTCTGGTCGTGGTTTCTTTCTTCCCAGTCATCGATAGATGTCTGGTCGTGGTTTCTCTCTTCCCATTCATCGGTAGATGTCTGGTCGTGGTTTCTCTCTTCCCATTCATCGGTAGATGTCTGGTCGTGGTTCCTTTCTTCCCAGTCATCGGTAGATGTCTGGTCGTGGTTTCTTTCTTCCCATTCATCGGTAGATGTCTGGTCGTGGTTTCTCTCTTCCCATTCATCGATAGATGTCTGGTCGTGGTTCCTTTCTTCCCAGTCATCGGTAGATGTCTGATCATGGTTTCTTTCTTCCCAGTCATCGGTAGATGTCTGGTCGTGGTTTCTCTCTTCCCATTCATCGGTAGATGTCTGGTCGTGGTTCCTTTCTTCCCAGTCATTGGTAGATGTCTGGTCGTGTATCCTTTCTTCCCAGTCATCGATAGATGTCTGGTCGTGGTTTCTCTCTTCCCATTCATCGGTAGATGTCTGGTCGTGGTTTCTTTCTTCCCAGTCATCGGTAAATGTTTGGTCCTGGTTTCTCTCTTCCCATTCATCGGTAGATGTCTAGTCGTGGTTCCTTTCTTCCCAGTCATCGGTAGATGTTTGGTCGTGTATCGTTTCTTCCCAGTCATCGATAGATGTCTGGTTGTGGTTTCTCTCTTCCCATTCATCGGTAGATGTCTGGTCGTGGTTTCTTTCTTCCCAGTCATCGGTAAATGTTTGGTCGTGGTTCCTTTCTTCCCAGTCATCGGTAGATGTCTGGTCGTGGTTCCTTTCTTCCCAGTCATCAGTAGATGTCTGGTCGTGTATCCTTTCTTCCCAGTCATCGGTAAATGTTTGGTCGTGTATCCTTTCTTTGATAAATATCAATTCCTCAGTAGGGTCGTCAGTAAATGTCTGGTCTTGTTCCAGTTGAAAACATCTTTTTCCTCCCCATTTGAAGCCGCCATCGGTAAATGGCCTCGCTTTCCTTGATATCAGTGCATATCAAGTCTTGTTTTGAAGCCGCCATCGGCAAATGGCCTCGCTTTCCTTGATATCAGTGCATATCAAGTCTTGTTTTGAAGCCGCCATCGGTAAATGGCCTCACTTTCCTTGATATCAGTGCATATCAAGTCTTGTTTTGAAGCCGCCATCGGTAAATGGCCTCGCTTTCCTTGATATCAGTGCATATCAAGTCTTGTTTTGAAGTCGCCATCGGTGAATGGCCTCGCTTTCCTTGATATCAGTGCATATCATGTCCTGCTTTGAAGCCGCTATCGGTAAATGGCCTCGCTTTCCTTGATATCAGAGCATTTCAAGTCTTGTTTTGAAGCCGCCATCGGTAAATGGCCTCGCTTTCCTTGATATCAGTGCATATCAAGTCCTGCTTTGAAGTCGCCATCGGTGAATGGCCTCGCTTTCTTCACTTCATCCCCTGCGGAGTGCAAATTCTACGGTTCTTTTGGTATTCAATCCCTGTTTACCTTGAAAGTCTGATAGTCGTTGCTCTCATCCGTTCAGGTTCTCAATTGATTGAATAGGGGCAGCTTATATGAGCCAAAAGATTCATCAGTACAAAAGAGCAAGTTTTTCCTTGAGATGAAGGCCACATGATTATTCTAAAGAGCTTATATGAGCCAAGGTTCATTTTGAAGCAACTTTACCAAGTGGCAGAGGCCCAAATTCATCAGTACATTTTCAGGTTATCTTAGGACCATACCAGTCAACTGTGCAGTCAACTGAGGGCTATGAGGTGGAGAAATGGTTTGAGACACTTCATTCATGTCCAAAAGAGGCTTATTCATCGTGTCAAACATCTACCTTGAAGATTTTGAAGTCAAATCAAAAGTTTCCAAAAATGGAAAGTGACCTGTAATTCAAAGTTTTCAAAAATGGCAAGTTTTTGGACCATATTCAACATGACTTTCCAACATCAAAGAAGCTTCAAATGAATTTTTGGTGAACATGAAAGTTGAAGATCTTTCTCTCCCATTTTCAAAAAGTCTAAGATCATGAGCATCTGATGAATGGTTGAGAAATTATGGCCAAAGGATCACAAAGTGTACATGGAAGTTCAACATGGCATAACTTTGGCTACAAAACTCCAAATTGAGTCACTCTTTTTGCAAAATGCTTGTCATGACCAATATTTTCCAAATCAACCATTGCATTGCATGAAATAAAATCACATGATCAAGTGTCCATGCATGAACATTTTGGAGGGAAAATGCATAATTCAAATTTGGTTGATCACATGAGTTTAATTCCAATTCCATGTTGTTCATTGGATGATTTTAAGTGATTATGAAGCTTGCATGGCACTGTTCACGTGCACATTGCTCATGCCACCTCACATTTGCATTTTTGGTCATACACCTCATTTCTCATTAAGTTTCCATTGGCCATTGCTTAATTACAAATCCAGCTTGATTAATGAATCATATATAAGCTTAATCCTAACTGAATTGGCTCATAATACACATTCTAGATCTAGAAATTGCATTTCCCTCCAAAAATTCTCTCACTTCAAACTTGAAAATTCTTCACACAACTCATCAAAATTCTTGCGTATTCTGGTTTATCATGCATGATTGAGTAGGAATCAAGGTTTGGATTGAAAAATTTGAGCAAGATTCGTGCATCTCCAAAGCTTGAACATGAAGATGGATCTTGAAAATTGAGCTTCATTCAGGTAGTTTCAATTGCTATTTCTTCCACAAAGCTTCAAGTCATCAGCACAGGAGTGGATCTGGACAGTTTGGAGCCTGGAAAACGCGTATCAAGCAACTGTCATCTTGAACAAGGTGAAATTCGAATATCATTATTTGCCTTTCCATGCATAGGATCTTGTAGATCTTGTCTTGCTGATGATGCTGATATAAATATTTTTGAATTTGGCTGGATAATGAATGAGATATGTTGATTTCAAGTTGTGATGTTCGAAATGTTTTCGTTCGATTCGCTTAATCCATGGAGTGTTAAGCTTAGATATTGTGATATTCGAGTTCCTCGTAACGTGACGGTTCCAACCATATATGGTTTGCAAAAAACTGGGAAAAATTTCATGGCCGTCGCCGGAGGGCAACCGGAGAAGATGAGCGGAATTACTATTCCGGCCATCTGGTTCGTCTCTAGGGTTTCACTGTTAGCGCTGCATGTAACCGTTCGCTCCAGTGTTCGATTCCTCGCGTAGTGTAACACCCCTTTTTCTACCCCAAATTATTTAGCATATAATCAGAGTAAATAAGCACGCATATAAAAGAAAGGGCGTCACATCGACGTTTTCGAAACTTAAAACTTTCAAAAACCAACAATACACCTGGCCATTTGAAGTAACACATTTTACTCATCATGAATATTCAAGCAATATGCGCTCGCAGCGGAAAATAAAGAATACTCATGTATTTCATAAAATGATTCATGTCCCATACCATGATCATCTCTCAATAATCACCTCAAATAAAATAAAACAATTAATGACATAAAGCATATCAAAATAAGATATGAGTTCAATACCACTAATCTACCCAGTGTTACATGACCAGAGCATTGACTCATCACCTAATTTCAAACTAAATACGGAAACTCTCCAGCTATTCTTGAGCGAGCTACCGTCCACCTACTCCAGCAATACTACTCCGTAGTATCTGCACGATACCCATGTAAAGGTAACATTCAAACAGAAAGGGTGAGAATTCAAATCATCATGAAATAGCATAATAAGGCACAATGAATTAAAACACAATTTAAGAATTCATCACACTTGGTATAATCACGTCAATAATATTAACCAACAATCATCTCACATATTTCAAACGTACATCGCATCCACATCAATACATGTATTCAATGATCACATAACTATAGACGACTCAATGCAAGATAATGTGACTCTATGCATGTGGTACCTCAATGTGAACTTAAAGTTTCACCGCTTTCCGATTCAATATCTAGAATCCAAGCCACGCTTCCGATCCGGACAAGACCAAAGCCCTACGTCTGTTTCCAATGAAGGATCACCGCTTAATACTACGCCTAATCCCAATTAAGGATTAACGTCTGCTACGTCTGTTTCCAATGAAGGATCACCGCTTAAATACTACGCCTAATCCCAATTAAGGATTAACGTATGCTACGTCTGTTTCCAATGAAGGATCACCGTTTAAATACTACGCCTAATCCCAATTAAGGACTAACGTCTGCTACGTCTGTTTCCAATTAAGGATCACCGCTTGACCACTTCCACAATGAAGTCGACCATGCTATGAATGAATGCACACATACCAAAACATATGCAATTAAGACCATCTATATGCCGTCTTAACATCCCACATATCACCATGACTCACAATTGGTACATATACACATTCATCACAACACATCAATTACGATTACATATACACCTCCATAACCATAAATCATTCACAAATCAATAATGGTATACATACACATTCGTACAATATATTATTCACCAATATAGGTCAATCATCAAACATGTACACATAAATTTCATTCCAAAACGCACACAACATTTAAATATCAATTTTTCACTTTTCAAACAGTGTTAACCGGTTAACGCCCTGGGTTAATCGGTTAACGCAAAACAGAATGCGCTTCTTGGCAATTTTTAACAGTGTTAACCGGTTAACACCCTGGGTTAACCGGTTAACGCAAGACAGAATTCAATTTTCTCAATATTATAACAGTGTTAACCGGTTAACACCCTGGGTTAACCGGTTAACGCAAAACAGAATGCTGTTCCTGCGCTAACAACGAAACAGAATGCAGATTTCCCCGCATTTTTCATCGTTGGAGGACTTCCGGACCTCCGATTTCGATTTCGTAAAAAGCTACACGTTCAGAAAATTATGACTCATCCAAATATATATTCATTCACAGTTTTAGCATAATTTAATCATCACAATTCAAGAGTATTTATCAAGACTTAATAATTCCAAACCATGCCAATTAAGGATTTCAACCTAAAACATGTTCCTACCCATTGACCCAATCATACTAACCCATAATAATAAGGATTTCCCCCCTTACCTTGTCAATTTGATGGAAACCTTGACTCCTCTCGCTTTTCCTCTCCTCTTTCTCTATTGCCTTCAGTGCTCAAGTGAATTCTAATTCTCACTTCCTTCACTCTTACTATTTATAATAGTATTCTAGTTGGGCTTAAGTCATCTAATTTAATCACTAGGCCCAATAATACCTAATATTTAAATACTTCTATTTAAATTTAAATAATTAACCACTCACTATGCAACCAAGTTAATTAATAATTATTTAATTATATCTCATATCAACTAAATAATTAATTACCACACTAATTAAATTAATTAATCCATTATTATACTACCTCATGACCGCTTAATTACTTAACACTTCAAATAATTAAATATAATATAATAACATAATAATATAAGAACTAATTACTAAAATTGGGCTGTTACACGTAGCACTTTTTCAAAATTCCAATTGATTTTCTATTAGCGCTGCTTATGACCTCATATTCCTGGGTTCGAAACCACACACTTGCATATTCCAATTAATTTTCATTTAAACGCGCCTAGGACCACATGAACCAGGGTTCGAATCCAGCGCTATGCATTTTTAGTAATTTCCATTTGTTTTCTCCATTGAGCGCTCATGACCATTGAAACCTGGGTTCAACACTGGTCTGGTGCATTTTCCAATTTTCACATTTCATTACTTTCCACATTATTTCATTTTTGATCCTCAATTCCCAAAATTCATAACAAATAGCATACAAATCCAAATTAATCCAAATTTTTTTCCACATGTTTGTTTCAATGTCTATTATTGTTGATGTTAATTTCCTGATTTGTATGCTTCTGGATTTTTAAATGTGTTTGCTTGTTTGAACATGATGCCAAAATGACATGTTGTGCCAATTGTTTTGTGAAATGCTCATTGTTTGACCTATTAACTTGAAATTTGACATGCTTATTCATAACATGTTACATGATTTTTTGGGATTTTGTTTGGAATTTTTATCATTTACCATCACTGTTTTGGACACATGAACTTTTGGTGTGACAATTTGTGTCACATATTTGATGCTGCCATTGTTCATTTTCATACATGTGCCATTTGATATCTTTTGGACCTAATTTTTTGCATGAGGCTTGTGTTCAACATGTTTAGCTCACATAAAAAATTTCATGATCATTGGATTCATTTTTGTTTTAATGTGGATTTTCTATGTTTGATATCCAATTTTGATCACATTGTTTCCCTTTGCTTTATCTTGATCATTAGATGGCTTTGCCTTGTGAATTATCCTTGATCCTTTTTAGGACATGTTAATGTTGGATTGAATGTGCTTCATGTGAAATGTTGACTTCTGTTGTGACTATTTGACTTGCCTTTGACCCTAGTCTTTGTACTAGTGGTTTGTACTCACCAATTGTGTTTGTGTTTCAGGTATTTAGCATTAATGGTTGGTGATCTCATTACTTGAGATGCAAGTTGCTTTGGTTTACTAACTATTGTTGTGTTGTAGGTCCCTTGATGTGATGAACTCACTTGAGTGATTGCATTTGAGACTTACCTTGTGTATAATTGTTGGATGATCCCACTGTTGTCTGTTTGGTTCTTCTGAATACACTATTAACTATTTGGCTTTTGTACAGGTACATTAGTCGCTTTTAGCTCTTGCTTGAGCTTTGCTTTGGTTTGTGGTTGGTATACCACCTAGGTAACCACTCTCTCACTCCATGTAGTCTGGAGGCCCTGTCGTTTCTTTTGGCAGGCATTTGGCTGAAGTCCTCCTTAAGAGGCAATGTTTGTGATTGTTTACATTTGTGCTAAAGACCTCTAAATGAGGCATGTTACTTGTTAAAGTCCTCCTAAGTGAAGAGGCAATTGACAGATAGAAGGGATTAGCAATCAATCCCCTGTTATTTGCTGAGTCGTTCATTATGCTCGCACTACGTGCTGATGCTCTTGAACCTAACCCAAGATCTTTGTGTATAGAGTCAGTCAAGTGGAATAGGGTCCCTCTTTCTGGATCCCCACGCATTCTTTGATTTGAGCTCACCCAGGCCAGGGTTAAGAGCATGAGGTCTTATCCTCATCTCCTTTCATCAGCTTCACCCTAACTCTCAATGTTAGTGGTTAAGAGCTTCAGTACACCCCTACAGTTTTGGCTTGTTTGTCGAGGTTGATATGACCCCTCTTGACTAAAGCCTTACCCCGGATGTTTGAGCCCCCTTGTTGGTGTGTTTACTTCATGTTATATGTTTTTGTGTGGTGTGATTGTATCCCCATAGGTTTGCTAGACTTCGTATAGTCTCTCGTTTGCATGTCAATTAAGGTAGCACGGTTCCTTCGTCTAGGACTTCCTTTCTTGCGTGAGCATTCCTAAAACACAAACAAACTTTATCTTCTCCTCAGGACACGTTGACTCCTTCTACTACAGGTGAGTAAGTCTCCAAAGGTCGAGCATCCGGTAGATTGCGTAGTAACGTTGTTCACCTAAAAAACACAAAACAAACAGAAATAGTTTAGCCGAACTACGGTAACTCTGATTCTCATGTTTAGATGAGATACGTAGGCATGAGACGCGATGTCTTGCCGAGTTTGACTGACGACTAACATTTAACCCTTGCTAGTTTTCGCCCTCGTTGCGATTCTTTTCTCTCGCCCTCGTTGCGATCGAGACCTTCCTTTTCTCTTGCCCTAGTTGCAATCGAGACCCTTCTTCTTTTCGTGTGTGTTTGTTAGGAGTTAGATATAAGTCCATTTATTGGCAGTCTGTTTCCTGTTTGCGTTTGTTGTTCGGAGTTGGAAGTAAGTCCATTTATTGGCATTCTGTTTCCTGTTTCCTTGTTTGCGTGCGTGGAGTCGGACATAAGTCCATTTATTGGCAGTCTGTTTCCTGTTTGCGTTTGTTGTTCGGAGTCGGATGTAAGTCCATTCGTTGGCATTCCGTTTCCTGTTGTGTGTTTCTTTTGACGTCTCAACGTCTCTTTTCAGTGTTTTGTTTCGGCGTGCGTTAGCCGAGCTACGAGTGCTCTGATTCTTACTCTGGTTAGAGAAAGATACGTATGCATAGGATGCGATGTCCTAGCGAGCATGTTTCCCATTTCCCCGAACTACGTTGACTCTGATGTTTGTTTCTGACAAACTACGTAGGCCTAGGATGCGACATCCTGCCGAGTCCCCTTTCTCCGTTTTCCTTCATCTGTGTTTTATTCCAGTGTGTGCAGTTTTTGAGTAGTTTATCAGCAACCTTATCCTTTTCTTTTGAGCGTGGATCCCGTCGAGTACGACGGACGTGAGGGGTGCTAATACCTTCCCCTTGTGTAACCGACTCCCATATCTAGAAATCTCTGGTCGTAAGACCATTCTTTTCCCTTTTTCAGGTTTACTTCGAGCGTTTCCTTTCCCTCCTTTGGGATAAATAACGCACGGTGGCGGCTCTGTATCTTTTCCCGCCGGTTGTTTTTCGCGATGCGACAGCTGGCGACTCTGCTGGGGACCTTTCCCTAAGCGAGTCAATCCTAGCGCTCCTTAGGATAGTTTTGGTTGCTTTTACTGCTTTATTTATTGCATTTTTTGTATATATTTGTATATGTTTGCATGCATCATATTATCATTGTGCTGGCTGTGTATCTGTTTCTCTGTTGGGTGGGGGTCACGAGAGGTAAAAGGCCCAATACACAGGCTATAAGTGAACTTTAGGACACCTTGGAATAGAGTGATTCATGGGAAGCGGGTGGTATGGCGCCACTTAGCGGAACATGACATCACGAGCAGTTCAGATCCTGATGGGGTATTGTCGTTGCATACACCTGGTGTGCATATGATGATATTCTTGAAAGGATTGTTCATCCTGCGTTTCTCTTGACCTTACCCTGGCCTGGATAACACCCGCGAGTGGGGCGGGAGTGAATCATTTGCAGGTACTGATGGTGACTATGGTTCAGTTGGATTTATGGATATTTATTTCCGACACGCCGGAGTTCTGTCCGCGGTACTTATCAGCGGGTTCCGTTTATTTCGGATCCCCGGGCTGGATTCGAGGGTACTTGTTCAGAGGATCTTGTGGTTATCCGGTCAGTGATTTACCTGTGATGATGGTGATATATCCTCCGTTCCGTTTATTTCGGAACCCTGAGTGGGATTTGTGGTTACCTAGTCCCTCATATGGTTGTGATCGGTTCAGAGACCGGAATCCAGTACAGTTGATGTTCAGATGACTTGGAGGATGGCACAGTGACTTGCATTCATGCATCTGCATCATTCTCATTTTTCATTCATCCGCATCTAACTCATGTCTACCCCTAATCAGGGTACATCCTCGATTGAGATTCCGGTTGAGAGACATCTCGATGTCAAAATGTTATTGTCGAATTATTATCCGTCTCGATGAAGCCAGGATCAAAGGACAGAATGTTCCTCATATGGATAGACATTGCATTCATGCGTGAGTCATAATAACCTGTCTTCTGTTTTGCAGGTGTCAGTTTCTAACGTGTTTGATTGACTCAGGAATTGTTGCTTGCGCACGCCGAGTCATTCTTCTGCACATAGTTCGTCCGCACAGACACCCTACCAGACGCAATAGACCCAGAATGATGAATCCACCCAACGCTGACATTCTCGAGCTGAAAGAGAAGATGAGTGAATTGATCAACATCATGCAAGGGTTCGCCTTGGGGCAGAAAGCAATCGCCGAGAGGTTGGAGAGGATTGAAAGCTGGCTGAGAATAGGGAAAATACAGGGAAATGCTCTGTCGTTTGGAGTCAAGAAGCCCTTTGGTAACGGTCAGCGCGAGAAGGAGGGTGCATCGAGTGATGTGTATGCCCAAAGGGGACACGGTAGGGATCGTTACCACCCGTATGCTGCAGTTACAATTCCTGTTGGTAATCAATCTGGACAACAGCAATAGCAGCCACCTCAACAGAGAGCACAGAGAGTTGTTTGACAATAAACTCTAAGCGAAATTTATGACTTTAAAGACAAAGGATAAATAAATGGCAATAATTCTGTAAAAAGGCTTTTTTTCTAAAGATGACAAAGGTAATTGGCAAAAGTAAAGATAAATAACTTGAAGTAAAAGGTTTTAAGTTTGAAAAGATGCCGGAAATAAAGGTCTGGCGAAATGTAAATGCAAAGGTAAAAGCAATGACGAAAAACTTTAAAGATAAAGGCAATTCGACAGAAGAAAAGACAATAAATGGTTTAATTCAAGTAACTTGCAATAAAAAGATAATATGAAATGTAATCATGGTGTTCTTCATACATACATTTTCAGCAAAGACTCGTTTCTCTCGCTTCGGTACTTTGAGTATTTTTAGTGAATTTTGTATATCAGTTTGAACACATGAAATCTAAAAACTAAGACTCCTATTTATAACAATTCGACCCTAACGGTCTTTACACAGATGATTGCCACGTCCAACATTTTCAAATGTTGCGTGTCTCAGATGCTTCCACGCGTTTTTCTGATGAAACAACTTCGTTTGAATTTCAAATCTTTCCCGCTCGAAGCTTTGAACTTGCCAAACGCCTATGTCGAAAAGAACTTGTGGAGACCCAAAAATCTTCTAAGTCTCAAGCTTCGACAAAAAGGTCCTTTCTCCCAAGAAAAGGATTTAATAAATAGTTCTCCAAAGCCATTTTTCATTATTCTCCAAAACATAATATTTTCAAAGAACTCCACCTAATTGTCGAAATCTCCAGCTAACAGTTAGAGTCCCATATGGTGAAAGATACTCCAAGTGAGTTTGAGTCTCATACGAGTGATGGTAGCTTGAGTTGGGTTTGAGTCCCATATAGTGCCATATATCCACTGCAAAAATCAAATCATATGAGCATGTGTGAACCGAGCATGTCCTAGACGTAGCTCCATTCGAGGATTAATGTTTTGTTGCTTCCGAATAGTTATCAACTGAGTTATGAGAACTCGGGTGGCATATTTCCATACATTGCAGATATCCCTTAGATGCTTAAGTCTTGGTTACATGGTGTCTGTAGAGCTGAGTGGACCCATATGATATGAGAACTCGCCAAGATTATTATATCATCCCATTGTCATTGTTGTTTTTCAGGTATTATTTGCAGGTTGAACCCAAGAGAAGCTGCAGGATGATGTTTCAAATGATTATGGTTCTTATGATATTCCGTTGTGGATTTTTGTACAATGAAGATATTGTACATAATTCTTAGATTTTATTTTTAGGATTTATTGTATAACATGTGCCATAATTATATTTTATTAGTTGGACATGTGTATATAATTATGTCGTTAGGCCCTTATGTTGGGTCAGTACCAAGAATTAATACTTGTATGATACTATTCTAGATATGTATTATACAGGGTGTTACAACAAGGTTGTATGCCACACACTCAATACTATTGCAGAAGGATTCGTTGGGAACAGAGAGACCGGTTTCGCCCAACAAAGACATGCTCTCTAGATATTAAATATAAAGGATCTACCCATATATCTGAAGGAAGGTGAGACCCAGGTACCAAAGGTAGAAATCACTTTTTCAAAGAAAGATTCAGTAGGTGTCCATCCTCAGAATGACGGTCCCATGGTCATCACCATGAAGTGAGATGATTGTGATATTAGAAGAGTCTTGATAGATAAGGGAAGCTCTACTGATATCCTCTCTTAGGATGCATTTGAGAGGCTTCACCTCGATCTAGATGACCTAAAAGCTTTCAAGGGGTCACTAGTTAGGTTTTTGAGGAGTAAGTACAAGTGTAAGGTTATGTAACATTGTAGATCACCTTTGAAATGGGGGAACAAGCCAAACATATCAAGGTCATGTATCTAGTTATAGACGTCCATCTTCTTATAATATGATCATATGGAAACCAACTTTTAATTAGTTGGGTGTCGCCTTGTCTACTATATATTTATGCATGAAATACTCGTTCTCTGACGGACAGGTAGGAGTCATCCAATGAGACCAAGAAGTCGCCAGGAAATTCTATGTGGAATGTCTAAAGCTGAAGAGAGTCTGAACTCTATGCATGCACACCAAAAGCATGGGCTAGAGAGTCAAGCCATCTTAAGTAACTTTAAAATATGGAGAGGCTCTCCTCAGAAGGGAGAGAAGACATGAGAATGAACCCTCAATAAAAGCTCCAAAAGTACTATATTTTTATTAACATGTTTTTGCTTTCGCTGCATTGTGAAAACTTGATAAATAGAAATGTCTTGAAGAATGTCTGAAAGAATGTGCATAACATCTTACCTGTTGGTAGGATATGCTGCTAGTTTGACAATTTCTGTGAGGTTTTTATGTTCTGGCTCATGTTGTTTGTTTCTCTATTGATTGTTTTTTGGTGGTCCTATGTCCTTTATCTCTTTTGAGGCAAATAAAGGGAGAAAAGGACACACATCTCCCTGAGGATATTATTTGTGTACTACTTATGGTGGGTTCTTTGAAGAAGTTTTTAATATGGGAATTTCCTAAAAAATTTCCAGAGGGGAGATTACTATTACATTTGGATTGACTTATTTTTATAGGCAAAATGGAAAGTAAGAACGTGAAAGGTTTTAAGAACATATTAGCTCATTTGGTTATGTGTTTGATCCTAGAGGTTATACAAGATTTGGTTCAGATCAAGATTTTGCTGAAGTTACTTTGAAAGAAATATTTGTTTCTATGAAACTTGTTGAGAAAAATGTCCTGCATATGTTGTGTGATATCCTTACGTGCATGCTACTCAAATTGGATTTTGATTCACTTAATATTTTATTCAAGATTTGTTTTGGTTTTAATTCTTCCAAAAGTCTATTGAAGTTGAGAAGTATTTTGATCTAAATTAGCGTGGAAAAGACTTGATTAAATCATAACTTTTTGTTATAAGATCTCAATTGAATCTAGTTCAAACAAAAAGATTTGAATTTGAACTTATTAGTTGGATTTGCATTTATTACAAGATTTTGTTGTGCATTTAATGAGAAAATCTATATTAAAGAGGATTTGTAGTGTATTTATTTTTTGAAGAAATATTATATTATGAATCATTTACTTTAGGGTTTGTAATTCTTAATTATATCAAGTAAAAATATAATTGTATATGTTTATTGAAGATTTAGAATTTTTTGTTCGTGGAAAACAAGATGTTGAGCATAATGTCCCAAACTTCCTATCCAACATGTCACATATTATTTGTTTGGAGTGCAAGATAAATTGAAGTTTATCTCTTCCTTTTAAAAAAAAAATTCCTTTTGTGTTGGCACATGGTTGGATTTGGAAAAAAATCTATTTTTAGAAAGGATGCATTTGATGTGCTAATTTGTTCAAGAGTTGTTTCAATTAAGAATCTCAACCTTCGTAATAAATATTTAACTGACTATGTGTGTTTTTGGAAGATATGATTTGAATCAAATGTAGCAAGATTGAAGTTGTTACAATCAATAGATTCAAATTTATTCAATGTGATCAATCAAAATTTACAATCAACATTAATGAAGATTGATCTCATGCACTTTTTGGAGGTTCTAGCTGAATTCATGACAAAACCCTAGTGGACTTTTGGAGCTGGAATTTTGTGGCTATTTAAGGAGTTCATCTCCTTTGCGAAGACTTAGAGTTTTAGGAAAAAATATCTACTACATAGAGAGTTTTTGTTGAGGTTTATTTTTGTATTTTTGTACACTCTACTCACGTGCTTTAAATTAGCCGAATAGAGTCTTGAGTTGTATTAAGTGTTTTTATCTTTCATCTTTGTAATTGAATAAACACTTGGGAGTGTGCTTGAGTGAAAGTGAGAGGTGTCTAAAATTCAGGAGGCGCCCTGATTGAGTCTTTACGGGTAGTATTAGGAAAGTGGCATTGGACGAAGCGAGATCATATAAGACCAATTGTACTTCTAATTATTTTTTAATCTTGAATAGAAATTTGTGGATTGTATTAGAAAAAGAGGCATTGAATCAGGAGGATTCAAATAAGACTGATTTGTACTTCTGACTATTAATGAATTTCCTTTCATTGGGTTAACGCCCTCCAGACGTATGTGATTTTGCACCGACATGGGTTACCAATTCATGTGTTATTATTTTTTATTTTTTTGCTTTTATTATGTCTTCTACGTAATTATTTTTTCATACACATTGTGTCAGATGTTGTGTCTAACATCTTTCAATATGGAGAACATAATTTTTGAACTTTCTACCCTTGTGAGCTCGTTTTCACCTCATAGAAAGTACTATCAAAACATGATTTCTCATAACCGTGAGCTTGTCCTCACCACCACAAACTCTAAAGCTTCCGACCACCCATACTAGCATAAAAGTGCCACACATATATATTATTTCTTAGCAAGGATAATATTTTAAATGAAATTAATAGTATTAATAAAAAAGTGTATATTTTTAAAAAAAAATATTACAAGTATCTAAAATTTTGCAAAAGAACTTAAGATTAAAAACAAACAAATATTTTAAATTCATCTTATGTTAAAAGTCAATCTAATAGCAAGCTCTTAAAATCAACTCTTTAGACCCACCAACAAATATTATTAAACTTAATAAATAAATAAAGTCTCATTCCCTAAAAAAAAACTTTATATATTACTTTAGCCTTCACTTAATATAAAAAATATATATTAACTTGTATCTTTATTTTTGTTTTAAAAAAATCAAATATACAAGTTTTAATGCGAATACTTATCTTTAAAAATATAGTAATAATAAGAAGAACAAAACTTGTACTCAATGAAAAACAAGAGTAAATTTTCAGTTGATATATGCCACATACTAATGATGACATTGATTAACTCAAAATTATTTAAATGAGATAATAAGAAATCATTTTTAATTTAATTAAAAGTTTAGCGTTTGAACTCAACACTGCATATGCAGGAGTCTTAAATTCTTTTAAAGAGAATTTTGTCGGTCATTTTAATATTTTTAAAAGAGAAATTAGCCTTTATATTTGCTCAAAGAGGATAGTTACATTTGCTAGAAGAGGATATTGGATTTAAAAAAGAAAAAGAAAATCATGACATTGATTATGTTTGTCCATCATGTTTTGGCATGTTTGCTATACTTTGAATTTGATTGGAGGGAATGGGTAGAAAAATTAATGAGGCGGAGGAAACTTGCATGGCTTTTTCAATTGAATGAAGGGTCAAGGGCATAATGGATGAGAGACACAACCACAACTCAGAAACCAAAAGTGTTACTACTATCTAACTATTGCAGGCCCACTTTAATTGAGAAATTTAATGTATACAGCTAATCACATGTACCGATTCTCACACGTATGGTACATTAACTATCCCAACTAACACAGTGATATACTAGTAGTTTGGCAATCCTCATATATGAAAACATTCTTTATAATAAATACTTTCTTTCTTATGGAATGTAGTTTCTTCTTTGAATTATTATTCTAGTAGCCTTACTTCCGAGAATATATAATTTGAATATGTTTTGAAAAATTAGAAATTACCGTCAATCCTTGAATTTTTTACTCAAATCTCCATATATAAAAAAAATCCAAAACAATCCACTTTTTAAATTATTCTTCAAACTATCATTGTTTAAAAAAAAACGTTAAGGCGTAGGTGTTAGATCAATTGGCGTTATCAATCCAATTGACACTCATGTGTATATAATGAGAGGAGACGTCAATTGATCTGGCACCTCCGTGTATTGTATAAGTTTTTTTGTATAAATAGATGTGTTGGGTGATTCGTTTTTGCACATCTCTTTTCATCATATTGCAAACATGTTTCGTCTTCGTCTCCGCTATGGAAAATTGATTTATTCGAGAGACAAGCCTCTGATGGAGATGATGTTTTGGAATATATGTCGTTTCGAGCAACTAAAGAGGGAGTTGGTTTATTGGTTAGATGGAAACATATCTAAAGGGGGAAAATTAGAAATATTGAGAGACTCAATGACGTACGTGTTTGGGTGCGAGTAAAAAATGATAAGGATGTTAGGGAAGTGATGTTTGGACCAGATGACATCAGTTTGATTGTTGTAATTAGTTAAAAATGTTGTTTTTAAATGTTGTGGTTAAATATTTTCACCTATTTTAATATTTGTTGTTTGTGTTGTTTATTTATGCCTGTTCGATTTTAAGTGTGCTTAAGTTGGAGTGATGTTTGTTGTTAACCTTGTTGTAACAAAAAATTATTAATATATCAAAATCAAAGGTTACAAAAATTGAAAGGAGGTACTAAATTATGATGCAGAGGTTGCTCCTAGATTGAGACATTTTTTCTTATTGTGTCCGGGTTGACGACATATACTACATAATCTTATCATATTATTGGTCGTATCCATTTCTGTTCTAATATGTGTAGAAGGAGGATTATGTCATCCGTTATCATGGCTATTGTAAGCACTCTCAATGGCAGCATGTCTATCTGAAATCAAACAGAGTTTGGCTTGTGAAGCGACATGTGTTCTGAGATGACTAAGGAAGAAATCCAAACCACCAGCGGTTTCACCTTCAACCAGAGCAAAGAAAATGGGAAAGACATTATTGTTTCCGTCTTATGCAACAGCCATAAGCAAAGTGCCATTGTATTTTCCGTATAACCATGTTCCATCAATTTGAATAATAGGTTTGCAGAATGCAAAACCTTTGATGCATGGTTGAAACACCCAAAAGAGGCGGTGAAAAATTCTATTTTCAGCAACACAAGTTCCGTCTGGCGCAAATGCTGACAATGTCTCCATAATTGCAACAGTTCTCAGTGCGTATGTTTTAAGTGCCCATAAAAACTGTGACAATTCTTTGTATGAATCCTCCCAGTTGCCGAATACATTTTCAACAATCTTTGTCCTTGCAATCCACGTTTTCTTGTAAGAGGGAGTATAATTATATCTTGTGACGATATGAGATATTATTATACTCACCTACATTGATAGGTCTTTGTGTAAAAATGCACACAAAGACACATCTATATTTTCTGGATGTGCTATTTTTCTCCAAGCATGTGGTTGGTCCAGACTACCGTCCCTAGCGCCCGTCAACCACAACCCGTTCACATTTCCGTACGCACAAAAGCAAGTTCTTAACAATGGACTATATTTACTTACTTTTATGGTGCAGATGGTCGGCACATGGTATGAGTTACAACAGATGTCCTAGACACTGTATTATCCAGTATCGCAATCTCTTGGATCACCTTCGACCAACAAATGTATTGCCATTGACCTAATTAATTCGTAATAATTTCTTAATTTCTTCTAACAAATTTATAATCTAATATATGTTCACATTTCAGTTTATTTGACGTCCATATCTAAACTTGGATCATGACCATGAAATCAACGAACAAGACACAACCGTTTGGACTGCATGCACACCGATCATAAGATTCACCACTGTGGAGATGCACCATAGTGATCATGTTAAATTGCAGTTCGGTATGCTTCAACACATCCCAGATCCCCCGACAAACCTCGGAGAATGACATCTACGAAAAGTTAATGACCAATGGAACTTTAATCCTTGGCAAAACTTCCCTAGATCTGAGTGTCGAAAATGGAAGCATCGACAAGACCATGTCTTAACTGATGTTGTGATGCCAATCGAAGAAAAATCAACTCGTAATTATATGGCTTGGTACATATCGGTTGAATTTGAGTTCCTCACCGGGGATATGTACCTATACGACCCACGCTAGGTAACTTACACACAAGAAGGTTCAACATCTAACCCCTAACAACATTGTCAGACCGATTACTCACAACCCCCTATCCATCAAAATCTACGGTCCACAAACAGACAAACCTACGACCCTAACATACCAAGCACATAACCACAATACCAAGAGCATACCATGTACCACCACTAACAAGTAGATCATCATCAAGACACCTAACATCGATATGCACCCAACACATCACCCTACCATAACCTTTTTAGCCAAAACACTCAACGATCATTTAACACCAACCGTTCATCCTCCTACTATAGCCAAGAAACCCAAACATCACAAAACAAAAACATGCAACAATCATATGACTACCAAACACCATAACACACCACCTCAACATAAACCCTAACCATCTCTAGTTCTTATCGTAACACATTACTAATATGACTCGCCCTACCATATCCTAGCAAGAACAAACCGAAAAATACTAAAAATGTGTTTGGATAGAGTTATTTGAACTTATATGCTGATATTTCAAAAATTATTGAAGATAATTTATGATAATAATTTATGACATGCTTATAAATTGGCTTAAATTTATAACTTACCATTATATGAAAATAATTTGACATTGCTGTTTTGTTATTGAACTAGCTTATATATAAACACTTATATAATAAACACTCATGGCTTAAACGCTTAACTATGTTGTTTATGTTTATTTAAGGGCTCTATATTAATTAGTTCTTGAACATTGTATATAACTTTTAAGAATGTCTCATTATATGATAAATTATAATTTGAACATATAAGTAGAGGAAATAATCACATAATTCAGTTTGTAAGCTTAAGTCTAACTCAATTCAATTCTTTATTAATATTACAAACTATATTCAAAATTCAATGGACCACCGACTCTTGTATTTCAACCATGGAATTACTCGAGTCACTGTCGAAATATTTATTATATATGTGGCAAACAAAGTATAACCTTACATTAACAATTTTAAAAAGTTGGAAGTTAAAAGAATGAAGTTAAGTTATAAGAATTTAACTGTTTAAACATAATTGAATTTCTTACTCAAATAATCAATTTTAAAAAAATATTCTCAAAATAACTCACTTTTCAATTTAATTTTCAAACTATCACACTTTAAAAAAAATGCTAAGGCGTAGGTGTTAGATCAATTTGCACATATCCTTAATTTTAAAGAGGGAGCGTCAATTGAATTGGCTACAGTACATGGTATTACCAATCCAATTGGCGTCCATGTGTATAAAGTGAGAGGAGGCGCCAATTGGTCGGTCGCCTTCATATATTGTGTAATATTTTTTTGTATAAATAGATGTGTTGGGTGATTCATTTTTCCACATCTCTTTTCATTATATTGCAAACATGTTTCGTCTTCGACGCCGTTATGGAAAAGTTATTTATTCGAGAGACAAGCATCCGATGGAGATGATGTTCTGGAACATCTGTTGTTTTGAACAACTAAAGAGGGAGTTGGTTCGTTGGTTAGACGGAAACATACCTGAAGGCGAAAAAATTAGAAGTATTGAGAGACTCGACGTCGTACATGGTTGGGTGCGAGTAAAAAATGATAAGGATGCTAGGAAAGTGATGTTTGGACCAGATGACATCAGTTTGATTGTTATAATCAGTTAGAAAGTTGTTTTTAAATGTTGTGGTTAAGTATTTTTATCTGTTTTGATATTTGTTGTTTGTGTTATTTATTTAGACCTGTTCGGTTTTAAGTGTGTTTAAGTTGGAGTGATGTTTGTTGTTAACCTTGTTGTAACAAAAAGTTATTAATATATCAAAATCAAAGGTTACAAAAATTGAAAGGAGGTAATAAATTATGATGCAGAGGTTGCTGGTAGATTTGGACTTTTTTTCTTATTGTGTCCGGATTGACGACATATACTACATAATCTTATCATTTTATCAGTCGTATCCATTTCGGTTCTAATACGCGTGTTCTTTGGCCGTCCTTTTTTCTTTCTTCGCATCTCATCGTTGTGTCAAATATGTCCCCATGATATGGAGGCCAGTATTCCTCCATTGCTAGCACTGAGAAGATTTTGTTATAGACATTCATGACGGTAATGGCCTTGTAAACATCGGATAGATAGTTGTAAGCATCCTGGTGAGTATGTGTGCATTCCGCAATGACATGAGAGCAAGTTAACGACCAATGAAACTTTAACCCTTTACAAAGCTTCACTAGATCTGAGTGTTGAAAATGGAAGCACCGACAAGACCATGTCTTAACTGACGTTATGATGCCAACTGAAGAAAAACCAACTTGTAATTATATGTCTTGGTACGAATCAGTTGGATTTGAGTTCCTCGTCGAGGATATGTACCTATACGACTCACGCTAGGTAACTTACACACAAGAAGGTTAAACATCTAACCTCCAACAACATTGTCAGAACGGTTACTCACAACTCCTTATCCATCAAAATTTCCGGTCCACAAACATACAAACCTACGAGCCTAACATGCCAAACACCTAACCACAATACCAATAGCATACCACGTACCACCACCAACAAGTAGATCATCATCAAGACACCCAACATCGCTATGTAACCAATACATCACCCTACGATAACCGCCTTAGCCAAAACACTCAGTGATCATTTAACACCGATTGTCCCTCCTCCTACTATAGCCAAGAAGCCCAAACATCACAAAACCAAAACATGGAACAACCATATGGCTACCAAACACCACAACAATCATTTCAACCTTTCCTCGACACATCATTCACACCAATGTCGCCCTTCAATCGTCCTGGTCGCCCTCAAATAACTCAAACACAATCCAGCTACTCTGGCATGGGTCACAAACTCAGCTATGGCGGTAGCGGCTTCGTTGCATAGACAAGACTACACGGATTTGTCTGTATGTCTTAGGCAATTTCCTGTAGGTGATGGTGATGTTCCTGGGCCCTCAAATACTTAAACACTTGGGGTGAATCATCAACGTGGGTTAGGGTCACGCGTTCGGGTAGCTAGGGGATGTGGTACCGGAGGTCGGTTAGGTCATCCCGGTCAACAACATTAGTCTTTTTGGTTATCGTATGTAAACGCATATTAGTCTTAATATCAATTGGTTTAATTTCTACTTTTATCTAAAATGTACATTGGTTTAAAAAAAATTACATAACACACATACGTGTCAGACCAATTGACGCCTCCTCTAAAACCTAACATACAGGCGCCAATTGGATTGACAACACTAGGTGCATAAGCCAATCCAATTGGCGCCACCTCTTTAACTTAGAGAGCAGGCGCCAATTCATCTGGCGTCACCTCTTCAAAGTGGGGTAGTTTAGGAAATAATCTGAAAAGTGAGTTATTTTGGATTTTTTTTTGAAAAAGTGGGTTATTTGAGTAAAAAATTCACATAAATTTATGTCACTTCTATTTAATCTAAACTCTCATCAAACCTAGAGTGCACAGAGATGTGGTAAGAGTCTGACGTTTGATGAGATGAATTTATATTTTGAACGGTTAGCTTTTTTTTACTTTCAATGTTTTATAAATTGAGGTAATTTTCATCTTACAATTCGATATCGTAAGATTATATTTTATTTGTGAAATTCTTTTTTGCGATTTTCTTATATTTATTTAATCTTTGTAATTGTTGAGAATATAATTTCTGGTGTTTAATCATGTTGTTGTCGAAACATCTAGTTATCGAATTATAGAGGAGTTAACGTTGACATAGATTTTTTTAGGCCCAATTTTCGCAGTGTTAGCAGAATTAGGTATTCGAGTTTTGTTAGCGAGCAAGCAAACCCAATCTATAAATAGGGAGTAACCTCTATTATTGTATAACACTTGAATACTTGCAGCTTGCAAGAAAAAGAATAAAATTCTCAACTTAAGAGTCGAGACAAACTCTGTAGAAATTTCTTCTTCTTTTTCCTTTTCTCAAAAACCCTAAATTTTCTTTTCTTCCTAAATTCAATTTTTTTTCTTTCTTATTCCATTCCAATTGTACAACGAAATCTTGCAACCAAGGTTGGTTGATTCACTCGAGTGAAGAACGATGAACAAGAGAAGTAATCAATCAGAAAGATTGATTCTTGTTCTTCAAGATTTGGTTCGAAATTCTCCATAGGTTTTGGTGAGTTTCTTGAAGGGAGATTGGTGAATTTCTAACATTTGGTATCTAGAGTACTGACTGAACGATTCATGGGAAGCAAAACAAGATGGTGATGAATCATCAGAACAATTTTTTTTCGGAGAGTCTCCAAATTCTGAAGAATCAAAATTACGAGAATCGGTGCAAACAGATAAAAGTTATCTTTTGCTATCAAGATCTTTGGATCTTGTGAAGGAGGGAGTGACACCATTTCCAGCAAACACGACAAATGAAAAAATGTTGCACACAAGGAATTAAAGAAGAAAGATTATAAAGCTCTCTTTGTGATCCATCAATGCGTTGATGCATACAATTTCGAAAAGCTTAGTGATGTTGAATCAGCGAAAGAAGTATGGGAAATTCTTGAAAAATCGTTTGGAGGCGTAGAAAAGGTAAAAGAAGTGAGGTTACAAACTCACCAAAGAACATATGAATTGCTTTAGATGGAAGACAATGAAAGCATAACTGATTTTTTCACTAGGGTACAAAACTGGTGAATCAAATCAAGGTATATGGAGAAGTGTTGACATCAAGATTAGTTCTTTCAAAGATATTGAGATCATTGGCTCCAAAGTTTGACCACGTGGTAGTAGCCATAGAAGATTCGAAAGATTTGTCAACATTGACAAAGGAAAAGCTTCAAGGGATGCTTGAATGTCATGAATAAACAATGGTTGAAAGAGCTGCAGGCAAGTCGAAGAGTGATATGGCTTTGCAAACACAATCATAAAGAGAAAATAAAGGTAAATGGAAGTGGTTTAACAACAAAGGAAGAGAAGGCTACAATAATTCGACTAGTCGAAATCTGCAAGAATGGGCCTGGTCGAATTAGAGAAAACCCTCATACCAAAGAAACCAAAGAGGTGGTGTTGCAGGTAGAGGAAGAGGTGGTGGTCGAAAACCTAACAAAAGTCACATTTAGTGTTTCAACTGTCAGAAGTATGGTCAATACTCTAGTGATTGTCCTTGAAAAACAAAAGAATCAAGATAATGATGCAAAGTTTGCAAATCATGAAGAAGAAGAGATATTGTTGATGGTCACAACAGGAGATGAAGAAAGATTCCAGGACTAATGGTACTTGGACTCAGGATGTTTATCACACATGACTGGTAGGAAAGATTGGTTTGTCAACATGAAAGCTTTAATGAAGAACATGGTAAAATTTTCAAATGACAATACTCTGGCAGCTGAAGGTATTAGTGATGTTCTGATTTTGAGGAAAGATGACAAAAGGTCAGTAATTTACAAAGTACTGTACATACCAAGCTTGAAAAGTAATTTGCTTACCATATTGCAGTTGATCGAAAAGAACTACAAAATGTCGATAAAAGACAAGATGATGAGAGTTCTCGACTCAAGTGAAAGGTTAATCTTGAAGGCACATATGTCTCAGAATAGAACCTTCAGGATTGGACTCAATGTAATGGAGCGCAAGTTCCTTGCAACTGCAACTAGCAAGTATGAATGGATATGTCACTATAGACTCAGCCATCTCAATTTCAAAGACATCATAGATCTTAAGAGAAGAAATATGATTTCAGGGTTACTAGAAATTAACATTCCAAATGAAGTGTGCGAGGAATGTGTGTAGGCAAAACAACACAAGAACAACTTCGACAAGGATGCATGAAGCAAGTCGAAGGCAATCCTTGAAGTCATATACTTTGATGTGTGTGGTCTTATCCAGATGGATTCGATTGGAGGTAACATATATTTTGTCACATTCATAGATGATTTCAGTCGAAAACTGTGGACTTACCTGATCAAGAAGAAAAGTGAAGTGATCGAAGTATTTACCAAGTTTAAAACTATGGTCGAAAGACAAAGTGGTCAAAATCTCAAGATTCTAAGGACTGGTGGTGGTGGAGAGTATGTGTCGAAATACTTCGACATGTTATGTGATAAATAAGGGATTGTGAATGAGGTGGTTCCACCCTACACTTTACAACAGAATGGAACTGCAAAAAAAAGAATAAAACCATCATGAATATGGTGAGAAGTATGTTGTTAGGCAAGAATTTACCCAAAGAATTATGGGGAGAATTTGTGTCGACATCAACATATATTTTGAACAGATGTCCGACGAAGAAGCTAGAAGGGATCACGCTAGAAGAATCTTGGTCTGGTGTCAATCCTACCTTGAGTCATATGGTATTAATTGGATCTATAACACATAGACATGTGCTAGATCAGTTGATAAGAAAACTTGGTGACAAGTTGAGTCATATGATCCTAATACGATATCATTCGACTGAAGGTTACAAGTTGTTCGACCTAGTGAATAAGCAAGTATTAATTAGAAGGGATGTGATCAAAGATGAGCTTAAGGAATGGGATTGGACATAAAATGTCAAGAAAAATTTAGTGAGAATCTTATGTGAAGAGCCAGCAAGTGAAGTCGAAAGAGAAGTTCGACAAGTAGAAGTCAGAGGTCAAGCAAGCCTAAGCAGACCTTAAAGAACGAGACATATGCCTACAAGGTTGCAAGAATGTGTGATTACATCACATGAAATAGTTGATGATGAAGGTGAGCTGGTACACTGTGCTTTCTATGCAGATGTTAAACTAGTCAATAAAACTGAAGCATTGCAGGATTCGAAGTGGGTGAAGGCAATGAATGAGGAACTGCATTTCATTAAAGTCAACAACACTTGGTCACTTGTAGAATTACCTCAAGACAAGAAGGAAATCAATGTGAAATGGGTATATAAGGTGAAGTTGAATCCCAAAGGTGAATTAACTCGACACAAGGCAAGACTTATGGGGAAAGGATTTCTTCAGAAGGAAGGAATCGACTTCGACAAAGTTTTTGCACCTGTTGCTAGAATCGAAACAATCAGGTTGGTTGTTGGTCTAGAAAACATGAACAACTGGAACATATACAGATGTATATGAAATGTGAATTCCTGAATGTCCCCTTAGATGAAGAAGTTTATGTTGCACAACTAATTGAGTTTGTGTAACATGGCGATAAAAGCACGGTATACAGGCTGCATAAAGCCCTTAATGGACTTAAGTAAGCTACGAGAGGCTAGAATAAGAATATAGACAGTTTCCTAAAGGATAAGGAATTTGTGAAGTGTATAGATGAGCATGGAGTATATGTAAGAAAAAGTAATAATGAGTTTCTTATACTATGTCTCTATGTCGGTGACCTATTAATAACAGGAAGTTACAAGAAGGAGATCAAAGACTTCAAACGTGACCTAAGTGAGGAATTTAAAATGTTATACTTGGGAAATATCTCATATTTCCTTGGCATCGAATTCTAGAAGAGTAGTAGAGGCTTGATGATACACCAAAGAAGATATGCAGGTGGAATACTCAAGAGATTTGAGATGCAAAATTGCAACCCAACTTCGACTCCAGTTGAACCCATATTGCAACTGTCAAAAAACACATATGAAGATGATGTCGATCCGATGCAGTACAGAAGACTCATTGGATCACTTCGATACCTTTGTCACGCAAGACATGATCTAACATACATTTTAAGTATGATGAGGAGATTCGTGCATAAGCCAAAGGTATCACTCCTAGCAACGACAAAGAGGATACTAAGGTATCTGAAAGGAACTCTCGACTATGACATTTTGTTTCCTGCAGCTGATGAAGGAAAATAATGCAACCTAGTGGATTACACTGATTCAAGTCGGTGTAGTGATGCTAAGGATAGAAAATCCACAACTGGTTATGTGTTTATACTAGATGGTGCACTCGTTGTTTGGAGCTCAAGAAAAGAAGTAGTGACACTGTAGTCGTGTGAAACAGAATACATAGTTGCTTCTCTTTGTGCATGTTAAGCAACATGGATGGTGAATTTGGTCAAAGAGGTTACAGGGAAGAGTCATGGAGCAATTACCATGAAGATAGATAGTATGTCTGCTATTAGTCTGGAGAAGAATCCGATAACACATGGATGAAGTAAGCACATTGAAATGAAGTTCTATTATCTTTGAGAGCAGGTAGGTAATAAGAAGTTGAACTTGGAACACTGCAGAACTAAGAATCAGATTGCAGATATCATGACGAAAGGAGTGAAAGTCGAAATGTTCAAGAAACTAAGGTCTATTATGAATGTAGATAGCTTAGATACAATGAATTAAGTTGTGTATTCACGATGTTGAAACATGTTGCTGTCGAAACCCCTAGTTGTCGAAGTGTCGAGGAGTTAGCCTCGACATGAATTTTTCTTAGGTCAATTTTTGCAGTGTTAGCAGAATTAGGTATTTGGACTTTTCTTAGGGAGCAAGCAAACTCAATCTATAAATATGGAGTAATCTCTATTATTGTATAACACTTGAATACTTCCAGTTTGCAAGAAAAATAATAAAATTTTCAGTTTAAGAGTAGAGAGAAAAAACTCTACAGAAATTTCTCCTTCTTATTCCTTTTCTCGAAAACCCTAAATTTTCTTTTCTTCCCAAATTCAATTTTTTCTTTCTTCTTCCATTACAATTGTGCAGTGAAATCTTGCAATCAAGGTTTGTTGATTCACTGAATGAAGAGTGAAGAACAAGAGGAGTAATCAATCAGAAAGATTTATTCTTATTCATCAAAATTCAGTTCAAAATTTTCCATAGGTTTTGATGAATTTCTTGAAGGGAAATTGGTGAATTTCCAACAATAATGAATTAATATATGTTTCTTTAAAGAGTCATCTAAGTCACAAAGATATGTTAAATGCAATCATTCAAATTAAATATTTATAACAAAAATGTGTTTCAAATATTTCCTTTGTTCCAAATTATAAGACGTTTTAAAAAAAAATTCAAAATTATAAATCATATTACAATTTCAATGCAATATTTAATATTTTTTTTAATATATCCTTTAATTTCTTCTTTCAATTCTTTTAATTTTTCTTTCATATGTAATTATGAGGGATATTATTGTAAAATTATACATAATTTATGTTTTTCATAAAATAATTATTAAGTTTTTTAATTCATGTAAAATATTAAAAACTTGAGACGGAGGGAATAGTTACTATTTTTTAAAACAGAATATCCATAAAAAAAAAAACTGTTTCGAAACAGCCAAAATCGTTACAAAAGACTACTAACATAAAATACCGCAGAGAACATTTAGCCTACTTAATTTTAAGATTCGTTATTAAGGTAGTATTTAAAGATTTTCCCAATGAACGAATAGTGCAAAAATAACTTGTTATTGTACCTTAAAGTTATGAATACAACATTTTTATCTCTAGAGAAAAAGTCAAAAGATCTGTCGTCGATCACCCTGATAGCATTGGTAAATGCATTATAGCCAGAATAACAGATAAATAATGACAATGCATGAGATTGCAGTACAAAATTTTGAAAGATACGACAAAATAAAATGAGGAATACAAGAAATATGATGTCAATAATTTTGAACGAGGATTTTCCACCAACCTGCACCACAAGAGAACAAATAACCCTCAAAGGTAATGTTTGTGAAGTCCTGATGTTAGGTGCAAGTGGGGTAATATGGGACATGTGGGGAAAATATGCGATGCCCGACTAAAAAGAGAAACAACAGTTATGAAAACCACATGATGCTCTAATTAATTATGCGGTGCCAAAATCAATTTTGTAAAATTAGTTTTTAGTTGAGATTGAATATAAAGTTATTTATATTGAAAAAAAATTAATTTTGCAAATATTAATTTTGTAAATATTATAAAATTAGTTTTAGTTAAAATTGAATATAAAATAATTTATATTGAAATTTATTTTTTTATAAATGAGTTAGACTATAAATTTAAATTTAAAAATTATATTTTGAATCAGAAGCAAAAGGTTTTGATTAAAAATTATAGTTAGGTGAACGATATGGAAGTTAATTTTTCACTTTTAAAATCAATTTTAACACTTTAAAAAGTAAATAAAAAGTAATTTAAATAATAATTTTTTAATGTAAAATTGTGTTTATATTCAAAAGTTATAAATTTTATATTCAATTTACAATTAATTCTAGAGATAAAATAAACTATTTGTTTGTTTTAGTTTTTTAAAATGATTTTTATAATGTTACATATTTTTAAGTAAAAAGTTTCATATTTTAAATTGGTTTAAATGATTTTTTTTTATAAAATATCATTTTAAATATTGATATTACTAAATGTTTAACTGATATATATATATATATATATATATATATATATATATATATATATATATATATATATATATATATATATATATATATATATATATATATATATATATATATATATATATATATATATATATATATATATATATATATATATATATATATATATATATATATATATATATATATATATATATATATATATATATATATTAGTTAAGTTAAATAAATATGAATTTATGGTTTAACGTGGAATTATTTATTTATATTTTTGTAACGTAAATAACTTGTTGATATTTATAAATTAATTTTTAAAAATAAAAGTTAAATGTCATAAATAGTCTTCTAATTTAAAAAATAAGTATAAAATAACTTTTTTATTTTTTTAAAAAGTTTTTGTAAATATCAATTTTAAAAATACAAATTAAAAAAGTTATTCTTTTTTAAAATTATAACAAGCCAGATTCAATTATATTTGAGATCATCTAAATATGTCATACTTAATTTTACAATTTATAACTAATTTTAAATATTTCATATATAAATTAAAATTATTTCCCTATTTTTGCTTTGAAAAAGAATAGTATTACATTTTTAGAAAAATACCTAGAAACGAACATAATTTTTTATTAATTAAAATATAAAAAGAAATTCTCTCTCCTTCATTTTCACCACCATTCCATAATTCTAATTAAAAAAAAATTAAATAAAAATTAAATTTAAATTTTCTCTCTTTCCTTGTTGATTGTTTATAAAAGGATATATATAGATGTGTTTCTATGCAAGTATTTTTTTATATTTTACTGGCATGTGACAAAAAAATGATAGATTTAGTAGTATTATTTGATTAGTCATTTCATCTTAAAAATAATACCAAAAGTGAATATGCTGAAATGGAAAAAAGGATTTAAAAAATACAAAAGTAACTTTCATGATTATAGTTTGAGTTGTTTGAATCTGTTTTACACATTTCATAATCTGTTTAGATAATATTGAAACAATGAAAGAATATCTTATCAAGGATCCAACATCTTCTTTGGAAGATTCAGTTACGAAGTTTGAAATTACAGATACAGAATTATATAATTAATAATTAATATGCTATACATTCTTGCAATCAGGTAAGATACCCATAACCATGTAGGCAAGTGATATGAATTGCCACTAAAATTTACAGTTTTATCGGATTTAATGTATGTGTTGGCGAAGAAGGTTACATTGTAAATAAGGTTGAGCTAAGTGTTCTATCCTAGACACTGAAAGAGTGGCGGCTTCATGTAACTCAAGTCGATAACATATTTTTTTATGGAAATTTTGACAGTCGCATCAACATCATCATTGGAGAGAAAAACAATAACCTCACTTAATATATCAATCATCACTTTACAATTTCAGCTTAATCATGTGTGAAACAAAAAACAAAGCTACTTATAAAACATAGAAGCCTTATTTTCTTCCATTCCATAAAAATCTTTTGGGTGGGTATATTCACAAAAAAATTTGATTGATGCTTTGAGACACTGACCAAAGACAAAAATATCTTAGCTATTCAACAAACCTAAGTACAAGAATTCAAGAATCAAATTAATCTCCTTTAGATTAAATTAAAAGAACAAAATAATTTCATCATTTATCATCTATGAACACAACATATCGATATTGATAATAATTTTTAAAAATAAATAAATTTATGTGATCACAAACATCGGTGTCATGTTGGTGTTGATATCCGACGGACACACATTTTTTCAAAAGTTTTGATACTAAAGATTTTACCATGCATGCATCATGTATAATTTGAGTCAAATCATTATAACAAACTAAATCAGTAAAATCTTCACAAATTCAACCTCATAACAACAGCTAGAAGACTAACCTGAATTCCATAACCATAATCAGAAACTAAAAAAAGAGATCACAAATTCTATTAAAGGAAAATATTGTCCAATAATAACTAGGCAACATCAGTTTTTCATAATTTATAGTTTGATTAAACAACATAAATTTATAGAATTATCTATAAATGGTTTTCTTACCTAAGTGTTAGTTTATTTTTGAGCTACGAAGGATATGAATGAAGAATTTATTTGAATATGAGACCGGTTTAATATCATTATATCTATACAAAATGTTAGATATTAAAAGAATCCAAAACACTTTAGAATCCAAAACACAACAATTATAGACAACCATGTATTTTATAAATGTAGAATGTAATGGTGAGGTCCGTAAATATGTTAAGTTTATGTTGTTGAGAATGTATCAAGTTTGATTAGTGTGGATAATAGTTTCACATTGGTTGAAAATATGGAGACTTGAACATTAATAAGTGAGAGAATCCACCCACCTATAACCTTAAGATTTTGGGTGAATATATGGTGTGTCTTTCACAAAGGTGTTTCTCTAAAAAAAGAAGTCTCACAATGTTCAATGCTCCCTAATAAAAAAATCCCCCCAACAAATGGTATCATGAGCCTTTGGTTCGAGAAATGGATCGGCTTACTTGTATCAAAAGTTAACGGCGTCAGTGTGGTGAATAAGAAACACTCCGTTGAAGAGTGTCAACGGCGCCAGTGTGGTGAATAAGAAACGTTTCGTGCGGTACAAGAGTTTGTGGAAGTAAGAAGAGTTTTCACTTGAGGGGGAGCATTGTGGACTCACACTTGAGGGGGAGTGTTGAAAATGTATCAAGTATGAGTAGTTAGGGTAATAGTCTCATATTGGTTGAAAATATGGAGACTTGAGCATTTATAAGTGAGAGAACTCATCCACCAACCACCTTAAGATTTTGGATGAATATGTGGCGTGTCTCTCACAAATGTGTTGCTCTAAAAATTTCTTGATCTCAAATTCAAGTTTCTTTCATTTAAGTTTCATTTCAGTTTTCATTTGTCTTGTTGAAATTGTATATAAACTGAAGTTAGTTTCAGTTTGTTACACATGAACGAAATTGAGATTGAGTTTGCTGAGATTAAAAATTCTATTACGCCCCCCTCCATTCTCTCTCTCTCTCTCTCTCTCTCTTCAATTATTTCATCATCTTCTTCTTGTGCAACAATGGAATTTCATTGTTAACTCCAACAATTGGTATCTAGAGTTCTGGTTCGATTCACAGGGAAACACGAGTGTATATGAGGTGTATGATTTATTTCATTCCTCAAATCATACTGAATTGAAGATCGAAATCGAAGAGAATCACAATCTTGATTCTCAAGGATTGGGAAACACGGGTGTTAGTGAGAATTGAGCGATTTGCACAATAATGAAGATTAACGGAGAAAATGATATCTTGAATACAAAGCTTCCAGTATTCGATGGAAAGAATTGGAATCAGTGGTCGATTCAAATGCATGTTTTTTTTTCTCTTAAAATGTTCTTGATCTTGTCAACGATGGTTACATGTTGGTTGCAGAAAATGAAAAAGAAGCACAAAGAAATGTGAAACGTGAAACGAAGAAAAAAGATTAGAAGTAAACTAGAAGAAGGAAAAATGTGATCCATTTCAAGGTGTTTGGTTCTGTATGTTACAAACATATACCAGATGCTACTAGAAGGAAATTGGATGACAGAAGTAGAGTCATGTTGCTTATAGGTTACCACTGTACAAGTGCGTATAAGCTTTATTGCCCAGTCACCAACAGAATCACTGTCAGCAGAGATGTGATAGTAAAAGAATCAGAAACATGGGATTGAAACAAGTCTCAATCCAACATTAGTGCAGTGTCAATAATAGAGTTTGATTCTGCCTCAGATGGAGATTCTGCTTCATACTGTCTCTGAAGGATATTCTGCCTCTAAAGGTGAGTCTGACTCTGAAGGTGACTCTAACTCTGAAGGTGAGTCTGACTCTGAATGTGATCCTGACTTGAAGGTAATCTAGCCCCTGAAGGTAATCCAAACTCTAAAGGTGGACCTTCTTAAGGTGGCTCTGCTTCTGATGGTGGACTTTCCTTTAAAGGTGAACTTGCGCAGTTTAAGAGGTCATAGAGAATTAAACATATACCAAGGAGACTTGCAGACTTTAAGTTGGTGAACGATACCAAAATTGTTAACGAATGAGAAGTCATATAGTGTGCCATGATGGTGGACTCTGAACCTGTCAACATTAATGTGGGTGAACGCCATGAAGGAAGAACTTGAGGCAATCGAAAGAAACAAGAGATGAGAATTGATTGTTCTACCTAAGAACAAGAAAGCCATCAGTGTGAGATGGATTTTCAATATATATCTGAAGCCAGATGGTTCAGGTTCCAAGTATAAAACAAGGTTAGTAGCTATTTAATTCCTACAAAAATCCAGTTTAGACTACTTTGAAGTGTTTGCACCAGTAGCAAGAAATTAAACCATAAGATTGGTTATTGCTATAACTGCAAATATGAATTAGCCTCTGACACATTTAGATGTAAAATAAAATTTTCTAAATGATTTATTGCAAGAAGAAGTTTAAGTGTTACAACCTCCTGAATTTGTGATAGAGAATAAAGAAGGGATGGTGTACAAGTTGCATAAAGCCTTGTACGGGCTGAAACAAGCTCTTAGGGCTTGGAATCTGAAAATTGATTCATTTTTCAAGCACTTCAGATTCAAGAAATGTAAAATGGAGTATGTTGTGTATGTGCATCATACCTCTAATGACATTGTGATCTTGGTGTGTCTTTATGTAAGTAGAGAGTTGTATTCTGAGATAAACAAGTTCAAAAGGATGATGATAAAATCATTTGATATGACTGACCTTGGAAACATGGTATATTTTCTTGGGATGAAGATTTTACACTCTGATAAAGGAATCATTATGCACCAACTGAAGTATGAGCTTGAGTTACTAAAGAGATTTGAGATGATGAATTGTAAGTCTGTAGTCACACCTGCAGAGATAACCCATAAATTGGATTATGATGCTGATGATAAGGAAGTAGATGCTATAACTTTCAAACAGTTGGTTGGTTCTCTGAGATATTTGTGTACCACCAGACCTGACATATGTTATGCAGTTGGAATGGTAAATAGGTTTATGAGTAAGCCAAATTGGTCATATTACCAAGTTGTAGTCAAGATACTACGGTATGCAAAAGGGACTTTGAGGTGTCATATTTTGTTACCATCTAAAGTGTAGATGATGTTGAGCTTATATGCTATTCAGACTCAAACGGGTGTAGGGACAAAGTAGACTAAAGAAACACTAAAGGATACATGTTTATGTATCTAGGAGCTCCCATTTCATGGTGTTCCAAGAAGCAACTAGTAGTTGCACTGTCAACCTGTGAGGCAGAGTACATAACTAATGCTTTGTCAGCGTGTCAGGTTGTTTGGCTTATGAATTTGCTGCAGGAACTGAAGTTAATGGTGAACAAACTAGTCAAGTTAATGATAGACAACAAATCAACCATAAGTCTTTTCAAGAATCCAGTGCTACATGGAAGAACCAAGCACATTTATACTAAGTATCATTTTTTTCGCAAAAGGTTAGTATAAAGTGCTTGAGGTTGTTCACTGCAGCACTCAGAAGCAACCTACCATTTTCTCCTTTGTCTTTTAGTGTTTCATCCTTATCTGTTCATTTTCTCCAACTCAACCATATTTTCTTCTTAAATCTCTACCACGTCAACATTAACACTGAAGTTGAGAACTCATACTAGCATTTTCTGGATTAAGGCCTGTTGGATGGTGTTCACGGATTCCTGGCATGACAATACTCGTCACCTGAGCTAATTTTGAACAAGCACAAAACACATAAAATTGACAAAAGAGAGCACCTAGTGTGCTCTATCCTAAATTAACTAAAGTAACATAAATGATAAAGAAATGACATTACTCAAGATATAAAATACCCTAAAATTAAAGTATAATAGAATTAAATATCTCACATAAAGTGAGTTATCTCATCCCCAAACTTGTATAATTACCTGTCCTCAGGTAATGCAATAGATAACATCAAAAAGAAATAACAACTACACAAAATCTTTAAATCACCAACACATTTCTTACAACCATAATCTTTTTCAAAGGATTGTATCTAAACATTGGCCCAACTCAATTTTTATCATATTTTAGCTCATTTGGTACGTGTGTGTGTGTGTGTGTTTGTGTAACCCATGATGTTGCATGTCATGCCAAAAGTCTTCATTTAAGATAATTAGGCTAAATCTTAGTTTGGTTACTCTATCCTATGGTCCAAGATTTCATTTTTTCAATTTCAGCAGGGGGATTAACTATCTTACTGTATGTATTGGCTTTTTGGTTCATTTTGAATTTGGGGATTCTACTTGCATCACTTTTCTTAGTAATTTTGCTAGATGCTCCACCTTTTCACCTAACGGGATCTCACTTGTAATGAGTCCAACCTGTTACTAATGGTGAAGATATCCACTATTCCTTCAGTATCGGGCACATGAACTTTATTCGTCATGCTCTTTGGTATTTTCATTATTTTTTCACACTTTTGTGTTTTTTTTAACATTTTAGTAGATGCAATAAATCCTTGTGCTAGCCTTGTTTTAATAGTGTTTTTCTCCCCTAAACTAAATCCTACAATGAATCTTATTCCATACTTTAGAACAATTCAAACTTATTAAGAGGCTAACTACTTTTATGACTTCTTCTGACGTGACATAGGTTATCATTGAGTCACAAATTTGTGCATTGATTCTTATCAAGACTTTGTTTCCAATAATTTTCAACAATCCAATGAAAAATATTCTAAAATATTTTTTGGAATTTTAGTGATTCAAGAATTAGTTAATCATTATTTATCTATTTTTTTAACACACATTTACACAGAAAGAAAAAAAATCATTAATTCAAAGGAAATTAAAATAAAGCAGCAGCAAAAAGGTGGCACGCCCCCAAACTTAAAGCAAGAACAATGTTCTCACTGTTAGCCTAGTGGATTATGGCTTGACAGAACAGGACAATAACTAAGAACATAAAATTAAAGTTAATCATTAAATGGTTGGTAGGCTAAGGCAGAAATACATGTCAGGCTACAAGCCTACTGGTTTTTCTCATTCCAGATTTTTGAGACTTTTTTCTCTTCTTCCACAGTTTCTCTACTTCCTTCATCCAACTTTGTTCAACCTCAGGAGGCATGATAGAGGTTGCCTCTTGGGCAGCAACATTCTTTAAGTTCAACCTCTTTTTATTTAGTTTTAGGGAGAATTTTACTAAAATATTCAGAAGTGACAGAAGTGGAATATTGTGTTTTGGCATATCAGAGGCCATCTCCCGCGTTTCATACTTTTTAAACCAAATTGTATCGGGTGGCTTTGGTGGAGGCCTTCTTAATACACCTTCCTCATTGAGTTCTTCTTCTTTCATGAACATAAACTCCCTAAAAAGATGATCTTCCTTGGTTTTCTTTATCCTTTGGGGTAATGATGAAGGTGGTATTTCTTGAAAAGAATTCTAAATGCTCTAGGTTCTGGCATGTCAGATGGTGTCTCTATAGTTGCAGATGATGTGATAAAAGACTTCTCCTTCTGCATATCTGGATTTGATGAATCAACAATTTGTGTGACAGTAATGGGTTATATTATTTCAGCTTCTAAAGTGTCTTCTTCTGACATTTTAGACAACTTTGGATGCTCATACTCCTTTGAGGTTAGAGTAGTAACAACTTGACCAATTTGATTCTCCAAAATTTTTATACTCTCCTTTTGAGCTTGAAATTGTGACTTTGTTTCTTGCATGAAAGTTATCAAAATAGACTCAAATTGGTTGGTTCTATTAACTATCATACTTGCATAAGGAGCTGAACTAGGGTGATTCATCCATCATCCACAAGAAAAATCAGTGTCATATGTCATGACATTTAGTGGTGCAGTAACTGTCACATCAGATGGCATCATAAAGGAGTTCAACATGTTGTGTATTTCAGCCAGTTGAACAGCCAAAACAGTGGTTTGTCTGACCTCCATTCTGAAAAAATCAACCTATGCATGCAACACTTTTGCACACTTGTCGTGTCACTAAAAGACAGAAAAGAATAAATACTCAAATGTAAATTTCACAAACTTCACTGAAAAATCAAAATCTTAATGAAACAATCCCCGACAACGACGCCAAAAACTTGTTGGCTAATTTTTGTACGTGCAAGTATACACGGTCAAATTAGTAACAAGTAATAAGAAAACGTATCAATCCCACATAGATTGTATTAAGCATAATAATTTCATACAATAAGTTGTAAAGTAAACAAAAGCAAAGGTAATAAAATAATGGTATGTGTCACTTGGTGAAGAAAATGGAAAAGAAGATAAGATAATTAAGGTTTAACACAGAGTTAAAGAATATGTTGAACAATGTTTTATTTAATGAATTCATCTAATGTATGCTTCTGATATGTTCTGTCATGGCACATGAGGTCAGAACGTGATCTTATGGTGTATCTTTACGACATCAGTAACATATACAGTAAACTAAGGGGACGAATCTCTAAGCCTCACTTGTAACTTTTATGCATGTTTGATTTCATTCCAAATGTCCTCTATGATTATAGCTCTTTTGTCTAAAGTATCTAATCTAGTGAATATCTCTATCATACTATTTTCAACATATTTACTTATGAGTTCTACTTATCAAAGGATCTCTCAACATTAACAAGTTGTTATCTACTCCCAAGGTGGCCAGACAAAGGAATAAATATATGGCATAAATTCATTTACATAAAATATATCAAGACAACTCATTCATAAGACTCAAAATATTACTAATTCATTAAACTTCACATTATCCAACAAATCAAGTTTAGCTCATAATGAGAAAAATAAGCACAATACAGAAAGATCTTAAGTTAAACATTTCTAAGAAAGAAGATATAAATGATAAACCTAAGTGTGACACTTTAATCACTTGCAGTTTGTTAATCATCAAGTGATGTATTCTGTCACGCCTCTCAGCGACTCTTCGTCTTCCTTTATTACACTTCTGCAGAATTTTCCAAGTTTTAGAACCTCTTTCTTCATTGCATTGCAGATCTACTTATAGAGGTTTTCCAACTTCATATTGTCTCTCTTTTGTTCTTGGGCCTTTACAACAATCCATTAACTTAAGCCCAAAGAATGAAGCATATTCCTTTATGTTGTACTATGATAGTACACTGCACATGGGAGACAACATGACACTGTTGAAGAAATGTAGCAGTAGAAACAATTCAGAAGCAATAGCACCAGACCAAAAACAACTTTTTAGAATTTTGCCTTGTAGTATTTCATCCTTATACATTCATTTTCCCCTTTGTCTTATAGCATTTCATCCTTATCCATTCATTTTCTTTAACGCAACTCTATTTTCTTCTTAAATCTCTGCCACACTAGCTTTAGCACTGAAGTTGAGAAATCATACCAACATCTTCTGTCTCAAGGCCTGTTGGATGGTGTTCACTGATTCTTGACATGATAGTACTCGTCACTTGAGCTAATTCTGAACAATCACAAAACACAAAATTGATAAAAGAGAGCACCTAGTGTACTCTATCTTAAATTAACTAAATTAGCATAAATCATAAATAAATGACATTACTCAAGATATAAAATACCCAAATTCAAGTATAAAAGGATTAAATATCTCACATAAAGTGAGTTATCAATAATAATCCCACTTATGATATCTGTCATTTGGCTAAACAAAGAAATTGCCTTATCATTCAAGTAACTCTATTGCTTCTCATAAATTTGAACTCTTACACTTTAACGTTTGGGGACTATTAATTATACCATCCATAGATAACCATAAATACTTTTTGACCATACTTGATGACCACACTCGATTTGTTTGGATCATTCTCTTGAAATCCAAATATGAGGTATCTAAACAAGTCCCAAAATTTATAGCCATGATCATCACCCAATTTAACATCATACCAAAAACTGTCATGCCAGACAAAGGACTTGAATTTATGCTCCATCAATTTTATGCACCTAAAAGCATAACATATCACAGATCATGTGTTGAAAATCCTCAACAAAATGGCAGGGTTGAGAGGAAACATCAACACCTGTTAAATGTAGGAAGAACTATCCTATATCAGTCCAAACTACCTAAGACTTATTGGTCTTTTGAACTTCAATTTGCAACCTTCATTATCAATAGAGTTCCAACCCCTATCCTTCATCACAAGCCACCTTACCAAATACTACATGACAAACTCCCTGGCCTTGACACCTTCAAAGTATTTGGATATTTATGATATGCTTCTACACTTCAAGCTCATAACCAAATTGGATCCCAAGGCAAGAAAGAACATACTCCTAGGCTATAAACCAGGTATGATAGGATACATTCTTCTTGACTTCCATACCAATGAACTTTTTGTCTCTGAGAATGTTATATTCCATGAACACATCTTACCTTATAAACCACAAATAAATCCTTACACGCCTCATAGTCATACTTTCCATCCAAACCTGATAATCATACCCCCACAGACCAATTTGACACCATTAACTCCACATTATCATATGACAATGTCACAATAGTTCAACCCATACCAGATGGCCATGTCTCAACTGTCCCTCACCCAAACACTCCTAATTTACCATCTCCATCATCCAATCTTTATCACATACCTACCATAACTTCATCAAGAGTTAGACACCACCCTTCATATTTCCAAGATTATATATGCAACTCTCTTTCTACGTCAAATCAATCCTCCAAAGGTATTCATTATCCCTTTTCAAATTTCATTTCTCATCAACAATTATCTCCCATACATTCATATTATGCATTATCCTTAATGTCTCATGTTTAACCTAGGACATATAATGAAGCTTTTAAACATGAATGTTGGAGACAAGCCATGCAACTTGAATTCCAAGCTCTTGAAGCAACAAGCACATGGAAAATTGTAGACTTACCACCTGGTGTCAAACCAATAGGGTGCAAATGGGTTTATAAGATCAAGTACCTAGTTGATGGTTCCATTGATAGATTCAAATCACGACTAGTAGCAAAGGGATATAATTAGGTATAAGGCCTTAAGTATTACCACTGTGAGAGCCATCATAACATTAGCTTCATGTAAACAATGGTATTTACATCAACTTGATGTGAATAGTGCATTTATACATGGAGAGATTGAAGAGAGTGTGTATATGACAATTCCACCAGGAGTAACTCATCCCAAGCCTAACCAAGTTCGTAAACTTGTTAACTATCTATATGGACTTAAAGAATCTAGTTGAATATGGTATCAAAGGCTTGCTCAATTCCTTACTTCTCATCACTACAAACAAGTTGCTTCAGATAATTAATTATTTGTGAAAGCCAACTCATCCCCCATCACCATCTTACTCGTGTATGTGGATGATGTGATCCTAACAGATAATAATTTGGCTGAATTCCATTCTATTAAAAAACTTTAGACACCACCTTCAAAATCAAGGATTTAGGAAAGCTCAAATATTTCCTAGGAATTAAAGTTGCACACTAAAAAACATGTATTATTCTATATCAAAGGAAATATTTTCTTGACTTATTAGAAGATGCAGGGTTCCTTGAGTCAAGACCAGTTTCCACACCATTCGATCCTGCCATCGAACTTCATCAGGATTCAAACACTCTTTATCATGATATTCCTTCATACAGAAGACTCGTAGGCATGCTTTTGTATCTGAATGCAACAAGGTCTGACATCACCTTTTTTACACAATAACTAAGCTAGTTCTTATCAACTTCTACAGTCACCCAATTCAATGTTTCTTGCAGAATCCTAAGATACCTCAAAACATGTCCAACTCGAGGCATTTTCTTTCCAAGAGTTTCAGATTTACAACTGAATGGATACTCAGGTGCTGACTGGCTAGCTGCATTGACTCACGTAGATCCATTTCAGTACAATGCTTCTTTCTTGGTTGATATCACATCTCATGGAGGACAAAGAAACAATTGACAATTTTGAGATCTTCATCAGAAGCAGGATATCGAGCACTTGCTGCAGCCACATGTGAGCTTCAATGACTCTTGTATCTCATGAACGATTTGCATGTCACATGCACCAAAACACCAGTTATATACTGCGACAATCAAAATGCAATCCACATTGCCTCCAATCCTGTCTTTCATGAAAGAACCAAACACTTGGAAATCGATTGTCACATTGTAAGAGAAAAACAAATCAAAGGTACCTTGAAGCTACTCCCTATCAAATCCAAGAATCAACTAGGTGCTTTTTTCACCAAAGCCCTCCCTCCTCAACCATTTAATGTAATTTTACTCAAGTTAAAGATGATAAACATTTATCAACCTTCAATATGTGGGGGGATATTGAAGCATGATGATGATGAGTATGTAAAGGATGACACCACCACCATCATACATCACCAAATAGCTTGATGACAACTACAAATAGTCATCAGTTAGTCAAAAATTTGTTAAAGTTTGTAACTTCCTCTCTAAGGCACAATGTAGTGTGGTAGAGTATAGCTTTCTTATGTTGCAAGTCATCTTGGTGTATATAAGAACTACTCACTCCATTGTTATATATTATATTAAGGAACACATTGTTATAATGAATGAATGCTTTCACAACTTAGTGTATGCATGATTGAGTTCTAATAATGAATGAGACATATGGCATGTTCTAGTTTTTCCAACTAATATTATCATCTTGTTGCCAGAGGCTTGCCAATATTTTGTTGATATGATAGAGAAGGGTTTCTTCCTCAAAAAGTTAAATTTCAGACTCTTTATAGGGGTCTCATTCAGGCTGGTATGTTGAGGACTTCAAGGAGATCGAAGAAGAGGCTTGATCAAGAGTCCCTATCATTTGAAGCCATAAACGAGATGAGCTACTATTGTTTCCGATAAGGTATATTTACTTGAGATTTTTTTTCATGTCTTGACTGAATTATGTACATTTTTATTTAGGCTTTTATTTTTCATAAGTTGCAGTAACTAATAATCGGGTGTTGTTCTATTTGTTGCCTAACTATAGTATTAAAATAATTCGTACAAAATTCATATTACAATTCTTTATATGTATGTGAGGTGATTTTATTTTACTACAGCAGCAAACCATTATTATTCACTGAGTGTGATGTGGGTACTGGTTATGGGTTTATATATGTCTTCTATAAAGTGAAACTTGTAGTTATAGATTGAACGTGAAGGGCTTGATGTTACTATATTATAATGCTATTTGGTGTGTATACAGAACTGAAGTTAGTACACTGTTTTGGATTTTGCTATTTTTTTATGACAAATTTTGCTATGTTTGATTGGAGTAAAGCAGTCCCAATTCATTTTAGTAGCTGTTATAAAAATTAACCTCTTGAAAAAGTTTAGCAGGTTTACTTACATAAGATAGAATAGAAGTCAATTGCCTATTTGTCTCAATGCTGTTGAGCCAATGAAACTCCCGAGTCTCGACAAATATGAGCATTACAATTAAACCAAATGCAATAATAGAAAATAACTGTTTTAAATTATTAAGATTTAATAATTTTGAGTGTGTTTTAAAATAACAAGAAAAGATGTAAGTGAAGTTAATTTTTAAGTATAGAAATAGACAATAATTATGATGTGTTATAGTAGACAATTTATATTTTGAATTTGAAAATAGACAATACTTTATGAAGTGTTGTTGAATGCGAAATAATACAAATATTTGATAAAAAAGTTGTTGCAAGTGTGTTTCATAAAGGATCACAATCTTAAGAAATAACACTAATTTGACCTATAAATTGAGCATTCCGGATTTAGAAAAATCATAACAAAACGTATATCTTCTAAAATAATTTTCAGACATTCTTCGTTATATTCTAATTTTGATCCGACTTGTGCAAATTCGATAAGGATGAATTATTCTGAATATTCCTACTTACAAACTCTAAAACAATTCAAAAGTGTTTGAAATACTATAAATAAAGTAATTTGTTCACAATTCTAACCTCATCGGTTTGATTTATTTCAAACATCTTTATGTAGACATATTCTATAGAAAAAAACTTAACTTAAATCATGAATCTGGGTATGAAACAAAATACTTTTTCATATTTTATTTTAGAAAAATATTACACCGTATTGATGAACAGTAAAATATTATTTTACACGAAAAATATATATAATTTTTTTTTTATTAAATAGTACTGTGAGATTAACCAACTTTATAATTTCATTAATATATTTAATATTTTATTAATCAATTTTATTTTACTATTAAAAATTATTTTTATATATGAGCGTTTATTAACCAACTTAATAATTTCGTTAACCAATTTTTTACATTTCATTAATCAATTTTGTTAAAAACTATTTTTAATATACGAACATTTATTAACCAACTTCATAAATTCATTAACTAATATTTACATTTCATTAACCAATTTTATTTTAATATATAAATCAATATCCATGCACGGTACACGGATACTATTCACAGAGGTACTGTTCATGTGTGCGCATTATTCACATGATATTGTTTATGCACTGTTCACATACAATTTTACTGTTCACATCACTGTTCACTATATTTGTGAACATTAGAGGTAAGTTTGAAGGTAAGAATAACAATCTTATTTATTTTATATTATAGTATATTTTTTGAGAAATGCTCCGGTGACACTAAATTATACACCTACACTATACTTCATATTATAAATACATATTCATTAATTTTTTAATAGTTTTTTTATCTTATTTTGATATTTGTGCAACACAAAAACAAGTGGTACATAGCAATTTTCTACGTAATTTTCTACGTAAATCAGTGTCAACATAGCAATGCTCATATTCTTAATTAAGGTGCAAATATATGGTTTCAGTGTCACGTGAGTATTTCTCTCTTTTATATTCTTTTGTGTGATATAATAAAGTTTTATAAGAGCATATACATACGTATTCGTATCTCCTTTTATGTAATTGTTAAAGTGTCATATTGAACTTTTTTTTTTAACTTGGTGTTGATTTATTGGCGCAACTATATATATTCTATAGTCTTGTATTATAAACAAGATTTTTTTCTCTTATGAAATCTTGAATTAAATCACATATGTATAAGAAATTGATTGGAATAAACCTACCGTTATGAAAAAATTGACAATATCATGCATTTAATATAACAATGAATTTCTAATCTTAAAAGCTCACTCACATAATATATCAAACAAAATCTATAAATTTCAGACCAATGAAACTTGTTTGTATGACTATCGAAATTCTAACTAGTTCAATATTCCATTGCAAATTATTGTTTAAAATAGATAAACGAGTATGTTAAACTATTTTCTCTTGTGCATAATGATGTGTCAAAATAGAGAGTACCAAAACCTACTTATACTAGTAATAGACTTTTACTACGAATGTTACAGAATCTAGGATATGGAAATTTTGTTGCAATTGCCTATCTATCGTATAAGAAGAAGATATGAGTTGGAATAGACAAATTTGTTCTTTAAGTCCTTCACATATGCTTCTTTTTACAATTGGCAAACTCATACCACAATTTTTTAATACTCTTTACTTCTATATCTCTCTCACAGCGTATTTTTCACATCTTTCATTATCTCTCTCACAACTTCTTTCATCTTTATTGAATCCTTGCAATATCTCACTTTTTAATTTCGTCTTATCATTATGCAAAATGTTGCATCCTATGACCGTCTGCATACTGACCCTATTATTTCTTCCTATCACATCCTTCTTCAGTTCAAAATCAAAATACCATTTCTTCTATCTATTTTCTATTTCCATCACTACTATCTTCATGGTATTCTTTGTATTTAGTTGTGGTTTTCCTATTGCTTTAATATTTATGGTTTTTTTTGTCGCAAATTTTGGGTTTCTAACTTCCTTCGTCGTCAACAACAATAAATGATTTGTAGGTAAAAATATAAATATATGGTTATGTGAGAAAACATAAGACTTGGGAAAGTAATGGTTTTAATTTTGTTGGTGTTGATAATGAAAATGAAATAATTTGTGATTATTGTTTTATGAATAGATATTGGGTTTGAAAATTTTGAGTGATGATAGATGATTTTGTGTTGTGATGGATTTGTTGAGTTTTTCATGTTGTTCCATTATATTTGTTATATCACCATACTAAAAGCTTGAACCATTTTTACTTGTCTCCTTGGAAAATGAATTGATAGCTGATGTATTCAAACCGGCGGAGAGCTCTTGCATTTGGAGTTGCTACTCGTTATCTTCAAATACAAAGATAAGGTTTGTTTCTTGTTCTATCATATAAGAAGAAGATATGTGTTGGAATAGACTAATTTGTCCTTTTGCATTGTAAGCCCTCCACATATGCTTCTTTTTGCAATAGTCAAACCCATACCACAGTTTTTTAATACTCTTTACTCCTATATTCCTCTCGCAACTTATTTTCCTCATCTTTCGTTATCTCTCTCACAATTTCTTTCACTTTTATCGAATCTTTGCAATATCTCACTTTTTAATTTCGTCTTATCATTTTGCAAAATGTTGCATCCTATGACCGCCTGCATCCTGACCCTATTATTTCTTCCTATCACATCCTTCTTCAGTTCAAAATCAAAATACCATTTCTTCTATCTATTTTCTATTTCCATCACTATTATCTTCATGGTATTCTTTGTATTTAGTTGTGGTTTTGCTATTGCTTTAATATTTATGGTTTTTTTGTTACATGTTTTGGGTTTCTAACTTTCTTCGTCATCAAAAACAACAAATGATTTGTAGGTAAAATATAAATATATGGTTATGTGAGAAAACATAAGAATTGAGAAAGTTATAGCTTTCATTTTGTTGGTGTTGATAATGAAAAGGGGATAATTTGCGGTTAATGTTTTATGAATAAATATTGGGTTTGAAAATTTTGAGTGATGATAGATGATTTTGTGTTATGATGAATTTTTTGAGTTTTTAATGTTGTTCTTTTATATTTGTTCTATCTCCATACTAAAAGCTTGAACCATTTTTACTTGTCTCCATGGAAAATGAATTGATAGCTGATGTATTCAAACCGGTGGAGAGCTCTTGCATTTTGAGTTGCTACTCGCTATCTTCAAATACAAAGATAAGGTTTATTTCTTGTTCTATCATATAAGAAGAATATATGTGTTGGAATAGACTAACTTGTCGATCTGCATTGTAAGCCCTTCACCTATGTTTCTTTTTGCAATTGGCTAACTCATACCACATTATTTTAATACTCTTTATTGCAATATCACTCTCAAAACTTATTTTCCTCATCTTTCGTTATCTCTCTCACAACTTCTTTCACTTTTACCGAATCATTGCAATATCTCACTTTTTAATTTCGTCTTATCATTTTGCAAAATGTGGCATCCTATGACCGCCTGCATCCTGACCCTATTATTTCTTCCTATCCCATCCTTCTTCAGTTCAAAATCAAAATACCAGATCTTCTATCTATTTTCTATTTCCATCACTATTATCTTCATGGTAATCATTGTATTTAGTTGTGGTTATGCTATTGTTTTAATATTAATGGTTTTTTTGTTGCAAGTTTTGGGTTTCTAACTTCCTTCGTCATCAACAACAACAAATGACTTGTAGGTAAAATATAAATATATGGTTATGTGAGAAAACATAAGAATTGGGAAAGTTATGGTTTTCATTTTGTTAGTGTTGACAAATAAAAGGGGATAATTTGTGGTTACTGTTTTATGAATAGATATTGGATTTGAAAATTTTGAGTGACGATAGATGATTTTGTATTACGATCGATTGATTGAGTTTTTAATGTTGTTCCTATATATTTGTTATATCTCCATACTAAAAGCTTGAACCATTTTTACTTGTCTCCATGGAAAATGAATTGATAGCTGATGTATTCAAACCGGTGGAGAGCTCTTGCATTTTGACTTGCTACTCGCTATCTTTAAATACAAAGATAAGGTTTGTTTCTTGTTCTATCATATAAGAAGAATATATGTGTTGGAATAGACTAATTTGTCCTTCTGCATTGTAAGCCCCTCACACATGTTTCTTTTTGCAATTGGCTAACTCATACCACAGTATGTTAATACTCTTTACTGCTATATCACTCTCAAAACTTATTTTCCTCATCTTTCGTTAGCTCTCTCACAACTTCTTTCACTTTTACCGAATCTTTGCAATATCTCACTTTTTAATTTCGTCTTATCATTTTGCAAAATGTTGCATCCTATGACCGCCTGCATCTTCACCCTATTATTTCTTCCTATCACATCCTTCTTCCGTTCAAAATCAAAATACCATTTCTTCTATCTATTTTCTATTTCCATCACTATTATCTTCGTGGTATTCTTTGTATTTAGTTCTGGTTTTGCTATTGCTTTAATATTTATGGTTTTTTTGTTACAAGTTTTGGGTTTCTAACTTTCTTCGTCATCAAAAATACAAATGATTTGTAGATAAAATATAAATATATGGTTATGTGAGAAAACATAAGAATTGGGAAAGTTATAGCTTTCATTTTGTTGGTGTTGATAATGAAAAGGAGATAATTTGTGGTTAATGTTTTATGAATAAATATTGGGTTTGAAAATTTTGAGTGATGATAGATGATTTTGTGTTACGATCGATTGATTGAGTTTTTAATGTTGTTCCTTTATATTTGTTAAATCTCCATACTAAAAGCTTGAACCATTTTTACTTGTCTCCAGGGAAAATGAATTGATAGCTGATGTGTTCAAACCGTTGGAGAGCTCTTGCATTTGGAGTTGCTACTTAATATCTTCAAATACAAAGATAAGGTTTGTTTCTTCTTATATCATATAAGAAGAATATATATGTTGGAATAGACTAATTTGTCCTTCTTCATTGTAAGCCCTTCACATATGTTTCTTTTTGCAATTGGCAAACACATACCACAATTTTTTAATACTCTTTATTGCTATATCTCTCTCCCAGCTTGTTTTACTCATCTTTCGTTATCTCTCTCACAACTTCTTTCACTTTTACCGATTCCTTGCAATATCTCACTTTTTAATTTCGTCTTATCATTATGCAAAATATTGCATCCTATGACCGCCTGCATCCTGACCCTATTATTTCTTCCTATCACAACCTTCTTCAGTTCAAAATCAAAATACCATTTCTTCTATCTATTTTCTATTTCCATCACTACTATCTTCATGGTATTCTTTGTATTTAGTTATGGTTTTGGTATTGCTTTATTATTAATGGTTTTTTTTGTAAGTATTGGGTTTCTAACTTCCTTCGTCGTCAACAACAACAAATGATTTGTATGTAAAATATAAATATATGGTTATGTGAGAAAACATAAGAATTGGGAAAGTTATGGTTTTCATGTTATTAGTGTTGATAATGAAAAGGGGATAATTTGTGGTTACTGATTTATGAATAGTTATTGGGTTTGAAAATTTTGAGTGACGATAGATGATTTTGTGTTACGATCGATTGATTGAGTTTTTAATGTTGTTCCTTTATATTTGTTATATCTCCATACTAAAAGCTTGAACCATTTTTACTTGTCTCCATGGAAAATGAATTGATAGCTGATGTATTCAAATCGGCGGAGAGCTCTTGTATTTGGAGTTGCAAGTTTTGGGTTTCTAACTTCCTTCGTTGTCCACAACAACAAATGATTTGCAGGTAAAATAAAATATATGGTTATTTGAAAAAACATAAGAATTTGGAAAGTTATGGTTTTCATTTTGTTGGTGTTGATAATGAAAAAGGGATAATTTGTGGTTACTGTTTTATGAATAGATATTGGGTTAGAAAATTTACCGAATCCTTGCAATATCTCACTTTTTAATTTCGTCTTATCATTTTGCAAAATATGGCATTCTATGACCGTCTGCATCCTGACCCTATTCATTCTTCCTATCACATCATTCTTCAGTTCAAAATCAAAATACCATTTCTTCTATCTATTTTCTATTTCCATCACTACTATCTTCATGGTATTCTTTGTATTTAGTTGTGGTTTTGCAATTGCTTTAATATTTATGGTTTTTTTTTTGTTGCAAGTTTTGGGTTTTTAACTTCCTTCGTCGTTAACAACAACGAATGATTTGTAGGTAAAATATAAATATATGGTTATGTGAGAAAACATAAGAATTGGGAAAGTTATGATTTTCATTTTGTTGGTGTTGATAATGAAAAGGGGATAATTTGTGGTTAATGTTTTATGAATAGATATTTAGTTTGAAAATTTTGAGTGATGATAGATCATTTTGTGTTTCGATGGATTTGTTGAGTTTTTAATGTTGTTCCTTTATATTTGTTATATCTCCATAATAAAAGCTTGAACCGTTTTTACTTGTCTCCATGGAAAATAAATTGATAGTTGATGTATTCAAACCGGAGGAGAGCTCTTGCATTTGGAGTTGCTATTCAATATCTTCAATATCTCTCTCACAACTTCTTTCACTTTTACCGAATCCTTGCAATATCTCACTTTTTAATTTCGTCTTATCATTTTGCAAAATGTGTCATCCTATGACCGCCTGCATCCTGACCCTAATATTTCATCCTTTCACATCCTTCTTTAGTTCAAAAAGAAAATTCCATTTCTTCTATCTATTTTCTATTTCATCACTACTATCTTCATGGTATTATTTGTATTTAATTGTGGTTTTGCTATTGCTTTAATATTTATGGTTTTTTTGTTGCATGTTTTGGGTTTCTAACTTCCTTCGTTGTCAAAAACAACAAATAATTTGTAGGTAAAATATAAATATATGGTTATATGAGCAATCATAAGAATTGGGAAAGTAATGGTTTTAATTTTGTTAGTGTTGATAATGAAAAGGGGATACTTTGTGGTTACTGTTTTATGAATACAATTTTGCGTGATGATAGATGATTTTGTGTTACGATAGATCTGTTAAGTTTTTAATGTTGTTCCTTTATATTTTTTATATCTTAATACTAAAATTTTGAACCATTTTTACTTGTCTCCATGGAAAATGAATTGATTGCTGATGTATTCAAATCGGCGGAGAGCTGTTGCATTTGGAGTTGCTACTTAGTAACTTCAAATACAAATATAAGGTTTGTTTCTTGTTTTATCATATAAGAAGAACATATGTGTTCGAATAGACTAATTTGTCCTTCTGCATTGTAAGCCCTTCACATATGTTTCTTTTTGCAATTGGCAAACCCATACCACCGTTTTTTAATACTCTATACCGCTATATCTCTCTCACAGCTTAATTTCCTCATCTCTCATTATCTCTCTCAAAGCTTCTTTCACTTTTACCGAATCATTGCAACATCTCACTTTTTAATTTCATCCTATCATTCTGCAAAATGTTGCATCCTATGACCGCCTGCATCCTGACCCTATTATTTCTTCTTATCACTTCCTTCTTCAGTTCAAAATCAAAATATCATTTCTTCTATATATTTTCTATTTCCATCACTACTATCTTCATGGTATTCTTTGTATTTTGTTGTGGTTTTGCTATTGCTTTAATATTTATGGTTTTTCTTTATTGCAAGTTTTGGATTTCTAACTTCCTTCGTCGTCAACAATAACAAATGATTAGTAGGTAAAATATAAATATATGGTTATGTGAGAAAACATAAGAATTGAGATAGTTAGGGTTTTCATTTTGTTGGTGTTGATAATGAAAAAGGGATAATTTGTGGTTACTGTTTTATTAATAGATATTGGGTTTGAAAATTTTGAGTGATGATAGATGATTTTGGGTAATGATGGATTTTTTGAGTTTTTAATGTTGTTCCTTTATATTTGTTATATCTCCATACTAAAAGCTTGAACCATTTTTACTTGTCTCCATGGAAAATGAATGGATAACTGATGTATTCAAACCGGTCGAGAGATCTTGCATTTGGAGTTGCTACTCGCTATCTGCGAAAACAAAGATAAGGTTTCTTTCTTGTTCTATCATATAAGAAGAATATATGTGGTCGAAAAGACTAATTTATCCTTCTTCATTGTAAGCCCTTCACATATGTTTCTTTTTGCAATTGGCAAACACATACCACAATTTTTTAATACTCTTTATTGCTATATCTCTCTCCCAGCTTGTTTTACTCATCTTTCGTTATCTCTCTCACAACTTCTTTCACTTTTACCGATTCCTTGCAATATCTCACTTTTTAATTTCGTCTTATCATTATGCAAAATATTGCATCCTATGACCGCCTGCATCCTGACCCTATTATTTCTTCCTATCACAACCTTCTTCCGTTCAAAATCAAAATACCATTTCTTCTATCTATTTTCTATTTCCATCACTATTATCTTCATGGTATTCTTTGTATTTAGTTGTGGTTTTGCTATTGCTTTAATATTTATGGTTTTTTTTCTTGCAAGTTTTGGGTTTCTAACTTCTTTCGTCATCAACAACAACAAATAATTTGTAGGTAAAATAAAAATATATGGTTATGTGAGAAAACATTGGGAAAGTTATGGTTTTCATTTTGTTTGTGTTGATAATGAAAAGGGGATAATTTGTGGTTATTGTTTTATGAATAGATATTGGGTTTGAATATTTTGAGTGTTGATAGATGATTTTGTGCTACGATAGATCTGTTGAGTTTTTAATGTTGTTCCTTTATATTTGTTATATCTCCATACTAAAAGCTTGAACCATTTTTACTTGTCTCCATGGAAAATAAATTGATAGCTGATGTATTTAAGCCGACAGTGAGCTCTTGCATTTAGAATTGCTACTCACTATCCTCAAATACAAAGATAAGGTTTGTTTCTTGTTCTGTCATATAAGAAGAAGATATGTGTTGGAATAAACTAATTTGTCCTTCTGCATTGTAAGCCCTTCACATATGTTTCTTTTTGCAATTGGCAAACCCATATCACAATTTTTTAATACTCTATACCGCTATATCTCTCTCACAATTTATTTTCCTCATCTTTTGTTATCTCTCTCATAACTCCTTTCACTTTTACCGAATCCTTGCAATATATCACTTTTTAATTTCGTCTTATCATTTTGCAAAATGTTCCATCCTATGACCACCTGCATCCGGACCCTATTATTTCTTCCTATCACATCCTTCTTCAGTTCAAAATCAAAATACCATTTCTTCTATCTATTTTCTATTTGCATCACTACTATCTTCATGGTATTCTTTGTATTTAGTTATGGTTTTACTATTGCTATAATATTTATGGTTTTTTTTTGTTGTTGCAAGTTTTCGGTTTCTAATTTCCTTCGTCGTCAACATCAACAAATGATTTCTTGGTAAAATCTAAATATATGGTTATGTGAGAAAACATAAGAATTGGGAAAGTTTGGGTTTTCATTTTGTTCGAGTTGATAATCTAAACGGGATAATTTGGGGTTACTGTTTTATGAATAGATATTGGGTTTGAAAATTTTGAGTGATGATAGATGATTTTGTGTTATGAATGATTTGTTGAGTTTTTAAGGTTGTTCCTTTATATTTGTTATATCTCCGTACTATAAGCTTGAACCATTTTTACTTGTCTCCCTGGAAAATGAATTGATAGCTGATGTATTAAAACCGGCAGTGAGCTCTTGCATTTGGAATTGCTACTCACTATCTTCAAATACATAGATAAGGTTTGTTTCTTGTTCTATCATATAAGAAGAACATATGTGTTGGAATAGACTAATTTGTCCTTTTGCATTGTAAGCCTTTCACATATGTTTTTTTTTTGCAATTGGCAAACCCATACCACAATTTTTTAATACTATATACCGCTATATCTCTCTCACAGCTTATTTTCCTTATCTTTCGTTATCTCTCTTATAACATCTTTCACTTTTACCAAATCCCCTCAATATCTCACTTTTTAATTTCGTCTTATCATTTTGCAAAATGTTCCATCCTATGTCTCCCTGCATCCTGACCCTATTATTTCTTCCTATCACATCCTTCTTTAGTTCAAAATGAAAATACCATTTCTTCTATCTATGTTTTATTTGCATCACTACTATCTTCATGGTATTCTTTGTATTTAGTTGTGATTTTGCTATTGCTCAAATATTTATGGTTTTTTTGTTGTTGCAAGTTTTGGGTTTCTAACTTCCTTCGTCGTCAACAACAACAAATGATTTGTATGTAAAATGTAAGTATATGGTTATGTGAGAAAACATAAGAATTGGGAAAGTTATGGTTTTCATTTTGTTAGTGTTGATAATGAAAAGGGGATAGTTTGTGGTTATTGTTTTATGAATACATATTGGGTTTGAAAATTTTAAGTGATGATAGATGATTTTGTGTTATGATGGATTTGTTGAGTTTTTAATGTTGTTCCTTTATATTTTTTATATCTCCATACATAAAGGTTGAACCACTTTTACTTGTCTCCATGGAAAATGAATTGATAGCTGATGTATTCAAACCGGCGGAGAGCTCTTGCATTTGGAGTTGCTACTCATTATCTTCAAATACAAAGATAAGGTTTGTTTCTTGTTCTATCATATAAGAAGAAGATATGTGTTGGAATAGACTAATTTGTCCTTCTGCATTGTAAGCCCTCCACATATGCTTCTTTTTGCAATTCGCAAACCCATACCACAGTTTCTTATACTCGTTACTGCTATATCTTTGTTACAACTTATTTTCCTCATCTTTCGTTATCTCTCTCAAAGCTTCTTTCACTATTACCGAATCATTGTAATATCTCAGTTTTTAATTTCGTCATATCATTCTGCAAAATGTTGCATCCTATGACCGCCTGCATCCTGACCTTATTATTTCTTCCTATCACATCCTTCTTCAGTTCAAAATAAAAATACCATTTCTTCTAACTATTTTCTATTTCCATCACTACTATCTTCATGATATTCTTTGTATTTAGTTGTGGTTTTGTTATTGCTTTAATATTTATTATTTTTTTTGTTGCATGTTTTGGGTTTCTAACTTTTTTCGTCGTCAACTACAATAAATCATTTCTACGTAAATAATAAATATATATGTGAGTCAACATACGAATTGGGAAAGTTAGGATTTTCATTTTGTTGTGTTGATAATGAAAAGGGGATAATTTGTGGTAATTGTTTTACGAATAGATATTGGGTTTGAAAATTTTGAGTGATGATAGATGATTTTGGGTTATGATGGATTTGTTGAGTTTTTAATGTTGTTCCTTTATATTTGTTATATCTCCATACTAAAAGCTTGAACCATTTTTAGTTGTCTCCATGGAAAATGAATTGATAACTGGTGTATTCAAACCGGTGGAGATATCTTGCATTTGGAGTTGCTACTCGCTATCTGCAAATACAAAGATAAGGTTTGTTTCTTGTTCTATCATATAAGAAGAATATATGTGGTCGAATAGACTAATTTGTCCTTCTTCATTGTACGCCCTTCACATATGTTTCTTTTAGCAATTGTAAAACACATACCACAGTTTTTTAATACTCTTTAGTCCTATATCTCTCTCACAACTTATTTTCCTCATCTTTCGTTATCTCTCTCACAACTTCTTTCACTTTTACCGAATCCTTGCAATATCTCACTTTTTAATTTCGTCTTCTCATTTTGCAAAATGTTGCATCCTATGCCCGCCTGCATCCTGACCCTATTATTTCTTCCTATCACATCCTTCTTCATTTCAAAATCAAAATGTCATTTCTTCTATCTATTTTCTATTTCCATCACTACTATCTTCATGGTATTCTTTGTATTTAGTTATAGTTTTGTTATTGCTTTAATATTTATGGTTTTTTTCTTGGAAGTTTTGAGTTTCTAACATCATTCGTCGTCAACAAAACAAATAATTTGTAGGTAAAATAAAAATATATGGTTATGTGAGAAAACATTGGGAAAGTTATGGTTTTCATTTTATGGTGTTGATAATGAAAAGGGGATAATTTGTGGTTATTGTTTTATGAATAGATATTGGGTTTGAATATTTTGAGTGATGATAGATGATTTTGTGTTATGATAGATTTGTTGAGTTTTTAATGTTGTTCATTTATATTTTTTATATCTCCATACTAAAAGCTTGAACCATTTTTACTTGTCTCCATGGAAAATGATCTAATAGCTGATGTATTCAAACCGGCAGTGAGCTCTTGCATTTGGAATTGCTACTCACTATCTTCAAATACAAAGATAAGGTTTGTTTCTTGTTCTATCATATAAGAAGAAGATATGTGTTGAAATAGACTAATTTGTCCTTCTGCATTGTAAGCCCTTCACATATGATTCTTTTTGCAATTGGCAAACCCATACCACCGTTTTTTAATACTCTACACCGCTATATCTCTCTCACAGCTTATTTTCCTCATCTTTCGTTATCTCTCTCATAACTTCTTTCACTTTTACCGAATCCTTGCAATATCTCACTTTTTAATTTCGTCTTATCATTTTGCAAAATGTTCCATCCTATGACTGTCTGCATCCTGACCCTATTATTTCTTCCTATCGCATCCTTCTTTAGTTTAAAATCAAAATACCATTTCTTCTATCTATTTTCTATTTGCATCACTACTATCTTCATGGTATTCTTTGTATTTAGTTGTGATTTTGCTATTGCTTTAATATTTATGGTTTTTTTTTGTTGCAAGTTTTTGGTTTCTAACTTCCTTCGTCGTCAACAACAACAAATGTTTTGTATGTAAAATATAAATATATGGTTATGTGAGAAAACATAAGAATTGGGAAAGTTATGGTTTTCATTTTGTTAGTGTTAATAATATAAAGGGGATAATTTGTGGTTACTCTTTTATGAATACATATTGGGTTTGAAATATTTTAGTGATGATAGATGATTTTAAGTTATGATGGATTTGTTGAGTTTTTAATGTTGTTCCTTTATGTTTTTTATATCTCCATACTTAAAGGTTGAACCATTTTTACTTGTCTCCATGGAAAATGAATTGATAGCTGATGTATTCAAACCGGCGGAGAGCTCTTGCATTTAGAGTTGCTACTCACTATCTTCAAATACAAAGATAAGGTTTGTTTCTTGTTCTATCATCACTACGCCAAAAACTGGAATAGACAGCGCACCTTAGAGGGCGCTTTTGTAATAAAGCGCCCTCTAAGGTGAAGCGAAAAAATAAGGAGGAAATAGAGGGACAACAATACATGGCGCTTTTTAGAAAGCGCCCTCTAAGGTTACCCTTAGAGGGCGCTTTTAATAAAGCGCTGTTATAAGTCCATGTGCATTTCCAGCTTATAAAGCGCTTCTAGAAAGCCTTAGAGAGCGCTTCCATAAGCGCCCTCTTAGGCCCCCTTTAGAGGGCGCTTTTTTTCCACAAGCGTCCTCTAAGGTCCCCTTTAGTAAACATTAAAATTATAACATATTGTGCGTTTTGTTATTTCACTCTCTGTTATTTTCGTTCTTTTTCACGTTAGGGTTCTAAGGCGTTCTCCTTCCACCTCTGTTAGATCTACGACGTTTCCTCCTTCTACCAATCAAAGGTACACGATGCATACATTATTACTTGCACTATTGCTTTGTTTTAGCTTTGCCCCATTTCAGTTTTATGTTATTGTTGTCTATGCTACGTTTGTTTCGACCTGTAAAGTTTCAATATTCATAGTCATTTAAATAGTTTGGGTTTATTAGGCAATTGACAGTTGGTTTTTAGTGACCATGATAGCGCATGCAATGGGACTACATTACCCAGTAGTTAGGGTTATACGACCTATGAACATCTGATTTTGTGTCAACACCAGTATCATTAGAAACCTAGGTTTGAATGTGTTTGAATTCTTCATTAACAGCCAACCAGTACATAGCGTAGCTAGTAACTTAAGAAGTTTAGGTATGGATGTTATTTGATAGAGTAAATGGAGACATGAATGCCCTACACAGAGTATCTTCTGAAATTGGTTTCTCTTCTGAAATTGTTTTTTGTTTATTCTAATTAGTAATGGATAATACATGGATGTCTTCCAATCGATTGTCGAGAGAGTACGAGAATGGGGTATCAGAATTCGTTAAGTTTGCCGTTGCGCACGCCGAAGACCCCAGTAGAATGATATGTCCTTGCTTGGGTTGTTGTTATGGGAAACGGGTTGACGCAGTTCAGTTGACATCGCATCTAATGAGGCATGGAATTGATCGAAGTTATACATGTTGGAATTTGCATGGTGAGAAAAGTAACGAGAATGTTGAACCGGGGGATAGTACGACCTGCCTCAAACTATAGTGGCGCAGATACATACGATTGTGATCGAGTTGAAGAGATTGCAGAAGCACTTGAAGGAGATCTTAAGGATTGTCCCGAAATGTTTGAGAGGTTGGTAAGTGATGCAGAGAAACCTTTGTATGATGGTTGCACTAAATTCACAAGATTGTCTGCGGTATTAAAGTTGTACAACTTAAAGGCGGGCAATGGATGGTCGGATAAAAGTTTCACAGAGTTATTAGCCCTTTTGAAAGATATGCTTCCTGAGGATAATGTTCTTCCCAATCGAACATATGAGACCAAAAAGATGTTGTGCTCTATTGGCATGAGCTATGATAAGATACATGCATGTCCAAACGATTGCGTTTTGTTTCGAAATGAGTATGCATCATTAAATGAGTGTCCTAAATGCGGTGTCTCGCGATATAAGAACAAGTTGTCTCCAGCAAAAGTCTTGTGGTATTTTCCTGTTATTCCGAGATTTAGACGCATGTTTCGTAGTGAAACCGATTCAAGACACTTGACGTGGCATGCAGATGAAAGAATTATAGATGGAAAGTATCGACATCCGGCAGATTCACCACAGTGGTTGAAAATTGATAATGATTATCCTGAATTTGGAGAAGAATCAAGAAACCTTCGCTTGGCATTATCTACTGATGGAATGAACCCACACGGTATCCAGAGTATCTCACACAGTACATGGCCTGTGATTATTATGATTTATAACCTACCTCCATGGCTATGTATGAAGCGTAAGTACATGATGTTGTCTATGTTGATTTCTGGACCTAAACAACCAGGGAATGACATAGACGTGTACTTGAAGCCCTTAATCGAAGATTTAAAGATTTTGTGGGAGACCGGTGTGGAGGTTTATGATGGATATAGGAAAGAAAGTTTCAACTTGAGGGCGATGTTGTTTGGCACAATTAATGATTTTTCAGCATACGGAAATCTATCAGGGTATAGCATAAAAGGTCAATGTGCGTGTCCTATTTATGAAGATAAAACAGATTGGAAGCGCTTGGAGTTTGGTCAGAAGAATGTCTTTCTCGGTCATCGGAGATTCTTAAATTCAAATCATCACTACCGTGGATGGAGAAAGGCGTTCAATGGAGAGACAGAACAAGGCAGAGCTCCACCTATATTGACGGGTGATCAAATTTTTGAAAAGGTGAAAGATTTGGATACTCAATTTGGCAAGCCTTTTGCCCACACACTTGTCAAAAGTGGGTGGAAGAAGAGGTCAGTTTTTTTTGAATTGCCGTATTGGAAGTCCTTGTATGTGAGACATTTTCTTGATGTTATGCATATTGAAAAAAAATGTATTTGAAAGTGTTATTGGCACGTTACTCAATATACAAGGAAAGTCTAAGGATGGCCTTAAGGCAAGAAAGGACTTGATAGCGATGGGAATAAGAACTGAATTAGGACCCTTGAAGAAAGGAAAACGAACATATCTACCGCCTGCTACTTATACTCTATCTAGAAAGGAGAAAAAAACATTGTGTAAGTTTCTAAGTGAAGTTAAAGTTCCAGAAGGGTACTCTTCAGATATTAGAAGACTTGTGTCTATGAAAGACCTCAAGTTAAAGAGTTTAAAGACCCATGATTGCCATGTTATAATGGAACATTTTCTCCCAATAGGTATACGTTCTATTCTTCCAGAAAAAGTAAGAAGCTCTATAACTAAGTTGTGTTCTTTCTTCAAGTCAATTTGCAGTAAGGTGATCAATCCTGCGATCTTACCAATGTTGCAAAAAGAAATCGTTATTACTTTGTGTGAGCTTGAAATGTTTTTTCCTCCATCATTTTTTGACATAATGGTACATCTAGTTGTTCATCTTGTGAAAGAGACACAATTGTGTGGACCAGCTTATATGAGATGGATGTACCCTGTTGAACGTTATATGAAAATATTAAAAGGGTACGTGAAGAACCGAAGTCGACCAGAAGGTTGTATGGTTGAAAGATACATTGTTGAAGAAGCGATTGAGTTTTGTACTGAATATTTGTCTAATGTTCAGTCAATCGGACTCCCCAAGTCTCAGCTTGTCGAAAAGAAAGAAGGAAAAAATCTAATTGGATAAAAAATTGTGGCAGTATCAAGGGTCGAACGGGATCAAGTGCATTTGTATGTTCTGCACAATGAGAATGAGGTTTAGCCGTATGTTGAAATTCACAAGGATGTTCTCCAAGGTTTAAATCCCAATAGAAATGAAAATTGGATAGTACGAGAGCATAATCGATGTTTTATACCTTGGTTTAAGGATCATATTTATTCAAAGTATTATTCAGATCCCGCTTCAATAACAGAAAGGTTGAGATGCTTAGCATATGGTCCAAGTTTCCATGTTTTTTCTTATAGCGCATACGCGATTAATGGATACACATTTTATACCAAAGAACAAGATGATAAAAGTACTATGCAGAATAGTGGTGTCACCGTGGTAGCTGAAGCAATGCACATATCAAGTGTGAAGGACTTAAACCCCAAATTTGCAAATCTGTCGTATTTTGGTGTTATCGAGCGCATTTGGGTGTTTGATTATGAGAAGTTTCAGATTCCTATATTTGGTTGCAAGTGGGTTGAAAATAATAACGGCATTCGAATGGATAAGTCAGGATTTTTGCAAGTGGATCTTAATAGGGTGGGATACAAAGATGAGTCTTTTATTCTAGCCTCTCAAGCTAGACAAGTGTTCTATGTCAATGATCCGAAAAGTACGAAATGGTCTATAGTTCTTTTTTCCAACAAAGTAATTGATGAAAACACTGGAGATCAAGGTGATATTGATGTTGAGATTGAATCGTTTACCAGAAATGATCAAGATGAGAATATTATATCAAATGATTCATATATTAGAAATGATCATAATGAGGGTATTTGGATCAATCCAACCGTCCGTGTTGTTAAGAGACATGTAGAACATATTCCAACCAAGAAAAGAAAGAGAACTTAGTGAAAAAGGTACAGGTCAAATGATTTTAATTGTTTTCTTTATTACAAGTAAAATGACTTTTATGATTTTAATTGTTTTTACATTTGTCATCTGATTTTAATTGTTTTCTTTATTACATGTAAAATGGCTATTATGAAGTCAATCATTCGTGCAAGGGGCAAGGGATACTTGAAAGTATCAATTGATATTTGTTTAGATGGAGATGTTCCATTGTCGTCAAGCCTCATTCGCGTAGATGATGATGCTGGATATTTGAAAGTATCCCTCTACGACAATGGAACATGTCCATCTAAACAAATATCAATTCTATCTTCAAAAGATAAGGGACCAAAAATATAAGGGGATTACGCAGCAAATCGAGTCAGTTGCATAAAAAAAAAAGGTATAAACACAATTATATGATATTTATGCATAGAAAATGTTAATTCTTGATCTTATACATCACCTAACTAATTTTATGATATTTTAGGTTCATGCTATTGATATTGAACAAAAAGAGGTTGTTGCTAAGAAGACTGCTGTTAGGAAAAAAAACATACATCTCAGAGATGCTTTTGCTACTTAGTTTTATTTCTTTTTAAGTTATGAATTGGTTGTATATTTAGAATCTTTAGAAGTTAAACGATTATGTATCAGTGGATTGTTGTATATGTATGGATTGTTGTATATAAGGCTTGTTGAATGCAATGTGTGAAAAAGGGCTTCAAATTATACAGTTTTGGGTGTACTGCTTCAATATACAGGTTGTCTAAAATAAATAAATAAATATAGCGCTTTTTAAAAAAAAAATTAAATAACCACCCACTTTAGAGGGCGCTTCCCAAAATAAGCGCCCTCTAAACCCTTTAAATTTCCACTTTAGAGGGCGCTTTCCAGTAAAAGCGCCCTCTAAACCCTTAAAAGTTTCCACTTTAGAGGGCGCTTTCCAGTAAAAGCACCCTCTAAACCCTTAAATGTTTCCACTTTAGAGGGCGCTTTCTATAAAAAGCGCCCTCTAAAGTGGCCCTTAAAGGGCTTAAAGAGTCACTTTAGACAGCGCTTTCACCAGGAAAAAAAGCGTTGTCTTTACCTATGCCAGCGCCAGATTAGAGGGCGCTTTAAAGCGCTGTTATAGGCCAAAAAAAGTGCCCTCTTTTCCCTAATTTGGCGTAGTGCATATAAGAAGAAGATATGTGTTGGAATAGACTAATTTGTCCTTCTGCATTGTAAGCCCCCCACATAATGTTCATTTTGCAATTCGCAAACCCATACCACAGTTTTTTTATACTCGTTACTGCTATATCTCTGTTATAACTTATTTCCGTCATCTTTCGTTATCTCTCTCAAAGCTTTTTTCACTATTACCGAATCATTGTAATATCTCAATTTTTAATTTCGTCTTATCATTCTGCAAAATGTTGCATCCTATGACCGCCTGCATCCTGACCCTATTATTTCTTCCTATCACATCCTTCTTCAGTTCAAAATAAAAATACCATTTCTTCTAACTATTTTCTATTTCCATCACTACTATCTTCATGGTATACTTTGTATTTAGTTGTGGTTTTGTTATTGCTTTAATATTTATGGTTTTTTTTGTTGCAAGTTTTGGGTTTCTAACTTCCTTCGTCGTCAACAATAACAAATGATTTGTACGTAAAATATAAATATATGGTTATGTGAGAAAACATAAGAATTCGGAAAGTTAGGGTTTTCATTTTGTTGGTGTTTATAATGAAAAGGGGATATTTTGTGGTAATTGTTTTACGAATAGATATTGGGTTTGAAAATTTTGAGTGATAATAGATGATTTTGTGCTATGATGGATTTGTTGAGTTTTTAATGTTGTTCCTTTATATTTGTTATATCTCCATACTAAAAGCTTGAACCATTTTTACTTGTCTCCATGGAAAATGAATTGATAACTGATGTATTCAAACCGGAGGAGAGATCTTACATTTAGAGTTGCTACTCGCTATATGAAAATACAAAGATAAGGTTTGTTTCTTGTTCTATCATATAAGAAGAATATATGTGGTCGAATAGACTAATTTGTCCTTCTTCATTGTAAGCCCTTCACATATGATTCTTTTTGCAATTGTAGAACACATACCAGAGTTTTTTAATACTCTTTACTCCTATATCTCTCTCACAACTTATTTTCCTCAACTTTCGTTATCTCTCTCACAACTTCTTTCACTTTTACTGAATCCTTGCAATATCTCACTTTTTAATTTCATCTTCTCATTTTGCAAAATGTTGCATCCTATGACCGCCTGCATCCTGATCCTATTATTTCTTCCTATCACATCCTTCTTCAGTTCAAATTCAAAATACCATTTCTTCTATCTATTTTCTATTTCCATCACTACTATCTTCATGGTATTCTTTGTATTTAGTTGTAGTTTTGCTATTGCTTTAATATTTATGGTTTTTTTTCTTGGAAGTTTTGGGTTTCTAACATCATTCGTCGTCAACGGCAACAAATAATTTGTAGGTAAAATAAAAATATATGGTTATGTGAGAAAACATTGGGAAAGTTATGGTTTTCATTTTGTTGGTATTGATAATGAAAAGGGGATAATTTATGGTTACTCAATTATGAATAGATATTGGGTTTGAATATTTTGAGTGATGATAGATGATTTTGTGTTACAATAGATTTGTTGATTTTTTAATGTTGGTCCTTTATATTTGTTATATCTCCATACTAAAAGCTTGAACCATTTTTACTTGTCTCCATGGAAAATGAATTGATAGCTGATGTATTCAAACCGGTAGTGAGCTCTTGCATTTGGAATTGCTACTCACTATCTTCAAATACAAAGATAAGGTTTGTTTCTTAATCTATCATATAAGAAGAAGATATGTGTTGGAATAGACTAATTTGTCCTTCTCAATTGTAAGCCCTTCACATATGTTTCTTTTTGCAATTGGCAAACCCATACCACAGTTTTTTAATACTCTATACCGCTATATATCTCTCACAGCTTATTTTCCTCATCTTTCGTTATCTCTCTCATAACTTCTTTCACTTTTACCGAATCCTTGCAATCTCACTTTTTAATTTCGTCTTATCATTTTGCAAAATGTTCCATCCTATGACTGCCTGCATCCCGACCCTATTATTTCTTCCTATCACATCCTTCTTCAGTTCAAAATCAAAATACCATTTCTTCTATCTATTTTCTATTTGCATCACTACTATCTTCATGGTATTCTTTGTATTTAGTTGTGATTTTGCTATTGCTTTAATATTTATGGTTTTTTTTGTTGCAAGTTTTGGGTTTCTAACTTCCTTCGTCGTCAAGAACAAAAAATGATTTATATGTAAAATATAAATATATGGTTATGTGAGAAAACATAAGAATTGGGAAAGTTATGGTTTTCATTTTGTTAGTGTTGATAATGAAAAGGGGATAATTTGTGGTTACTGTTTTATGAATACATATTGGGTTTGAAAATTTTGAGTGATGATAGATGATTTTGTGTTATGATGGATTTGTTGAGTTTTTAATGTTGTTTCTTTAAATTTTTTATATCTCCATACTTAAAGGTTGAACCATTTTTACTTGTCTCCATGGAAAATGAATTGATAGCTGATGTATTCAAACCGGCGGAGTGCTCTTGCATTTGGAGTTGCTACTCACTATCTTCAAATACAAAGATAAGGTTTGTTTCTTGTTCTATCATATAAGATGAAGATATGTGTTGGAATAGACTAATTTGTCCTTCTGCATTGTAAGCCCTCCACATATGCTTCATTTTGCAATTCGCAAACCTATACCACAGTTTTTTTATACTCGTTACTGCTATATCTCTGTTACAACTTATTTTCCTCATCTTTCGTTATCTCTCTCAAAGCTTCTTTCACTATTACCGAATCATTGTAATATCCCAGTTTTTAATTTCGTCTTATCATTCTGCAAAATGTTGCATCCTATGACCGCCTGCATCCGGACCCTATTATTTCTTCCTATCACATCCTTCTTGAGTTCAAAATAAAAATACCATTTCTTATAACTATTTTCTATTTCTATCACTACTATCTTCATGGTATTCTTTGTATTTAGTTGTGGTTTTTTTATTGCTTTAATATTTATGGTTTTTTTGTTGCAAGTTTTGGGTTTCTAACTTTCTTCGTCGTCAACAGCAACAAATGATTTGTACGTAAAATATAAATATATGGTTATGTGAGAAAACATAAGAATTGGGAAAGTTAGGGTTTTCATTTTGTTGGTGTTGATAATGAAAAGGGGATCATTTGTGGTAATTGTTTTACGAATAGATATTGGGTTTGAAAATTTTGAGTGATAATAGATGATTTTGTGTTATGATGGATTTTTTGAGTTTTTAATGTTGTTCCTTTATATTTGTTATATCTCTATACTAAAATCTTGAACCATTTTTACTTGTCTCCATGAAAAATGGATTGATAGCTGATGTATTAAAACCGGTGGAGATTTCACCACTTTTACAATGTGTTGGAAATCCACCACAACCTATGGAGAATTTCAATCAATCTTGATGAACAAGATTGTTATCACCTATACAATAACAATGAAAAGAGAAGAACAATGGATAAAGTAATTAAAGAACGTTGAAGATGAAGAGTAATAAAACTTTGTAGAGTTTCTCTTTGCTCACAAACCTTCTTATTCACTTTGCAACTACAAAATACTGTAAATTAAAATGTTATGAATACTTTGTCCACTTCATTATAAAAATAAGGGTTACTCCCTCTATTTATTGATTTAGGTTAACTTTGACCTCAAGCCATAGCCCAAAACTATAAAAGCCCAAAATATCTAACACTACTAAAATAGGCCTAAGTCGAAATACTATGTGAAGTAACATGCTTCGACACTTCAACACACTAACACAATTCAACACACTAGGTGGTTCGACACTTCCTTGTTCCTGTTGAGCAACCTGCTTCGATAAAAGGAATTACAATTCAACACACCACCTAATACATTGTGTCTAAGTTACCTACATTCATCATAGCTCTTAGTCTTCTGAACACTTCGACATGCACTCCCTTTGTCATGATGTCTGCAATTTGATTCTCAGTTCTGCAGTGTTCCACATTCATCTTCCCATCTCCTACCTACTCTCAAAGATAATGGAACCTTATCTCGATGTGCTTACTTCGACCATGTGCTATCGGATTCTTCGCCAGATTGATAGTTAACATGATGTCGATCTTCATGGTAATTGCTCCATGACTCTTCGCTGTTATCTCTTCGACCAGATTCACCATCCACGTTGCTTGACATGCACAAAGGGAAACAACTATATATTCTGCTTCGCACGCTGATAATGCCACTAATGTCTCTTTTCTCGAACGACAAGCAACTGGTGCACCACCTAGCATAAACACATAGCCAGTTTTGGATTTTCGATCCTCAGTATCCCTACACCAACTTGAGTCAGTGTACCTCACTAGTTTGCATTCTTTTCCTTCATCGGCTGCAGGAAATAAAATGCCATAGTCGAGAGTTCCTTTCAGGTACCTTAGTATCCTCTTCATCGCTAGTAGATGTGATACCTTTGGCTTCTGCATGAACCTACTCACCATACATACACTGTATGCTAAGTCAGGCCTTGTATGACAAAGGTATCAAAGTGGCCCAATAAGTTTTCTATTTTGGGTAGGGTCGACATTATTTCCATCTGAATCTTTTGACAATTGTAATTTGGGCTCAACCGGAGTCGAAGTTAGGTTGCAATCTTGCATCTCAAATTTGTTGAGTATTTCTCCTGCATACCTACTTTGATGCATCATCAAACCTCTACCACTCTTGTAGAATTCGATGCCAAGGAAATATGAAATGTCACCCAGATCTGACATTTTGAATTCCTTGTTGAGATCACCTTTGAAGTCTTCGATCTCCTTCTTGCAGCTACCTGTTATCAATAGGTCATCGACATAGAGACATAGTATAAGCAATTCACTCTTGCTTATTCTTACATATACTCCATGTTCAGATTTGCACTTCACAAATTCCTTATCCCTTAGAAAGCCATATATCATCTTGTTCCAAGCTCTTGGAGCTTGTTTAAGTCCGTATAGGGCTTTATGCAGCATGTACACCTTTCTTTCTTCGCCTTGTTTCACAAATCCAGCTAGTTATGCAACATAAACTTCTTCTTCTAAGGGGCCATTCAGGAATGAATATTTCACCTCCATCTGGCACATCTGTCAATTATTCATGTTTGCTAGACCAACAACCAACCTAATTGTTTCGATCCTAGTAACAGGTGCAAAAACTTCGTCGAAGTCAATTCCTTCTCTCTGAAGAAATCCTTTCGCCACAAGTCTCTCCTTGTGTCTAGTCATTTCTCCTTTGGGATTCAACTTCACCTTGTATACCCACTTCACATCGATTGCCTTCTTGTCTTGGGGAAATTCGACAAGTGACCAAGTGTAGTTGACTTCGATTGACTTTAGTTCTTTGTTCATTGCTTTCATCCACTTCAAATCTTTCAATTCCCCAGTTGCATTGACTGGTTCGACATCTGTGTAGAAAGCATAGTGTACCAGCTCGCCTTCTTCATTGACCATATCATCTGATGTAATATCACATTCTTGCAATCTTGCAGGCATGTGTCTTGTTCTTTGAGGTCTGCTTGGGCATGCTTCACCTCTGACTTCTTCCTGTTGAACTTCTCTTTCGACTTCACTAGCTGGTTCATCATAAAAGATTCTCACTGAATCTTTCTTGACATTCTCAGTTCAATCCCACTCCTTAAGCTCATCTATGATCACGTCCCTGCTTATCATCACTTGCTTATTCACTGGGTCGAACAACTTGTATCCTTCAGTCGAATGATATCCTATTAGAATCATCTGACTCGACTTGTCATCAAGTTTTCTTCTTAACTGATCTGGCACATGTCTATGTGCTATAGATCCAAACACCTTCAGATGACTCAAGCTAGGCTTGACACCAGACTAACATTCTTCTAGCGTGATTCCTTCTAGCTTCTTCGTCGGACATCTGTTCAGGATATATGTCGCAGCCGACACAGCTTCTCCCCATAATTCTTTGGGTAGATGCTTGCCTTTCAACATACTTCTAACCATATTCATGATGGTTTTGTTCTTCCTTTCTGCAACTCCATTCTGTTGTGGAGTGTAGGATGACACCACCTCATGCATAATCCTTTCTTTCACACATAATGCATCAAAATCTTTTGAAACATATTCTTCACCACCATCAGTCCTCAGAATCTTGATCTTTCGATCATATATTTAAACTTGACAAATACCTCGATCACTTCACTTTTCTTCTTGATCAAGTAAGACCATAGTTTTCGACTGAAATCATCTATGAATGTAATAAAGTATTTGTTACCTCCATCAGTGTATATGACTTCAAGAATTATCTTCGACCTTCTTCCTGCATCCTTACTAAAGTTGTTCTTATGCTGCTTCGCTTGCACATGTGTGTAGCACCTCAAATTTGCCCTCCTCATTCATGCATTCATTTTAGGTCATTTAACATTTCATATTGCATTTCATCATGTCAATCAGAATTAGCTCCAAGAGTTTGTCTTCCAAGAAGCTTGGGTATCATCCAAGTCACTTTGTGGGTTCTATCTGAATGATCAGTCAACACAAGGGAAATTGTGCATCAACTAGGGTTTTTCTCAACACTCAAGGAAGTTTGTATTCATCTGGGTATCAAGGGTGCATCACCATCCTCATGATCTTTATTTCCTCAAATTTTCATTTCTTATCAGCAAAGTTTATCTGAATTAGGGTCTGACCTCTGGTCAACTTTGGTCTACTAAAGCAGTCAAAGTAGGGTTCCTCAAGGATTGAGGTGCATTCTTGGTTTGAAGGTCTTATGGATGTTGTATAGAGCTCTTGGGAGCTAGGGTTTCATTTTCAGAGGTTTTCTTTAAAGGATCAAGCTTAATGGGCTCAGTACAGTTCAAAATTCAACTGTGAAGTCAAAAGTCAAATGTTGGTCAACTGAGGGTCAAATGGCTAGGGAATGACTTGAGATACTTCCAACATGTTCAAATGGGGTCTATTCATCATTCAAACCATTAATCTTGAAGGAACAAAGGTCCAGTGCACAGGTTACCAAATTTAGAAAGATGACCTGAGCTGTCATGCTCGCTAGGCGAGCAGAATGGTTCGCCTAGAGAGCCCTAAGATAAGCCACCAGAGTCACTTGCGCCCAGAAGAAACTTCCTGAACTGTCATGCTCGCTAGGCGAGAAATCCTTCGCTAGGCGAAGCCCACGCTTCCTCCTTCGCTCCAGCGAACCTTGATGATGTGGCTACTGGAATTGCTCGCTAACCTGCTCGCTGGATGCTCGCCTAGAGAGTAATTGCTAGCTATGATTTTATCCATGTCTGGGAGTGTTCGCTGGAACCTCGCTAAGTGCTCGCCTAGCGAGCCCTTCGCTACCTCACTCGCCTAACGAGCTTGCTGATGTACCAAGAAAATTATCAAAAGCAAGGGCGGTTTTGAACTTTTTCTCAGACATGACAGTTGTAGATCTTTGTCTCCCCTTTCCAAAAAGTCCTATTTCAAGGCCATATGATGAATGGTTGAAGAGTTATGGTTCTTGAATGATGAAGTGTGCATGAAGGCTTTAAAAAGGCATAACTTGAGATTGACAAGTCCAATTGGTGTGGCTCTTTTTGCTATGGTTTTGTTTTGAGAAATACTTCAAAAGGGCATGCAAAATGACCTATAATTTTGCATGATTCATCAATGGTGCAAGTCATTTTTCAAGCTTTCTTGCATGAAAAGTCAAAAGGACACAAGTTGACATCATGGAATATTCTCACATGTCAATCATTGGGAATTTATTTAGCATTGTTTTTTGGGCCAAATCCACCTTGGAATTTGAGCCCATGCATTCCCACATGTGTGGAAAAGTCATGCATGCACAAAAATTACACCTTTGCAAAATTGTCATTAAACATCATTTTATGTTATTTCTTTCATATAATCATGATTAATCAAGTCTCAAGAGAAGATTAATGCATTAAACAAGGTTGTCCATGTGCAAATAAGGGGGGTGTTTCCAAAATAGCCAAAAATGATCATGGACTTGAAACTCTTTCATTTGAGCCCACCAAGCCACAAAAATGAGGGGATAAACTCTAAAAATGAAATGAAGCAAAACCCTAATCCGTGCAACCTCCATACACTCTGAAAAACTCACTTTCCAAAAATCATCTCATACTTGATTCTCATCAAATCTCTCCATACATCCATGGAAAATGAAAATCAATAGCATATTCTTGATCTACACACTCTAAGGATCACAAACCACCCTTCATTTGAGCCATTCCAAGCAGTTTCTAAACAGAGCTTTAATGGAGGTTGCTTCTTGAATCTCAAGATCTGGACCGTTTCAAGCACAATCAAAGGTAGCAAACATTCATAGAAGTTCAAGGGAGGTATTCTGGAGCTTATCTCATCACCATACTGAAGTTTCGGAAGGCGCCATTTCCGGTAACTCAAATTTCGACTCTCTTATTTCGCTCATTTCTTATGCCTAAATGAAACTATATGCTATGGTGATGATGTAGATGTGTTTACTTTTTAAAATGATGCAATATTGAGTGAGAATTTTTTATTTAAAGTTTTGATGTTCAAACTTGTTGGTTGTGATTTGAGAGATTGGTGAGGATTCATGAAAAACTAATGTGAAGTTCCGGGCCGCGCGTGGAGGAGGCCGCCGTCGGAGGTGGTCGGAATCCTATCGGCGTTACTATTCATGGTCGGAGTTGTCTTGAGGAAGAAGATGACCCCATAGCCGTTAGATCGCTTTGACTTTATTTGACTTCTGTTTTGATCCAAAGGCCCACGATTTTTCTGATTTTTGTTTTTATTTATTTTTATTAATCACTTAAGTGACTTGTGTGACCAATTGACATTGTTGCATATGTGTCACATGCCATGTACATATTTCACCCCGTTTTATTTTATTTTTTAAAAATAGAAAAAATACCCAAAAAAATCTTAAATTGTTTTGTGAGTGATCCCTGATGAGTCCTTGATTTTTGGTACCATTGCCCAATTATTTCATGACATGTGGAATTTAATATGAATTTCTGATTCATTTATGTGTATTTTTGACCATTTGTATTCAAACCTTCATGAAATCCCATATTTTAATCATTCTGACCCAAGCCTTTGCACACACCATCCTCATACATGATACTAAGATGTGGTAAGTGGTTTGATTATTTTCTATGTCATTTTGCTAAGGTTTGACACATGAATTTAAATGTTGCATTTTAGGACATGTTTTTGCATTCTCAATTTCTCGATTTTTGTTTTCAGATTAAATGAATCTGGATGATCCTGATTTTTTGCATGATGTTTATATATGCTTAGTGGAACCTTGTGTTAAATTCCCATGAATTTAAGATGCATTTTCAGTTTGATTTGGATTTTTGAAGTTGATGTTTGCATTTTAGTCCCTATTTTGATGCTTGCTGAGCATGAGGCACTTGTGCCATTTCCTTTGAGTGTTGAAACCAATCCTTTTGCACATGTTTTAGTATGTATATCATGTCTTGATGTGTGGATCCTTGCCCCATGACTTTGAGTTTTGATACCCTTTTGATGCATTTGTTTGACAAGAGGTTTAGGCCTCCTATTCTTGGTTGTTTTTGCGAACTTTTGCGAACTTTAATAGTATGATTCATGTGGTTACACTTTGATTCTGGTTTGGTGCCTTTGCACATGTGTTCTCCCCTGTTCTATGCTGCTTCTATTAAGTCTTTGTGCATTTATTCATAATGAGCTCCTTTTTGCATTCATTTGAGCATGAAAGACGCATTAGAGTTTCATGATACACTTTGTTTGATTTTGATCCAAAAGTGATTCTATGCTTATGATATGAACTTGGAGGTTTGCATATTGGTTACATAACTCATTTGACATGCTTATGATGTGCATACCTTGCTGCCATGTTCATTTCATCTTGACACATAATTGCATGAACTTGTCTATAATGCTTTTGTTGCATTTTGAGATGTTTTGGACATGATTGACTTTCACTTTGCTAAGTTGGATTTATATGACTTTTGATTGATATTTTAGGAGTCATGTGGTTCTGTTTGTGTGCTTGATTGTCTAATCCTTGACTCTTGCCTCATGCTTTTACCTTTTATGACTCATTGTTGAAGTTGAAGCACTTTGAACTTGTATGTTGACTTGTTTGACTTTGATGCATCTTTGGATGTTTAGTGTTTTTGCTTTGATCTTGTTGAGTTGAGTTCTTGAGACACTTATTGAATTGATGTCACTTCTGACTTGGTGCTATTGTATCCTCCTTTCATCATTCATGCTTTGTTATGACACGCTTTCTATTGCATCCGTGCACTGTTTACCTGACACTGTTGTTGCTATGATTCTTCTGTTTGGTGCAACTCTTGATTGCACCCCATATTGTTATTCTAACTTGTTTGTTGAGTTTTTGTGAGGGCTCACACGACTCTTGAAGAGATAGCTTGCTTGGTATTCCACTTTATTTGTGGGATACCATTTGGAGATTTTATTCTGATTGCTTTGCTGACTTGCTTTCTTTGATGGTGCTAGCTTGAGAGATCTCTGGGTTTCTTGTTTCTTTAGTTGTTGTTACTTCGGATCTTTATCCGTGTGGTAGATTCCTTGATCCCTTTTACATCTTTCCAGCATTTTACTGCTTTCTTAGCTGGAAGACCTCGATAGGAGGCAATGTTTTTGTGTGTTTACTTGTGTGCCCAAAGACCTCCAAGAGGAGGCATCAGTGCTAAAGACCTCCATGAAGAGGCAATTGGCGGATAAAAGGGATTAGTAGTAAATCCCCCGTTATTCAGTGTGTTGTTCTTTATGCTCGCACTACGTGTCGATGCTTCAGAACAAAAGCCCAAGATCTTTTGTCCGGTCAGTCAGTGGAGAGGGTTCCATCTTTCTGAACCCCCACGCTTTGTCATGAGCTTACCCTGTCCAGGGTTAAGTGCTATGAGGTCTTATCCTCATTACCCTTTTGATCTGCTCACCCTGACGTTCAATGTCAGTGGTTAAGAGCCCATTTGATTACCTTTCCATGGCTTGTTTGTCGAGGTTGATATGACCCCTCTTGACTAAAGCCCTACCCATGTATGTTTGAGCCCCCTTGTTGGTGCGTTTACTTTATGTTATGTGTTTTTGTGTGGTGTGATCGTCTCCCCATAGGACTGCTAGGCTTCGTATAGTCTCTCGTTTGCATGTCAATTAAGGTAGCACGGTTCCTTCGTCTAGGACTTCCTTTTTGCATGAGCATTCCTAAAACACAAACAAACTCTTTGATTTTCTTTTCTTGAGAACACGTTAACTCCTTCTACTACAGGTGAGTAAGTCTCCAAAGGTCGAGCATCTGGTAGATTGCGTAGTAACGTCGTTCATCTAAAAAACACAAAACAAACAAAAATAGGTTAGCCGAGCTACGGTGCTCTGATTCTCAATCCTTCTTGAGATACGTATGCAGCAGGGTAGGGCCTGTGCGAGCAATAACTCTTTCTTTTCCCTACTTTGATTTTCTCTCTTTCGCATCGCATATAGGACTTTTTATACACACACTTTAGACATAAATAGCAAGCGTGGATCCTGTGGAGTACCACAGACGTGGAGGGGTGCGATAACCTTCCCTTCACGTAACCGACCCCCTTACTCAGTTTTCTTTGGTTCGAGACTTTGTTTTATTCGTTCCCTCTTGGTTATGCAGTACTACCTTTCTCTCCTTTTGGGATAAAAGTACATAGCTGGCGACTTTACTCTTTTTTCGCGCCACTCTTTTTCGCGTTTGTACTTGGATTCGGGAAATCTGGGGAGCGACAATATGCTTCACACACTTCGTTTGGAATGCCGATTTTTGGTAATCCTGAAACCATATTTCTTTTCTTCAAATTTGAGATGGCCAAGTCTATAATGTTATATCCATTTATCTCTATTGGTTGCAGTTGCAAGGCACCTATGCTCCATCACATTAAGCTCAATCTGGAAGGTTCTATGTTGAGACATTGGAGCCTTCAAGATCAACCTTCTATTTGAGTCGAGAACTCTCATCATCTTGTCTTTGATCAACACTTTGTAGTTCTTTTTTACTTACTACCATATGCTGAGAAAATTTCTCTTCATGTCTGGTATATACAACACATTTGAAATTACTGACGTCTTGTCATCTTTTCTCATAATCAGAACATCACCAACACCTTCAGCTGCTAGAGTGATGTCATTTGCAAATTTCACCATGTTCTTCATTGAGGGCTTTATGTTGACAAACCAATTTTTTCTTTCAGACATGTGTGATGAGCATCCTGAGTCCAAATACCATTGGTCCTTGAATCTCTCTTCATCTCTTGTTGTAACCATCAACGACGTCTCTTCTTGTTCATGTTTCGCCAGCTTTGCATAAGTTTCTTGATTCCTTTACTTTTCTGGACAATCACTATAATAATGACCATACTTATGACAATTGTAACACTGAATGTGACTCTTGTCTGGTTTTTTACCACCACTTCTTCCTCTACCTGCAACACTACCTCTTTGGTTGCCTTGGTTCTAGGGTTTTCTCTGACTCGGCCAGTTTCTCTCTTGCTGATTTCGACTAGTCAAATTTTTGTAGACTCCCTTACCTTTGTTGTCATTCCAACTTCCTTTGCCTTTCCTTTCGTTTGTTGATTGAGCCTGCAAAGCCATATCACTCTTTGACTTTTCTACAACTCTTTCAGCCATTCTTTGTTCATGAGATTCAAGTGTACCCTGACGTTCTTCCTTTGTCAGTTTTGACAAATCTTTTAACTTTTCTATGGCTACTACCACGCAGTCGAACTTTGGAGCCAACGACCTCAAGATCTTTCCAACAACGGATCTTGATGTCAACACTTCTCCACATACCTTGATTTGATTCACCAGTTTCGTATCCTTGGTGAAGAAATCAATTATGCTTTCATTGTCTTCCATCTGAAGCAATTCATACGTCCTTTTGTGAGTTTGTAATCTCACCTCTTTCACTTTCTTCGCGCCTCCAAACGACTTCTCCATAATTTTCAATGCTTCTTTATCTAACTCTGCATCACTAACCTTTTCAAAGTTATCTGAATCAATACATTGATGGATTATAAAGAGAGTTTTATAATCTTTCTTCTTCAATTCTTTATGTGCAACCTTTTCTTGATCAGTCGCGTCTTCTGCAAGCGTTGCTACTCATTCCTTCACAAGATCCAAAAGATCTTGATAACCTAACACAACCTTTATCTTCTTGCACCAATTCTCATAAATGTTGCTCTTGAGAATCTGAAGATTTGCTGGAAAATGTCAGTTTGGATGATTCATTGTCATGGTGATTTTCTTCCTACGAATCGTTTAACCGGAGCTCTTGATACCAAATGTTAGAAATCCACCACAACCAATGGAAAATTTCAATCAATCTTGATGAACAAGATTGTTATCGCCCACACAATAATAATGAAAAGAGAAGAACAATGGAGAAAGAAAGTAAAGAACGATGAAGAAGAAGAGTAACAAAATTTTGCAGAGTTTCTCTCTGCCCATAAACCTTCTTATTCACTTTACAACTATAAAATATTGTGAATTACAATGTTATCAATACTTTATTCACTTCATTACAAAAAAAAGGTTACTCCCTTTATTTATAGATTTAGGTTAACTTGGATCTCAAGGCAAAACCCAAAACTATAAAAGTCTAAAATAGCCAACACTACTAAAATAGGCCTAAGTCGAAATACTGTATGAAGTAATATGTTTCGACACTTCGACACACTAACATAATTCAACACACTAGGTGGTTTAACACTTCCTTGTTTCTGTCGAGCAACCTGCTTCGACACAAGGAATTACAATTCAACACAATGCTTATGATTAGTAATAGATTATTGTTTATGATTCGACGCTATGATTAGCATTTTGATTCGGCATTTCGGAATTTCGGTTCGACGTTTTGATTCAGCATTTTGATTCGGTATTTCAAATCGGCGTTTCAATTTGTGTTTTGATTCGGTGTTTTTATTTGATGTATATTTTTTCATATAGGAAGTAGATAATTCAACAATTCGATCAGTTTTCTACCTAATGTCTTCTTGGAAATATATTGGAAATGGGTGGAGTTGCTTTGTCTCAATCTGCATGTTCGTTGAATATGGCAGGCTTATTAATCCTATAATGTGCCATTTGTTGTCAATATTTTATGTTTGAAATCTTTCCTGCATCTCCCTTTATAATTTTTCTTGGATTAAGTCAAAGGCTGATATCATGGTGAATATATGTGTAGAAAAATATATTATCTGGATTTATTTCATCTGCCAATGGGCTAGATGATATATAGGTTGTAGCTGTTAGTGCACTTTGTGGGTCTTTATATTTTATCTTCAATATTTTACCACTTCAACTTTAGTTGCTTGGATATAGGTTTTTGATGTCGTCGCCGTTGAAAATGATGATTAATTCGAAACTGACAGCGACGAAGGTTTGGATATAGTTTTGAACGACCAAGATTGTCATGGTTATGGTGAGAATGTTCGTGGAGGTTTGGACAACAACGGTAAAGGTAAATGCCTAACTGTTTCTTAGATGTTTTGTAGTATAGTAACAACGTTGAGATGAAATGTCACTGCTTTGACTGCTTCTTTTTAATTCAAAACTATTGTGAAAAGCAATGTTGTCATGGTATAAGTTGCACGTGAAATTTGATTAATTGTTTCTGATTGCTGCACATTGAGCCTTATTTGGTTATTCACTTATGTTATTTTATTTTGGTGTAGCTGTTGTGGAAGATGCTTGGCGTAAAACTTGAGTACCTGTTGGTCAAGATGCTTGGCGCAGAACTTTGCAACTGCCCTACCTGAAAATTTGTGTTAAGTGAGCATGTATAATAAATATTCAATTGGAAAAATACACAATATCTGTAATATTATCCTCTTTTCTTGGCTTAAATCACTAGCGTGCATCATCTATATCGTCTCTATTCGAAAAATGGTCTGAAAAGTGAGATAGCAGCTACTAGTTTTAAAATGCTAAGCAGAAGAAAAAGTAGAATGTGATATGGACTAATTTGATATATAAAACATAAGCACAAAAACTATTTAAAGGCATCGAAAAAAAAAAACAATTATCTGAAGTTTTTCAAGTTTAATTTTGTTGGAAATCTCCTAAAATCTATGGAAAATTTCAATCAATCTTGATGAACAAGATTGCTATCACTCACACAATAATAACAAAAAGAAAGAACAATGGAGAAAGAAAGAAAGTAAAGAATGATGAAGGAGAAGAGTAATAAAATTCTGCAGAGTTTCTCTCTACCCACAAACTGTAAAATATTGTGAATTACAAGTGTTATGAATACTTTATTCACCTCATTACAAAAATAAGAATTACTCCCTCTATTTATAGATTTAGGCTAACTTGGACCTCAAGTTAAAGCCCAAAACTATAAAAGACCAAAATAGCTAACACTACTAAAATAGACATAGGTGGTTCGACACTTCCTTATTCTGTCGAGCAACCTGCTTCGACACAAGAAATTACAATTCAACACACCCTTCGTCATGATGTCTGCAATCTGATTCTCAGTTCTGCAGTGTTTCACATTCATCTTCCCATCTGCTACCTGATCTCAAAGATAATGGAACCTCATCTCAATGTGCTTGCTTTGACTATGTGTTATCGGATTCTTCTCCAGATTGATAGCTGACATGTTGTCGATCTTCATGGTAATTGCTCCATGACTCTTCGTTGTTATCTCTTTGACCAGATTTACCATCCACGGTTCTTGACATGCACAAAGAGAAACAACTATGTATTCTGCTTCGCATGACGATAATGCCACTACTGGCTCTTTTCTCGAACTTCAAGCAACTGGTGTACCACCTAGCATAAACACATAACCAGTTGTGGATTTTTGATCCTCAACATCACTACACCAATTTGAGTCGGTGTATCCCACTAATTTGCATTCTTTCCCTTCATCAGCTGCAGGAAACAAAATGCCATAGTCGAGAGTTCCTTTCAGATACCTTAGTATCCTCTTTGTCGCTACTAGATGTGATATCTTTGGCTTCTGCATGAACCTACTCATCATACCTACACTGTATGCTAAGTCAGGCCTTGTGTGACAAAGGTATCGAAGTGATTCAATAAATCTTCTATATTGGGTTGGATCGACATCATCTGAATCTGAATCTTTCGATATTTGTAATCTGGGTTCAACAGGAGTCGAAGTTGGGTTACAATCTTGCATCTCAAATCTCTTGAGAATTTCACCTGCATACCTTCTTTGATGCATCATCAAACCTCTACCACTATTGTAGAATTCAATGCCAAGGAAATATGAAATGTCACCCAAATCTGACATTTCGAATTCCTTGTGGAGATCACCTTTGAAGTCTTCGATCTCCTTCTTGCAGCTACCTGTTATCAACAAGTCATCGACATAGAGACATAGTATAAGCAATTCACTCTTGCTTCTTCTTACATATACTCCATGTTCGGATTTGCACTTCACAAATTCCTTCTCCCTTAGAAAGCTATCTATCTTCTTGTTCCAAGCTCTTGGAGCTTGTTTAAGTCCGTATAGGGCTTTATGCAGCCTGTACACCTTTCTTTCTTCGCCATGTTTCACAAACCCAGCTGGTTGTGCAATATACACTTCTTCTTCTAAGGGGCCATTAAGGAATGCACATTTCACATCCATCTGACACATTTTCCAGTTGTTCATGTTTTCTATACCAACAACCAACCTGATTGTTTTGATTCCTTCTTTCTGAAGAAATCATTTTGCCACAAGTCTAGACTTATGTCGAGTCACTTCTCCTTTGGGATTAAACTTCACCTTGTATACCCACTTCACATCAGTTTCCTTCTTGTTTTGGGGCAATTCGACAAATGACCAAGTGTTGGTGACTTTGATTGACTTTATCTCTTCGTCCATCACTTTCATCCACTTTGAATCTCTTCGTCAACGAGTAGCAATTCTCCACATCATGTCCGGGAGCACCGGAATGATACACACAGTGAAGCTCAGGCTTATACCACCATTGATGGTTGGTAGGTATAACAGGTGGGTCACGTGGAGTAATCAGCTTCCTTTCAATTAAAGAAGGATATAACTCTGCATAGGTCATGGGAATAGGATCAAAACTGGCCCTCTTCCTATCATAACTTGTGCTAGTTTGATTGTTGTTTCGAGGCTGGTAGGCCTGCTATTGAGGACGATGTTGTTGTTGCTAATACTGCTGATGTTGATGTTGTGGATGTTGGTAATGTTGGTTTTCTCTGATTGTAGGTGCTATATGAGCCACCTGGTGCTGGTTACTGGTATGACGCACAGTCTTCCTCTTCACAGAGGGTCTTCTTGGTTTGATATGGGAGGACACAGCATGCGCCTCACCATCTTTCTTCTTAGCAAACGCCTGTCGCAACGCGAAAAACAACCGGCGGTGAAAATACAGAGCCGCCACCGATGTTATTCATCCTATGACGGAAAGGGAGTGCAGGACTAACCTAAGAAAGGGAAAGGAACGGTCTTATGACCAGAGATTACAAGGTACGGCAGTCGGTTACGCAAGGGGAAGGTGCTAGGACCCCTCACGTCCGCCGTACTCGACGGGATCCACGCTCAAAAGATAGCTCAAAGGGAAGGAAAGGGTTGCTGCTAATAAACTGCTCAAAGAAACTGCACAAACTGGAAAGATAAACAGGTGGGAAAGAGAAAGAAAACGAAGGAAGTGGACTCGGCAGGACGTTGCATCCTGGGCCTACGTAGTTTGTCAGAAACAAACATCAGAGTCAACGTAGTTCGGGAAAAGGAGACATGCTCGCTAAGACATCGCGTCTTATGCCTACGTATCTTCTCTATCCAGAGGAGAATCAGAGAACTCGTAGCTCGGCTAACGCACGCCAAAACAAGACACCAAAAAGGGACGCTGAGACGTCAAAAGAAACACCCAAAAGGAAACAGAATGCCAAATACATGGACTTACACCCGACTCCTAGCAATAACAAAAAGGAAACAGAATGCCAATACATGGACTTATATCCGACTCCCAACAATAACCCACGAAAGGAAACAGAATGCCAATACATAGACTTATATCCGACTCCTAACAATAACCAAAAGGAAACAGAATGCCAATACATGGACTTACATCCGACTCCTAACAACAACAAACACAAACAGGAAACAGAATGCCAATACATAGACTTACATTCGACTCCTAACAACAACAAACGCTAACCAGCGTACACCAAAGAAAAAGGTTTTCAGAACAAACCCCAACAAAGTAACCCAAATATCCAGAATAAACCCCCAATATGTATAACCAAACACCACAAATGAACCCCAAAAGGTAAACCCCAATATGAACCCCGAGTAATAACAATCATCGCAAATGAACCCCGAATATGAACCCTAACTGAATAACAATCATCGCAAATGAACCCCGAGATGAACCCCAATTGAATAACACTCATCGCAAATGAACCCCGAAGATGAACCCCAAAGTGAATAACAATCGTCATAAATGAACCCCAAAGGTGAACCCCAAGTGAATGACAACCGTCATAAATGAACCCCGAGATGAACCCCAATATGAATGACAACCGTCATAAATGAACCCCGAGATGAACCCCAATATGAATGACAACCGTCATAAATGAACCCCAAGATGAACCCCAAATAACAGAAGAAATCCCCAAGGTATGAACATGCAACACGCACACACTGAACAAACGGGTACTCACACCAAAGAAAACAAACAAAGGGTGAACAAACAGAGACTCAAAAAAAGAAAAGGGTGAACAAACACACGAAAACAACACAGCAAAAAAGAAAAAGGGTGCCTGGAGAGATTGCTCACAACCTCCTTCCTACGTATCTCATCTGGTATGAGAATCAAGGCGACGTAGTTCCCCTTAACAAGGGTAAAACACTCTCCTAACAAGAGACCAGGGAAGCAACAAACTAATAGGGAGACTAAGACTCGAGCCTAATAGTTGTCATGCAAGCAATATCCCTAAGTCGAGGTCTCTAACAAGAACTTAACTTACTCTGGAAGCGAGTCAACTCAAGTCCAAACTCTACATACGTTCAACATCCTCAGAAGTTAATCGTACGACTCATACAGAAAAGGAGATGAGAAGAGGAAAGCAAATAACCACACCAACACAAGTGAACAAGCATCACACACTATATCCATACCAGAGGCTCAAACAATGGGTGGGCTTTAGTCAAGAGGGGTCATATCAACCTCGACAAACAAGCCAAACTGTAAGAGGCAATCTGTAGCTCTTAACCACTGACATTGAACGTCAGGGTGAAGCTGATCAAAATGGTAATGAGGATAAGACCTCATGCTCTTAACCCTGGCCAGGGTGAGCTCATGACACAGAAAGCGTGGGGATCCAGAAAGTGGGATCCTTTTCCACTTGACAGGCTCTGGACAAAGATCTGGGGCACATGTTCAGAAGCATCAGCACATAGTGCGAGCATAAAGAACGACACACTGAATAACGGGGGATTGGCTGCTAATCCCTTTTATCCGTCAATTGCCTCTTCTCTTGGAGGTCTTATCAAGTATAACATGCCTCTTCTTGGAGGTCTTTGGGCACAAATTTAAATAAACACAAACAGAGCCTCTGAAGGAGGACTTGCCAGCAAAATGCCTACCAAAAAGGTGACAGGACTTCAGACTACATGGAGTAAGAAGCTAACTACCTGAGTGGTGTGTCAACCACAATCCAATGCTCAAGCAAGAGCTAAAGCAAGCAAGCAACTAAAGTACCTGTACAAAGACTAAACAGTTAGTACTTTAGTCGTATAACCAGAAAACAAGCAATGAAACCCTCTAGCAGTTACACAATCCAATGCATAAGTGCCCTAGCACTCAAATGAGCTCATGAGCTCACCACACCAATTAAAACCCTACAAAACAAACATAGGTTAGAACTCAATGCATTTTGTATCTCACAATCAACAATGATGAGTATCCAAACCTGAAACACAAAACAAAGTTAGTTTATGTACATCCAATCAACACAACAAAGCATAAACAAAGGCCAAATTCAAAACCTAACCAAATGACCAATCCAGGACTCATCCTTTTGCACATTACACCTTCAAAAACTCCCCAAAATGTCCTCAAAAGGACCAGCATCAAATCAATGACCAAGTGCCTCAACTTGCTTGTGCCATGTAATGACCAAAAATATGCACAAAATGAACTTCCAACTTAGAAAATTCATATCAAATCAGAAATGCATGCAATGACATTGGAATTTTTTGTATAAGTTCTTTATGCCATGAATGTACAACATGCAAAAGATCAAGTCCAGAATGATGCAAATGCTATGTGAATAAAAATGCATCAATTCAATGTCAAAAATGTGACACAAATTGTCACATTTTTCTCCATGTGTCAAAATTGATGATAACATGTGAGAAAAATTCCAAACCAGTTACCAAAAATTCACGTCATGTATGAATGTCATGTATGCAAAAAAATTGGATCAAAATGTCCAAAATTGAGGATTTCACAATGCATTGAATGCAATAGGTCAAATTGGCACAACATTGATTCAAAAATTCCCACATAAAAATCCAGACATCAAAAATTCATGAATTCAGCACCATAAAAAAGTAGACACAAATACAAAACTATGAAAAAAATTGGGACTCATTTGGACAATTTTTGTATTTTTCATGAATTAAACAAAATAAGCAAAATAATGAAATATAAAATGAAAATGGAGGGAAATGGAATTATTCGAATAAATCCAGAAAAATCATCAGCCACAGGATCTGGCGCGCATCTCAAATCCACGGTCCAGATTCAAACTCATGAAACGCTTCGTTTCATTAATTGACTCAGCACGCACAGTCAGCGATCCAAGCACGCGTGGCTTCAGTCAAAGCACGCTCCTCCAATCAAGCTTCCACGCACGCAGCCACATGGATCCAACTCAGCTAAACCCTAAGCACACGCAGACGCCGGAGCTACAGCTCCGGTCGTCTTCTCCGATGAATGCACGGTGGTTCCCACGGTGGCGCCACCATGAAATTTTCCAGAACTTCACAAAACCTACATCATTCTACTCGTCTTCTCACGTAGGTTCCAAATATCAACTTAGTTTCCTCTAATTCTTCCTAAATTTTGCTAATCGAAGGGAAGAAGTTCTGAGATCCAAACTTCCATTCACCATAACATCCTCAATTCTCACTCAATTTTAATTCTAAGCATATGTACATGATCTACACATCAAGATCTACAAGTCTATAACCTAAAAACAGCAAAAGGAGAGGAAGAAATTTGAGTCACCTTGGAATGGAGCTTTCTGAAATCGCGATCTCTCAAGCTCTACTGCTCCAGATCCACTCCTATGAACCTCCTTTGAAGCTTTATGCAAAAAGAAACGGTTAAAACCTCTTGAACATGCCTCCATTTCCAAATTCCATTGCCATGAGAATGCTTTTGAACTGCTCGAAATCTTGATGAATTGCACCAAATAATGGATGATTCTTGATCAGTGAAGCATGAGGATCAAGAATATGCAAGAATCTTTGAAGTTTATGTGGAGAAAAATTCAAATCGAAGAGAGAGAAATTTGAGAGAGTTCCTTGAATTCTGATTTGAAATTGCAGTTATGGCAGTTATGATTAGGGTTTCACTATTTATATTCCTTGCTAATTACACTGCTAATCCTCTTTTCCATCCACTAATCATGATTAGTGAGTTATGAAGCAATTTGCAAAAATGCAAAATGAGCTCCCATGCCCATAATGCACGTGTTCAGCTCCATGTTATGATTGGAATTCACTCAAGAGCAACCAATGGTCATGATTTGAAGATTATTTAGCTTACATCTCAAGCCAAGAATGAATGGTGAAAATTTGCTTCAATTTGAACATGTGTGAAATAATGTGAATTTTAACCATGATTCCTTTGAACAATTGAGCCAAATGATGTCATTTTGAGATGCCTTGAACATGAGAAGCATTTTGCAAAAAGAATGAACCAATTTGAAGCATTATATCAAAAGTTATGCCATTTTGAATTTCCATGCACACCTTGTGATCAAATGACCATAACTCCTCAACCATCCATCATATGGACATGAATTAGAGCTTTTTGGAAAGGGGAGACAAAGATCTACAACTTTCATGTTCACCAAAAATCCATTTGAGACTTCTTTGATATTTAAAACTCAAGTTGAAAGTGAACCAAAAACTTGCCAAATTTGGAAACTTTGAATTATAGGTCATTTTCCATTTTTGGTAACTTTTGCCATGACCTTTGAATCTTCAAGATGGATGTTTAGAATAATGAATAAACCCCATTTGAACATGATTGAGGTGTCTCAACTCATTTCCCCACCTCATAGCCCTCAGTTGACTGTACAGTTGACTTTTGGTCCTTAGAAGACCTTGAAATGTCTTGATGCTAGAACCATGATGATGGTGATATATCCTTGCAGATGAGATGATGCTCAAGACCTTTGAAGAATCAAGAAACCCCAGTTGAAGCCCATACCCTCAGATGGTTGATGATCAATTCATAAAGACCCTCAGGCTTGAATCACCTAACTTCCCCATCTTTTGAAAAGACTTTGGAGGATGACCTTCTTATTTTCATATGAAATGCAAAATGCAATGCCTAAAGCCCTAAAACATGAAATGCAATGCCCCAAACTAGTCTCAAGAAGAGGAGGGCAAATTTTGAGGTGTTACAATGCCCCATAACGTTTAGCAGAAGAGCCTTCTTCTCTGGTCAGGCGCCCTTCCCTGACTCCCTCTTCTAAACGCATCCCCATATTCACCATCTCGGTGAAATCAGAAGGAGCGCTAGTAATCATCTGCTCATAATAGAATGAACTCAAGGTCTTCAGGAAGATCTTGGTCATTTCCTTCTCTTCTAGCGGAGGCATAATTTGTGCAGCCAATTCACGCCACCTCTGGGCATACTCCTTGAAAGTTTCTTTCTCCTTCTGGGACATGGCCCTCAGTTGGTCCCTATCGGGAACCATATCAATGTTGTACTTGTATTACTTGACGAAGGCTTCGCCAAGGTCATTGAAGGAGTGGATGTTCACACTATCCAGACCCATATACCATCTCAAAGCGCCACTAGATAGGTTGTCCTGGAAGTAGTGGATCAGGAGTTGATCATTGTCGGTTTGAGTCGACATCTTGCGTGCATACATCACAAGATGACTGAGCGAGCAAGTATTTCCTTTATACTTTTCAAAGTCATGCACTTTGAATTTGACAGGAATCTTGACATTAGGTACAAGGCAAAGCTCAGCAGCAGATTTGCCAAAGAGGTCATTCCCTCTAAGAGTTTTGAGTTCCTTGCGTAGCTCAAGGAATTGATCACTCATAGCGTCCATTTTCTCATACACATCTGGGCCCTCAGATGGCTCAGAGTGGTAAATGGTGTCATCTACTCTCGGCAAAGCATGCACGACTAGAGGTGGCACAGCAAGGACCGGGCTAGATGCCAGCAGAGAAGCAAAAGTTGGGGCGAGACCCTCTAGAACAAAGTTAGCGGGCATCCCCCAGGAAAACCCGGTTGGCATAGCAGATGGCGTAAAATGAGCACTAGCAGTAGGCACGGTTGAGGAAGCAATCTTAGAAATGACCGTCCTCTGGGAGGAGTTGAAGACGTTGGAGAAGACTAGCTTTGGGCGGCCAAGAATGACTCCATCAGGGCAGTCAATCTTGCCACTTCCTCCTTCAATTCTCTATTCTCTTACTCTAGGTGATCCATTAGCTTTGATGAGTTGGCTCTGGTGTAGTATCGGTGCGTCAGCTTGTCTTCAAAATAAATGAAGAGCACAGAGTTAGACCACTGAACAAGAAGCCCTGGAACAAAACATGCTTATGCACATGATGCATGCGATGCTTGTGCATATGACTTATTTTTTAATCAGAGGAACTTATAGAGTTCTATTTGCAAATGTTGGAAAATATTAATCATTTTAGACATATATGGAATAATCACATTAATAATATCTGGAAAAAATTTACACCAAAGAAGTACAATATTGGTAACCAAATAGAATACAAGAGAGAAGGAAAATGAACATCCTATGGAACCTTAGAAACAATCGTCCAAATCTCTCGAGACCGGAAGATAAGTTGCACGAAGCCTCTTCACCTCTCTCTCATAGGTTGCCTCCATATCCGCCTTCTCCTTGGCGAGTCGATCATATTTCCTCTTCCAAAACCTGGAAGACTGAGGAAGAAGAGAAGTCACCACATCATCAGGCTCGTCGATAACCTAATGCTCTAGAAACTCTATCAACGCATCTTTATCTCTAAGCTGCTGAAGTAGCTCATCTCGCTCACGGACCCAAGCACGTGAACAGTCTTCATCTCTCAACTCCTCTACTCCTTGGTCAAGGAGGGTTGAAGGCCCAGCCATAACCATAGGTGTGGGTCTCGGATAATCATAAGGCATGCGGTACTCAGAAGCTCTCTTCCTAACCCACGAGGTATAGGGTTCCAAAGCAATACAATTCTTCGGACCAAGCTCTTTCCTTCCCTTCCTATGAATCTTACGCCAAGCGCGGACCATCCTTCCCTTCAAGTTTTGGGGATCTTTACCCTCTTGAAAGAACACACCTTCTAACAAAATGTTATTAGGTTTATCCTTTAAGGGGAACCCAAGCTGACGACGTGCCAAAATAGGGTTGTAGTTAATCCCACCACATGTACCAAGAAGAGGTACATTGGAGAATTCACCACAAGAGTCAATAATCTGCACACCATCATATACACGGTTATACCAAAAGATATCATCATTAGTGAGAGACATAAGCCTTGTGGACCACCGTAGACATCCTTTGTTCTCCTTGAAGGGGAGCGTCTGTGGCAAGTGCGAAATAAACCACTTCTACAACAGAGGCAAATAGCACACAATGGTACCACCACCCTTTGCATTCCTCATATGCAAAGAGAAATAAGTGTCACCCAACAGGGTCGGAACGGGATTAAGAGTAGAGAAAATCCTAATAGCGTTCACATCCACAAAATTGTCGATGTTGGGGAATAACACTAGCCCATAGATGAGAAGTACAAATATGGCTTCAAAGGCGTTCTCACTCATGGCCTTCCCATACAAAGTAGCTTGAGCAATGAGGAAATCATATGGGAGACCTTGAATTCCACCTTTGGTAGTCATATGAGCACCAACAACAGATTCATCTATATGCAACAGATCAACAATCTCTTGAGAAGAAGGAACCCTCTCCAAGCCAATGAACGATAACTGATCTAGGATAGGTATACTCATAAGATAGACATACTCCTCAAGCGTAGGCAAAAGCTGGAAATCCGGAAAAGTGAAGCAACGGTACAAGGGACCATAGAACTGCACCTGCACACTCATCAGACCTTCATCCACCTAAGTAGCAAGAATAGACAGAAGCTTCCCATGGTAAGCTTTAAACTCCAAGGGATCTAATACATAGGATGTCAAACTCCTTAACTCTTTCAAGTCGGGTTGTCTGAAACTGTACTTCTTTGTATTCCTTCTTTGCTTATCCATGTCTGAAAATTTGCAAATAGACCTCTTAAGTTCCTTGAAAATTTTCTCATTGTTGATGATATGGATGTGTATGAATGCATGAATGCATGGATGCAACAATCACACTCAAGGATCAAGCAAATCACCCCATACAAAGGTCACGGGATGGATCAAGTCATCCTTAACATCAATCATCCATTTTGGTGGATTATGGTTTACACCTTATCAACACCCAAGTTCCATTGATATTAAGGATACACAAGAACGGATCAACCATGAATCAAGGATTTGTTGTAAGTCAAGAGCATGGTGTCTCGGTTAAGAACCACCCAAAGGGAGTGTACTATGGTTAAACCTGACAATCATGTTCTACAAGAGGCTCCCATAGTCATCATCCCATCTTTCGGATATTATCGGATAAACGACTACTCGTATTCCAAAAATATCCTCAAGAGAGACTCTTATGAGTGTAGTATCGCGTAACAATCGTATCAAATCTTACACTTGAACGACCTTCACACTACGTCCTAAAATAGGCCAAGATGGGCTAGGTAATCTAAGGTCCTTGGCTTCTAAGGCATATATTGGAAAGAGTAATGCCTAACCACGACTACTCGTGTGACATTATTGATCCCAACACAACCTCCACCAAGTGAATGGGCTTGCAAGTCAACTTGCTAAGGAATAACTCCACACAAGTCAACAAGACTATGCCATTCTCCTATCATAAGTGCACTCGAGTTCGGGTATAGAACTCATCTCACAAGAGACCACCAAGCACACAAGAAATTGATATATCAAGCAATTCATACATTACAAACAATACAGTCATCCCAAATTTTCACAAAAATATGTCACAAATAATATAAACATACAATACAATAAAAGTGAAAAGTAGGCAAAACCCGCTAGGCCAGTTTCCCCAGCAGAGTCGCCACTTTTCTATAGCGGGGTATTCGTTACCTTTAGATTTATTGACTAAATCAAAAGTAAATCATACAATTCGAGTTGCCACCGCACTTCTATTTATCCAAATGGAAAGGTTAGAAAGCGAACAAAAACCGAGAAGTTTTATCAAATCAAAAAAACTAATAAAAATGTCAGAGATCTGGGTAAGGGGGTTGGTTATGCAATGGGAAGGTTTTAAGCACCCAAAACATCCTTTGTACTCTAAGGGAGCCCTTTTCGCAAATGTGTATTGTAGGTTGGTATTTGTGAAAATATTTGTGCGATTAGGGAGATGAGAAAAGAATGTACACATTATTTACAATTTTGTTGTTTGAATGGATGAACCCATTGTTGGTGTAAGCCCTAGAGGCCAATACTTTTGTTACTTGTATCGAATTATTTATTAATAATAAAAGGCATTTTCTTTATTATGGTTGATTAATAAAGTCCCTGGAATAGATAGTCCGTTTAATGTATTAAGTGTGACTTAATCATGAGAACACATTAAACATAAGGACACTATTCTTAAAGTATCCGTAGTCGAGCTTTAGTGTGAAGTGGGATAACATTAAAGCATTAAGACTATTATGTTTGTAGACTGATGATCACATCTCATGGATCATGGATAAAGAGTTATCGAGTCTTAAACATAGGTATGAATATTAGGAGTAATATTTATACCGGATTGACCCGCTATGAGAATACTATATAGAAAGTTATGCAAAGTGTCATAAGTTATTCTCATGGTGATAATAGTGTATACCACTCTTCGACCTGAAACCACTATGGATTCTAGATGTAGAGTCGAGTGCTTTATTGCTGATCCAACATTGTCCGTAACTGGATAACCATAAAGACAGTTGATGGGTACTCCACAAAGCATGTTGAGGGACATGAGTGTCCTAGATGGAATTTGCCCATCCTGCGTAACAGGATAAATGTCTATGGGCCCAATATTGAACTGGACAAGGATGACACGGTCTGTACCTTGTGTTCAATATAGACATAAGGGCAAAGAGGTAATTATACACATAATTATTATCACAGGAGGTTTTGTCAGACCACATGACATTTTCGTGTCTTGGGTAGCAGTGATGTGTTGCTAGATACCGCTCACTGTTTATTATGTTAACTACGTGATTTAATATAATTGCCAACGTCGCGAAAACCTACAGGGTCACACACAAATGACGGATTGATGAGAAATAGAGTAACTAAGGAACATCGTAAGGTACGGTGCACTTAAGTGGGAGACGGAATATGGTAAGGTACCAAATACTTAAGTGATTTTGGCATATTATGAGATATGGGCCAAAATACACTTAAGTGGGCTTTTTAGCTTGAAGCCCACACAAGTGGTTCTATAAATAGAACCCCTTGGGTAGAAGCATTGTCACTCCACAGAGACTCAACTCAAATGAAGAGTTGGAATTTCGTTTCTCTCTCTCTCTCACTCAAAGCCTTCATTCGTACCAGCTAGCACTGAGATTGAAGGAATCCGTTCGTGTGGACTGAGTAGAGACGTTGTCATCATTCAACATTCGTGATCACTCCGTAGATCTGTATCAAAGGTTTTGATCATTATCAGAGATATGCACCAAAGGTTTGAATCGCCACAAGAGGTAACGATTCTATCACTGATCATGCCCATTCGTAAGGATCATTAAAGGAGAATTTTTTTTAAATTCCGCTGCGCCTTGGATGGCAATTCTCCTTCACCCATTGCCTACGTACCATCTTAAAAAAGATTAGGATCAAAACCTCGTAGTTCGGGGTAAAAAATCTCAAAAGAAGTTGGTGAATTGATTGGTCAAAAGCCTTAAGGTCTTTTGTTATCAAAGGGAGAAAACTCAACCTAAAACCACAAATCCACCATGTGAGGAGAGCCCTAACATGCTAGTGATGGGTTAAACCTATAATAAGCATGGAAGTCTTATAGTCCAATCACTAAGGATAAGGTGAGGTTTACATCAACCACTATGATAACTCAAACCTACTAGCTAATGTTTATGAAAAGCTTTGGTAAAAGTGGCCATTGGAACCACAAAAACGATTGAGTGAGTTGTGTTTACAAATGAAACGTATTCACAAAATAAAGTCAAAGTTGACTTAAGGATTCAATTCAAAATAAGTGTTATGAAAAGAGTTTGAAAAAATCAAAAGCATAGAGCTTAGGTTTCTAATTTTTTGAAAACAATGTTAATGTTTGCACAAAAGTTTGGCTTGGGTTAGAGTGGAGAGAAGAAGAGAATGGTTAGGTCCTAAACATACAAAGATGAAGGAAGAGAAATAAAACCACATTGGAGTTCCCTTCTTGAGATCATAAAGATGATCCAAGTTTCTCTCATCCTTTGGTCTTCAAACTCCATTAGCATAGGGAATGTCCTAAATCTAAGTCCTTTCTCCATTTGCATTAGGTTCACACAAACAAAACAAGACAAGCACAATAGTATATACACAATAATGTGATCAAGTGAGCAAAAGGCAAATTGCATTAACATAAACATGAGCTCAAGTGAGCAAAGGGCAAATGGAAAATGAATAAATGAGCAAGAAATTAAATTGCATTAAAGTAAATTGCAATAATTAAATGCTTGAATTAAAAGTTAGTCATTAGTAGTTAGTGTTAGTGTGCCATAAGGCAATTTAGCGCTATGTTAAGCAATCGTAAGTGGACTAATGTAGTAGTCACACCTATCTGAGGTCGGTCAATAAAACTATAGGCAACAAACACAAGTTAGAGACCAGGACTAGTAAGCCAAGCTCCTACAACTTGCCATGCCAAAAGAAAGGAAGAATGATCTTGTATTGATTTAGGTTTTTTGCTTGACCAAGAAGCAACCTATCCTTAATGCAAAGCAATTCACTTGATCTTTGATCAAGATGAATTTGATTTGAATCAAGGAAGGTTAAGCCTCTCATATGTCAAGGCTAACCACCAATCTTTAACTCATTGATCAAAAAGAAAAAGAAAAAGAAGAAGAAGAAGAAATGGAAATGTACATAATTGAAAGTCAAATGACATAAGCAAAATACATTGACCAAATGTAAATGGAATCAACATCAATCAATGGTAAACAGAAGTGAGATGAAGCTTAGAAGTCAAGAAACAATAAAATATTTTTGGTATTTTTGAGAATTAAAATAATACTTGAATTAAAATAAACAAACAAAGGTCAAACTTCAAATCCATTTCAAATCAACTTGGAAAAGTCCAAATGGACCATCATAAGTTCAACATGGTCAAACAAGGTTTGACAATTTTTTTTACCATTTTTAGAAACCAGAAATTAATTTTAAACAATTAAAAATGAAGAAAAATAACATAATTGAACTAAAATTTCAAATAAATCTCAAATCAATTAAAAAATTGATGAGAATATTTTTCATAGATTCATCATCATTCAAAGATTGTGAAGAAAATATTTTTGGCATTTTTGAATATTGGAAACTATTTTGAATGAATTAAAAATAACCAGAAAAGAGAAAATTCACAAAAAATATTAAATGACATCATAAAAAATATTAAAAATCATTTTCAGAAACTAGAATTAAAAAGGGAAATAATGCAATTGATCCCATATTTTTGGATTAAAAATGAAAGAGTTATGAATTTTTGAAATAAAATGAAATAAAGAAAATAAAATGAAATAATCAGAAATTGCAAAAATCCTGGCGCGTTGGATCACATTCATTAAATGATATGGCACATCAGAGGATGGATAAGCGCGCGCACCAAAGGCCTTGGTCAAAAGAGAAACACAATGCATTTAAAAAAGTCATAACATCCAAAGGTTCTGATTCAATCTGGAAACAACATTCAATGGTCCAGATGCATCCACGCGTGGGGGACGGTGGTGTACACCACCGTCTTCTCTGGCGAGCAAGCCAACTCCGGCCAGAGTTGCAGGTTTTCAAAACCTCACCAAAATGCACGATCCTCATATCATTGGAAAACTAGGGATATGTACATCACCCCTGTGCCATTGGTTTCTACTCTAGACTCTCATAGAAGGAGAAATCTGAGATAGAAAATTATGGAGTTCAATCTGAGTTTGCTCAATTCATGAAATTAAATGCACAAATCAATTGCCTCTCACATGAGGACTTCAGAGGAACCAACAAACACTAGAAATGAGCAAGATCCAGGGCGTTTCGAATCAAAAAAGTTTGAACAACAACCTTTGAAGTGCAGCTTTACAAGGCACGATCTCTTCCAATTCTTTGATGCAGTGTGATCTTGAGATGGCAAGGTAGCTAGGCTTAGGAATTGAAGCTCAATGATCAACCAAGGAAATTGAAAACTGAAGAAGAAAACTCAAAATTCCTTTGGGTGAAGGGTGGGGATTCAGTTCTGCAGCAATTTAGGCGCCTTAAGGTTGATTGTGAATGAAGAATGACACTTCTATTTATAGCCAAGCATGATGCATTACATGAAGAAACCGTGTGCATATGAAATGAGGGCCTCCATGCATGGGCCTATATAGGCGCATGTGAGGCCCAAGTGCAATTGGAAATGCAAGCTAAACATCAACAAAATGAATTTGGACGTGCAGATTTGATTGGATTGGCTTGTGCATGGAGTTTTAACATTGTTTCCATAAATGAACATAAATCTTCTCCTCTTCAAAAATGCACTTTTCCAAATTTAAACATAGCCATGTGGATAATGGTTGGAAAGGTCTTGACATGAGGAACAATTGTTATTTTGAACAAAAATCCATTTGGAATTGGGAAATTTATGAAAACTGATCATGAAGTTCAAGGTGCAAAACTTGTGCATGGAAATTTTGCCAAAATGGACTAACTTCAAGCCCTCTTATTTCAATTATACAAGTCTCAAATGATAAAACCTTCAACATCAAAGTTGTAGATATTTTCAAGAAAATCAATTTGGACTTAACCTTTGCATCATTTGGATTTCCGATGAGAAAGTTATGGGCACTTGAAGTTGGACTTTTTCACATTTCAATGACTTTGGTCCAAAGTGACCTATAATGTTTTGTATTATCACATGTGTTTATTTTAGGATTATGAAATTTTGTCCAATATAACAATTGAAGTAGACATCTTAAAACTTACAATTCATTTATTCCCACCTCAAAATTATGAAAAATGAGTAAGTTAGGTCCTTAGGAAGTTGACCCAAAATTAGGGTTTCAATCAAAATGACCTATAATGTTTTGAGATGAATGATGACCTTCCAAGATTAAAATAAATTTTTGATGAACATGAAAGTTGTTCATATGGTTCTTAAGAACATTTTTTCTCTTGGGGTCATCTTCATTTGACAAACACATCAAAAGTTAGGTCTCAATGTATTTCAAAATAGTCAGATGAATTGACTGATCAACTTCTCAAGTCCAAACTTCAAATCTTGATGAATTGATGATTGAGGATACTCACATAGGCACATATATGAATAAAATTATGAATTAAATAAATTCCCTTGATTGTATTTGATCATGGGTTGAGGTTGCTTCATGAGCAAGGCACAGTCAATGCACGGTTGAATTAGGGTTTCCTTGGGAAACAATCCTCAAGCCCTTTGGTTTATCTTGATAAAATTGACAAATGGAGCTACTTGGGAGGCATATATGATGATTGAGAGCTTTGTGAACCATTGTCATGCTTTCTTTCACTTTCATCTGCCCATTCTTGTAGCATAGGGGCCTCCTAGGAGCCTTGGATCTTATGATTGCTCAAGCTACAAAACAAAAGATGTTAGTGACATATTTTTGTGCTTTTAGTAAACAAAATAAGAAAAGAAATAGTGGTCTCAAACCAACTCACACAAGTCCCAACCCAAGGGTAAGGAGCCAAGATGCTACGATCCTTGAGGCAAATGCAATGAACAATGATATGATGCCATGAGGGATTTTAGGGTCAAAATTAGGGTCTTACAGATGCCCCTATTTAAGGTCATTCTAGCCGGATATATGAAGGTTAAAATCTTCGTCTCGACGAGGTAGAATGGTCTTAAATAATAACAAAGAGACAGATTTTGGTCCCTAAGAGACCTCATGATGCAAACGTATGTATGCAAAAGTTAATACTCTGTGGGGAAATATGTCCACAAAGGATACAAGAAATTAGGAGAAACTGAAAATCCATATGAGTAATACACTCGTAAATAGGACAGAGACTCTGGGGACTTTACTGGAGAATAAAGGGAATAAAATGCGTGAGCAGGTCACGACTTAAAACTTACTAAGAGACACGAAGGGATTCCATGAAAAAAAATAAATGGAAAGACTCGAGTTGACGCAAAGATGCAGGTATTGGGGAATATGCCAATACAACAAAACTATCCACAAAGGATACCTCGGATAAAAATACGGACTCGGATGAGGAAAATTCACTAAGAGACTCAGGCTGGGAAAATCCACAAAGGACTCAGTTGAGGAAGAAACAAATGAGGTATTACCGGTTACTGGGTAATAAGCTCAAAGAGACATGTGATCAAATCACCGGTATAAGGGTGACAGAACAACATGCTCGGGGAGAAAGAATATCTAAGACCGGTATAAGGGTGAGAGATATCAATCATCCAAACATCTGAGGAAGGCCTAAAAAGGTAACTTTCAACTCAGGAAAACCTGACTCCACAGGGGACAAAAGTCATAATAGGGAGCAGAAGGAAGGAACACCAGGGATACCGGTTACTGGGCATATAATAGGTGACCAACCAAGGCGTGAATTTGGGGAATATTTCCAAAACACTCATCATCCAAGAGGAGAGCTGAAAAAGCTAACTCGATTACAGGATGGGCATTCGATTCCATAAGGAAATACGAATCTTACTCGACTAGGGAAGAAAAAGACTTCGACTGAAGAGCGCATGAGATATATTATCTATTACCGTCAGAACGTAGATAACATACTCGCATGGAAGATTACCCACAACCGGTTACTGGGTTAATAAAGGATAAATCGACCGAAAAGAAAGGGGAGAAACAATCATTACCAAACAAGGGTGAATGATAGATGACTCGTTGGGGATAAATTGCTTGATCAGAGCAATTATCCAAGAGATATATCACTAGTTACTGGGTGGTACACTTAAAAGGTGAAGGAATATCAATACCAAATATTGGATAAAGATAACCAATCAAAGGGGGACTACATCTACCGGTTACTGGGTAGAAACCCACAGAAGAGAGTAATTGTCATCGGTTAGGATGAACAAAAATCAAGGGTTAACTCTGCAAGGGGATAAAATGGGGTTTACAACTACCGGTTACTGAGTAGAAAACCACAGAAATAGGACTTACAACTACCGGTTACTGGGTAGAAGGCCACAAAACTCCGTTGGGGAAAAGATGGACAATTACTGGTTACTGAGCAATCATTCATCTAAACTACGGGGAAGCGCAGGGGAAAAAGCAGGAGTAGTCAATCTAGGAACGAACTAGAGAGACACAATGAAACAAGACTCAACCCAATGAGGATATAACTCAGAGGAGTAATTCCATCCCAATACATGTTTTGGGAGGAAACTGAAAATAATAATCATCCACGAGGGCATAACTCAGTGGGGAATACGGAAGAAAGAATAAACACTTTCTGCCTATAGGGATGACTCTATATGGAGAGATCAGACACAAACATCTGCTTGGGAAACATGTATCACCAAATAGCAGGAGACAACAAACAAAGATATATGGAAAAGAATGCATCATGAATATCTGAATGTTATAATTATGCATGTATATGCATGATTTATGTATGATGAATGCTGACAAACAGACACGTCTAACACAAACAGGTCCAAGAACTAATGGACAAACATCTGGTACTATATCTCAAAAGAGAAAGCCAGGCCCACAGGAGAAATCCAATCTGGTGGGGGCAACAAATACCAGGAAACACCAATCTTTGCAGGGGATAAAAACCAATGCTGAGAAAACGCGCGAAATTGCCGCTAGGGACAAGGATCACTGCTAGGGGAACAAACAGGATCACCGGGAATCAGAGACGGCTGTTTGGGAATAAGCAAGGGATCACAACCACCAAAGTTGGGGATCTTCCAACAGTACGCAGAGACAAGGATAAGATCAGTCAGAGAAGACATATACTGAGGATCTTATCAGGGGATGATATGGAATTCTGTGGGGGACAACCACCAAACAGAAGCACATTAAACAAATCATTCACTTCTAACCACGGAAGGAATATCTATGCTGCGGAGAAGGAGAACCAGTCATTCCGCTGGGGAAGGAACCAACACATCTTCCTCAGGCGTTCCAACGCCAAAATAGGATCGGGTCAAGTCGCAGCTGGGGGGAAACAACACGGATAAGATTCCGCTGTAGAAGAAACTCTACTGGGGAACTTATCGGGACAAGATAGGAAACTCTGTGGGGAACAACCTCCAAACAGAAGTTTCAAAAACCATCACACTTCCTCATACTGTTGGAGAAACAAACTTTGCCGAGGAAAAGAGAAACAACGCTCCACTGGGGATAGAAAATAAACATTTTCATCACCCGCTCTGTTAGGAAAAAAAACTCATCCAAGAAGGAGGAAGAAACAACAATCAGACTCCGATCAGGCAATTCTCCTGGGGAAGACTGCTGGTGATCAAACCGGGGGTAACCTGAAGGCGATCAGCTGGAGATAACCCGCTGGCGACCAAATTGGGGAAGTCTAAGGTGAACAACCCTGCTGAGGATGAATGAGGGAAAACCTGCTGGAGATCACAGTACGCGAATCTGTTGAGGATAAGCTACAAACCAACTCTGTTGAAAATTCCACTCATGCTGGGGATTTCTTGCTCACTCTGCGGAGATTTCCAATCTGAATGAGGGAAGACCAACTTCCTCGAAGATAGCATATCAATTTATCAATCTTATAAGGGATTTTAGGTCAATCCACACAAGGGATGACAACTATATAATTGATAACACAGATGCTAGATCCAGGCTTACTGGGGAGTTGAAACCACACTCTAGACTCTCAGGGGATCTGGTGGAGTTAGAGATATACTTCTCTAAATAGACCAGGACCAAAGCTCCAGACTCTCTGGGGAATTTGGTGATGCATAATCTTCTTTTGTGCTTGCGAAGGATACAACCTGAAAGATAATGAAGAGGATACAAATATGCTAGGAATAATGAACAAATGCCTTACCCTTTTGGAGATCATACTATCCTTGGGAGAGCACTGAAGATGTCCCAATTATCCTTTTAATCGTTGTGAATGTTCACTTGGTTTAAAAAACAATTTATAAAAACTTTATTTGTTTTAAAATAATGATATTTATCAATTAAAACATGCAAACATTTGTTAAACAGAAACAAATAAGAGTGCAAAGAATTGGATAAAAGCTCAAATTTATTTGATGGAATGGTAGTTTGCAAATGGCAAGACTCCATGGATCTTTATAAATTTGAAATTGGTGATATATATTGGAAAAGGGCTACATTGAACATAATGACCATTTCTCCACCAACTCTGAATCCTATGTATTTGAAGCTTCAGTTGACGATGACTGAGCAAGAACCTTTAACGAATGACAGCTGAAAAGCACGGTCTTGTTAGGATGCAGTTACTTGCCAAATCCCTAATTTTTGCTTAGATTGCCCCAGGGTGAGGTACTCAATCTAGCGGGATATATATATATATATATATATATATATATATATATATATATATATATATATATATATATATATATATATATATATATATATATTATGTCTCTAACTTTTGCCTGGATCGCCCTTTCGGGTTTTCAACTTAGTGAGCTATTCTATTTTTATTTTAGGCGAAGTATTTCTTGACTGCATCTAAATTCAAAGGACGAGTGAAATCCTCCCCATCCATAGTTGTAAGTATCAAAGCACCGCCTGAAAAGGCTCTCTTAACAACATATGAACCTTCGTAGTTAGGAGTCCACTTGCCCCTGGAATCAGGCACGAAAGACAAAACTTTCTTGAGCACAAGGTCACCTTCTAGGAACAAACAAGGCTTGACCTTCTTATCAAAGGCTTTCTTCATCCTTTGCTGATATAACTGACCATGGCACATGGCAGTTAATCTCTTTTCTTCAATCAAGTTCAGTTGATCATAACGACTCTGAACCCATTCAACCTCAATCAACTTGGCTTCCATCAAGACTCACATTGATGGGATCTCAACCTCCACGAGGAGCACAGCCTCCATGCCATATACAAGGGAGAAAGGGGTTGCCCCTGTTGAAGTGCGGACAGATGTACGATAACCATGCAAAGCAAATGGCAGCATCTCATGCCAATTTTTGTACGTAACAACCATCTTCTGAATAATCTTCTTGATATTCTTGTTAGCAGCTTCAACAGCCCCATTCATCTTGAGTCTATAAGGAGAAGAATTATGATGTGCAATCTTGAACTCGCTACACAACTCTTTCATCATCTTGTTGTTCAAGTTAGATCCATTATCAGTAATGATCTTATCTGGCACACCAAACCGACATCTGAGTTGATTCTTGATAGACTTCACAACTACCTGCCTGGTTACATTTGCATATGATGCCGCTTCTACCCACTTGGTGAAGTAATCAATTGCTACGAGAATTAACCTGTGACCGTTGGACGCCTTCGGCTCTATCATGCCAAGCATGTCAATTCCCCACATAGAGAAAGTCCATGGGGAGGAAATAACATTCAGAAGTGTCGGGGGAATATGAATCTTATCCGCATAAATCTGACACTTGTGACATTTCTTCACATACTTGCAGCAGTCAGACTCCATTGTCAACCAATAGTAGCATGCTCTCAACATCTTCTCAGCCATGGCATGTCGATTGGAATGAGTACCAAATGAACCCTCATGGACTTCAGTCATCAACAGGTCTGCTTCGTGTCTATCCACGCATCTGAGCAGAACCATGTCAAAATTCCTTTTATAAAGCACATCACCATTGAGGTAGAAACTGCCAGATAATCTCCTCAAAGTCTTCTTATCTTTAACAGATGCCCCAGGCAGGTAAATCTGACTCTGAAGATAACATTTGATATCAAAATACCATGGCTTATCATATTTCACTTCTTCAACTGCAAATAACATGAGCTGGTCTATCCAAGCGCATCACAATGATATTGGGGACTTCATTCCAATATTTCACCACAATCATAGAAGCAAGTGTAGCAAGCGAATCTGCCATCTGATTCTCATCTCGAGGAATATGATGGAAGTCGACCTCAGTAAAGAAAGTTGAAATCCTCCTCGCATAATCTCTATATGGGATGAGGCCAGGCTGATTCGTCTCCTATTCACCCTTAATCTGATTGACAACAAGGGTCAAATCACCATAAACATCGAGATGCTTGATCCTAAGATCAATACACTCTTCCAAACCCATAATACAGGCCTCATACTCCGCCATATTATTCGTGCATTTGAAAGTTAGCCTTGATGTAAAAGGAAAATATGTGCCCTGAGGAGTAATAATCACTTCCCTAATACCATTTCCATATTGATTTACAGCGCCATCAAACACCATGCTCCATCGGGAACCAGGCTCTGGCCCTTCATCGAGCGTAGGCTCATCACAATCTTTCATTTTCAAATACAGAATCTCCTCATCAGGGAAGTCGTACTGAATAGACTGATAATCCTCAATTGGTTGATGTGCCAAGTGATCAACCAAGACACTACCTTTGATTGCTTTCTGAGCTCGATACTCAATATCTTACTCTGACAATAGCATCTGCCAACGGGCAATCCTCCCAGTTAAAGCAAGCTTCTTAAAGATATACTTGATTGGATCCATTTTGGATATCAACCAAGTTGTATGATTCAACATATACTAGCGTAAGCGCTTAGCAGCCCAAGCCAAAGCACATCATGTTTTCTCAAGCATTGAGTATCAAGACTCACAATCAGTGAACTTCTTACTCAGATAGTATATAGCATACTCTTTCTTCCCTGATTCATCTTGTTGCCCCAGTATACAACCCATAGAGTCTTCAAGAACTGTCAGATACATAATCAAGGGTCTTTCTTCCACAGGTGGAGACAGAATCGGAGGCTCTGATAGATACTCTTTGATACTGTCAAAGGCTTTTTGGCAATCCTCGATCCAATCATGACGTTGATCTTTCTGGAGGAGCTTGAATATAGGCGCACATGTGGCAGTATGTAGGATATAAATCTGGAGATATAATTCAAGCGGAAAAGAAAACCTCGGACTTGCTTCTCAGTTTTGGGCGCAGGCATTTCCTGTATTTCTTTGACCTTGGTAGGATCAACTTCAATTCCTCTTTCGCTGACTATAAAGCCCAATAACTTGCCGGAACAGACTCCAAATGTACACTTGTTAGGATTCAGACGAAGCTTATACTTCCTCAAACGCTGAAAAAGCTTCAACAAGTGTTCTACATGCTCAACTTCCGTTCTTGACTTCGCAATCATATCATCAACATACACCTCGATCTCCTTGTGCATCATATCATGAAACAAGGTAGTCATGGCTCGTTGATATGTGGCTCCGGCGTTCTTCAAACCGAAGGGCATCACTCGATAACAGAATGTTCCCCGAGGTGTGATGAATGATGTCTTCTCCATATCCTCGGGTGCCATTTTGATCTGATTATATCCGGAAAATCTATCCATAAATAAGAAGACATTGAATTTAGCTGTATTATCTACCAACATATCAATATGTGGTAGACGAATATCATCTTTCGGACTAGCTTTATTCCAGTCTCTATAGTCCACACACATTCGGACCTTTCCATCTTTCTTAGGCACGGGTACAATATTGGCCACCCATTGAGAATATGTAGAAGTCACCAGAAACCCCGCATCAATTTGCTTCTGAACTTCTTCTTTAATCTTCACAGCCATATCATGATGAGTTCTTCTGAGCTTCTGCTTCACAAGCACACACTCGGGCTTCAAAGGCAGGAAATGTTGCACGATATTAGTACAATCAACCAGGCATGTCTTCATATGACCAGGAAAAGACATCGACATGTTCTCGTAGAAACTCAATCAACCCCTTCTTAATAGATTCTTCAAGGAGTGCCCCAATCTTCACTTCGCGAACACAATCTTCAGACCCCAAGTTGACTGTTTCTAGATTCTCAAGATGCGGCTGAATGACCTTCTCTTCGTGCTCAAGTAGACGGGTAATCTCATCAGGAATCTCTTCACCATCATCTTCCTCGGTCTCAAATACAGGGAACTCAAAGTTGGGAGATGGTGTTGGATCATTATGTTCAATGGGTTTGATCAGCCTGCATAATGATTTTGGATATGTAAAAGAGATTTTAGAATTCAAGCAAATCAAATCATTATGCAGATGAAAAGATTGATTTTATTCTGTTTTTAGGGTTTTATGTGATCACCAATTTCATGCAAAAAAGCAAAAAGTGAAAATAATTTGAAAAAACAAACATTTAACATGAACTTATTTAATGAATATCATTCTATTTATGTGCCAACAATGTCATCACTTCTCCTTTTAGCATGGGAGAAGGGTTTTTAAACAAACATGAACATTACGTGGACTTATGGACAACTGTTGGAACATCAACAGCGACCCAATTATTGCAGACTCCTCCAGGGATGACAAAGTTGCCAGAATCTTCCTCTGCATCCTCTTCCACAATAGCAACAGCTTCTTGGTCTTCAACCGTGTGGATGAAACTACCACTCTGAAACAGCCCATGCTCAATGGCCAACTTCGCATCATTGTAGGACGCAAATGAAGAAGTTCCTTTCTTAGAAGGCTCAGCAATAGACAAGGCTTGGAACGGCGTTCCAACCTCATCCTCAGTATCAATATAAGAAAAGGAAGACAGATGGCTAACCAAGAGAGCCTTCTCTCCCCCTACCACCACTAACTTTTTGTTCTTCACGAACTTCAACTTTTGGTGTAAGGTGGATATCACGGCGCCTGCCTCGTGAATCCATGGTCTGCTTAACAAACAACTATATGATGGGTGGATATCCATGACCTAAAAAGTGATCTGGAAATCACTAGGTCCAATCTTGATTGGGAGCTCAACCTCGCCAATCACAGTCTTACGCGATCCATCAAAAGCTTTGACGACCACTCCACTCTGCCTCATGGGAGGCCCCTGGTATGAAAGTTTCGCCAAAGTGGATTTTGGCAACACATTTAGTGACGATCCAGTGTCTACCAGCACATTAGACAAGGCATCATCCTTGCAGTTCATAGAGATGTGAAGTTCCAAATTGTGGTCCCTTCCCTCCTCGGGGAGATCAGCATCACAGAAACTCAGGTTGTTACAAGCGGTAATGTTTCCAACAATACTATCAAATTGTTCTATGGTGACGTCATGGTCTACGTACGCCACGTCCAACACCTTCTGCAAAGCTTCACGGTGTGGCTCAGAGTTCATTAACAAAGACATCACTAATATCTTTGAAGGCGTTTGTAGCAGTTGATCTACAACATTATACTCACTCCTCTTGATGAGCCTCAGTATCTCATCACAGTCCTCTTTAATCATGCCATTCTGGCCAGCAGGGATAGGAGTTCTAGCAGCAGCGACAGGTCTGTCAAACAGCAAGTGTCGGATTCGGAGAAGAAGAAGAATTCCCCAAAGGACAAACGACACTATCAGCAGTATCAGCTCTTCTGGTGTCAGCCTGGGGTTTCGGCGGTGCCGAAAAAACACGACCACTACGAGTCAAACCACTGACATCAGCAATATTCACATCAGAAGTGGAGGGTAAAGGCACCTCATTCCTATCTTCTAATGCAACCACATTATAATGATAGGGAACAGCCTTGTCGGAAGAGTAAGGAACAGGGTCAGCTAGCTTAATGATGAGAGTAGGAGAAGCCTTCTGCTTGCTGCCATCATATCTGACGACAACAGGCTCAGGAATCCTGAAGACAGGGGATATCACATTCACTTCGTCCTCATCACGATTCTGAAGTATCTCTATCACACCCTAATCCATCATTTCTTGGATGTCTTTTCTGACTTGACGACATCCCCACTCATTGATAGTGCAAACATGGCAACTATCATGGTCATGCTCGTAGTTACTGTATCCACATAACAGTCTATGCATCTCGACCAGATATTGTCGGATATGGATGACATATCGGACCTTGTATTTGCCAGGGCAACCCTAAACCATGTTGACAGCAGATTTCCCATGCTCGGGCAATGGGTTCTTCTTGACATTAGGACCTACGTCCTCGAAAAACAATATACCGCTTCTCACAAGGTCTTACACCTTGGTCTTCAACGGGTAGCAATTCTCCACATCAGGTTTGGGAGCACCGGAATGATAAACACATTGAAGCTCAGGCTTATACCACAACTGAGGGTTGGTAGGTATAGCAGGTGGGTCACGTGGAGTAATCAGCTTCCTTTCAATTAAATAAGGATATAACTCTGCATAGGTCATGGGAATAGGATCAAAACTGACCCTCTTCCTATCATAGCTTGTGCTAGTTTGATTGTTCTTTCGAGGCTGGTAGGCCTGCTGTTGAGGACGATGTTGTTGTTGCTGATACTGTTGATGTTGTTGTTGTGGATGTTGATAATGTTGGTTTTCTCTGAATGCATGTGCTATATGAGCCACCTGGTGCTGGTTACTGGCAGGACGCACAGTCTTCCTCTTCATAGACGGTTTTCTTGGTTTGATATGGAAGGACACAACATGTGCCTCACCATCTTTCTTCTTAGCAAACGCCCCATAACGTTTGGCAGAAGAGCCTTCTTCTTTGGTCAGGCGCCCTTCCCTGACTCCCTCTTCTAAACGCATCCCCATATTCACCATCTCGGTGAAATCAGAAGGAGCGCTAGCAATCATCCGCTCATAATAGAATGAACTCAAGGTCTTCAGGAAGATCTTGGTCATTTCCTTCTCTTCTAGTGGAGGCACAATTTGTGCAGCCAATTCACGCCACCTCTGGGTGTACTCCTTGAAAGTTTCTTTCTCCTTCTGCAACATAACCCTCAGTTGGTCCCTATCGGGAGCCATATCAATGTTGTACTTGTATTGCTTGACGAAGGCTTCGCCAAGGTCGTTGAAGGAGCGGATGTTCGCACTATCCAGGCCCATATACCATCTCAAAGTGGCACCGGACAGGCTGTCCTGGAAGTAGTGGATCAGGAGTTGATCATTATCAGTTTGAGTCGACATCTTGCGTGCATACATCACAAGATGGCTGAGCGGGCAAGTGTTTCCTTTATACTTTTCAAAGTCAGGCACTTTGAATTTGACAGGAATCTTGACATTAGGTACAAGGCAAAGCTCAGCAGCAAATTTGCCAAAGAGGTCCTTCCCTCTGAGAGTTTTGAGTTCCTTGCGCAGCTCAAGGAATTGATCATTCATAGCATCCATTTTCTCATACACGTCTAGGCCCTCAGATGGCTCAGAGTGATAAATGGTGTCATCTACTCTCGGCAAAGTATGCATGACTGGAGGTGGCACAACAAGGACCGGGCTAGATGCTGGCAGAGAAGCAAAAGTTGGGGCGAGACCCTGTGGAACAAAGTTAGCGAGCATCCCCCAGGGAAACCCGGTTAGCATAGCAGATGGCGCAAAACGAGCACTAGCAGCAGGCACGATTGAGGAAGCAATCTCAGAAATGACCGTCCTCTAGGGAGGAGTTGAAGGTGTTGGAGAAGATTGGCTTTGGGCGGCCAAGAATGACTCCATCAGGGCAGTCAATCTTGCCACTTCCTCCTTCAATTCTCTGTTCTCTTGCTCTAGGTGATCCATTAGCTTTGATGAGTTGGCTCTGGTGTAGTACTGGTGCGTCAGCTTGTCTTCAAAATAAATGAAGAACATAGAGTTAGACCACTAAACAAGAAGCCCTGGAACAAAACCTGCTTATGCACATGATTCATGCAATGCTTGTGCATATGATTTATTTTTTAATCAGAGGAACTTATAGAGTTCTATTTGCAAATGTTGGAAAATATTAATCATTTTAGACATATATGGAATAATCACATTAATAATATCTGGAAAAATTTTACACCAAAGAAGTACAATCTTGGTAACCAAATACAATACAAGAGAAAAGGAAAATGAATATCCTATGGAACCCTAGAAACAATCGTCCAAAGCTCTCGAGACCGGAAGATAAGCTGCACGAAGCCTCTTCACCTCTCTCTCAAAGGCTGCCTCCATATCCGCCTTCTCCTTGGCGAGTCGATCATACTTCCTCTTCCAAAACCTAGAAGACTAAGGAAGAAGAGAAGTCACCACATCATTAGGCTCGTCGATAACCTGATGCTCCAGAAACTCTATCAACGCATTCGTATCTCTAAGCTGCTAAAGTAGCTCCTCTCGCTCATGGACCCAAGCATGTGAACAGTCTTCATCTCGCAACTCCTCTACTCCTTGGTCAAGGAGGGTTGAAGGCCCAGCCATAACCATAAATGTAGGTCTCGGATAATCATAGGGCATGCGGTACTCAGAAGCTCTCTTCCTAACCCACGAGGTATAGGGTTCCAAAGCAATACAATTCTTCGGACCAAGCTCTTTCCTTCCCTTCCTATGAATCTTGCGCCAAGCGCGGACCATCCTGCCCTTCAAGTTTTGGGGATCTTTACCCTCTTGAAAGAACACACCTTCTAACAAAATGTTATTAGGTTTATCCTTTAAGGGGAACCCAAGCTGACGACGTGCCAAAATAGGGTTGTAGTTAATCCCACCACATGTACCAAGAAGAGGTACATTGGAGAATTCACCAAAAGAGTCAATAATTTGCACATCATCATATACACGGTTATACCAAAAGATATCATCATTAGTGAGAGACATAAGCCTCGTGGACCACCGTAGACATCCTTTGTTCTCCTTGAAGGCGAGCGTCTGTAGCAAGTGCAAAATAAACCACTTGTACAACAAAGGCAAACAGCACACAATGATACCACCACCCTTTGCATTCCTCATATGCAAAGAGAAATAAGTGTCACCCAACAGGGTCGGAACGAAATTAAGAGTAGAGAAAATCCTAATAGTGATCACATCCACAAAATTGTCGATGTTGGGGAATAACACTAGCCCATAGATGAGAAGTACAAATATGGCCTCAAAGGTGTCCTCAGTCATGGCCTTCCCATACAAAGTAGCTTGAGCAATGAGTAAATCATATGGGAGACCTTGAATTCCACCTTTGGTAGTCATATGAGCACCAACAACAGATTCATCTATATGCAACTGTTGCACCCCAAAATTTGCCCTCTATTTTTAACTCTAACCAATTTTTTTGTTTCACATTCATTTGCATCATCTTCATAGCATAACATTTTTTTCTGTCTTAATATTAGCCGGAATAATTTCTCGGAATTTACAAACAGACTGGTCAAATTAATTTTTTAACTGTGCCTAAAATTAGTCAACGAAAAAATGTCAAGTTTAAGTTTGCAAATGTCGGTAACATTAATCTGCGGTTCACGTGGTTTAATTTGACATGCTAAAAATATTTTTACGACTATTTTTGGTCATATGTTGATCAGTCTGAGCAGTTTAAACGGTCATAATTTTTATCTCAAAATCCGACCAAACGCTGTATTTTTCCGAGTCATTTATTTCGCGCTGATTATTTTGACGTGTTCATTTTATTTTTTCGAGCATTTTGGTGCCCGACTTTTTTTTTAGTCTATTTATTTTTATATTGGGTCTAGAATAAATAAATAGGTTAATTAGTTTTTATTTTAATTTTAACTATTTTAATTATTTAACTTTATTCAGTTTTTAATTTAATATTGGGTCTAGAATAAATAAATAGGTTAATTAGTTTTTATTTTAATTTTAACTATTTTAATTATTTAACTTTATTCAGTTTTTAATTTAATATTGGGTTTAGAATAAATAAATAGGTCAATTAGTTTTTATTTTAATTTTAACTATTTTAATTATTTAACTTTATTCAGTTTTTAATTTAATATTGGGTTTCAAAATAAACTTAGGCCCATTATCATTAACCTAATTTGTTCCTATATATATTTACTAGCATGACTGATAGAGGGAGGCCGGAAGACAGAACAAAAAAGAGAAACTGAGAGTGGCTGATCTATACTATCGTACACACAGTTTGGTAATAGTTTATATATGATATATACTTTATCTATTTTGTTGATATATTTGATTATGTTTTCGGATCGGATCGTGTCAATACGCCGTTTTCACATATACGTGTATGAGGCGTGACATTTGTGTTATCCGAGCCAGTTGCGATGATCGCAATTTTGCGCTAGCAACGCCGTTGTTTTTTTTAATGCATTTTTTTTATATATATACATATATTTAGATCTGCACATTTTTTTTCATAACTAACTACCCTGATTTTTCCTAAACCTTGACAATTTCGCCACAAACTCTAAATTTCAAACCTAAAACTTTAACCGTGTTGTTTCCTCTAAACCATAAACCTTTTCTTAAACCTTAACAAACCTTATTATTATTTCCTATTTTCGCTCATATTTATGTTATTCATACACTGTAACTGCTTCGCCCTTGTAATATTTTAAGTTTTAACTTGTAATATTTTCAGTTTTACTTTTCGCCATCTTTATTATGTAACTGCACCAAAGCGTTGTAATAATTAGGGTTTTATTTTCTGCCATTGATTTTCTGCCATTTTATTTTTCTGCCATTTATTTTTCTGCCATTTAAATTCCTGCCATTGATCCTATATTAACTGCGTGGTTTAATAATGTAGGGCGTGAAAACCTACTAAATTAATTATTTAATATTTTTCTATAACCTTTATTTTTTTTTAAATAAATAAAAAATACTAACTATTTTAATAACTCTTTTTTTATTACTTACTTATAATAATAAATCCTTATATATTTTGTAAATAAAATCTAATTGACCATTTTTCTAATTGAATAATAATAATAAACCTATTAATCTAATAATTTGATATTTTCTATAACCTTTATTTATTTTGTAAATAACAAACTTTATATTTTTCATATAACTCTTTTATTTTATAATTTGTACATTAATATATTTTAAATTTTTTTATTATTACTAATTTATTTTAAACTCATATTTTTCTAATAACTTCTAAAAAATCTAACTTGTTTAACTTAAAATAATTTCTTTTAAAATTCTAACCTTTTTATTATCACTTTATTATTATTGTTATTTTATTATTGCTTTATTACCATTGTTTATTTATTATTTTATTATTATTTTCTTTTATCTATTCTATTTTTGCTTCATTATTTTCCTTATTTTAATTTTGTTTTATTTATAATATTAGGAACAAATGTATAGGTTGCAAATTTATTCTTTCTCGCCTGATTATTATGTATTTGTCCCATAGCCATGTAATAGTTTAGGATTTATTTTTCTTGCTTTTATTTTTGTAAATATTTATTGCGTGGTTAGTAATTTAGGGAGTGCAAAAAACTAACTGTAAATAATTGAACTTAGAAAATTAAATTCAAGACAAATATCTGAAAAATAACACTCACACACGTAAGTCGATCTTTGATCGCCATCTGTACTTCCTAGGGTATTCCTCTTGGTTGCCTTCTTTAAATGGTCAAGCCCCTCGAAAATAGGGGTGTCTTAAGCAAAGTCCCTTCAAACAGAAAAAATCATCAAGTCCCTATAAACTTAAAAGATCAAGTCTCTACGAGGTTGCCTACGATATAATGATATTGTCCCTTCGGTAAATATGATGATAGTCCCTACGAGTTGCTAAAGACACCCCTTATGTTGCCTTCATTGACCATACGATGACCCTACGCCCGTCCCTTAAACACATCCAAGGTAATGACTACCTATTCCTTAATAATAGGGACAGTCTTACCATTGAAAGAATATACGAGAACACGAAAGACTTAATCTAGGGTAGGTATCTCATAGTTACTTGCTCACACTTTTCAAAATTACTTTTACACCTCACAATTTCTAAACTAGGCTTTGTATACACCCATACGAGGGTCATTACAAAGTACTTAAAGAAATTTTTCTAATCACACACTACATTCTTGCAAACAAACAAAGTGAGCTAAGTAACTAAGAGCCCATGGATAACCATGGATATAAAGGGTGCTAATACCTTCCCTTTGTATAACCTACCCCCCGAACTCAAAATCTTTTTAAGGTCTTTCCTGTTCTTTTATGTCCTTTCCTTCTGGATAAAATAAAAGTCGATGGTGACTCTTGCTATCCGCAACATTTAACTAAAGTCAGTTCTCCCACCGTGTTACAGAACTGGCGACTCTGCTGGGGATTTAATAAAAGAGGGGTACCCTTAGGAATTAGATCACTTTAAAATTGTTTGCCTTGTTTGCTTTATACTTATCTGTTGGGTGCTCTTATGTGTGAAAGACCCTAACCCGGATCTAGTGTACTTTAGGTAAATGGCAATAGACCAAGGAAACTGTACGGCGTATATCGATATGGTTGATCTGGTGGCCATAGTTAGTGTGACTTCTTGGTTGGTGCTTATGTTCCTTAAGCAAGTTGAGGATAATATGGGGCTGCCATATGTTGTCAATACACTAACTGACTTTTAGAACCCTAGTCATCCCATCTTGGCCTTTAGAAAGTAGTGAGATAACCGGCTTTGGTGAAGACTGAAGTTGGTTGATACTCGATACTACACTCATTGAGATCCTAAACTTGGAGGGTTTTGGTTGGCAAGTAAGTTGCCTACTGAACAACCACCCTTGTGAAGGATCAATGATTTTTAGATCCCTTAGAACCTGGTTACTTTTGTAGGACAGGATGAATCAACTAAACTTCAGGGGAGGGTACTTACCTTTAAACCTCATGCAAGCCTTCAAACCTAGGGCTATTGTGTGACTTGTTTGTATGTGCCACATGTTTGTGATTGAGCATAACATCATAGCATCATCATGCATCATAAGCATAGCATTTTCACTAACCATTTCAAGGACCAAAGGATTTATCTTTGTTCTTTGTTGCAGGTCATGGCTTCTGCTCATAGGAATACTATCCGGATCAACTTTGTAGGAATACCTCCTAAACTTAAGGAATTGGTCTCTCAAGTTTCTGAAAACTCCCAGTTCATCAAGAGGCATGGTCACCTACTGGATCTAGTCACTTCAGGGTTCAATGAAGACATGATGAGTGTCCTGTTTCAGTTCTTTGACCCTAAACATCATTGCTTCACATTTCCCGACTATCAGATGGTTCCTACAATGGAAGAATTCTCCAAGCTTCTGGGTATACCTATTCTTGATCAGAAACCCTTCACAGGCTTGGAAAAAGAGCCTAAACCTGAAGTCATTGTTGCAGCCTTACATTTAAAGAAATCAGACATTGTCCTAGAAACAAGGAGTGGAGTTAAGGGTATTCTTGCTAAGGTATTGGTGGAGAAAGCTCAAGTATTCCTGAAGGCTATGAGTTATGATGCTTTTGAGGAGATCTTAGCCCTATTGATTTATGGCTTAGTACTGTTCCCCAATCCAGACCAGTTCATAGACGTACACGCCATCAACATATTTCTGACTCGCAATCCAGTGCCTACATTACTTGGAGACATCTTACACTCTCTTCATACCCGTACTACGAAGGCACGAGGAACTCTGATGTGTTGCATACCTCTATTATCTAGGTGGTTTATTTCTCACCTTCCTCGATCAGTGATGAAGAATGAACAAGGGTTCAGGTGGTCCAAGAGGATTATGTCACTTTCTCATTCAGATATTCATTGGTGCTCTAGATCTATGGAGAATGTTACCATCATTGACCGTTGTGGGGAGTTCCCTAATGTGCCACTCTTTGGCATAAGAGGGGGCATTACCTACAACCCTTCTTTAACTCTACGTCAGTTTGGTTACGCTCAGACTGATGGTCCTCATGACATGCTTATTCAGGGTATTGTGTTCGACTACGACAACGATCTTCAAGGTTACCGTCAAAGGTTCATACGAGCATGGGGTAAAGTGAACAAGGTTGACAGCAAGACTCTGGAACCCAAGTACACTATTCCTATGGAACCATATCTCAGATGGGTACGATCTCGTGCTCAGACTCTTATGATGCCATATCCTGCTATCCTGCCAGTTACCATGGAGCCTGTTGCTGAAGGAGATACTTCTTACATCATTCTTCATCCAGACATGCCCACTGACATGGAAGAGTTACAGAGGTCCTGGATCCAGTTGAAGGAGCAAAGAGATACTTTTGAGACTCATTACAAGGCAAGTCAGGAAAGAATCCTGGAGCTAACAAAACAACTTCACGAGGAGCGGAATCTCAACTCATACCTCAACACAAAGAGGAAACGTCCATGGGAGACTTAAAACCCCATTTTTTGTATTCATTTCATTTTTATTGTAAGTCCAAGGGGCAAACAAGTTTATTACTAATAAAAGTTTACTTTTTGGTGGTTTAAACAAATTTAAATCCTACGGTCCTTGAAAACATTGCATAAGCATCTACATACCATATTATTGCATCACAGGTTTCTTATGAACATGTATCTTATCTTCTCGCTGTTTATTTCAGCAGAAATGGCTCTTGAACAGACTGTCAAAGATCTCCAGGCTCAGAATGCACAATTCCAAGAGTTGATTCTGAATTTGTCCAAGGGGCAAGATGAGTTGAAGACATTGCTGGCTAAGAAGAAGAAGAAGACTAGAAGATCAGGAGGCCTTATCAATCTGGGAAGAAGATTCAGAGGCCCTATCAAGACAAAGGAACAGGTTGATGATTATGAGTCTGAAAATTCTGAGAAAGAGGGAGGTAGTCTCCATGATACTGTGGGAGATTCTGATTCTGAAGCAAATTATTATCATGATCCTAATGAAGATAAGTACAAAATGCTGGTGGATAGAATGAATGCTATGGAGTTACAAAAATCTTCTGGGCTGGATTTTGAAGATTTGAGTTTAATATCTGGAGTGGTTATACCTATTGGTTTCAAGGTTCCTGCTTTTGTGGTGTATGATGGTGTCTCATGTCCCAAGCTGCATTTAAGATCCTATGTCCGGAGGATTCAACCACATACTGCTGATAAGAAGTTATGGATTCATTTCTTCCAAGAGAGCTTGTCTGGAGCTCAATTGGAATGGTACTATCAATTGGAGAGTGTAAATATCCGTGATTGGAATGATCTTGCTGAGGCCTTCTACAGGCAATACCAATACAATGCTGATTTAGCACCTACTCGCATGCAGCTACAAAGCATGGCAATGGGTGCTAAGGAGAATTTCAAAGAGTATGCCCAGAAATGGAGAGACCTGGCTGGCAGAGTTCAACCTCCTCTGACTGACAGAGAGCTAGTGGATATGTTTATGAGTATGCTGAATAGTCCTTTCTATAGTCACCTCATTGGAAGCTCATCATCTAGTTTCACTGAGCTGATAATGACTGGAGAGCGTGTGGAAAGTGGTATAAGAAGTGGTAAGATACAGATGGATGCCTCTTCATCAAGCACTGCAAAGAAGCCCCCTAGTGGAAAGAAGGAGTCTAATGCTGTATATGGTCAACTTGGCCGTAACAGAAGTCACCAATCCAGGGAACATGAAAGATCAAATCAATATTGTGAGTGACTATAATGAAGACTACAATCTGGATAACTGGATTTTTCCTACTGTGGGTGATGGGCTCAACAATTGGAAGACTGAAGACGTTATTCCTATCTCCTTTAGTCAGGAGTAAATATTATTCCTGCGTTGTTATTTTTAAGCCTTGTGCCTTACCCGGGGCACAATGGTATGCTTGTTTCGGGATGTCATTTCATTTGCATACTTCATTCAATAAAAATCAATGGACGTTTCGTTTTCGTAAATATTGGGCTCTTTGTTTTTCTTTTATTTTATTTTCATCAGCTATGTGTTCTTACACACACCCACATCACTAAAATGCAGATCCTCATCCACCCTGGATCCTGTTGATAACAGTTCTACTATTGCCAATTATAATTTCGAGAATCCGATCTATCAAGCTGAAGATGGAAAGGATGAAGATTGTGAAGTACCTGTAGAGCTTGCTAGGTTATTACAACAAGAAGAGAAAGTTACACAGCCGCATGAGGAATCAATTGAGGTTGTAAATCTGGGTACTGAAGTAGACAAGAAAGAAGTCAAAATAGGAGCAGGCTTGGAAAACAGTGTCAAAGAAAGATTGAGTCGGATGTTACGTGACTATGTAGAGGTTTTCGTTGGAAAAATCAAGAGATGATATGGAATGATGAATGTCAAGAAGCTTTTGACAAAATCAAGAAGTATCTCCAAGAACCTATAAATCTGATGCCACCAGTTGAAGGAAGACCTCTAATCATGTATTTGACCGTGTTAGAAAATTCAATAAGGTGTGTGTTGGGGCAACATGACGAGTCTGGTCGAAAAGAGCATGCAATATTCTACCTTAGCAAAAGGTACCGACTGTGAAACAAGATACTCCCAGCTCGAGAAAGCTTGTTATGCTTTGGCTTAAGCTGCTCGCCGACTAAGACAGTATATGTTGAATCATACCACTTTATTGATTTCTAAGATGGATCTTATCAAATATACATCTGAGAAACCTGCTCTCTCCGGAAGAACAACAAGATGATTGCTGAACTCTGCACGCAGTTCAAAATAAAACACCATAACTCTTCTCCGTACCGGCCAAAGATGAATGGCGCCGTGGAGGCTGCTAATAAGAATATTAAGAAGATCATACAAAAGATGATAGTAACATACAAAGACTGGCATGAGATGTTACCCTTTGCTCTTCATGGTTATCGCACTTCAGTGCGCACTTTGACAGGGGCAACTCCTTTCTCTTTGGTCTACGGAATGGAAGCCGTGTTACCAGTGGAAGTTCAGATTCCCTCTCTAAGAATCATGAAAGAGGCAGGTTTAGACGAGGATGAATGGATTCAGACTCGACTCGACCAGATAAATTTGATTGATGAGAAGAGGTTGGCAGCTGTTTGTCATGGTCAGATGTACCAGAAACGGATGATCAAAGCTTTCAATAAGAAGGTTAAGCCAAAGGTATATCAGGCCGGTGACTTGGTAATCAAGCGTATCATACTACCACAGGGTGATCCTAGGGGCAAGTGGACTCCTACATATGAAGGACCATTTGTGGTCAAAAGAGTATTCTCAGGAGGTGCCATGATGCTTACTACTATGGATGGTGAAGACTTTCCACAGCCTGTAAACGCAGACATAGTTAAAAAATACTACGCATAAAAAGAGACCCGCTAGGTTGACTGGCCTAGGCAAAAATAAGGGCATCCCGGCAAACCAAAAGGGTTCGGGCAAAAATTAGGGATATATATAAAAAAAATGTACACCCGGCAAGTCGAAAACCTGACAAGGCGGCTTGGGCAAAAAAGGGTATCCCGGTGGATTGAAAACCTGAAAGGGCAATCCAGGCAAAAGTTAGGGATTAAAGCGTATGACTATGTCTCGTTTGGATCACTCATGTAACTTCAACTGATGGTGCTACCTAAATCAAGTTCAAACAGATAAAGATCAATCCAATCGTTTCTGTCTCAACAGCAGAAGATGAGATATTTGAAGATAATGGCAATAGTAGAATTGAAACTCAATAGGATCATTTTTCACATAGCTGTTTTCTTTGTTTTATAAAATATTTACGACGAATTCCTCTTACTAGGATTTCTGTCTCCTTGTACAAACTTGCCTATGTATAGGTCACTTTGTGATATAAATAAAATTTCATCTTTGAATCCAGATTTACTTTTACTCTATTTACATAAGCGAAAACGTCCATTGGTTGTGTTTGAATGTATGTATGCTTTTGAATACGATTGATGTTTACCAGAAATGCATAAAATACAGTAATAGTATTTACTAAGGACGAACGAGGGTAGTAGTTCAACGAAGCTTCGCCGGTTCATCCCCACTACAAATCCCCAGTAGAGCAAATCTATCTTTATAGATGCTTCGAATTACGTCTCCCCTTGAATTTATGTCCATCTCTTTTATCCTCAGTCGGGATACTCAGGAACTTATTCCTTCAATAGAAGTACGACGAACGAATACGGGAAGTGACAAATACTATACTATCAAACAAGACGGGAACGAGTTCCTCATATTCTTCAGCAACGAATCGGGATTTATTTTCCCTAGCCAGCAGTTGTTATACAAAGATATTCGGACGCTTCAGGCCGCATGATTCATACATACATCATTTACATCATACCATGGCATATCCATAAGTGCATAATACATTTACTTAGATGCACCATGCCATGCATGCATACATATTGCATAAACTAACCTTTTCCTTGCAGGATGGTTATATACAGATAAAATACTATCAACAATTCACAACAGGTCAGAAACGATCTATACGAAGATCTAGTGTTGATACTTAATCATTACTCAAGGTGTCCTTGGATAGTAGGCAAACGGTCTATACGAAGATCTATTCCCTAGTCCAGGATATTTTCAGGAGATTTCATCCTGACACTCTTTTGTTCTTGGATATTAGGCAATCGGTCTATACGAAGATCTATTCCCTAGTCCAGGATATTTTCAGAAGATTTAATCCTGATCTTCTTTTGTTCTTGGATAGTAGGCAAACGGTCTATACGAAGATATATTCCCTAATCCAGGATATTTCTAGAAGAGATAATCATCACGAAGATTTATTTCTACTGGTATATTCAACAATTCAAAACAGTTCAGAGACGATCTATACGAAGGTCTAGTGCTGATACTTAATTCAGAAAGAAATCGCCACGAAGATTTGGTTCTGACACTTAAATTAAAAGTATGTTCTTAGATACGATTCAGAGACGGCCTATACGAAGACCTAGTACTGATATCCAGTATCAACATCAAGATATTATCACCTTCTGATATTATGGATGGCATCTATAAGCCCATCTCCAGTTCTTCCAAGTGGCATCTTCAAGCCCACTTAAGCATATACAACCAGTCATCAGTGTTACTTTACGCACCGGCGAGTGTAAATTTTTGGGCTTTTGTGTTCAATCCCCTTCAACCTTCCAAGTCACGAATGGCACACAGGCCAATCTAACTCCTCAGGTTTCAGAAAATTGAACAGGGGCAGCTGTTGCACCCCAAAATTTGCCCTCTATTTTTAACTCTAACCAATTTTTTTGTTTCACATTCATTTGCATCATCTTCATAGCATAACATTTTTTTCTGTCTTAATATTAGCCGGAATAATTTCTCGGAATTTACAAACAGACTGGTCAAATTAACTTTTTAACTGTGCCTAAAATTAGTCAACGAAAAAATGTCAAGTTTAAGTTTGCAAATGTCGGTAACGTTAATCTGCGGTTCACATGGTTTAATTTGACATGCCAAAAATATTTTTACGACTATTTTTGGTCATATGTTGATCAGTCTGAGCAGTTTAAACGGTCATAATTTTTATCTCAAAATCCGACCAAACGCTGTATTTTTCCGAGTCATTTATTTTGCGCTGATTATTTTGACGTGTTCATTTTATTTTTTCGAGCATTTTGGTGCCCGACTTTTTTTTTTTTGAGTCTATTTATTTTTATATTGGGTCTAGAATAAATAAATAAGTTAATTAGTTTTTATTTTAATTTTAACTATTTTAATTATTTAACTTTATTCAGTTTTTAATTTAATATTGGGTCTAGAATAAATAAATAGGTTAATTAGTTTTTATTTTAATTTTAACTATTTTAATTATTTAACTTTATTCAGTTTTTAATTTAATATTGGGTCTAGAATAAATAAATAGGTTAATTAGTTTTTATTTTAATTTTAACTATTTTAATTATTTAACTTTATTCAGTTTTTAATTTAATATTGGGTTTCAAAATAAACTTAGGCCCATTATCATTAACCTAATTTGTTCCTATATATATTTACTAGCATGACTGATAGAGGGAGGCCGGAAAACAGAACAAAAAAGAGAAACTGAGAGTGGCTGATCTATACTATCGTACACACAGTTTGGTAATAGTTTATATATGATATATACTTTATCTCTTTTGTTGATATATTTGATTATGTTTTCGGATCGGATCGTGTCAATACGTCGTTTTCACATATACGTGTATGAGGCGTGACATTTGTGTTATCCGATCCAGTTGCGATGATCGCAATTTTGCGCTAGCAACGCCGTTGTTTTTTTTAATGCATTTTTTTTTATATATATACACATATATTTAGATCTGCACATTTTTTTTCATAACTAACTACCCTGATTTTTCCTAAACCTTGACAATTTCGCCACAAACTCTAAATTTCAAACCTAAAACTTTAACCGTGTTGTTTCCTCTAAACCATAAACCTTTTCTCAAACCTTATTATTATTTCCTATTTTCGCTCATATTTATGTTATTCATACACTGTAACTGATTCGCCCTTGTAATATTTTAAGTTTTAACTTGTAATATTTTCAGTTTTACTTTTCGCCATCTTTATTATGTAACTGCACCAAAGCGTTGTAATAATTAGGGTTTTATTTTCTGCCATTGATTTTCTGCCATTTTATTTTTCTGCCATTTATTTTTCTGCCATTTAAATTCCTGCCATTGATCCTATATTAACTGCGTGGTTTAATAATGTAGGGCGTGAAAACCTACTAAATTAATTATTTAATATTTTTCTATAACCTTTATTTTTTTTTGTAAATAAATAATAAATACTAACTATTTTAATAACTCTTTTTTTATTACTTACTTATAATAATAAATCCTTATATATTTTGTAAATAAAATCTAATTGACCATTTTTCTAATTGAATAATAATAATAAACCTATTAATCTAATAATTTGATATTTTCTATAACCTTTATTTATTTTGTAAATAACAAACTTTATATTTTTCATATAACTCTTTTATTTTATAATTTATACATTAATATATTTTAAATTCTTTTATTATTACTAATTTATTTTAAACTCATATTTTTCTAATAACTTCTAAAAAAATCTAACTTGTTTAACTTAAAATAATTTCTTTTAAAATTCTAACCTTTTTATTATCACTTTATTATTATTGTTATTTTATTATTGCTTTATTACCATTGTTTATTTATTATTTTATTATTATTTGCTTTTATCTATTCTATTTTTGCTTCATTATTTTCCTTATTTTAATTTTGTTTTATTTATAATATTATGAACAAATGTATAGGTTGCAAATTTATTCTTTCTCGCCTGATTATTATGTATCTGTCCCATAGCCATGTAATAGTTTAGGAATTTATTTTTCTTGCTTTTATTTTTGTAAATATTTATTGCGTGGTTAGTAATTTAGGGAGTGCAAAAAACTAACTGTAAATAATTGAACTTAGAAAATTAAATTCAAGACAAATATCAGAAAAATAACACTCACACACGTAAGTCGATCTTTGATCGCCATCTGTACTTCCTAGGGTATTCCTCTTGGTTGCCTTCTTTAAATGGTCAAGTCCCTCGAAAATAGGGGTGTTTTAAGCAAAGTCCCTTCAAACAGAAAAAATCATCAAGTCCCTATAAACTTAAAAGATCAAGTCCCTACGAGGTTGCCTACGATATAATGATCTTGTCCCTTCGGTAAATATGATGATAGTCCCTACGAGTTGCTAAAGACACCCCTTATGTTGCCTTCATTGACCATACGATGACCCTACGCCCGTCCCTTAAACACATCCAAGGTAATGACTACCTATTCCTTAATAATAGGGACAGTCTTACCATTGAAAGAATATACGAGAACACGAAAGACTTAATCTAGGGTAGGTATCTCATAGTTACTTGCTCACACTTTTCAAAATTACTTTTACACCTCACAATTTCTAAACTAGGCTTTGTATACACCCATACGAGGGTCATTACAAAGTACTTAAAGAAATTTTTCTAATCACACACTACATTCTTGCAAACAAACAAAGTGAGCTAAGTAACTAAGAGCCCATGGATAACCATGGATATAAAGGGTGCTAATACCTTCCCTTTGTATAACCTACCCCCCGAACTCAAAATCTTTTTAAGGTCTTTCCTGTTCTTTTATGTCCTTTCCTTTTGGATAAAATAAAAGTCGGCGGCGACTCTTGCTATCCGCAACATTTAACTAAAGTCAGTTCTCCCACCGTGTTACAGCAACAAATCAGCAATCTCTTGAGAAGAAGGAACCCTCTCCAAGGCACTGAACCGCAACTGATCTAGGATAGGTATACCCACAAGATAGGCATACTCCTCAAGCGTAGGCAAAAGCTAGAAATCCGGAAAAGTGAAGCAACGGTACAAGGGATCATAGAACTGCACCAGCACACTCATCAGACCTTCATCCACATGAGTAGCAAGAATAGACAGAAGCTTCCCATGGAGAGCTTTGAACTCCAAGGGATCTAATACATAGGATGTCAAACTTCTTAACTCTTTCAAGTCGGGTTGTTTGAAACTGTACTTCTTTGTATTCCTTCTTTGCTTACCCATGTCTGAAAATTTGCAAATAGACCTCTTAAGTTCCTTGAAAATTTTCTCATTGTTGATAATATGGATGTGTATGAATGCATGAATGCATGGATGCAACAATCACACTCAAGGATCAAGCGAATCACACCACACAAAGGTCACGGAATGGATCAAGTCATCCTTAATATCAATCATCCATTTTGGTGGATTATGGTTTACACCTTATCAACACCCAAGTTCCATTGATATTAAGGATACACAAGAACGGATCAACCATTAATCAAGGGTTTGTTGTAAGTCACGAGCATGGTGTCTCGGTTAAGAACCACCCAAAGGGAGTGTATTATGGTTAAACTTGACAATCATATTCTACAAGAGGTTCCCATAGTCATCATCCCATCTTTCGGATATTATCGGATAAACGACTACTCGTATTCCAAAAATATCCTCAAGAGAGACTCTTATGAGTGTAGTATCGCGTAACAATCATATCAAATCTTACACTTGAACGACCTTCACACTACGTCCTAAAATAGGCCAAGATGGGCTAGGTAATCTAAGGTCCTTGGCTTCTAAGGTATATATTGGAAAGAATAATGCCTAACCACGACTACTCGTGTGGCATTATTGATCCCAACACAACCTCCACCAAGTGAATGGGCTTGCAAGTCAACTTGCTAAGGAATAACTCCACACAAGTCAACAAGACTATGTCATTATCCTATCATAAGTGCACTCGAGTTCGGGTATAGAAATCATCTCACAAGAGACCACCAAGCACACAAGAAATTGATATATCAAGCAATTCATACATTACAAACAATACAATCATCCCAAATTTTCACAAAAATATGTCACAAATAATATAAATATACAATACAACAAAAGTGAAAAGTAGGCAAAACCTACTAGGCCAGTTTCCCCAGCAGAGTCGCCACTTCTCTGTAGCGGGGTATTCGTTACCTTTAGATTTATTGACTAAATCAAAAGTAAATCATACAATTTGAGTCGCCACCGCACTTCTATTTATCCAAAGGAAAGGTTAGAAAGCGAACAAAAACCGAGAAGTTTTATCAAATCAAAAAAACTAATAAAAATGTCAGAGATCTGGGTAAGGGGGTTGGTTATGCAATGGGAAGGTTTTAAGCACCCAAAACATCCTTAGTACTCTAAGGGAGCCCTTTTTGCAAATTTGTATTGTAGGTTGGTATTTGTGAAAATATTTGTGCTAACACGATTGGGGAGATGAGAAAAGAATGTACACATTATTTACAATTTTGTTGTTTGAATGGATGAACTCATTGCCTACTGTAACACCTCAAAATTTGCCCTCCTCTTCTTGGGACTAGTTTAGAACATTGTATTTCATGTTTTAGGACATTAGGCATTTGCATTTTGCATATCATATGGAAACAAGAAGGTCATCCTCCAAAGTCTTTTCAGAAGATGGAGAGGTTACATGAGTCAAGCCTGAGGGTTTCTATGAATGGATGATCAACCATCTGAGGGTTTGCAGTTCAATTAGGGTTTCCTGATCCTTCAAAGGTCTTGAGAATCATCTTTTTTGCAAGGATATATTACCATCATCATGGTTCTATCATCATCAAGGATTTCATTATGCATTCCCAAGTTCCTTCGGATTAGGGTTTTGACCTCTGGTCAACCCTAATCAATGACATTCTTTCAACCAGGGCTTCTCAAAGAAAGGAGGTATTTGCTGATGATGAGGATCACATGCTTATTATATTGAGCTTATATAAGCTAGGGTTTCATTTCTGAGCCATTTCCCCAAGTGGTTGAGGCTCAAGCTGATAAGGGCATTTCAAGGTCATCTGAGGACCATAAAAAGTCAATTGTGCAAGAACTGAGGGCTATGAGGTGGGGAAATGAGTTGAGACACCTCAATCATGTTCAAAAGAGGTCCATTTGTCATTTCAAACATCTATCTTGAAGATTTTGAAGCCATGGCAAAAGTTTCCAAAAATGGAAAGTGACTTGTAATTTCAAGTTTCCAAAAATGGCAAGTTTTTGGTCCACATTCAACTTGACTTTCCAACATCAAAGAAGCTTCAAATGGATTTTTGGTGAACATGAAAGTTGAATATATCTCTCTCCCCTTTTCAAAAAGTCCTATTTCATGATCATCTGATGATTGGTTAAGAAGTTATGGCCAAATGATCCCAAAGTATACATGGAAGTTCAACATGACATAACTTTTGCTACAAAACTCCAAATTGGTCAACTCTTTTTGCAAAATGCTCCTTGTGACCAAGAGATTCCAAATCAAGCCTTGCCATGCATAAAAGAAACTCATATGGTCATGTGTCCATACATGTGCATTTTGGAGGGAAAATGGATATTTCAAATTTGGTGGATTATACAAGCAATTTAACCATTCCATGTTGATTTTTTGGATGTTTTTAAGTGAACTTGAAGCATAACATAGCACTGTTCACGTGCACATGGCCATGCATAATCTCATTTGCATTTTTTGCACTTTGCTTCATTTTTCCTTAATCTCAATTAACAAAGCCTAATTTGACTAACAACATGATTAGCACATCATATATAAGCCTAATCATAACTGTATTTGCCATAACAACACATTTCAGATCTGAAATTCAAGCATCCCTCCATTTTTTCTCTCACTTCAAACTTCAATTTTCTTCACACAATTCATCAATTTCTTTGCATAATCATGATTATGGAGTATCATTGAGCAAGAATCCACGTTTGGTTTGAAGAATTTGGTCCAGAATTGAGTAGATCGAAAGCATGAACATGTCGATGGAGCTTGAGAATTGAGCTAGATCCACGTGCCTTCAACCACTATTTCTTGCACAAAGCTTTATAGGAGGATTATTGGAGCATATCTGGAGAGTTTGAGCACCTGAACACGCGATTCCAGCTACTACTATCTCAAGTAGGTTGAAATTTCATCATCTCTTTTTGCCAATTCCTTGTTATAGAATGATAGATCTAGTTCCCCTGAGCATGCTGATATGATTAGATCTTGATTTGGCTTAGAAATGAACACGTATGGTTGATTTAAAGTTTTGATGTTAGAAATGTTTTTGCTCGATTTGTAAAATACATGATGATTTAGGATTAGATGATGTGATATTCGTGATCCTCGTTGCAAGGCGGTTCTAACCATGTATGGTACGTTGAATTCTGGGAAAAAAATTTGGAGCTCCGCCGTGGACACGGTCGGAGAAGACGACCGGAACCACTGTTCCGGCTTCTGGCTATGATCGCTAGGGTTTGCCTCGTCAGCGCTTGCGTGTGCGCCTCGTGTCCGTTTGATTGGCCTGGCTGTGTTTGACTTCGCTTGCGTGTGCGAAGACCGCCTGCGTGGCTTGCCACGCGTTTAAGTGATGCGCTGCATTTTGCCAAGCGCTTCTGGATCCTCCTGGCGTGAGTTCGATCCTGGTGTGTGTGTTTTTGTGGATTTAATTTGATATTCTCATGGACTTTGTACGCGTGAGTTCGAACCCTGGCCATGCGCTTTCTGATTATTTCATTTGAGCACTTTTGTCAACCCTGTGTGCGTGAGTTCGATACCTGCTTATGTGCATATGCTGATTTCCATTTGAATTATCATGTTCCCTCCATTATTTCCATATTATTTTCATATTAGTTCATATTATTTCTTCATCTTCAAAAAATCACAAAAAATAGTAGACATGTCCAAATTGATTCCAGTTTTTTTTCACATGTTTGTTTAAATGTCTAGTATTTTTTCATATGATTTTCATGATTTGTTGATTTCTGGATTTTTATTTGATATTTTTTGATTGAGCATTGTGTCATTTGGATATGTTGCATTCATTTGCTTGTGAAATCTCCATTGTTGATCCAATTGCTCTGAAATTTTGCATGCTTGATCTTAACATGTGATTTGATTTTTGAGCTTTGGTTTGGGATTTTTATCATATGCCATCACTGTTTTGGACACGTGAACTTGTAGTGTGACAATTTGTGTCACATTTTTGATGTTGCATTTGTGCATTTTCATTCATATACCATTTGATCTCTTCTGGATTTGATATTTGGCATGATGTTTGTTCATAACTTGATAAGTTCACATAAAAAATTTCAATGTCATTGCTTGTGTTTCTGTTTTGATTTGGATTTTCTAATTTGATTGTCCATTTTGTGTTCATTTGTTGGTCTTTGTTTCATGAATTGTTTGAAGCATTTGCCTTATGAATTGGTTTTGATCCTTTTGAGGACATTTTCTTGTTTGTTTGAATGTGCTTCATGTGAAATATTGACTTCTGTTTTGGTCATTTGACTTGCTTTTGAACCTAGTCTTTGCACTAGTGTTTTTGTACATAACTAATTGTGCTTTGCGTTTCAGGTTTGGACATTTAGCATTGATGTTTGGTTTGATCTCACCTTGTGAGATGCAAATACCTTTGAGCACTAACTATTGTTGTTTTGTAGGTCCATTGATGTGATGAACTCATTTGAGTGCTTGCACTTATGACTTGCATTGTGTACATATTGGAAAGTTCCACTATTGTCTGTTGGTTTTCTGAATACAATATTAACTGTTTGGCTTTTGTATAGGTACATTAGTTACTTGCTAGCTTTGCTTTTGCTTAAGCTTTGGAGTGTGGTTGATACACCACTGAGGTAGTTTAGCCTTCTTACTCCATGTAGTCTGGAAGTCCTGTCACCTTTTTGGCAGGCATTTGGCTGAAGTCCTCCTTAAGAGGCACTGTTTGTGTTTGTTTACATTTGTGCCAAAGACCTCTAAATGAGGCATGTTACTTGATAAGTCCTCCTAAGTGAATAGGCAATTGACAGATAGAAGGGATTAGCAATCAGTCCCCTGTTATTCAGTGAGTCGTTCTTTATGCTCGCACTACGTGCTGATGCTCTAGAACATGTACCCAAGATCTTTGTATAGAGTCAGTCAAGTGGAATGGGGTCCCTCTTTCTGGACCCCCACGCTTTCTTTGATTTGAGCTCACCCTGGCCAGGGTTAAGAGCATGAGGGCTAATTCTCATTACCACATTTCATCAGCTTCACCCTAACTCTCAATGTTAGTGGTTAAGAGCTTCAGCATACCCCTACAGTTTTGGCTTGTTTTTCGAGGTTGATATGACCCCTCTTGACTAAAGCCCAACCATTTGTCTGAGCCTCTTGTGTGAATATAGTGTGTGATGCTTGATTATTTGTGATTGGTGTTTACTTGCTGTTTGAGATGACTTGCTTCCTGTGTGAGTTAGGTTCTGATTAGAGACCTCAACCTAGGGATATCGTTTGCATGACAACTTTTAGGCTCGAGTCTTAGTCTCCCTATTAGTTTGTTATTTCCTTGGTCTCTGGTTAGGAGAGTTTCTCCCCTATTAAGGGGAACTATGTCGCCCTGATTCTCATACCAGATGAGATACGTAGGCAGGAGATCGTGCGAGATCTCTCTGGGCAACCTTTTCTTTTTTTGTGGCAACTATTAGGCTCGAGTCAGTCTCCCTATTAGTTTGTTTGCTTCCCTGGTCTCTGGTTAGGAGAGAGTTTCTCCCCTGTTAAGGGGAACTACGTCGCCCTGATTCTCATACCAGATGAGATACGTAGGCAGGAGGTCGAGCGAGATCTCTCCGGGCAACCTTTTCTTTTTTTGTGACAACTATTAGGTTCGAGTTCCATACTCCCTATTAGTTTGTTCTTTCCCCTGTTAAAGGGAACTACGTCGCCCTGATTCTCATACCAGATGAGATACGTAGGCAGGAGATCGAGCGAGATCTCTCTGGGCAACCTTTTTTTTGTGTGTGGCAACTATTAGGCTCGAGTTCCAGACTCCCTATTAGTTTGTTTGTTCACCCTTTTTATTTTTCCACCCTTTTGCTTTTTGAGTGTGTTCAACCCTTTTTGTTTCTTTTGACATCTCAGCGTCTCTCTTTGTGTTTGTGTGACAGCTATTAGGCTCGAGTTCCAGACTCCCTATTAGTTTGTTTGTTCACCCTTTTTCTTTTTCCACCCTTTTGTTTTTTGTGTGTGTTAAATCTTTTTGTTTCTTTTGACGTCTCAGCGTCTCTTTGTGTTTGTGTGACAACTATTAGGCTCGAGTTCCAGACTCCCTATTAGTTTGTCAGTCTGATAACCTTTTTCTTTGGTGTTCGCTGGTTAGCGTGTGTTGTTTGTTTGGAGTCGGATGTAAGCCCATGTATTGGCATTCTGTTTCTTTGTTTGTGTTGTTTGTTTGGAGTCGGATGTAAGCCCATGTATTGGCATTCTGTTTCCTTGTTTGGGTTGTTTGTTTGGAGTCGGATATAAGTCTATGTATTGGCGTTCTGTTTCCTTGTTGAGTTTTTCTTTTGACGTCTCAACGTCTCTTTTCGGTGTTTTGTTTCGGCGTGCGTTAGCCGAGCTACGAGTGCTCTGATTCTTACTCTGGATAGAGAAGATACGTAGGCATAGGATGTGATGTCCTAGCGAGCATGTTCCCCATTTCCCCGAACTATGTTGACTCTGATGTTTGTTTCTGACAAACTACGTAGGCCCAGGATGCGACATCCTGCCGAGTCCACTTCCTCCATCTTCTTTCACCTGTTTCATTATTCCAGTGTGTGCAATTTCTTTGAGCAGTTTATTAGCAACTTTATTCTATTCTTTTGAGCGTGGATCCCGTCGAGTACGACGGACGTGAGGGGTGCTAATACCTTCCCATTGCGTAACCGACTCCCGTACCTTGCAATCTCTGGTCGTAAGACCGTTCCTTTCCCTTTCCTAGGTTAGTCCTGCACTTCTTTTCCGTCATAGGATGAATAGCATCGGTGGCGGCTCTGTAAACTTATTTTTTTTCCGCCGGTTGTTTTTCGCGTTGCGACACCTACGTACCATCTTAAAAAAGATTAGGATCAAAACATCATAGTTCGGGGTAAAAAATCTCAAAAGAAGTTGGTGAATTGATTGGTCAACAGCCTTAAGGTCTTTTTTTTATCAAAGGGAGAAAACTCAACCTAAAACCACAAATCCACCATGTGAGGAGAGCTCCAACATGCTAGTGAGGGGTTAACCCTATAATAAGCATGGAAGTCTTATAGTCCAATCACTAAGTATAAGGTGAGGTTTACATCAACCATTATGATAACTCAAACCTACTAGCTAATGTTTATGAAAAGCTTTGGTAAAAGTGGCCATTGGAACCACAAAAACAATTGAGTGAGTTGTGTTTACAAATGAAACGTATTCACAAAATAAATTCAAAGTTGACTTAAGGATTTAATTCAAAATAAGTGTTATGAAAAGAGTTTGAAAAAATCAAAAGCATAGAGCTTAGGTTTCTAATTTTTTGAAAACAATGTTAGTGTTTGCACAAAAGTTTGGCTTGGGTTAGAGTGGAGAGAAGAAGAGAATGGCTAGGTCCTAAACATGCAAAGATAAAGGAAGAGAAATAAAACCACATTGGAGTTCCCTTCTTGAGATCATAAAGATGATCCAAGTTTCTCTCATCCTTTGGAATTAGCATGCAATAAGCAAATAACTCAAGCAATCAAGCAAATAACAATCAAGCTCCTAGGAATCTTCCAATGGCTTTTGTATCTCTCACTTTGGATGTTCATGACAATGGTTCTTCTACTTGGCAAGTTTGGGATCCCTAGCACACAAGAACACACAAATCAAAAAGTTCCACAATGCAAATAAAGAATGGACAATAGTGAGTTTAGAAGTACGATCCTTTCAATTTCATTTTCAATATTCAAGCATTATAAAGGTATGAGGCATAGTTGATCTTTAACAATTTTAGCACTCTAAAGGCATGAGGCCTAGTTGCTCTTCGAACTCCATTAGCATAGGTAAGGTCCTAAATCTAAGTCCTTTCTCCATTTGCATTAGGTTCACACAAACAAAACAAGACAAGCACAATAGTATATACACAATAATGTTCTCAAGTGAGCAAAAGGTAAATTGCATTAACATAAACATGAGCTCAAGTGAGCAAAGGGCAAATGGAAAATGAATAAATGAGCAAGAAATTAAATTGTATTAAAGTAAATTGCAATAATTAAATGCTTGAATTAAAAGTTAGTCATTAGTAGTTAGTGTTAGTGTGCCATAAGGCAATTTAGCGCTATGTTAAGCAATCGTAAGTGGACTAATGTAGTAGTCACACCTATCTGAGGCCGGTCAATAAAACTATAGGCAACAAACACAAGTTAGAGACCATGACTAGTAAGCCAAGCTCCTACAACTTGCCATGCCAAAAGAAAGGAAGAATGATCTTGTATTGATTTAGGTTTTTTACTTGACCAAGAAGCAACCTATCCTTAATGCAAAGCAATTCACTTGATCTTTGATCAAGATGAATTTGATTTGAATCAAGGAAGGTTAAGCCTCTCATATGTCAAGGCTAACCACCAATCTTTAACTCATTGATCAAAAAGAAAAAGAAGAAGAAGAAGAAGAAATGGAAATGTACATAATTGAAAGTCAAATGACATAAGCAAAATACAATGACCAAATGTAAATGGAATCAACATCAATTAATGGTAAACAGAAGTGAGATGAAGCTTAGAAGTCAAGAATCAATAAAATATTTTTGGTATTTTTGAGAATTAAAATAATACCTGAATTAAAATAAACAAACAAAGGTCAAACTTCAAATCCATTTCAAATCAACTTGGAAAAGTCCAAATTGATCATCATAAGTTCAACATGGTCAAACAAGATTTGACTATTTTTTTTACCATTTTTAGAAACCAGAAACTAATTTTAAACAATTAAAAATGAAGAAAAATAACATAATTGAACTAAAATGTCAAATAAATCTCAAATAAATTAAGAAATTGATGATAATATTTTTCATAGATTCATCATCATTCAAAGATTGTTAAGAAAATATTTTTGGCATTTTTGAATATTGGAAACTATTTTAAATGAATTAAAAATAACCAGAGAAGAGAAAACTCACAAAAAATATTAAATGACATCATAAAAAATATTAAAAATCATTTTCAGAAATTAAAATTAAAAAGGGAAATAATGCAATTGGTCCCATATTTTTTGGATTAAAAATGAAAGAGTTATGAATTTTTGAAATAAAATGAAATAAAGAAAATAAAATGAAATAATCAGAAATTGCAAAAATCCTGGCGCGTTGGATCACATTCATTAAATGATGTGGCACATCATAGGATGGATAAGCGCGCGCACCAAAGGCCTTGGTCAAAAGAGAAACACAATGCATTTAAAAAAAGTCATAACATCCAAAGGTTCTGATTCAATCTGGAAACAACATTCAATGGTCCAGATGCATCCACGCGTGGGGGACGGTGGTGTACACCACTGTCTTCTCCGGCGAGCAAGCCAACTCCGGCCAGAGTTGCAGGTTTTCAAGACCTCACCAAAATGCACGATCCTCATATCATTGGAAAGCTGGGGTGATGTACATCACCCATGTGCCATTGGTTTCTACTCTAGACTCTCATAAAAGGAGAAATCTGAGATAGAAAATTATGGAGTTCAATCTGAGTTTGCTCAATTCATGAAATTAAATGCACAAATCAATTGGAAATGTAAGCTAAACATCAGCAAAATGAATTTGGACGTGCAAATTTGATTGGATTGGCTTGTGCATGGAGTTTTAACATTGTTTCCATAAATGAACATAAATCTTCTCCTCTTCGAAAATGCACTTTGCCAAATTGAAACATAGCCATGTGGGTAATGGTTAGAAAGGTCTTGACATGAGGAATAATTGTTATGTTGAAAAAAATCCATTTTGAATTGGGAAATTTATGAAAACTGGTCATGAAGTTTAAGGTGCAAAACATGTGCATGGAAATTTTGCCAAAATGGACCAACTTCAATCCCTTATGTTTCAATGATGAAAGCCTCAAATGACAAAACCTTAAACATTAAAGTTGTAGTTCGTTTCAAGAAAATCAATTTGGACTTAAATTCTGCATTATTTGGATTTTATATGAGAAAGTTATGGGCACTTGAAGTTGGACTTTTTCACATTTCAATGACTTTGGTCCAAAGGGACCTATAATGTTTTGTATTATCACATGTGTTTCTTTTAGGATTATGATATTTTTTCCAACATAAGAGTTGAAGTATAAATCTTAAAATTTCCAATACATTTGTTCCCACCTCAAAATCATGAAAAATGAGTAAGTTAGGTCCTTAGGAAGTTGACCCAAAATTAGGGTTTCAATCAAAATGACCTATAATGTTTTGAGATTAATGATGACCTTAAAAGCTTCAAATAAAATTTTGATGAACATTAAAGTTATTCATATGGTTATTAAGAACATATTTTCTCTTGGGGTCATCTTCATTTGACAAACACATCAAAAGTTATGTCTGAGTGTATTTTAAAATAGTCAGATGGATTGACTGATCAACTTCTCAAATCCAAACTTCAAATCTTGATGAATTGATGATTGAGGACACTCACATAGGAACATATATGCATAAAATGATGAATGAAATAAATTCCCTTGATTTTATTTGATCATGGGTTGAGGTTGCTTCATGAGCAAGGCACAGTCAATGCACAGTTGAATTAGGGTTTCCTTGGGAAACAATCCCCAAGCCCTTTGGTTTATCTTGATCAAATTGACAAATTGAGCTACTTGGGAGGCATATATGATAATTGAGAGCTTTGTGAACCATTGTCATGTTTGCTTTCACTTTCATCTGCCCATTCTTTGAGCATAGGGGCCTCCTAGGAGCCTTGGATCTTATGATTGCTCAAGCTACAAAACAAAAGATGTTAGTGACATATTTTTATGCTTTTAGTAAACAAAATAAGAAAATCAATAATATACAATTCAAGCATGCTTGGTGGTCTCAAACCAACTCACACAAGTCCCAACCCAAGGGTAATGAGCCAAGATGCTATGATCCTTGAGGCAAATGCAATGAGCAATGATATGATGCCATGATGGATCTTAGGGTCAAAATTAGGGTCTTACAGATGCCCCTGTTTAAGGTCATTCTAGCCGGATATATGAAGGTTAAAATCTCCGTCTCGACGAGGTAGAATGGGCTTAAATAATAACAAAGAGACGAATTTTGGTCCCTAAGAGACCTCATGATGCAAATGTATGTATGCAAAAGTTAATACTCTGTGGGGAAATATGTCCACAAAGGATACAAGAAATTAGGATAAACTGAAAATCCATATGAGTAATACACTCGTAAATGGGACAGAGACTCTGGGGACTTTACTGGAGAATAAAGGGAATAAAATGCGTGAGCAGGTCACGACTTAAAACTTACTGAGAGACACGAAGGAATTCCATGAAAATAAATCAATGGAAAGACTCGAGCTGACGCAAAGATGTAGGTATTGGGATATTTGCCAATACAGCAAAACTCCACAAAGGATACCTCGGATAAAAATCCGGACTAGGATGGGGAAAATCCACTAAGAGACTCAGGCTGGGAAAATCCACAAAGGACTCAGCTGAGGAAGAAACAAATGAGGTATTATCGGTTAATGGGTAATAAGCTCAAAGAGACATGTGATCAAATCACCGGTATAAGGGTGAGACAACAACATGCTCGGGGAGAAAGAATATCTAAGACCGGTGTAAGGGTGAGAGATATCAATCATCCAAACATCTGAGGAAGATCTAAAAAGGTAACAATCCTTAAGCCCTTTGGTTTATCTTGATCAAATTGACAAATTGAGCTACTTGGGAGGCATATATGATGATTGAGAGATTTTTAAACCATTGTCATGCTTGCTTTCACTTTCATCTGGCCATTCTTTGAGCATAGGGGCCTCCTAGGAGCCTTGGATCTTATGATTGCTCAAGCTACAAAACAAAAGATGTTAGTGACATATTTTTGTGCTTTTAGTAAACAAAATAAGAAAAGAAATAATATAAAATTCAAGCATGCTTGGTGGTCTCAAACCAACTCACACAAGTCCCAACCCAAGGGTAAGGAGCCAAGATGCTATGATCCTTGAGGCAAATGCAATGAGCAATGATATGATGCCATGAGGGATCTTAGGGTCAAAATTAGGGTCTTACAGCACCACCTCATGCACAATCCTTTCTTTCATACATAATGCATCGAAGCCTTTCGACACATATTCTCCACCACCGTCAGTTCTCAAAATATTGATCTTTCGACCGTTTTGTCTTTCGACCATAGATTTAAACTTGGAAAATACCTCGATCACTTCACTTTTCTTCTGGATCAAGTAAGACCATATTTTTCGACTGAAATCATCTATGAATGTAACAAAGTATTTGCTACCTCCAATCGAATCCACCTGGAGAGGCCCACATACATCAGAGTATATGACTTCATGAATTGCCTTCGACCTGCTTCCTGCATTCTTACTGAAGTTGCTCTTATGTTGCTTCGCTTGCACGCATTCTTCACACACTTCGTTTGGAATGTCGATTTATGGTAATCTTGAAACCACATTTTTTCTCTTTAAATCTCGGATGTCTTTGAAATTGAGATGGAAAAGTCTGCAACGCCATATCCACTTATCTATGTTGGTTGTTGTTGCAAGGCACTTATGCTCCATCACATTAAGCTCAATCTTGAAAGTTCTATTTTGAGACATTGGAGCCTTCAAGATCAACCTTCTATTTGAGTCGAGAACTCTCATCATCTTGTCTTCGGTCAACACCTTGTAGTTCTTTTCAACTAATGGCCCTATGCTGAGCAAATTACTCTTCATGCCTGGTATGTACAACACATTTGAAATTACTGACCTCTTGTCATCTTTCCTCATAATCAGAACATCACCAACGCCTTCAGCTGCTAGAGTGTTGTCATTTGCAAATTTCACCATATTCTTCATTGAGGGTTTTATTTTGACAAACCAACCTTTTCTTCTAGACTTGTGTGATGAGCATCCCGAGTTCAAGTACCACTGGTCCTTGAATCTCTCTTCTTCTCTTGTTGTAACCATCAACAACATCTCTTATTCTTCATGTTTCGCCAGCTTTGCAGAAGTTTCTTGATTCTTTTGCTTTTCTGGAAAATCACTAGAATAGTGACCATACCTTTGACAATTATAACACTGAATGTGACTCTTGTCTGACTTTTGACCACCACCTCTTCCTCTACCTGCAACACCACCTCTTCGGTTGCCTTGGTTCCAGGGCTTTATCGGATTCGACCAGTTTCCTTCTTACTGATTTGACCAGTCGAATTGTTGTAACCTCATCTGCTTTTGTTGTCATTCCAGCTTCCTTTGCCTTTTCTTTCTTTTGTTGATTGAGCTGCAAAGCCATATCACTCTTCGACTTTCCTGCAGCTCTTTCAGTCATTCTTTGTTCATGAGATTCAAGCATCCCTTCAAGCTCTTCCTTTGTCAATTTTGACAAATCTTTCGAATCTTCTATGGCTACTACCACGTGGTCGAACTTTGGAGCCAACGACCTCAAGATCTTTCCAACAACAGATCTTGATGTCAACACTTCTCCACATACCTTGATTTGATTCACCAGTTTCATAACCTTGGTGAAGAAATCAGTTATTCTTTCATGGTCTTCCATCGGAAGCAATTCATACATTCTTTTGTGAGTTTGTAACCTCACCTCTTTCACCTTCTCCGCACCTCCAAACGATTTCTCCAGAATTTCCCATGCTTCTTTCGCTGACTCTGCATCACTAACCTTTTCAAATTTATCTGCATCAACATATTAATGGATTATAAAGAGAGCGTTATAATCTTTCTTCTTCAATTCTTTATGTGCAGTCTTTTCTTGATCCGCCGCGGCTTCTGCAAGCATTGTTACTCCTTCCTTCACAATATCCCAAAGATCTTGATAACAGAACATACCCTTTATCTACTTGCACCAATTCTCATAATTGTTGTTCTTGAGAATCAGAAGATTTGCTGGAAAATGCCCGTTTAGATGATCCGTTACCATGGTGATTTTCTTCCCACAAATCGATTAAATCGGAGCTCTGATAGCAGATGTTGGAAATCCCTCAAAACCTATGGAAAATTTCAATCAATCTTGATGAACAACATTGTTACCACTCACACAATAACACCGAAAAGAAAGAACAATGGAGAAAGAAAGAAAGTAAAGAACGATGAAGGAGAAGAGTAATAAAATTCTGCAGAGTTTCTCTCTGCTCACAAACTGTGGAAAACTTCTGATTCACTTTGCAACTGTAAAATACTGTGAATTACAAATGTTATGAATACTCTAGTCACCTCATTACAAAAATAAGAATTACTCTCTCTATTTATAGATTTAGGTTAACTTGGACCTTAAGTCAAAGCCCAAAACTATAAAAGTCTAAAATAGCTAACACTACTAAAATAGGCATAGGTGGTTCGATACTTCCTTACTCTGTCGAGCAACCTGCTTCGACAGAAGGAATTACAATTCAACAAATTTGAATCAAAGTATGCGTGTTGCACTAATATTCATTCTATCAAAATTCTTGAGTGATTCACATGTTTGAGTCCAATTTCTGTTTCATAAGGGATTTTGTTTTTTTAATATATACTAGCGTTCTGTGCCCGTCTGCCCGCTTTTTTTTAATGCGCACAGTAGAGAAAAATAAATATTTGTTTTTCTTTTTATGAGGTTTCTATTGTAGATCGCATTAAAAATAATATTATTACATTTTGAAAATTGTAAATAAAGATATTCAAATTATATCAAAACATGCAAAGTAATATTGATAAATGTGTAATCAATGATGTTCTTTAAGAGTAATGCCGAACATGAAATCTCTATTCGAAGTGTTTTCTTTTTCCCTACAATTGTTTTCAGTAGTAAAGAAAAAATGTAAGACTCTTAAATTAGAATTTTTTTATCATAAAATATATGAACAAATATTTGTATATACGGAAAAATTTAAATACTTTATATTGAATTTTATATATATATATATATATATATATATATATATATATATATATATATATATATATATATATATATATATAATATATATATATATATATATATATATATATATATATATATATATATATATATATATATATATATATATATATATATATATATATATATATATATATTATATATATCAATATATATATATATATATATGAGAAATATTGTATGGGTGATCCAGATATTTTCATAAATGGGAACACATGTTTTATTCATTAAAATATTTTTATAAATATTTTTAAAACAAAATTAATATTTATATACGGGAAAATATTTGATTGATTTAAACATTTGTATATATGGAAAAACTATATTTATGATCCGAATATAAATAAAAATATGTTTTTCTTTTAAAAATAATAAAAAAAATTGATTAAATAATTTTGTCTTTTTATTTTTTTAATTCTTATTACATTTTTTGCACAATTAAAAAAAATAAAAGTAAATATATTAAAAATAATTTCTGAATCCAAACACGCAAAAATATAGTTTTTTTAAAAATTATTTATGTTACTAATATTTTTATTTCAAAATTATTTTAGTTTTAAGATATAATAATTTTTAAAGATAATATATGAAAAAATGAACTATATATTATTGATGCAATCATTTCACTTATATATGTTATCAATGACAAATTTTATTTTAAAATTAATGAGTAAATCTTAATATATTTTTTTAAAATAGGAATAAGTGTTTTTTTTAAATAATATTAAAACAAATATAATATTACATACAAAAAAAATACACCATTACACCGTTCAAAACAAATATAATATTACAATAAGTTATAAATGCGTGCAGGTAAATTTGTGATCACTATAAACTTTCTAATGTTACAACTATAATTTTTACTATTTAAAATATAGAAGAAGAATATAATTAATAATAATCATAATATTTAGAAATAGAAAAAAAAAAATTGAAGAAGGTGTCATTTCATAGGAAAAACAAAAATAAACAATAAAGTGAGTTTTATTAACTTTGCATACATTCGAAGCATATCTTTAAGTGGCTTGGTGGCAAAAGAGGTTTTGTCTAATACACGGTGGAGTGCTCGAATCACCTTGTTTTCATTTTGCAGAAAACATTACATGTTTAGGATGACAATGGGCAGGTACCCGTTACAGTCTTCATTTTGGACAAAAACATTACATGTTTAGGATGACAATGGGCCCGTTGCCGTCTTCATTTTGGAGAAAACATTACATGTTTAGGATGACAATGGGCCGATTCATATTAAAAATAAATAGACAGATTATAAAATATCATATTATTTTAAAAATTTAAAAATTTTCAAACATAATTAATTTTGAAACAAACTAATATTTATATTAAATAAGTAATGATTTCACATTCATATACATAAATTTTTATATGATATTAAAATTAAAATACATAAATATGTATTGTATGGATATGGATCAGGGTGGGTACCAAGGTGCCCACACTCGTAGTCTCGTACTCATATTCGTTTATTTTTTCGAGTAATTATCTGAGTTCATGCCCGTATCCATTTTTACGGGTTTTTATCCTATCCATTGTGAGTAATTTTATGGGTGTCCATTCGGGATGAGTCAAATTGTCATCCATACATATATTGTCTATCCAAAAAGATAAAGTTGGACCATTGACAGAGATCTTGTAGACCGTGTTAGAAAAGTTATAAACATTAATTTATTTAATTAAAATAATAAAGTAAACGGCAAAGTATTCATTTGGGTGCAAAATAAAAATTTGAGGGGTTTAAGATCACAATAAAGCACATATGAGAGAGAATTTTCAAAAGTCGAGGGTGCAACTCTAAAGCAAGGGTACTCTATTTTAGATAAAGTATCGGTACTGGGTACTTACCGGATACCGGTACTCGTACGGTACGCGTACGGTACGCACCGAAGCTGTACCAATTTTTTTTACTTTTTTTTAAGTTGGTACACCAACCGATACACATTTGGTATCACGTACTCAAATTTTTTTAATTTTTTCCGGATGGTATAATTTGGGATTTTTTTCCTAAGTAAAAATTAGGTTAATTATTCTATTTAGAATCAAAAAAGTTATTTCACAACCAAGTTCTTCATCTTCTCTTGAGAGAAATTGAAGCACAATTAAATTTATTCACTCATTGAAAAGGAATAGACTCAATTCAAAGAGTTCCGAGGATTTAGTTTTTGTTCATACAAATCTTTGTCTTCTCATATTAAGGTTTATAATGTTGGAGCAACAAAAACGTGGGATATTGATGGAGATGAATGAGATCTATTTGATGTAGTTGATATTTTTGAAGTCGTTAGTCTTTCTCTCGATAAACCTGAAGTAGAAGTTGTTCTTTTTAATGATATCATGATTTAGGAATACTTTTAAAGTGTAATTTATTTATGTTATTGCGCAGATATTAATTTTTTTTAAACAAATTATTTTGCAACTTTAATATTTTGTTGTTATTTAAACAATATAACACCTTTGTTATTTTTATAATTGTATTTTAAAAAATTATACTAACGTACCCGTACTTTCTAAAAATGCCGTACTCTGTACCAGTACCCGTACCTATGCAACGTTGGGGTGCAATTGAACCCCTCACGTCAACGTGGGTTTGTCCTTGCTAGTTGGTAGAAAATAGGAGTAGAAATTTGTTAATCAGTGATCAAATTCATTAGTGTCTAAAATTATAAAATCATGCAATTGAATTATGATTCGGATGTTATGTGAATAACATGTTTGTGTTCAATGAGACTTTAGAAGGCAATAAAGATAATTCAAAAATGGATCATATCTTATATAAATTTTAGAATTTGGAGTCTAATGTAACTATTGGATCCTGGGATGATGAACTTTTAGAACCTTATCACGGAGAATACGGAATTCGAGATTCCCACAATTGAAGAACCTTGTGAGGAAGATTCTCAACGGATTACTGAAACACAAACTGAAATTTCTTCACGGATTGTTGAAAATCAACCCGAACTTTGGATAAGCAAAAGAGTCTGAAAGACTAAGGATCAAGGACCGAACATAATTGATAATCAACTTATTTCTTTTATCTAGTAGAAGGAAATAATGAGAATTTTGTTCATAAGGTTTTTATTCTTCAAGTAGAAGACTATCCCAAGACTTATAAGGAAGCAGTAGCTTCAAAGGACTCCGTTTTTTGGAAGGATGATATCCAAGACAAAATGGATTCAACAATGTCAAACCTTACTTAAGAACTTGTCCATCTACCTAAAGCATCAGGACCTATTGGATGCATATGAATGTTTAGAAGAAAGTATCATATTGATGATACACTAAACACCTACAATGATAGATTAATAGCCAAGGTTTTTAAATAAAAGGATAGTGTTGATTATTTCAACACATATGAACCACAAGAAAGGACAACCATAATTAGAGGTATTGTTTGTGTAACACCCCAGTTTTTGAGTTATTATTTTAATTGATTTATTTGTATTTTAATTTAATTATTATGTTGTATGGTTAAATGAATAGGAAGCTTTGAGTGTGTATGTCCTTGAGGTGGGAGTGTGGAGAGTGAGTTATAGGTGATAGAATTAATTTAGAATTATTTTAATAATTAATGTCATATCCAAAATTTTGACCAACTTTGTTTTGTATAGTTTTAAAAGGGCATTCATTTTGAATGAACGACACTACTTAGTTGGTAGTGTAACAAGTATATTTAGCATGAGATTTTGGATTCAAATCCCATCTTTTTCATTATTAGAGTTGTTTCTCCTTTTTGTGTTTTACATTCATTTACATTATTTTTTAAAAATTTCATTTACATTATTTTTAAAACAAAAAATTGCACTTTTTTATTTTTTATATTTTATTTTTGAATTTTTTATTAAATTATTTAAATAATTATTAAATTATTTTTTAATGTATTTTTAGTCTAAAAATCTCAAAAATTATTAAAAAATAAAATTCAATCATATTTTTTATTGTTACATTTGCATAGTCCATGAACTCATCCAGATTTATGAACTTGTTCACAAAGAAACAAATCATATCAAATGAGAATAAAACTTTCCTAAAATTGAATCAATCCAAATAATCTTGACCTAATAATTTACAATATAAAAGGACTAGTTTAAAACATAAAAATGCATCCACAATTTACAAATTTACAATCCTAAAGTTATTAATATTCATATCGAAGAATAACAACAACTAAATCCTAAATAAACTAAGCCTCAGCCGTCCCTCCAACAACTTAGTAATATTTTGAACTTATCAGTATTTTCCAGATGACATGGGTAATTATGTGGTATATTAATGTATCAAAATATATTTTTCTCTTAATTCAGATAAAACCTTTAACAATTAGAGTTTTACTTACAAATAAATCTTCCTTTTTATTGCATATTTTTGCGTGTTCATGATAGGTCGTAAGACCCATGGATAAAACCTCAATTGTGAGGCCTAACAAAAAATTAGCAAGCAAAAATTATGAACATGTGAGACCTCGACCAAACATAAAGTATTTGATTCCGACCTCTGACCTATACCCACCATCAGTTCTAATCGAACGATGATCCATGTAATACGTCGAGTTAAGTGAGAGCGATTTAAACACTTATCCCATATGTAATACCCCAAAATTTACCCTTCATTTTTCCTGGAAGCATACGTTTTACCCCTTATGCATGCATTCATTTTTAGGTCATTTAACATTTCATATTGCATTTCATCATGTCAATCGGAATCGGATCCAAGAAGCTTGAACATCATCCAGGACACTTTGTGGGCTCTATTTAGATGATCAGTCAACACAAGGGAAAGACTTGAGTTACTTCCAACAGGGGTCTATTCGTCAGTCAAAACGTTAATCTTGAAGGAGCAAAGGTTTGTTCATGAGCTGTCATGCTCGCTAGGCGAAGCCCACGTGTTTTGAAAAAAAAAACGAAAAATAAATAAATAAATAAATAAAAGAAAAAATCTTGGACTTGGACCTCTCTCATTTGAGCCCACAGGTCCACAAAAATCAGGTTATAAATTCAGAGTTTCAGTGAAACAAAAGGCCATTCTATTCCTATTACCCTGTCTGGGAAAAAGATAGTGAGAGAAGAACCCTAGGGAAAAAGATAGTGAGAGAAGAACTAACAGAGTTCAGAGCAACCTCCAGGAAACTCTGAAAGGTTCATTCTGACTCACACACTTTCAGCTCAAGCAAACCCTAACATTGGTTTGCAAATCCAGCTATGCCATTTGATTTCAACCGATCTCTCCAATCAGGTTTGCCCTTATTCCCATTACCTTTGTGCTTTGAAGTTGAATACTCTTAATGTTTGAGGTATGATGGATGAATTTCATTAGGTTTTTGCCCACGAGTTCATAATTATGTATGAATGTATAAATAATGCCTTGAATGCTTAATCGTTTAATTTCTGAAGTGTATGCCACAGGGTTTGAGGTTTCTGAAACCATACTGTTATCCATGAAAAACCATACTGTTTTGCTCTAATCTGACTTACGTTTGTCATATCATGTTTTCTCCTAATCCTTATCTTGTTTCACTAACCCTTTGTTGAGTTTTTGTGAAGGCTCACATGACTTTTGCAGGGATAGCTCGCTGGATATTCCACTTTGCTTGTGGGATACCATTTGGGAGATTTATTCTGATTACCTTGTTGGCACATTTACTTTATACATGTTTGTTTTGTATGTGTTCGTATCCCCGCAGGTAGCGCGGTTCCTTCGTCAAGGACTGCCTTTTTGCATGAGCATCCCAAACCCTAACCCTTCATTGATTTTTCTTCTCCTAAACACACGTTTACTCCTTCTACTACAGATGAGTAAGTCTCCAAAGGTCGAGCATCCGGTAGATTGCGTAGTAACGTCGTCCGCATCCAAAACATAATCCTTAACCCCGTAGTTAGCCGAACTACGGCTTGCTCTGATTCTCATTCCAGATGAGATACGTAGGCATAAGACGCGATGTCTTAGCGAGCACACATCCCCCTAACCCATAGGTCAGCCGAGCTACGAAGACTCTGATTCTCATATTCAGATGAGATACGTATGCAGTGGATGCGACATCCGCGCGAGTCATTTTCATTTAACCCCCTTTTTTAGTAAATAGCACAAGATAAACTCACACCCTTTAGACAAGAACTACAAAAGTGGATCCCGTAGAGTACTACGGATGCGTAGGGGTGCTAATACCTTCCCTTCGCATAACCGACTCTCGAACCCAAGATTTGGTTGCAAGACCTTGTCTTTTCCTTTCCTCTTTTCAAGTTTACTTCGAGCGTTTCCTTTCCCTCCTTTGGGATAAATAACGCACGGTGGCGACTCTTCTGTCATTTTCTTTCGCGGGTTGTTTTTTCGCACACTGTATTTTTCAGGTTGCGACACCATATAAGTTCCACACGCGTTAGTCTAAGGTATCTTTTCACTTTCACTATAAATTTCTTATTAAATACTTCATACACCTCTGTTCCTCCGTATCATAAGCATTCCTCACCGCACCGAAAGATCTCACTATGATCTCGTTCCTTATTTCTAGTTCCATGATGGAAAGTTGGTGGATTTGTGGGAATCAGCATCTAATTCCCTCGAAACTCTGAGATAAATCACCATTTATCTACCGAAATTAAAAAATAATCAACCTTCTTCTTGTTCGAATAATTGATCCATTTTATGAAGACTATGATAGTATCGAAATCTTCTCGATTATCCACTAAACGCAACGCTTCCGCTACAGTTTCCACAACAATCAATTCCTTTGATCCCAACACCGAGGTTCCAATTCCTCATACAATCAAAGATGATCTAATCTGTATTAATTATCCATCTGCTCTTACTCCCTTAAATCCAGTTCTTTCGACGACTGACCATGGCATGTTCTAAGTTCTCTCAAAACTTTAGTCTTCCCAACAACTGCATCTAGGCCATACCTCAAAGCAACCTTTGACACCACCACAAATCCATGTACAAGAGATCTTACCAATCATCCAACAACTGCATGCCAAATTAGGTATGCAGGGAGCTAGCAATTTTCTCAATAGTGTTTATCCCCTAGTGTAATAACATTATTCACACTTGCTAACTGAGATACTCCTCCGGGTCGAATAAATTCTAGAACATGTTCCCCTAGGGAACACTTTGTACGCGAAGCAACATCACATGGTAACAAGAGAGTTACATAGGAACCGATCTATGTTGACTTCATTTCACCGCTGGAAGGAGCCCCTAGATCACCTGATTGTACATGGCATCAAGAATATAAGACTCTTCCACATGATTCTAGAGTAAGAGGCGAAAGTTACACCCCATCGAAGTGTCGTCATCCCTAGAAACCACTGTCACATCACTCTCGTAGAGAGAGGAAAAACATGATGTTGAAGTATCAGTTCCTTAAGAAGGAGAAGCCTGCTCTCTAAGAGAATTCTCAATAGTAGAATCCCAAAGTCCCTCGAGAAACCTCCCAAGTTGGATATGAACAATGACACGAGATATCAAGATGAACACATTGATCATATAGATAACATGCTTGGTTATTACCATGCTCGTGGAGTTGTGAAGTGTAAGTTGTTTGTATTGACTCTCGAAAAAGTTGTTATGATGTGGTTCAAGACTATTTCTGACGGTTGCATGAGTTCCTAGAGGGATCTCTATGGATTCTTTACTACTCTATTCACTTCCTGAAAGCGGCAACCCATTACAATAGCCATTCTTAGTGGGATCTAAAAGAAGAATAAGGAAGCCTTGCAAAAATGCATAGACAAATTCACCAAGGTGGCAATAGAATTCGGGCAGACGAATGAATGATTGAAGTGTTGGATATTCAAGAATGGATTGAGTATGAATTTAAGTTTTGGATATTCAAGAAGTGGTTGAGAGTGGATTACATGTTTTGTAAGAAGTTAAAGCTGGAAGGAGCTAGAAGCCTAAATGATCTCTTAATTAGCGATCAAATTTACATCAACTAAAAAAAATAACTCATGGCCAAAGAGATAGAGAAAATCTTAGGATATGGGAACTTGGTGTGAGTATTAGATGCAACCTAAGAGAGGGGAGGGTGAATTAAGGTTTCCCAATTTTTATTGTTTTTACGCTATGTTCTAAATATTCTTTTGATATGAAAAAGATATGTTCTTAGCAATAGATAAAATGCATAAAATTTAAAGTCCAAAAATGTAAAATACAAAAGGATAATATTCTATTTCCCCTTATTAACCAAGAATACATCTTGTCTCTTCACACCTTGAAGAATTTTTCACTATGTTAGATCTTTGTACAAGTTTCACACCAAGACCTCTCCTACAATCTTTTAACATAAACACCAAATCTATGGAGGACTTTGAATCAACCAAATTCAAAGGACCTTTTCACAAACATCAACACTATTGTGGACTTTGAATCTCCCTAAATCAAAGAACTTTTTACAACACAAACAAAAAATATACAACTTTCTATTTGTAAACACTTTTAGAAAGTACGCATACTATTTTTACAAATTAAGTCACCACACACTTGATGGTCAATTATAACACTTGAACAAATTTGAATATATGAAGTTGTTATTGAATCAATTCCAATCTAGAAGATTGATCTTCTCCTTTAACTTACAAATCAAATATAATAAGCTTAATTTCTCATAAACCTTTTGCAAATATATGACAATTTATGCAGAAAAAGTTTCAAGATTTTGGATGGAGAAAATCTCTTAAAACAAATTTGAGATGTGTTTTAAATTTTAGTGAAATAGGTAATTTGAAAACTTATGCATTTTGTCCTAAATACATCTTAAAACACCTCTATAAATTGATGCAAATGATTGAATCATTTCCTTAAAAGTTTGCACTGATTTAGAATGATACTAGTTTAGAAAAATCAAAATTTCACAGGTTGTAACCGGTTACATAAATGATGTAACAAGTTACCACCTTTGGTAACAACTATATTTATCAAATAAACTCAACTTGTAACCAGTTACATAAAATGTGTAACCGGTTACCATCCTACCAATTTAAAAAAAAAAATACAAAACAAAATGATCATGTAGCCAGTTACATAGAAAGTGTAATCGATTACACTGTTGTGTAACTTGAAAAATACTTTTGCAAATGACTTGGCACACAAGGTATCGATGCATGGATGCTTAGAAACAACTGAGATGAAAATATGAATGATTTACTTAGCATCTAAGGATATACATAATATGAATTGTAATCGAATAGCTTAGCATCATGATCAATTCCTTTTAAATCAATATCAAATGGCTCTTGAAATCAAGATATTTGAATGAGCTTATACTTCAACCTATTTTTTCTTTGATAATATTTTGTCTTCATCATAACTAAACCAAGATAGATGATGAATATCTCCTTCACAATCCCCTTTTTGACGATGACAAATATATTTACGAGAATTTTTTGTTTGACACTTGATGCTCCCCCTATCTTGTATATCCCTCCCCCCTTTATTTTGTAATTCATATTTTGTCTTTGCTATCCTGAAAATTAACAAAAACAATCATCTCTTCTCCCCCTTTTTGACATTATCAAAAATAAAAAGAGTAAAATCCAAAAAAATATAATAAAGGAGAAATGATACATCATATATAAAAGTATTTATCTTCTTTGTAATGATTTGATGTCAATGTTGATATAAATGTTGATGCTCTTTGAAGATGTCAATATTTTTCAAATCTTTTTCAATCAAATGAAACTTTAATCTTACCATATCATATGGTCTTATTGTATCTTAAGAACTCAATATTTGACAATATTAGCATACGGTCTTCTAGTACCTACAAAAATAATTAATAATATTTTTTAGGTATCCTATATTCCTTAGGTTCTCTTGGATTAATTCCTTTTCTTACCCATACATACGTATAATAAGAAATACCAAAGTTTCTTATGTATCAAGCATTAGGAGTATGTCCTTTGTAATTGCAATAAAAACATGTAAGCTTAAAGAAATCCTTATCTTTAGAAACATAAGAATTATTTTTAACATATATCTTTTTAGGATGAATTACAACTTGCACTTTCTTTGATTCCTCATTGGTTAATTTATTGTTAGCTTTAACAAAGATAATTTGGTTTGTACTTGATTTATCAAGTTTAGAGTATTCAAGCCCATATTTATCGTTAGATTATCTTTGTTTGTTTAGTGCATTTTATAAACCAAGTTGTCCTTTCTCACATTTTCTTAAGACTTGGTTCAATTCAACAATTTTTTATTCAAGAGTTTCACATTTATTACATGCTGAATTTTTTACTTGGTCTAATTCCACTTATGTCATTAGCCTTACTTTCTAGAGATACAATTATTTTATTTTATTTTGAACAAGTTCTAGAAAGCTTCAAACATTTTGCATGCAATTCAAGGAAAGCACTATGTAATTCATCATAAGATGGTTCAAGATCACTAACCTCATTTTCTTTATCATCATAATGGTGTGAAACCATTAATGCCATGTTTGCATATTCTTCGTCTAAAGATGAACTTACTTCATTGTCTTTCCATGCCACATGTGCTCTTTTTGATTTCTTATCCTTATTGTTATTGGCTTTGATCTTCTTTTGAAGAGTAGGGAACTCACGTTTGAAATGGCCTCTTATTCGACATTCAAAACAAGTAACTTTATTTTTTAAAGTTGGTGTTTCTCTTTAACTAATTTCCTTTGTCTTTTCCTTTCTTAAGAGTTTTTCAATTTTTTTTATTCGTGTTTCATCTTCGAATTGGCATTCTTCTTCTTGATCACTATCATGTTTAGAATTCAAAGCAAGAGATTTTACTTTAACTTCACTCCATTCACGCTTCTCCAATTTGTCACGATCTAATTCATGTCTTTCCAATTGATCAAGTTCCATTTCATGTTCTCGAAGTTTGGCAAATAATGCAGCCAATGGAATTTTAGAAAGACTCTTCTTTTTGGATATTTCAATCACTTTTGGTTGTCATGCTCTAGACAGTTATCTAAGAACGTTGAGATTTAAATCATCATTTGTGAATATTTTTCCAAGAGCCATCAAATGGTTTGTTAAGTGTGTAAATCTATTTTGTAAATCAAGAATACTTTCATGGGGTAGCATTCTGAACAATTCATATTCTTGAGATAAAGTTTTAAATTTTGATCTTTTGACTTTTTCGATTCCTGCATGTGTTACTTCCAATATATCCCAAATCTCCTTGGTTGTTTTCCAATTTGGCACTCGGAAAAATTCATCCATTCCCAAGACTGATGCAAGAATATTTTTTGCCTTCTTATCAAACAACACTTTCTTCTCGCCATTATTAATCCCAAGAACCTTTCACCTCTGGTTGTTCTACATTGTATATGACAATTGTAGGAATGTATGACCCATTTTGAATATTTCATTACCTTGTGATTCTAAATACATTTTCATGTCTATTTCATCACCAACGAAACATGGAGATTTGTTATTATTGTCACCATTTGCTAAGAACGGTTTTGTGGAATCCATATCTACATGGATAGAGGAGAAGGTTACCTTAACCTACTCTAATGCCAATTGTAAGTATGAGATGCAACCTAAGATGGGGAGGGTTAATTAAGGTTGCCCGATTTTTATTGTTTTTGTGTTATGTTCTCAATATTCTTTTGATATGAAAAAGACATATTCTTAGCAATAGGTAAAGTGCAGAAAACTTAAAGTCTAGAAATGTAAAAGACAGAAGGATAATATCATATTTTCCCTTATCGACCAAGGATACATCTTATCCCTTCACACCTTGAAAAAGTTTATACTATGGTAGATCTTTCTACAAGTCTCACATCAAGATCTCTCCTACATTCTTCTAACATAAAGACCAATCCTATATATGATGGACTTTGAATCAACTAAATTTAAAGGACCTTTTCACAAACACCAACACTATGATGGACTTTGAATCTCCCTGAATCAAAGAATCTTAAAAATAGAAAATATACAACTTTCAATTTGTAAACACTTTTAGAAAGTAAACACACTTTATTTACAAATTAAGTCACCACACATTTTGTGATCAATTACATTACTTGAACAAATTTGAATATATCAAATTTTCATGAATCAATTCCAATACAAAAATTTATCTTCTCTTTTAATGTACAATTCTAATATAATAACCTTAATTGCTCAAAAACCTTTTGAAAATATATGACAATTTATGCATAAAAAGTTTCAAGGGTTTAGATGGAGAAAATCTCTAAAACTATATTTGAATTGTATTTTAAATTTTAGTGAAAGAGGTAATTTAAAAACTAATGCATTATAAAAGACAAACAAAAATCACAATAATAAAGATCGAAGGGATATTCTCCTAATAGTAAGTACCAGAACTAAGATATTCCTAGAGGTTCAATATATCAAATGTGAGTAGTGTGGATAATAGTCACACATTGGTTGGAAATATGGAGACTTGAGCATTTATAAGTGAGAGAATCCATTCACCTATCACTTTAAGGTTTTGGGTGAATATGTGGTGTGTCTCTCACAAAGGTGTTGCTCTAGAAAAAGAAGTCCCACAATGTTCAATGCTCCCTAGTGAAAAACTCCCCCAATAAATGGTATCACGAGCCTTTGGTTTCAGAAAGGGACCAAGTTACTTGTATCGAAAGTCAACGGCCCCAGTGTGATGAATAAGAAACATTTCGTTGAGAGTGTCAACGGCGCCAGTGTGGTGAATAAGAAACGTTCCGTGCGATACAAGAATTTGTGGAAGTAAGAAGAACTTTCACTTGAGGGGGAGCATTGTGGACTCACATTTGAGGGGGAGTGTTGAGAATGTATCAAGTGTGAGTAGTGTGGATAATAGTCCCACATTGGTTGGAAATATGGAGACTTGAGCATTTATAAGTGAGAGAATCCACCCACCTATCACCTTAAGGTTTTGTGTGAATATGTGGTGTGTCTCTCACAAAGGTGTTGCTCTAAAAAAAGAAGTCCCACAATGTTCAATGCTCCCTAGTGAAAAACTCCCCCAACACAAAATGATCCATCAACTAATATTATCAATTAATTCGAATATGTCATTGTTAAATTTTTCCATGATATTTGATTTGCAAAATACATCATTATTATATACTCTTTCATATGTATGGCGCAACCGAACAATTTTTTCCCCTTCATCTAATATATTTTCTTGAAATGCTACATGATTTTCTTCTAGTCTTTCTGAGACCGGATCTTATATTAGGAAGTTTAAGAGTAATATTACTTACTAATCCAATTTTTTCTGCCTTTTTATTAGGACTGATTCTTATTTGTATGTCTTTATTGTATATTTTAGCAAACTTGCATTTTGCGTTCCTCCGTTCAAATTTTGCTTCACAAACTCATCAAACTCTTTCTTTATGAGTATGAGTCAAGCCGCTTCAAAGAACAAAGGTCTCTGGAATTCCGAATGATGTATTTTAAAAATAAAAATAAGATAATTTTTTAATTCAATTTTCTATGGAGAAAAAACCAATTCAAATGGAATGGATTCAAAATGATATTACTATATAGATTAGGTTTTAAAATGTTCTCATTTTCAAATTTTCAGTAAAAGGAAAGAAACCATGAAACTGAAATAACTCACTTAAAACCTCTTTCAAAAGATGATGTAGTACGATTGAATCAAATAAGCCATTTTGGAATAAAAATTTGGCCGATTGGAAACTTTCAAGCACTTCCTTATTCAATTTTGTTTAATTACTCTTTTACCCCGCAAATGCAATATTTTTTTTTGTTACTTGTAGTTTTCTTCTTCTAGAAATTATTACAAGTCTCAATTTATTCAACAATTGAATCGTTGGGGTTATTGTATTATTAGTCTGAGTTTTCTCTTTTTAACAATATGTATTCTTTCAAGAGAAATATGGGTTACATATTTCTAGAAGAAGAAATATGGAGACTTGAGCATTTATAAGTGTGGATAATAGTCTCACATTGGTTGGAAATATGGAGACTTGAGCATTTATAAGTGAGAGAACCCACCCACCTATCACCTTAAGGTTTTGGGTGAATATGTGATGTGTCTCTCATAAAGGTGTTGCTCTAGAAAAAGAAGTCCCACAATGTTCAATGCTTCCTAGTGAAAAACTCCTCCAACACAAAATGATCCATCAACTAATATTATCAATTAATTCGAATATGTCATTGTTAAATTTTTTCCATGATTTTTGATTTGCGAAATACATCATTATTATATACTCTTTCATATGTATGAAGCAACCGAACAATTTTTTCCCCTTCATCTAATATATTTTCTTGAAATGCTACACGATTTTCTTTTAGTCTTTCTGAGATCGGATCTTATATTAGGAAGTTTAAGAGTAGTATTACTTACTAATCCAATTTTTTCTGCTTTTTCATTAGGACTGATTCTTGTTTGTATGTCTTTATTGTATATTTTAGCAAACTCGCATTTTGCGTTCCTCCATTCAAATTTTGCTTCACAAACTCATCAAACTCTTTCTTTATGAGTATGAGTCAAGCCGCTTCAAAGAACAAAGGTATATGGAATTCCGAATGATGTATTTTAAAAATAAAAATAAGACAATTTTTTAATTCAATTTTCTATGGAGAAAAAACCAATTCAAATGGAATGGATTCAAAATGATATTACTGTATAGATCAGGTTTAAAAATGTTCTCATTTTCAAATTTTCAATCAAAGGAAAGAAACCATGAAACTGAAATAACTCGCTTAAAACCTCTTTTAAAAGATGATGTGGTATGATTGAATCAAATAAACCATTTTGGAATAAAAATTTGGCCGATTGGAAACTTTCAAGCACTTCCTTATTCAATTTTGTTTAATTACTCTTTTACCCCGCAAATGTAATTTTTTTTGTTACTTGTAGTTTTCTTCTTCTAGAAATTATTATAAGTCTCAATTTATTCAACAATTGAATCGTTGGGGTTATTGTATTATTAGTCTGAGTTTTTTCTTTTTAACAATATGTATTCTTTCAAGAGATATATGGGTTACATATGATTTGATTAAATATTAAATAATCTCTAATCCCCTTTTCTTTTGTACCAAAAGTATTGAAGCGTGAGTTGAAAAATAGAAAGGTTTGTACAAGTCATATCCTCATCAACACTTTGCATAAAATTCTTCAGTATGTTAAAGACCTCTAAAGACAGACTCTATACAGGAAGAAGGGCAGAGGCATTCATAAAATTGTCCTTATTGATCACATGTATGAGTTTTAGGGCGATATGCATACGCCTACTATTGGAAATGACCATCATTCTCTCAGGTATTCTTTTGACCATGTGTAATATATATATATATATATATATATATATATATATATATATATATATATATATATATATATATATATATATATATATATATTATATATATATATATATATATATATATATATATATATATATATATATAATATATATATATATATACACACACACACACACGATCAACATTGAATATCACAAAAAAAGACACTTCATCCTCCAATAGTCAGGATCTCGCTTCAATCTACTCAAACACTCAAGTACCCTAAGAAAGAGGATCATTATCACTGTCATACATATAGCCATGTGCCATGTTTATTCCACGATGCGTGACATTTACAAAAAGAGCATTCAATGTGCATGTTCTCCATGCAACTAACTTCCTCTCAAAGCCTTTCCACTTTCTTCAATGGGGGACCGACTAGGAAACTTGTTAGACGGACACTAGTAGCCCAAACCACACATCCCTCTCTACAACAAGTAGTAACAAGGGTTCGAGGGCAACTGTTATGGACCATTCACAATGCTTATGGACAAAGGCCCAACCGCGAGGCCTGACACGAAAGGCGCAAGTAGCAAAGAGGAACATGTGAGACCTCAACCAAGCATAAATCATATGATCCCGATCTCCGACCTATCCATCACAGTTAGATCTAATTGAACGTTGATCCGCACGATGTATCGGGTTAAGCGACAACGGTTTTAACCACTCACCTTATACAAGCTCTATATACACCACTCTCAAGTATATCTTTTCACTTTCACTTTAAATTGTTTCTCAAATACTTCATTGACTTGAACGTCAAAATACTAACCTTGCGAGTTTACACTATTCCGCCATATCAAAAGGATTCACCACCACATCGAAAGATCACGTTACTATCTCGTTTCTTATTCCTGGTTCCACAAATAAAAACTTTATCCCTTATACATATTTTATCATATTTCTACCAAGTTAATTATGTGGTACTCCCTCGGCAAAAGTCTTTTAATTTTTTTGACAATAAATATAAACAAATGTCAACAAATCTACGTGTATTTAATTCATTTATTCCAAAATTATTCCTGCATTAATTATTTAATATCCTCTTCGTCTCATAAAGTATCTCATTTGCATTTTTTTCATGTCTCAAAATAAATGTCTATTTATAATACCAATACGATATTTATTATTTTTTTCACTACTATACCCTTATTTTTTAACTTTCACTCTTTTCACTACTCTACTAACTATAATAAATAAGGATATTTTAATAAATGATACTAATTTTATCATTAAAATCAACACATCTAATCATTTTCTAAAGAACCGTACAGAACTCAAATAAGACTTTTATTATGAGACGAATGAAATATTGTTAGTGGAAGACAATTTAATTGAGGATATACTAGTAATTGTGTTATCTTTCACATGAAATAAAAAAATTAAATACATTAAAAAATGTGAAATTTATCTTCTTTTTTTCTTATAAATTAGACCGTATTTTTTCTTATAAATTAAACCTTAGTATTATTCTTTAATATTCATTTGAATTTAGATACTATGTTAACATTAATTATATGCAGCCAAGCTATCACTTTTATCCAACAATATCACTGTTTAAGAAACAACTTTAGTCAAACCTGAACTACTCCGAAAGCACTTTTCTTTCATCAACTAGACAAGAAACTTGAAATCAATTTAATATATCTTTGAAAGGTCAATTTCATAGTACATTTTATGAAGTAAAAAAATTATGTAATAAATGTCTAATTGGACAATAATTATCCACTCTTTCAAGTTTTCAACTGCACCATACTATAGAACAAACTGCCAAACTACTAGTATCAATCAAATTTGCACACTCTTCCTAAGATTAAATGTGGAATTCAATTAAATTAATATAATCTAAATTCCTCAAACAATTTTCTTCTGCTAACTTGTTTTCCCAACGGTTTCCACTTTAGGCACATGAACAGGAAACTCATGAATCTCATCCATCCATGGATTCTTCTCCTTAGCAGGATCAACGGTCTTCAATGCGCGCCACACAGCACTATTACACTTAAATCCAGAACCAAATGCAATTTGCCATGTTCTATCACCTTTTCTAATCCTCCCTTTAGATTCAGTATAAGCCAATTCATACCACAATGAGCTACTAGAAGTGTTACCAAATCTATAAAGCGTCATCCTTGATGGCTCCATATGCCAATCACTAAGATCAAGATTTTTCTCTAACTCATCCAAAACAGCTCTTCCACCAGCATGAATACAAAAATGTTCAAAAGCTAACTTAAAATCAGGAATGTATGGTTTTATTTTCATCTTGAAGGCTTTTCTTGCGACCAAAGTCGCGAAAAACAGAAGCTGTTCAGACATAGGTAGGACTAATGGACCAAGTGTTGTGATGTTTGTTTTAAGTGCTTCTCCGGCGACGGCCATTAGATCTTTTGAGAGTGATACACCAACTGATCTCTTCTCGTCTTCTTCTTGAAAGACGCAGCCGTAGGATTTGTCGTCTGCGCCTTTGTGAGTCCGGACGGTGTGGATCAGTTGGTATTTGGCTCTTTTGCTGTCAGATGGTTTGTTGGAGAGGAGAATTGCTGATCCTCCCATTCTGAAGAGACAGTTTGAGACTAACATTGGTCTGTTGTTGCCAAAATACCAGTTGAGTGTGATATTCTCCATGCTTACCACTAAGGCATAAGAGTTTGGATGAACCTACACATATAACAAAAGTACTATTAATAAATAATTTTTAGTGAATTGTTAATAATTTCAATGATTCATTTATGGTTCTTCAGTTGTAGATGTGGACAACTTGCACTAAGTTTGCAGACCTCAAAGAGTCAATATTTCTGGTATAATGTCTATAGTTTGGAGCTGTATTAAATAGGGTGTCTAAAATTTAATGTTACAGCTGCAAGTAACATGGACAAGCTGGACATGTGTGTGGACAACTAGGGTAAGAGATAATTGCTTTTTAAAATTTGAAACTTTTGCATCTATAATTGATTCTTACTTTAAACTAGAATTTTAAATATCTATATACGTTAAGTCGAACTCAAGTCTGCGTTACTGCAGCTACGAGGTATTGTCTGTTCGACTTTGTCTTTTAAAAAATGTCTCGTCGAATCGAGGTGTACGCGTGTTTTATATAAAAGAATGGAAAACTAAAGTTGTGAAAGAATAGAAAAAGCATGCAAACTAACCTGAAGAAGCTGCTTAGCAAGGTCAATAGAGATAAGTCCAGCACTACAACCCATACCACCAAGATTATAGCTTTGAACATTCCCTCTTAGCTTATAATGATTCACAATCATAGCAGAAAGAGAAGGTGTAGGATTAAACAAACTACAATTCACAACCAAAATCCCAATATCCTTAGCCTTAACACCAGTTTTCTCCAAAAGCTGATCAATAGCACCAAACATAACCTCCTCAGCTTCTTTCCTTGCTTCAGCCATACTAGGGTTTGGTGGAACAGTCAACAATGCTGGAGGCAAAGAAGTCTTTTGTCCTAAACCAGATCTCTCAAGTATCTTTTTCTGAAAAGCTAAATTCTCATCAGAAAAAGTACCTGTTAACTCAGACCTATTCATGAAAATCTCTCTAGTACATGTATAATCTTGTTTTGGTTTATAACATGCAAAATCAACCAAGTAAACACCTCTAGGACGACTCATGAAATAAAGTGTGACAAGAAACACCATAAGACTAGAACATAGAGTTACTGATATGAGATTGAATTTGAGATTCTCATAAAGCTGAATAACATCATGGTATGAGATTGTTGATAAATGAGCTGAAGCTGCTCCAAAAAGTGGTATGAGAAAAAGGTACATAGCGTTTGAGATTACGTAATGGTAACCTAGTTTCACATACTTAAGCTTCACAGATATAAGAAAATTTGGAAGTTTTGTTCTTTCTTGTTTAGGTTGAATAGAAACAGTTTGGTTCTTGTGATTTTCCATTATGAGAAGAAGAAAAAAAAGAAGGAAAAGATGAATGTGATGAAAAAATGTGGAAGATGGGAATGTTATAAAGGGTGAGAGAAGGAGGATAGTTGATACAACTACCCCAACGAACTTTTAATGGTTATCTGTAGGGGCATTGAATAAGCCAACTAGGAAACAGCGTTATTTATTTTATTTATTGCTGTATTTTGCAAAAAATAATTTGGCAATATTTAAGTTTATTTGATTTTTCACTCATTTTAGAGAAAAGTACAAAACTGAAATGGCACATGCAAGTATGTTAATTAGTAGGGCGGTGAACAGTAGGCCACTTGGGTTGATATGTGACGTTGGTCATTGGTGAGCTATACTAAAAAATGATGATAATTTATGAGGCTATAGGAAATGTGTACTAGTATATTTTATTTGTTTTTTTCTATCTTCTTTTCAGTTTTATGGTCATTAAAGAAAAACCTATATCCCCTATTACTTGTCTATACTATACATGCTTCAATGAAAAAAGTTTTAAAGTTTTACAAATATTTGTAACATTTAGTTGATATCCGCAAGAATGTTGGTAATTTGGAAAAGCAAAAATATGTTAGTCCTCGCAAATCTATTTTGCATTTGGTGTTTTCTTCTCGTACCTATTTCAAGGCTCCATAGACATAGGGTCTTGTATTAGCAATAAGTTTAATATATGTTACTATCTCAATGATAAGGTGATCAATATGACTTTTAAGTTCTGTTATTTAAAAAGTGTGATCCATCAATTAACTTGACTATTGAGTTAGATATTTATAGGTATGGTTCTCTTCACGGAAGATCAATTATATTGTGTAGGTATATGATCACACGTCTCCTGATCTTGACCTAGTAGTGAGAGTGAACGGTATGAATCATTTCTATAATACAAAAGATGTATCTGGTTAAGCCATAAGACTTATGATAGTTCAGTTCTAGATTAAGAGAGCGTTAGTTTAATTAGAACATGTCTTAACAATTATATGAATGTCATATTAGAAAATATGGTAAACTTGCCCACATGTCTAGCATGTGGCATAACCCTCCTTACTTAAGTATTCGTGTTGCTTATGAGTTGATGAGTTAATGGGTTGAGGATTTTGGTATTTATGGTCTTGATTTATTATATTACGATCCATAGTTCCTCAAGCACGGATTATGTAAGGACAGAGTGATTAAGTAAAAGACATGATGATTCACAACCCCTCAAGTACGAGGCTTATATGAGCAAAGGAATTATGTAAGAGATGTGACAGTTTACGGTCCCTCAATCACAAGATTTGTGAGGGAAAAGTGATTAAGTTAATGAGCATGTACAACGGTTGCATCATATGTAGATTTGAGTATGTACTTGATCGTGGTCATCTAAAAGGCATATATAGTTTACATCTATCATATTAACAGTTGAGTTCTATGATTAAATATGTAATTAATGTTGTGAATGATAAAAACTGTTTTGAAACTCACAAACCAATCTATATCATCCATTCGTTTGCATGTGTGTGATCAGACCTTTTATACTCTGTCACACTAATGATGGCTACGCTTTATTTATGGATATTAAGCCTAAGGAGGTTGCTTCTTATTTTTAAGTATTACATCATTTTCCTCCATTTTAATGTGTTGTTCAATTAGAAAATGTTTCCTCTAGCAATTATTTTTGTCTACCAGTTCGCATATGTTTATGAATCCAACACTTCACCAAAGCAATTATTTCCTATTTCTTTCCTTTTATATTTATGAGATGGTGTTCATTAAGGAGTGTGATGTGAATGACAACTTGATTAAGCCTGAGATGTTTGAGGAGAGGTATAGGATGTATATCAAGCTTGAGGCAAACTAATGGGGAGGTTGATTAGAGATCCGTTGAGCTAGGGATAATTAGGAGATATGATAGTAGATTTAGTATATCTAACGCCATTGATCCCACCACGTTCCCCAGAGGTGTCACGTCCTTAGCCATTAATCTGGTGGACATTTCCACCTTTGACTGAGAATCATATGTGCCTTGCCACGCTCCCTTATCATGAGTATACGCACTTACAGCCATGTGATTTGCTAGTAATCACATTAAAGGGCATAGAGGTTGAGTCAACAGATGTTGACTCCCTCTACCTTTGACTAGTGTCTGGGTTTGCAATTGTGGGCCTCTCTTGGGCCATTTTCAGTTCACATCCCATTTTTTATGTGCTTGCAGCATTTTTATTTCATTTTTGTTGGATCATAATTCGACTTTTGGGCATATTCTACTGTTTGCAACCACATTACTTTTCCTGTACCTCATTATTTAGTGTTATTATTGTTTTATTCATTTTATTTAATTATGATAATTGATTGAATAATTAAATAATGATAATAATAGTAATAATTGTTTGATACAAAAATATTTTGTCACAATATAAATTTTTATTTTTATTATATTTAGTCTTATTTATTTATTGTTTTAATTAATTAATTAATGATAATTCAATGTCATGTGGACTTTTCAAAACCTTGGTCCAACGTCATGTGGACTTTTCAAAATCTTGCTCCAACGCCAAGTAACATTTTCAAAGCTTGTTTATCTCGATTAATCTCACATTGATGCGAATTCAAATCTTTTCTCGAATAAATGTAACACTAAAATTATTTTCTCAATAAACACGAAAGAGAAAGAACATTTGAATCTCTCATTCCATGAAAACCTCAAATGATCGGTCCCGAGACATGCGTCTTGGGATAACCGCTTATTCTTTTTTTCTTCCTAAAACGCCTAATTCAAACTTAGACAGAAAAGGAACATCGGAGTCTAACATTCCATGAAACCCTTGAACAATCGGTCCCGAGGCACACGTCTTGGTCTTACCGAACATTTGTTGTCCATCAAACAATTTTTATAAACACTTTGAATGGAAAGGAACATAGGAGTCTCACACTCCATGAAAACCTTGAATAATCGGTTCCGAGGCACACATCTTGGTTCTACCGAGCATTCGTCATTCGTCTAAAAAACACTCAACAAATCAAACCTATTTTTCTCGCCCCCGTGCAATTGAAAACCTTTTCAAAAAAGAAAATTATTTAGTTCGTTCTAACATAAATACAAACAAGCACTTAAGCATCCCCCGTGAGCATGCAAGCCAGCGTTTAGTCGGTAGAGCGCGATTTAAACACTCGTTCAATAAAACAAACCAACCCACAAAAACATTATTTTCTACACATAACTATGTTGCTTTGTATTCATCATCACACCTGAGGATACATAGGAGCAAGACCCACAATCTTGCCAAGCACCCTAATAAAAACCTTTTTGTGACTCATTTTCTCTTCCTTTTGCATTTTTTATCACTCGAAGAAAATAAATAACATAAGCTAACATTCAATCCAAAATCTAACTTAAAGGTTACCGTTGAGTACAATGGACGTGAGGGGTTCTAATACCTTCCCCTTGCATAATCGACTCCCGAACCCGAATTTGGTTACGACGACCATCTTCTTTTTTTAAAGGGTCTTATTGATATTTTCCATTTCCATCTTTGGAGTAAATAAACTTCCGCGGAAAGGTTGTATTTTTCAAGATGCGACAGTGGTACGACAACCCTTTTTATTACTTTGATACAATTGTGCATTCGCGACATGTCATCCTGCAAAAGTTTTGTTCGGTTATTGAGACTAGTTAGTGAAATCTTTACTCAATTTATGATTTCATCCCGTGGAAAATGTCTCTTTTGGTTAGGGGATATGCTAGTGTAAAATCTCTCGATTCACTTGTATCAAAGGTTTGTGGGTATGACCCGTGAAAGCTCAATTTTAAAGTGAAATACCAATAAGATCTCTTGGGGACAGGATTATCCCAAGGTTCGGCTCAACCTGGATAATTCTTTGGTGCCATCTCTCTAAATCCATCTCTTTAAATTCTAATATTTCATTTCTCATCTTATTTTTTTATGATGCATTTGTATCTAATTTTTGTGGATACTAATGAAATCTTCCTTATTAGGTAATATAACTTTAAAATTAATCGTGAATTTTGAATACAACAACTCACCCCCCACCCCCCTTCTTGTGCTTGAAGTCACTTGTCTAACAAATGTGTATGTTATATTTTGACAATTCTACAGACCACAAGACCATTCTTTCGACCAAGTATGGATTTTTTAGCATTTGGAAAACGGGGTAGTTGATTTTGACCATGATTGTATGGCCCTGAAGTAAGCCTAAACTTTTTTATAGTTATCACTACTACCAATGCCCGCCATTCTATTTTGTGGTACCTCAGCTTCGCCCATTTAAACATATTGATCACCAAATAATAAGTTTTTTCACCGCCATCCAATTTTTGGACTAACATCGAGCTCATGGCATTGTTAGTCATTGAGAGTTATAGAAACAAGAATGTCCCCTCCCTTGGGTGAGTCAGTATCTAATGATTTGCCAAGAAAGTTTTTAATTTTTGGAAGGTTCCATCACAATCCTATGTCCATTTGAATTTTTTCATTCTTCTTGAAGTAACGAAGAAATCAAAATATTTGTCAACATCACATGACAGAAAGGAAGATATGGTAGTTAGTCACCCTGTTAGTTGGTTGGACCTCTTTGATTATGGTTGGATTCCTCATATTAATTATGTCCTGGCCTTTTTTAGGTTGACCTATATTCCCCTTCTCGTTAGCATAAGCCCTAAGATATTTTCTACTTGAACCCCAAATGAGCACTTGTTAAGGTTTAGGTGCATGTTGTACTTCATGACAAAGCTCATTATCTCTTATAGATTGCCACAATGATTCATTTCTTTTGGATTTTTTATGACTATATATATATATATATATATATATATATATATATATATATATATATATATATATATATATATATATATATATATATATATACACTTCAAGTTTTTGCCCTATTTGGTTTGAAAATACCACGACCATCAATATCTGGTAGGTGGCATTGGTGTTCTTGAGATCAAATGGAATTACCTTGTAATAGTAGTCGCAGTTGTTTGTCAAGAAATCCATTTTTGTACGTCCAGAAGATTCATCTAGATATGATTGTAGATTGAATCGACATCTATGAAGCTCATCATCTTGTATCCTAAGGAAATGTTGATCAATTCATCTATGTTGGGAAGAAGGTAGGAATTATGACACCCTACAATCCAAATTCTTTATTTATTTATTTTATACATCATAAATTGTAGAATATTTATTCCATATAATAAAATAGGCCATCACATCAAGTCAAAATAAAATCACGTGTATCATTTATGAGTACTTGTTTAAACATTGAATCAAAAATAAAAATTAAAAGTGAGTCTCAATTCCGATGTCACAATAACAATGCCTTATTACAACTTAAAACACATTAACTGACTTAACAATTCAACATACATTAACACAAAAGAAAACTAATGGAATGGTCTTCTACACCATCCTCAATATCCTTACAATAACTCAACTATTCCTCAGTCTCAATATGAGGATATCATGCATAAAGATTCAAACCATAGGAACATAGAGATCGAAGGGTCATGATAAATTCTACGAATGTTATAGTATAATAACAGTAAAGGGTAGCATAAATCAAAACACACGATCAATAACGTAACTACACAACATTACACAGAGTTACACGACTTTACATAATATACACATGAATGCTTATGCGATGCACTTTATCATATACTTCATATACATGTGGTATCAGTCATTAAAATCATGGCATATTCTGAAAGGAAACACGGGCTACATTTCATACCATAACACTCTCTTGATTTCTATAGTTTAGTAGGACGTTACATTTCTTACTACAACAATCTCTCTAGACATCTGAATAATTTCAACAGTCAATGAGCACATGCAAACTACGAGCATACTACAACACTCTCACTAAACTCTAATCTAGGAGGAAATATGAGTTATGTTCGTACTACAACACTCTCTCAATACGTCTGTAGGCTCTCAACGATCTAGGAGTACACGCGAGTTACGTATGTACTACACCACTTTCACTAAACTCTAATATACGAGGACATGTGAGCTATATTTGTACTACAACACTCTCTCTAGGAGTCTGTATACTCTCAAGTGTCTAGAATTACATGCGAGATACGTCCGGACTATGACCTCTTTATAGACGCAAACCTAGTCCCACTCTAGTATGATGTATGATGATCAGACATATGCAAATTCCTCCTGAACCTCCCTCCTCTATTCAAACACACATTCACTTAGATTTTTGTATAGGGCTTCAAAATGGTTTTATCAAACCTCCAACTCGATTTCCATATTATGTATTCATGATGATCTTACCAGTTTTAGACTCATATCCTAAGGTTCACCTCATAGACAATTATTATTCATAGTATTAATACATATAAGCATCATGAGACCTTACCACAAGATAGGTCTTTGCATTAGCTTTCTAACACATCAAGTCGCTCCTCAATCAGAGTTTCTAAACTCAAGATATGAGTTTTTTTAATAACTCCCAAACATGTAATCAAATACACATTTGATGTAATCGATTACACTATTGTTCTGTTTGAGATTTTACTGCTGCTAAATGGGTGATAATCGATTACACTTTTGGTGGAATCAATTACACTATTATTCTGTCTGACTTTATACAGTTGCTGAAGGGTTTTTACAGCTCCTGAAAGGGTGGTATTTCACTTTTTTCAGTAGTGATCATATATAAACTCAACCCAACCTCCCGAAATGATTCCTGACATAAATTTACAAATCATAACACATTATGGCATCAAGTAACCATAAATTAAAAACAATATATTCATCATAACATATATTAATCAAATACAAGTAAATAAAGGAACACACATCAAATTATCCAAATAACCTAACTCGTTGCTGATATAAGACAGGTTCATAACCTATGGTTTATGAATGACCATCTCATAGGGAAACTCCCATAGGAATTAGAATGAATTCATGATTCAAAGGAAACCACACAACCTTAAACGCTAAAATGTCAATGTTATAGAATATTCTCCCTCACCCCCTTACTTTGTTATTGCACTAATTCCTCCATGAAGCTCTCAACAATGGCGTAACTCTTCCTTTGCACAAAGTCTACGACAATCTTTTTGGTAAATTGAGGTTTTCCGCTTAGGGTTTTTGGAGAATAAATGTTTCTTTTGAGAAAAAGAGAGTGAATAGGGTTTTTCCTTTTCTTAGAAAACTCTCTCTCTCTCTCTCTCTCTCTCTCTCTCTCTCTCTCTCTCTCTCTCTCTCTCCTCTCTCTCTCTCTCTCTCTCTCTCTCTCTCTCTCTCTCTCTCTCTCTCTCTCTCTCTCTCTATATCTATATATATATATATATATATATATATATATATATATATATATATATATATATATATATATATATATATATATATATATATATATATCCCTTTTATCATTATTTTCTTTCCTTCTATTTCTCTCTATTTCATTTCTTCTGTTTCTACTAACTCTAAATTTCAATTTAATTCTAAGTAATCATTTTAATAATAATAATAATAATGACCTGAATAATAATAATAACAATAAAAATCATACAAAAATACAATAAAATTGAAATAATAATAATAATAATAATAATAATAATAATATTTTAAATTATTTTTGGGGGTGTTACAACTCACCCACACCTATTGAATTTTCGTTCTCGAAAATTTACGTGAAACAAACAAGTATGGATAAGACTCCTTTATTTTCCTTTCTAGCTCCCAGGTCACGCAACTATCAACAGTTCCACCCCATATAACATTAACAAAAGGAATTTCTTTTTCTATAGTGTTTTACCTTCCAATCTTCAATTTACTAGGGTGATATTTCATAAGTTAAGTTATCTCTTATCTTCACATCATCTAACTGAATCACATGTGATTTATCAGGAATATACTTACAAAGTTGAGAGATATGAAAGCCACTATGAATATTTGTAAGAGATGGGGTAATGCAATTTGTTCGGAGACTTCACCGACCCTTTTAAGAATTTTATAAGGACCAATAATACAAGGACTAAGCTTTTTACACTTCAATGCACAACTAACCTCAGTCATTGGAGTGACTCTAAAGAACACATGATCTCCTTCCTGAAATTCGAGAGATTTTCTTATCTTATCATAATAACTTTTCTGCCTACTTTTTAACGTCCATATCTTTTCCTGAATCATCTTAACCTTCTTAGTAGTTTGTTGAACTACTTTGGGTCCTACCATTACATTTTCACCATATTCGTACAAACACAAGAGCGGTCTACATCTCTTACCATATAACGCTTCAAAAAGTCTCATCTCAATACTAAAATGGAAATTATTGTTATAGGTGAATTCAATCAGTGGTAAACAATTTGCTCTAATATACATAACCTTAAAAGATCTTCCAAGGATTGGATAATTTGCTCTGACTTACCTTTCTTCTACGAGTGATAGGCATAACTCAATCTTAACTTGGTTCCCAAATCTTTATGCATACTTTATTAAAATCCCGATATGAATCTAGGATCTCTATTCTGAAACTATACTAGATGGAATCCAATGCAACCTCATTATGTCACTTATATAAATCTTAGTTAAATTCTTCAATGGATAAGTGATATTGATTGGGATACAATGACTTGATTTAGTCAGTCTCTCCACTATAACCAAATTGACTCATATCCTTTAGTGGTCCTAGTAAACTCACCACAAAATCCATAGAGATACTATCTCACTTCCACTCAGGAATATTTAGAGTTTGCATCAATCCAGATGGCTTATGATGTTCTATCTTCGATTTATAATAAACTAAGAAAAAAATACACAAACTTAGCAACATCCTTATTAGTCAACCACCAAAATATTCTCTTAAGGTCTTGATATATCTTTGTAGCTCCCATATGACTATTCAAATTACTTATATGACCTTCTTCTAAAATTAACCTCTTGAATTCTGATATATCCAGTACACAAATGTTATTCTGAAATCTCATAATCCCACCTTCGCCTACTTTAAAATTCACTTACTTTCCTTGATTTATTAGTACTAACTGATCCAATAAGTGTAAATCCAACTTCTAACCATCTTTAATTTCTTCTAACATATTTCTAGTTACCTCCAACATACCCAATTATGCATTTTTCGGTGTTAGTTCACACACCAAACTTAGATCTCTAAACTGCTCAATCAAATCCATTTCCTTGACCATTAAAGTAAATATATGAAACAATTTCCTACTCAAGGCGTCTACTGATACATTAGCTTTACCTCTATGATAACTTAATTCAAAATCATAATCTTTTAAAAATTACAGCCATCTTCTCTGCCTCATATTCAATTCTTTTTTATCAAACAATTTTTGTTAGCTTTTATGATCACTAAAAACTTTGAATCTTGCTCCATATAGATAGTGCCTCCAAATCTTAAGCCCCAAAACTATTGTTGCTAATCCAAATTATGGGAAAAGTATTTCCTTTCATGAGTCTTAAGTTTTCTAGAAGCATAAGCTACAACTTGACATTTTTGCAGAAGCATACCAACTAGACCTAACTTAGATGCATCACAATACACCACAAAATATTCATTCGAACTTGGAAAATTTAAGACAAACGTTGAATTCAATCTCTTCTTAAGTTCTTGAAAACTCGCTTGACACTGAGCATCTCACACAAAAGTTTCACACTTCCGGGTCAACTTGGTTAAAGGCATTGCTAACTTTTAGAACCCTTCTATGCACCTTCTATAATTGGCGGCTAATCCTAGAAAACTCTTGATATTGGTTTTACACTTAGGTGTTTCCCATTGTAGTGCATCCTCAGCTTTGACAGATCCACTATTATTCCACCACAAAAATTTACATGTCCAAGGAAACTAACTTCTTTCAAACAAAACTCACACTTTTACAACTTAGCATACAACTTTTTGCCTTTTAAGGTTTACAATACTATCCTCGGATGTTATGCACGCTCTTATTCTAAATTAGGATATACCAAGATATCTTATATAAACACCACAACATACCAACCCAAATAGGGGTTGAAGTCCTGTTCATATACTCCATGAACACTTCCAGCACATTGGTCACACCAGAAGGCATAACTGAATACTCATAATGACCATAATGAATCTGAACACGGTCTTATGAATATCTTCAGACTTCACTCTAATCTGGTGGTAACCTAATCTTAGATATATCTTGCTGAACACATAATCTCTCACCAACAAATATATAAAATCATAAATTCTAGGAAGATGATACATATTCTTAATAGTAACCTTATTCAATTGTCGATAATCCATGCACAACCTCATGGCTCAATCTCTCTTATACACTAACACCACAAACACACCCCACGATGATACGCTAGGTTTTACAAATATCTTCTCCAATAAAAACACACAATCAATAATGTAACCACACAACATTACCCAAAGGTACACGACATTACATAATATACACATGAATTCTTATGCAATGAAATTTATCATGGCACATTCAGGAGGGACATGCATGCGATATTTTGTACCATAAAACTCTTCCTAACTTCCATAGTTAAGGAAGACATGTGAGCTACGGTGAAACGGTGGTAATCGTGAATTGAGGTAACTCTTCCTTTGCACAAACTATACAGCAATAGTTTATGGTGAATTGATGTTTTTCGCTTAGGTTTTTTAGAGAAGAAAGGTTTCTTTGGAGAAGAAGAGAGTGGCTAGGGTTTTTCTTTTTCTCGTAGAAATACATCTCTCTCTCTCTCTCTCTCTCTATCTATCTATCTATCTATCTATATATCTATCTATCTATCTATCTATCTATCTATCTCTCTCTTTACTAATTCCAAATTACAGTTTAATTCTAAATAATTGTTTTAATAAAAATAATAACCTTAATAATAATAATCATACCCTAAATTTTGCCCCACCTAATTCATTTGAATTCGTCCATTTAGCATTATTTCATTTGCATTCATTCATATGCATTAAGTTCATTTGCATTCAGCTATTTTTCATTCATTTGCAATCATATTATTCATCTACACCCTATTGTTCAATTTAATCTCTTAGGACCATTTCATTTGATCATAAATTTCTTTTTCCGTGTATAAGTCAAGTATACTAATCAAGAACTAGATGATTTTGGTTATGTTACTTTGTTTAGGTTCACACACTCTTATCATACATCATTAAGGTCATTAGATTGATAATTTGGATAATTTATGAACTTTTTGTTTGAATAAAGTTCAATCATTAAATTTTGTGATTTCATTCATGCATCTGACAATTTGTTGCATTCCATTGAATAGTTGTGTGAGTAGAGTTTATTTTTGGCTTAGTTCTAACTATTTCTTATATTACATAAATAAATAAATAAATAAAATTTGGATCTTATTTATTTTTATGTGTGGTTTATAAATTTGAATTGAAGTTACAAACCAATTTTCAAAATAATAAACCGTAAGTTTTTATTTTCAAAAGAATCTTCTCATTACACAATAAGTTACATTTCACTCTATTTATACATCATAAAACCAATAAAAAGATTTTAAATATTAGTTTAATTTCTATTACATGGAAGATATATGTTACAGTAACAAAATCACAAAAAAAAGGCATGTTTTAATTTTGGTTCAAGGCAAGTTTTTCTTTTTACAACATTTTGTCACAAAAAGGAAGTTTGTTTTGCAATTGGCCCTCAAGCACTTGAATTTGGTTTGCCCACTTCAAATTTTGTCCTATTTGCAGAGCATCGTCCAAACAGAACAAGTACAGCAGAAACATTAACATACTTTTGAAAAAAAATACAAAGGCACACAAAGAGTCAAAGACAAGAGGGTAGACATATTACTGCATCAAAAAAAATAACAGTAGAAAATAATTGTTTCACAAAAATAGGCAAGTTATATTGCAGCAAGTTAAAACACTCTTGATTCCTTCCTTTTCCATCAATAAACATCAGTTTTGGAACCCTAAATTCCCCTATAAAATCAACAGTAACGAAATAATCAAGGGGGGATTGGCTATGCACACTTGAAATTTGTTTTAGTCACCAAGAACATCCTGAATTGAAATAACAAAAATAGCCACCAACCAAAAAAATTCCAGCAACAATAAAACACAAAAATCCCTAATAGTTCATACATACCAACTTGGCAATGATATTCAAAAACACATTTGTTCCAACAATTTAATAATAGCAACATCACTGACAAAATAACAAAAAGGAGGAAGGAAGAAGATTCATAACAAAGCGGAGGTAAAGTTTAAAATATTTTGACCTGTTGAATCCAATCCAAACTCGGCTCTGTTCTGTTTTCAATGACGAATCTGTTTACTCCAATATGCTCATATTTTAACTAAATCAAACACGCATTGAGTTTTTTTTTTGTGATTTTTTTCGTTTTCCGATTTGAGGAGGGGGTGAGCTTCGGTTCAGAGGGATCAATTTCATTCTTGGGTTAGGTTGAGAGGAGACGGCGGAATCGCGGTTTTTCCGGTCGGATTCGTGAGAGAGACGGAAAAATCGTGGTTGTCCGGTCCGATTTGTAACGCCCCATACTGCTTTCAGGATTATCGAATGACCCCACAAACCAACACGGGTCTTTTCAGCATGTTTTTTCCTCACTCACATGCTTTCCGGGAAACTTCCCTGAAGATCACCCATCCAAATACTACTCCAAGTCAAGCACGCTTAACTATGAAGTTCTTATCTGTTAGGATACCAAAAAGAAGATGCATTTTATTGGTATAGGTAGTACCAATTAATCCTTATAAGCTTTTCTTCAACCATGCAGTCTCATACCTGCACGACCTCAGGCTCCCTCTCATTCTGATGTGCATTCGATTTTTTCCCTAGAAGTTGCTAGGAGTGTCTCATTGTCATGCCTCGTGCACCGACAACCACTCCCTCGCCCTCAGGTGTAACATATAACCACTCTTTGGCCTCTCTGGCGTTACATGCCCATCAGCTTCCACTTGGTTCTTCCTCAAACCACATCGTATTGGGAGAGGTATAGATCTGATACCATTTGTAACGCCTCAAATTGCTTTCATGACTCTCCTCTAAGACCATCTTCTTAAACTCTGGCACATCAGATACACAAACTCTACCTTGAAACTTCAGAATTCCATTCTCATCAATTTGGAAATCCTTATCATTGCCTTGACCAACTAATGTTTGTCGATCAATCAAAGCCAAATTCAATCTCTATTTCTCTTTGATCTCTTCAAGAAAACTAATGGTTAGCTTCAACATGCCCAATGCATCTTCTCGATAGCCCAACATATAAGAACTCCACAGTTAAGCGTGCTTGACTTGGAGTAGTATTTGGATGGGTGACCTTCTGGGAAGTTTCCCAAAAAGCTTGTGAGTGAGGACAAAGCATGCTGAAAAGACCTATGTTGGTTTGTGGGGTCAGTCGGTAATCCTGAAAGCAGTTTGGGGCGTTACATAGTGGTATCAGAGCATATTCGATCCAATCGGCCAGTATTTCGTTAATTATTTACTTCCTTTTGTGTGACGAGTTTAGTTAAACTCTGTCAACACATTGTTTCTTCTAATAGTTACTTGCTTGAATATAGAGATATGGATGGAAAGAACGATCGTGTTATCGTTGATGCATTGGAAGCTTTGGCCCATGTGATGGGTAACAGAATCAATAAGATGATGGAGGTGATCATGGTTTGAACATGTTTCTAAGAAATAAACCTCCAACTTTCAAGGGAAAGCATGACCCAGAGGGTGCTCAAGCATGGTTGCAGGATTCTGCTAATTAATTAGAGGAACTACTGAAGGATGAAGCACATGTTTTCGCGATGTTTGCATCCCTGAAGGTTGAAAGTAAAGCAAAGATAGATGAATTTCTGGTGGTGTGTCATTTTCCAGAGGTGTTTCCATACGATATTAATGATCTTCCACTAGAAAGAGAAGTGGATTTCAATATTGATTTGATACCAGGAACTAGACCGGTATCTATGGCACCATATAGAATGTATCCAACAGAGTTAGCTGAATTGAAGAAGAAATTGGAAGATTTACTTGACAAGAAGTTTATCAGGTCGAGTGTACCACCTTGGGGAGCTCCAGTTGTGATATATCTAAGATTTACTTAAGTGGAGTGCTTATGCAGAATGGGCAGGTGGTGGCTTATGCTTCTATACAACTAAAGATTCACGATAGGAATTATCCTACACATGATTTGGAGCGGTTTTTTTTTGTTCTGAATATTTGGAGGAACTACTTATATGGTTCTAGATTTGAAGTTTTTAGTGATCACAAGAGTTTGAATTATCTCTTTGATTAGAATGAGCTTCACATGAGACAAAGGAGATGGTTAGAATTTTTGGAAGGACTACGACTTTGGTTTGAATTACCATCCTGGTAAAGCCAATGTGGTAGAAAATGCTTTGAGCAGGAAATCTTTGCACATATCGACGATGATGGTCAGAGAGCTAGAAATGATTGAACACTTTAGAGATTTGAGCTTAGCATGTGAAGTGACTTTGAATAGTGTGAAATTGGGCATGTTGAAGCTAAACATTAGTTTTCTTGAAGATATCAAAGAGAAATAGAGATTGGATTTGGATTTGGATTTGGTTGATCGACAAACATTAGTTGGTCAAGGCAACGATAAGGATTTCCAAATTGATGAGAATGGAATTCTGAAGTTTCGAGGCAGAGTTTGTGTATCTAATGTGCCAGAGTTTAAGAGGATGATCTTAGAGGAGAGTCATGAAATTAGTTTGAGGCGTTACAAATGGTATCAGAGCTAGACCTCTCCCGGTACGATGTGGTTTGGGGACGAACCAAACGGAAGCTGGTGGGCATGTAACGCCAGAGAGGTCAAATAGTGGTTACATGTTACACCCGAGGGAGGGGGAGTGGTTGCCGGTGCACGAGGCATGACAATGAGACACTCCTAGCAACTTCTAGGGAAAAAACCGAATTCACATCAGAATGAGAGGGAGTCTGAGGTCGTGCAGGTATGAGACTACATGGTTGAAGGATAACTTATAAAGATTAATTGGTACTACCTATACCAACAAGATGCATCTTCTTTTCGGTAGCCTAACAGATAAGAACTCCATAGTTAAGCGTGCTTGACTTGGAGTAGTATTTGGATGGGTGACCTTATGGGAAGTTTTCTGGAAAGCATGTGAGTGAGGAAAAAACATGCTGAAAAGACCCGTGTTGGTTTATGGGGTCAGTCGATAATCCTGAAAGCATTTTGGGGCGTTACAAATGGTATCAGAGCCAAACATCTCCCAGTACATGTGGTTCACGGAGGAACCAAGCAGAAGCTAGTGGGCATGTAACGCCAGAGAGGCCAAAGAGTGGTTACATGTTACACCCGAAGGCGAGGGAGTGGTTGTCGGTGCATGAGGCATGACAATGAGACACTCCTAGCAACTTCTAGGAAAAAACCCGAATTCACATCAGAATGAGAGGGATAATGTATGGTTGAAGGAATACTTATAAGGATTAATTGGTACTACCTATACTAACAAGATGCATCTTCTTTTTGGTAGCCTAACAGATAACAACTCCATAGTTAAGTGTGCTTGACTTGGAGTTGGATGGGTGACCTTCTGGGAAGTTTCTTGGAAAGCATGTGAGTGAGGAAAAAACATGCTGAAAAGACCCATTTTGGTTTGTGGGGTCAGTCGGTAATCATGAAAGCAGTTTGAGGCGTTATATAATTCATGGTGAAGAAACGGCCAAATCGTTGAGTTGAGGATCGTTGAGACGAAGTCGGGATCACAGTAAGGAAGGAGATCTTCATTGAAGTTTTTTTTGTTTCTTCTTCTGAGACTTTTTTTTGAGCGGCCGTTTTGGATGTGTTTTTAGGGTTTTCTTTCAAGGTGTTAGTAATACCAGAGTTGGGTCAGGTCCGACCTGCCTTAGACCCAACATCTTTTATTTCAATAGGCCCATTCGGTCACCCTTGGCCCAAATCCATTTTTTAATTTCTTTTTTTTATATGATCCGTATGTGTATTAACGAACACGCGTTTCTTTCAAGTGGCCGCTCTTGGCCTGGTGGTGGAGACTTCATTTGTTTCCCACCAGGCCCTTAGCTTGATCCTTGGCCTTGGCAGTTGTTAATTTCATTAATTTTATTTTCTTAAGATTGTTTTTCTTTATTTTAGTTTCCTTTCATAACTATTTGATTTAGCTTAATCATTTCAGTATCCCCTGTTTAATTCAAAAACATTATTGTTTTCATTCTATTTTCGTTTTTTTTATTTTTTAAAGTGCGTAAAAAAAGGGGGAACTTATTTATTTATTTGTATATTTATTTATTTATTTATCATCGACTTATTTTGGGGTCCTGTTATATCAAGTCTTTGTGAGGGTATCCATTCAATTTCTTTTGATTTCAAACTTCCATACTTCAGAAGAAAAAGATTACCCGGATGAAATATCCAGTCGTAATCCCGAATGCTAGGCCCAAGTTGTAAGATCTTGCAAGCCATAAGTATTCATCTTCTCTTCAAAACACTTCAATATTCAAACCATTTTCATAAGTAAGTTGGAAGAAAAAGACTACCTGAATGAAATATCCAGTCGTAATCCCGAATATTAGGCCCAAGTTGTAAGAGCTTGCAAGCCATAAGTATTCGTCTTCTCTTTAAAATACTTGTAAATATTCAAACTTCTTTTCTAAATAAAATTGAAAGAAAAAGATTACCTGGATGAAAGGTCCAGACGTAGTCCCGAGTATTAGACCCAAGTTGTAAGAGCTTGCAAGTCATAAATACTCGTCTTGCAAGTCATAAATACTCGTCTTGCAAGTCATAAATACTCGTCTTTCAAGCCCAAAAATACATCCAACCAATCAATATTTTTCGTTGATTAATACAATATAGATTTCTCTAAAGTCGACCAACAAACAAACATTTTCTACCCAGAACTTTGTAAGCCTTGAGTTCTCTATTGATACATGTAGGAGCAGGATTGCGAAATCTTATCAGGCCCATTAATAAAAAACCTAGGTTTAGTCCCCTTCGTTTGCAAATCCAAAAATATCTTCTCTTTTCTTTTGGTCCTATTATTCTTTCCCTCCTAATAACTTGAGAAGCCTAACATTTCAAGCTAACACTAGCACGCATAATTAACCTAATGGTTCTCGTTGAGTACAACGGACGTGAAGGGTGTTAATACCTCCCCCTTGCGTAATCGACTCCCGAACCCTGATTTGGTTGCGACGACCATAATCATTGTCGTTCTTTCTTGGGTTTTATCTATATTTCCCCTTTCCTTTTTAGGAATAAATATATGTTCGGTGGCGACTCTGTTCAGTCTATCATGCGAGCGTGCGATTGCGCTTCGCTAAGCCGTGTTCTCATTTTTTTCGAGGTGCGACAATAATAATAATATCATAAAAACTGCAATAAAATTGAAACAATAATAATAATAATTTTAATTATTTTTGAGGTGTTACTAGAAACTTTGGGGCTTGCCAGGTTGAGGTCAATGAAATTTGCACACATTCTCAACTTCTTTGATGATTTCTTAACCATCATGGAATTAGTCAACCTAGTGGGATACTTGATTTCACTAATAAATATGGCCTCCCTCAAACTTCTTCATCTATGATTATCATTATATTTTCACCCATATTTCGTTTCTTCTATATGATTGGTTTGGTGGAGATGTCGAGGGAAAAACGATATACATAATATTATAATTTATCCATGACATGTATGAGCAGATCTAGGTAAATATATTTATGTTGTTCTAGAGCAAGGCGACCAACTCTTTTTCTTCGTCCTTTGACAAGGAGGTGCCTAACTTTATGGTCAGGAAACTGTGAGGGATGATTAGGACTTCTTTCAGATATTGTATGGGAATGATTCTATCCTCCATAATTTTTCTCTACGGTCCAAGTCAACAAAGTTTACACTGTAGGGGGTTAGGCTTTGGAGTTAGGCAAGTTATCATTGCTTCCATCTTTATCTTAAGACTATCTTAGTAACATTTTATGGATGATTTTTTGACCCCCTTTACGACACCTATTTTCCCATTATCCAAGGGGTACTTCATAGTTAGATAGAGTGTCGATAGGGAGGCCTCAATGATGTTGAACATGGTGCGGTCTATGATGATGACATATGATGATAAATCGACGATGAGGTACCAGAGTTTTATTTACTTGGCATTTTTCTCACATAATTCGAAAATGGTTCTAATGGAGATGTAACCTTTGAATTTGACATGTACGCTCAAGAAACCCACCAAAGATCCTTCAAATGCTTATAAGTGCTTTGGATCTATTTTTAACCTTTCAAATGTGTCTCAACAGAAGATGTCAACCAAGCTACAAGGATATATTAGGACTCGCCTGTCATCCAAATTTAATAATTGCAAGTTGATGACCATAAAGTCATCTTCATGGGGAAAGAATCTTGTTGCGTCACAAGGCAAGAAAGTATCCTTGGCATAGGGGTTGATATGGGATTTGGGTGGCATAAAGGTTGATATAGGATTTGGGTGGCATAGGGGTTTACCTTGGCATTCATACATTTTTCTAGAAGAGCTTGACTTTCTTCCTCCATCAAAGCCTCCAATATTGGTGTTAAGTATCTGGTGAGTTGGCTCCCATATACGTCTTTTTCTTGATCACTTTATCTTCTTGGTTGGGGTTTTATGGGTCGATTTTTACCAAATATGTGTGGTTTTCATCTAGAGTTATATGAATTGTTCTTGACGTATATCCCCAAGTATCCCTCTAAGATGAAACAATTTATCTCTACTTTCAGTTGGTGGAAAATGTTTGTATGATGACCTTTGACTTTGTGGTACTTTTGCCCCTTATTTGACAATTTCTCATCACCTCCCACTTAGGGGTATGAGGTTTTTAGAATAGTCTTTATATGGAATGCTTATATCCATATTTTTTCTTGCCTAGTGTTGAGTAACATGTAATTCATTTTTAGCCTTCTGGCATGTTTGAGCGTAACCTTATCTTCAATGTGTTATGAAGAAGAAACTCACAATCATCGAATATTTTAGGCCTGAAAATACCAATACCATAAATCTAGCAAGCCTTTTTGTCATGAAGGAGAACTATTCCACCTTGATTTATCTTCAAAGTCTCAAAGTATTCTTTTCTTGGACACATGTGATAAGAGCAACCTGAATCCATGATCCGACTCTCTTCTCTCTCCAAACTCGACACCACTAGTACATCTACACTCTCATCATTATCCTCATTAGAGGCAACTACAATCTGAACATAATCGGCATTTCCCCTCCTCTTGGGACAATCCCTCATGAAGTTACCTAGTTTTTTACAAGTAAGGCATTTTACCATAACTTGTCAAACCTCTTTTGTTTGGAAACCCCTCTGCACTCACTTCCTCTTCTTGAGACACTCAATCTTTCACCACTATCATCAATCTACATATCTTGTACCTTTGAAAATTATTTGGATCTCAAAGTCGTATGGACTTCATCCAAAGTAATAGCATCTTCCTTACCAACATCCTTAAAGTGCTCGTTAATGAGCTCAACAAGAGTAAAGTCTTATCCTCTTCTTCAATCTTAACTTCGATATTCTAAATATCATCAATAATCTTGTGAAATTTTGTCAATTACTCCACTATGGATTTATCCTATACCATTCAAAATAAGTATATTTGTTGTTTCAAACAAGACTTATTTGCCAAATACTTGGTCATATACAATGATTCAACATGTGGAAACTTTCCTTAGAACTTTATTTTCGATGCATAAGATAATAGCACTTTGGTCTTATCCATAATCTCGGTCTTCTTAGCTTGTGTTATGCGTGCAAACATTGATGTCTCACCCTTCAATGCTTTAATACACTTTTCTCGAGATAATATTGCTTGCCTCTTCAGTTTCCATAACCAAAAATTGTTGTCTCCGAAAAAAAATTGATCTCCTATTTATCCATGGTGTTTACTTGTAAACACTACCCCTTTGCCCCGATAGTGGGCACCAATTATTGTGAAAAACTTATAGAATAACTCAAAGCAATTAAAAATAATTATTCATATTTCAAACACATCAAAAAATTTGTTGTGTGGGGACAAAGAACAATGACAACCAAAATAAATGGCCTAAAGAAAGACAATAATTTACCAAAGGTGAAAGCAAAACCATGACAACAAAGAAGAAGAAGATAAAAAGATAAGAACATAATAATTTATTTACCCAGTTCGATCAAACAATATACTCTGGGAGAGAGAACAACTTTTTGATTCACTATACTTCCAAAAGTTGTTACAGAGTATTCATAAGCCTTCTCTTTGTCTTCAGCTAATAAAGTTTTGAAGGTAGTAAAGACTATAATGATAGAGGCACATATTTATAATTGTTAAAATCCAACGAACCTTTAATGGACCTAAAACTCAACCCATTAATTGTTATAATAAAAATATTAAAATATCTTATAATATTTTTTATATTAATTTAAAATATTATAAATATTATATAATATCGTTTATATTAAAAATATATATTATAAATATCTTATAATATCTTTTATATTAATTTAAAATGTTATAAATATTTTATAATATATTTTATATTAGTTTAAAGTATTATAAAAAATTATAATATCTTTTATATTAGTTTAGAGTATCTCTAAATTAGTATTAAATATTCTAACATTAATGAACGGATTCACGAACCGAATTGACAAACTCGATACTCGTGAGCCTCCTAGGTCGTCGCCGTCAGACATGCCTCAATTACTCTCTGATTTTTGACAATTTCAAAATATATATATATTCTCTTAATCACTCAAAACCTTTAAGACATACTTCTACATTTTCCAATCTACTATAATGTTTTAAAGTATTCTCCTTTGTCGAAGTATTTATAAGCTTTAGTTTAAAGAACACTTTTAAACGCTTTTATAGATAGAAAAAGATTCTTAAAAATAGAATATGAGATAGTGTATTTTGACTAAAGTATCATTTAATTAAAGGGAATTTCTTATCCCAGTCTATGGGGTGGAAAAACTCCCTATAGAAAATCTAAAATGCCCCTCAGTTTTTGAAGATGTATCTCCGGACGCACTTTATCCTAAATCAAAATGTTAACTAATGCATCTCCGAAATATTTTTAAACATACATCATGAATTCGATTTTGAAAGGTATTTTATACGCTTATTACTCCGGAGATGCATCTTCGCTTAGAGTTCACGGAGATGCATCTTCGTACCCTATCAGAGATGTGTATGTTATGTTTATTTTATGGTTTACACAGCTGAAAGTGATGATTTATAAGCGTTAAGAACCATATTATGCGATGAGATTTAAACCATACAATCAATATGCAAAAAATGACATATATAAATAACATATATAAATAAATTTGAAATACACGATAAAGTAGAATGAAGTGAAAATAAAATATAATCTATAATGAATCCAAAGTACAACTATTGTATACTACTACACTACTGCGTATGTGAGAATCCATCTCCTTTGGCTCCTCGAGCTCCACGGCCTTCAATATCCCCCATCCTCTGGCACTGTGTCCGGTACATCAATTCCTCTTGTGCCTCCATCATGATGGCATCTAGGACCTTCCTCACATCATACCCATCAGGGAAGATACCTTTGTCAATGTCTCTCTGTGCAATCGCAACTATGCAACGACATATAAGCAAGACATCATGAGCATGATCTAAATGTGTATGTTTCTCCTCTAGTATCTCCTGATGAGTTGGCCTCAACAAATCTCCTAGAGTAGTTTGCACCATATACGAATGTGACACCCTGAAGAACCACCTGATGTACCCGTCTACGTAGCTCTGATTGCTCTCATATATGATAGTCCATGCCTCCTTCGGTACCAGATGACTAAGATAATCATCAAACATGGAATCCATCTCTCTACGTGTCATAGAAGGTAGAGCAGAGACAACAGGGTGTTTGGGAATGGTATAAGTGTAGCCAAACTGCTGCATCACGCGCTCAGGAAGATGAGGAGCAGTGAGACGTGATTCACAAGCCAACCATCCTGAGTATAGCATTATGTCGTAAAATGGCCGCGTATCACGGTGATCGACATAACTATTGAAGTGAATCTTCTCGGTAACCAGGTGATCAAGATAGACTTTAAACGACTATATCGCATGGTTCCTTATGAGTAGGGCAAATGCAGACGCATGCGGAGTATCCTCGGTATAATTTGGCACACAATACCAGCCGAAGATGCATGGTAAGTGTTGGAGGATCCAAGCCTAAATTTTTTTTGAACACACGAATCATCAGTAAGGGCGTTGCAAAAATCAATGAAAATGAAACAAAAATATTAAAAGACCAATAAATATTACCAACAGCAGTGTGATGATGCATATGACATGCTTCATCTTCCATATACAACCCTCTGATAACTTTGAGTACAAGTGGACTAAACAAGCATTCTCCCAGTTATACTCATGGATCCGCTCAAAGTCCTCGAAGTACCTTAGCATGAGCCACTATGGTTTTTTCTAACCTACTTTGCTTTAACGATCTCATATGTATATACCTTTTTCATGAATTCAAACCTAGCATGAGCCATTATGGTTTTTTCAAACTCCCTCATGGTAGCCTCTAGATCAACTCTCGGATAATCTACCATCATCTCGAGTGCCTCGTTTTTGGTAATCCTCCTGTGATTTAAAGCTTTCCCCCTGATCAGAAGATGCAACAAACACGAGACACCGTCGAGTGTGGTAGACATCTCACTAAGCGGTAGATGAAATAACGAGGTCCCAATGTGCCATCTCTCCACGAGTTCATTAAGCATCATGTGGTTGACCATAATATAACAGGTAATGCACAAGTCCTTCATATTAGTTAGGGACAAAGCAACCTGAAACTACTCCTCATTCGGCTGAGGAAAGCCAGTAATCTTTCGCCCATGGTTAATAACCTTCAGCGGATCACGATCATGCAGAAAAATAAATCTATGTCAGAAACTTATAATATAATAATAAACGTAATTTTTTTTTAAAAAATGAATCCAATTATTTTTACCTCTCCGTCCCAGATATGTTTGGAAGCATGGTCTGGCTATAGAGGCAACAATGACAACTCTACAGAGTCTCGTCCAAATGCCTGAGGTGGCTCTGGCTCATCATCCACAACAACCTCACCATCTAGAGGTGGCACTGGCTCAACAGCCGGAGGTGGCACTGGCTCATAAGCATCATCAATCGGAGGTGGCACTAGTGCCTCAGGTACCAACGATGACTCCGGTACCTCTAGCGCCTGAATAGGTGAAACCTCTCACCTGCGGGAGGATGGAGAGAGTGATGTGTCGGTAGGTGAAACCCGTCTTCTATGGGAAGAAGAAGGTGGAGAAGCATGTGCCTCATAAGTAGATGCATCTGCATGGTTAGAGTGAGCAGCAACCTCCAAAACCTGACTCTTCTCCCTGTGCACTGATGCATGTTGTGCAATCCTCACGTGCCTCAGTCTATCGTGTCTATCAGTCATAATGTTTGTAAGTAAAGCAGACAATTAATACAAGCAACACTACAAGCAAGAAAATAAAAATAAAAACTGACTGATAATTTTCGGAGATGCATCTCCGGTTACTGTGAAACTAAACGTTGAAAGTTCTGGAGATGCATCTCCGGAAATTTCTGCAACTCTTCAGATTCGTCAATGGCGGCAATGCAGACATACAAACCCCAAAAATAATGGTTTGATCGTTATTTTCAACCAACAAACATGTTTTACGGTATGTATAAACTACCATTCATGCAATTCCTACTCATTTCTTACCTAAATCATCATTTTCTACTCATTTATACAAAAACTCAAAAAACTTATCAAAACATCAAAAACTTACAAATTTAGACTTTACTTCAGTGTTGGATGATGTCTATTATGTACTTGATGTTGATTGAAGATCCTTTGAGATTGGTTGTTTGATTTTGGACTTGGTTGATGGAAATTGTTTGAGAGAGTTTGAAAAAGTTTTAATTTTTAATAGAAATGAGGAAGGAAAAGGATTTTGGCGCGATTTAAACTCCAAAACTGTTCGGAGATGCATCTCTGAAATAAGTTTGAAGATGCATCCCGAAATATTTTAACGTTAAGTCATAATTTTATGTACTAAGGGTGCGTCCGAATATACATCTCTAAAAATTGAGCATATTTTTGTATTTTCTAATTAAATGTCTAACGTAAAACATCAAATCCGAATTAGTCCTTCATTTAAATTTGTATGTGTTAAATATTTTCTTTATCATATTTTATTTTGTTAAATTTTTTATAAATTTTTTAATGAAACAATAATATTTATTTCAATAATTTTAGTCTAGTCTTCAATAATGTTTTTAATTTTTTAGTATTAATATTTAATATTATATTCTTTTAGAGAAGTAATATTAGTTTTAATAAAATAAATGCATCTTTAATCTTAGTAAAAAATAAATCTAAACACGCTTGTTGTTTTAAAAATAAAAAAGATCAACCCTTTCTTTAAAAAAAATTGCAACAAAATAATATTTATGCGGTGCTCCAATTATCTTGTAATCACCGAGGATATAATTTGTCATCCCTATTTTAAATTTGTCATCCCTATTTTAAATTTGACATCCATCATTTTTTTTTTGTCAAAAAAAATTATTTCACCAGATCGAAAAGATCTAAATTTTTTATAGTCAAAACAAAATTTCTGATATAATTCTTTTTTGTAAATTATTGGAATTTTGTATTTATATTGAAAATATTAGAATTTTCGGTATATTCTGAAAAAAAATATATATGCAATTATCCTGGAATTTGTGAATTTTTTTGTATTTCATCGAGATAAAATACTGGCAATTCTGATAATTTCAGGAAAATTTCAAAATTTACCAAAAATTGCCAAATTTCTAAGATATCAAAGTTTTCGCCTTTCTTCAAATTTTTCGATAGTATAAAATAATATTTTGCTTGTGCGGTTCCGAACCGTAAGGCTCGTCAACAAATTTCTGATTATACATAGTTCTTCATCCCAAACCTTGTAAATTTACTTTTCAACATGTTCTAGATTTAAATATCTTTTTATCTTTATGTTATTGATAATTTAGTCTTCGATGTAAATGATAGATATTTCAGTCTCGATCTGAGGTATTAGCACGGACACAATTCATAGGTAAATAACATGATATTATTGTTGCCATGGTTTGTTCTGATACTGCAAATGAGATGCGGGGGAGGAAAGATAAATTGATTATGGATTTTGAGAGAGATGAAAACTATAAAAGGAAGAATTAATTTGAAAGCAATCCCATTTATATTATAAAAATTAAATGTCTTTTTAAGTTGAGATTTGTGTCAAGTGGTGGTGGTTGGAAGGTGATTATTAGGTGATTGTTACACAATCATCAACTATCTAAATAATTAGATGACGATTACATATTGGGCCGTTTAAAAGACCATGAAAAACAGTTTGTGAATGACATGACGAAGTACGATATACCTCAAAGGTACATAATTTTTGTGTTGAAAGACAAAAATCTAGAAAATCTCACTAGTATTATCCAAGTGTATAAGGCTAGGCAAACATACCATACAAGTAGGAAGAAAATTATTGTTGTTGATTTTGTCAATAACAATCATTGAGCTCAGATAAAGTTCAAACTTGATTGTCAATTGTTTTCCGTTATTGATCCTCGGAGATATAACTATATTGAAGAGGTAAAACCATGGGAAACGGTATTTGTAGGACGCATTAGACACGGGAAAGCCGGAGTTAGGAAGTTATTGTAATTTATTTTGTATTTATATATGTAGCAAATTTTAGAATTATATATATATATATATATATATATATATATATATATATATATATATATATATATATATATATATATATATATATATATATATATATATATATATATATATATATATATATATATATATATATATATATATATATATATATATATATATATATATATATATATATATATATATTATCCAATAGTTATTTTATCTGAATATTTACTTAATAAATTAATACAAAAAAACTCCAAAAGAAAATTAAATCCCATTTATAGTAGAATTTTCGTTATTTTCAGAATTTTTTGGTATATAATAGAATTTTCAAATTTTTAAACTATAATATTAAAATATATCAGAAATTATAAAACTTCAAGTATTTCGACATAACAAAGACAAAATTATAAATATTAATAGTAACATTTCTGATATTTTTTATTTAATTTAATTTTTCTTTTCTTTTTTAAATTTCCAATACATAATATATCGTGAAAAATCGATAATTTATTGAAGTGTATATCAATAAAAACACACAAAATAATGGATGTCAAGTATAACAGGTAGTCACACATTAAAACGTGTGAAATCATGTGTACTTAATATGTATTTTATGGTAACTTTTAGGAAGAAGTTGTCCAAAACTTTTCAAAAACAAAATTATCTCTTATTCCTTTTTTGGATTTTGCCTTTCTTCTTTTCCGTTAAATTCTTCCTTTCTACATTAAAAGAGCCAAATCACAATTAATTCATTTACGAAAAACCAAGGTGGATTTTTCAGTGTTCTTCAATGAGCTAAATTTATTTTGTTTCTTATTTTGTGGGGAATTTCTCTACATTTAATAATTAAGTTGTTAACCAAAAACAGCCCCTAGTCAAAGTTTTTGTTGAATCTCCTATAATAAAATAAATATTAGTAAAATAAAATAAAAAGTTCAAATATGAGATAGAAAAAATTGACAATTCAACTTTTATTTCTTGTTCAATATTTATAGTGCTGGTAACAAAACAATAATCTCCATGGAAGCATGATATGAGGTTTATTATAAACATGTACATAAAGAAAACATGGGGAGACACATACACTAAATTATGTAAAGAAAAAATGTCACTGTGTTTGATGAGAGTTTGTTTGCTAAGACTAAAAAAGACTTTAACTTTTTCTTTTAATTTTAAATTTTTCGATTCATATTAATAAAAAGGTTCGGTTTGATAACTTTTATTTAGGGCCTGTTTGATATGGTTTTAGAAAACTGTTTTTTAGTTTTTAAAAATTAAAAATTATAAAATTTGTTTGGTAGTCTAATTTTATAAAACTATTTCTCAAAACTATTTTCTATTTGTGAGTTTTTAAAACTAAAAATCTAAAATAGATTTTAGAGGTTTTGGTTTTTTGGTTTTTAGTTTTGGAAATTAGGAAGAGGACAAAACAAGAAAAAATGGTACTATATTCATCAATGACAAATTTGTAAAATGTTCGAACTTTAAAACAATTTTTAAAAATTAAATTACCAAACATGTTTTTTCCTCAAAACTTTTTTTTAAAACTTAATTTCCAAAATAGTTTTTAAAAACTAAAAACTAAAACTCATTCAAACGGGCCCTTAGTTTTTAATTTCTAGTTTTTTTTCAAGTTTATATCTTTATTTCAAAACCTATTTGAACTAATTTTTTGAGTTTTTAATTTTTAATTTGTTACTTTTACTTTTATTTATTCATTTATTATTTTAATAAAAAATTATTTTTATGTATAACCTTCTCTCTCTCTCTCTCTCTCTCTCTCTCTCTCTCTCTCTCTCTCTCTCTCTCTCTCTCTCTCTCTCTCTCTCTCTCTCTCTCTCTCTCTCTCTCTCTCTCTCTCTCTCTCTCTCTCTCTCTCTCTATATATATATATATATATATATATATATATATATATATATATAATAATAAGATCTTTAATAGAACTTTAAAAAAATAGTCATTAATAAATAAATATTAAACAATTTTATATTTGACAATAATTCTTTCTTGCTGTAATTGTAGAGTGAGACTTTTTATGGCAATGGTTCTGTGATTGAGTCTTCGTAATGACATTTTTTATGAATACAAATTCGAATTGAGGATACTTACATTGCAAATGTAGACCTATCCGCCGAATTACTATATAAATCAGTTAATCAATATGCAAACTTGTATATAATATAACTAAATTAAATATAAATTAATTGAACTCGATTTTTTTATCAAGGCCCCCAAATATTTGAGGCCGTGTGCGGCGACTCATCTCGCACACCCACTGGGTCGACCCTGTATATATTTATCCTTCTTCTTCAAGCTCTGATTAAAAAAGGGCTTGATTCTTATTTTAAACCTATTGTTGACAAAGCAAAGGTTCTGAACCAATCAGAACCTAAACCTGTTGAGTCAAGGATTATGAGAAACCATAATCTGAGACTCTCAAGTCAAAAGTTCTGAAGAAACCAGAACCTAAAACTCTAAAGTCAAAGGTTCTGAAGAAACCAGAACCTAAGACATCAGGAGCTAAGGTTCTGAAAGGTTTAAAACCTAAGGCCAATATCCATTCAAGACAACAAACTTTTAAATCAAAAGTCTTGAATGATCCTAATCCCTACCATATGAGAGCGAAGGTACAAAACAAGAAGAACCTTGTCAGAACTAACCCCAAATGACCCATAAGACTGTGGGTAACTAAATCTGAAATTGATTTTGCTACAAATATACTTCAAGGGAGAAACAAAGCAGCAGTCATGGTACCTGGACAGTGTCTGCCCATGACATATGACATGATAAAATCATATGTTTCAAACCCTAACTCTGAAAGAGGGAGGAACTGCGGGATTTGGATGAAACCAAAAAGGAAAGATCATTGGTATGGGTACTATTTATAATTCATTTATCTCAATTAATAATGTTTGGTTAGTAGATGAGTTAAAATATAATCTATTGAGCATTAGTCAATTTTCTGATAGTGGTTATGAAGTGATGCTTAATAAGAACGATTGCATATGACAAGTCCATAGTATTCAAAGGTATGAGGAAAGATAATGTTTATAAAATTAATTTTTCTGAATTGGTTGATCAGAAGGTACTTTGTCTTCTATCAGTGAGTGATGAAAAGTGGCTCTGACACAAAAGGTTAGGTCATGCTAATTGGAGATTAATCTCAAAACTTAGCAAGTTGAAACTTGTTAAAGTATTTCCAGAACTCAATTATAACTCAGGTTCTCTTTATTGAGCATGCCAAGTAGGAAAATTAATAAAACCTCTTTAAAAACTAGAAACATTGTCTCTACCTCCAGAATCTTAAAATTACTTCACACTGATTTGTTTGGTACTGTTAGTACTATATCAATCAAATGGGAAGAAAGATGGACTAGTCATAGTTGATGCCTATAGCAAATGGACATGGGTTAAATTCCTTAGAACCAAGGATGAATCATCTGACATATTCAACATCTTTTGCATACAAGTACAAAATGAAAACAGTTAACATTTTTAAAAATAAAAAGTGATCATGGTGGAGAATTTGAAAATGATCCATTTAAAACTTTTTATGACAAATATGGAATTCTCCATGACTGAACCTACTTCTATTGATGAAGCACTTTTTGATGATGGTTGGATTATGCAATGCAAGAAGAGCTAAATTAGTTTCAAAGAAATGATGTCTAGAATATGGTACCCAAACCTTGTCAGAAGAACATTATTGGAACAAAATGGGTATTCAGAAACAAGTGCAATGAGCAAGGAGAAGTTGTAAGAAATAAGGCTAAATTGGTATCTCAAGGCTACAGTAAGCAAGAAGGTATAGATTTCTCTGAAACCTTTGCACATATTGCAAGGTTAGAGGAAATCAGGTTGTTTCTCTTTAATGCTATTAATCATGACATTATTTTATACCAAATGGATGCTAAGAGTGCATTTTTTTAATGGAGTCATTTCTAAAGAAGTGTGTGTCAAACAACCACCTGGATTTGAGGATTCAGTCCATCCGAATTATGTTTTCAAACTTAAGAAATCACTCTTTGGACTCAAATAAGCTCCCAGAGCCTAGTATGAGAGACTGAGTAATTTTTTGTTAGAAAATGGTTTTCAAAAGGACAACTAGACACTACACTCTTCAGAAAAACATTTAAAAATGACATCTTAATTGTCCAAGTTTATATAGATGATATTATATTTGGTACTGCTAATGTTATCCTTTGCCAAGAATTTTCCTAGTTAATGCAGGCTGAGTTTGAGATGAGTATGATGGGAGAGCTGGAGTTCTTCCTTGGTATTCAAATCTATCAATGCAAGGATGAAGTGTATGATCTTCAGACAAAATACACAAAGGAGCTTCTGAAGAAGATCAAGCTAGATGACTACAAGATCATGAACACTCATATGCATCCAACTTGCAACTTAAGCAAAGAGGAAAACATCATCAAGATTTGTCAGAAGTTGTATAGAGGTATGACTGACTCTTTACTTTATTTAACAACTTCTAGACCATATATTTATTCAGTGTCTGCTTGTGTGCAAGATTTCAGTCAGATCCTATGAGACTCGTTTAACTGTTGTTAAGATAATTTTTAGGTATTTGAAGGGAACAACCAATCTATGGTTGCTTTACAAAAAAACCTAGATTATAAGCTAGTTAGATTTTGTGTTGTTGACTATCTTGGGGATAAAATTGAGAGAAAATCCACTAGTGAAAACTGTTAATTCATAGGTGAAAACCTTATATCTCGAGCTAGTAAAAGACAAACAATTATTGCTTTGTCTACAGAAGAAGCATAATACATCTCAGGTGCAAGTTGTTGCACACAACTACTTTGGATGAAATATAAGTTGGAAGACTATCAGATAATTGGAAGTAGTATTCCTATTTCCTGTAACAATACTGTTGTTATATGTTTGATAAAGAATCCTATTCAACATTCTATAACCAAGCACATATAAATAAGACATCATTTTATTAGATACTATGTTTAGAAGGGTGTGATAGATATACAATTCATTGATAATGATAATCAATGGGCTGATATATTTACCAAGCCTCTTACTATTGAAAGATTTGATTCTATTAAAAAGAATTTGAACATGCATTTTGTTAAAGATTAGTGCTTACTTCTAAATGAACGATCAGAGTCTGATGATGATCAGAAGCTACTATGATCAGAAGCTCAGAACTAACTTCTGATGAATAGTAGCATCTGATGCAACCCAACCTCTGATGCTCAGAGTTTGATTAGTTGCCTCTGATAGTATATAAGTGGAAAAATCAAGTTTAACATATGTCCACTTATGTGTCATGAATCTGAAAGGTTTTCTAACACTTGGTTTCCTAGTTGCTGGATAATAACTAGTGGTTAATGATGTAATTGTGTTTGAATTTTGTGTATCTCTCTCATTTGTCATTAGTTTTTCTTTATTCAAAACTAAAACCTTTATGCAAATGATTATTTTATATTTCCTTCTGAGTTGTTTAACTCTAAGCCAGATAGTCCTCTTTGTAAGAAGGTTGTATGGTTCATAAGGTTCTAATCTCAAATTCCTATGGGAATTTTTGGATTTCTGGAATCTAAGTTATACTGATGGGTATGACCAAGAAATTCTTGTTAAGGCAAAGAAGTGTGACATTTGTCATACATATTCTTTCTGCTGTAAAAAATTCTTGTGTTACCTTTGGGAATTACTTTCCTGGATAAAATTGTATCACGTTTTTGTGCCCCCTAGGTCATTTCTTTTATGGTTGTGTTATTAAAATACTTTTTAAACTCATTATATCACTCATGACGCACACAACATAAAAACTTGGCTGTGATGGTTGAAAACTTCTCTATAATATCTCTATTGATGAGTTATACAAATGATGTTAGTGGAAAACTTATCATAAACAAAGGCAAGTGATTTGTATTATTGATCAAGGGACTGTTACATTTCTGCATTATTCTCAAAAGCTAACAGATGCACTACATGAGTTTACAACCTTCAAACTTCATCTTGAAGACCAACCACCCATTTTGGGGATGTTCACCCAGTCCTTATAAGCATCTGATCCAAGGTCATCAACTAGATCATCCTTTTTCATCTTGGGTTTCTTCATCTTTGAGACTGAAGTCCTTCCAATGATAGAAGCTCTTGCAAATGACCCAGGTTGTGGCTTTGCAACTTCGATATTCTTGAGCTTATCATCCTTGTGTTTCTTTCCTTCAGCATCTCTGATAGCCTTGACAATTTCTTTGGAAGTGCCCTCCTTATAATTCTTGGAAGATTTTCTCATATTATCAATTATGAGAAGAGATAGATGGAAAGAAATGTGACCTTGTTGGTAACGGAACACAACTTATATAGAAAGTTTGGGATAAAGCAAAATCAGTGTTGTGTATTATGGACCAATTGGCATTGGAGAAAGATATATTCTTGTCTTCAAGCACATCTCCCCAGTCTTGACTACTTTATTTCTATCTAATGCTCAGTTCTCAAACCCAGCTTTGGCCATCTCGAGAATTGAAGAGTTGCTTCCCAACCATTCTATCCAATTTTCAATAACTTTCCAAAATAGTTTTTAAAATATTTTTGATAAAGGGATAAACAAATATGATTTTAAGTTATTTTTATTCATATCTGATAAAATCCCAAACATTTTATATCTGTGAATTTTCTTTTCAAATGTTTTGTGCATATGAATCTTCTTCTTTGGTGAATGATATATTTTTCTTCAGTATCTTTTATGTTTCCTTATTTTGTTTTTGTTGATGACAAAAGGGGGAGAAGATATAGAAGTATTTAAGCACCTGAATCTGACAGTTATTATGTATGCTTAAGTTCTGAAGATTTATCTATTGTACTTTAATGTTTAAATTTAACTAACCTGGATAGAACTTATGCGGAGCTTACAAACCTCACCCTCTAGACTATTAGACTTAGAGGGAGCTTATAAACCTCAGACCCTGAAGTCATCTTGTTAATTAAATTAACAACTATTGTTCTTAAATACTTATGTTTGTCATCATTAAAAAGGGGAGATTGTTAGAACAAAATTTGTTTATCCCATATCCCTTAGGTTTTGATGATAACAAAGCATTTAAAGAACAATTGGGTATACTAATATTTTTTCAAGTGTACAGGACAATAGACTAAAATTTATGAAGAATTCAAGTATTGGTTTTGTTTATGAAGATCTAAAGATAAACTTAAAGACCAAAATCTGATGGATCAGAAGCTGAAGATCAAACTCAGAAGAACTCAACTTCTAGAGAGGTCAACATATGAAGGTCAGAGTCTGAAGGAGTCAGCCTCTAAAGACCAGACTTTGAAGAAGTCAACTTTTGAATACTCCCTTTATCTCATAATAAATATCTTATTTGATCTCTGCGTGGTTCTTAAGAAAATGGTTAAATGTGTTGATTTTAATGATAAAATTATTATCATTTACTAAATAGGGGTATAGTAGTGGGAATAAATAATAAATGTTGTATTTATATTCTAAAAGGACATTTATTTTGAGATATAAAAAAAGTGAAATGAGACACTTCTTATGAGACGGAGGGAGTATCAGAACTTGAGTTAGTCAAAGCGCAAGGACCAAGGTGACTCTGATAGGTCACTGTTAACTTCTAAACATACTATGTCACATGAAGACTTAAGCTCTATTTTCTCATAGAGTCATTTGGGATGCAACTGATAATTCCTTTTGTAGCAAAGGGATTTCAAACAAGCTTTCTACGACCTTAACTATTTGAAGAAAGATCTCAATGTCTCTATTTAAGCTTCTCAAAGACTCTCATGTGCAAGTTCTCCAATGAATATTTTCCTTTTCTATTTAAGGAGCTAAAGACATGAAAAACATACCTATTGGAATTAAAAGAGAAGTTATTATGTCAAAGCAAAAGCATAAGCATAAGCAGGAGTTAGGATTTCTTACCCTTGTATATCTTAGAAATCCCTAAGTCTTAAAGAGTCTATTTACGTTATATTCTTTCTATACCTCTGATTATATATCAAGTGTATTAACCCAACAATCATTTATCTGTTAGGTATATTGTTAGGACTCTCTTACTAAGTGTTTGAGCATTTGAAATCTCTTTCTTGTGTACTTGAGAATATAAATATTTTGCTTGTGTGCTTGAGCATTTTAAGTCTCTTGCTTGTGTGCTTGAGCATAAAAGCCTCTTACTCAGTCTTTGAGCATTGAAAGTCTCTTGCTTGTGGGCTTGAGAAAATTGTAATCTTTTGTGATTATAATGAAAATCTTTTGTAATTACAAGGGGACTGGATTACTCTTAAGTTGTGAGAGGAACCAAGATAATTTTGTATGTCTCTCTTCTTTCTTGCATTACTTATTTGTTGCCTACCTCTTATCTCTGATTCAGATTATATACCTTGTGTTTAGAATATGACCAAGAGTCTAAAAGGAAAGAAAAATTCAACATAATTCAACCCTTTTTCTTGTGCTTTTCTCACCTTCATTTATTATTCTAAATGATGATAAGCTCGAAAAGAAATGAATTGCATATGCTGGTGAGCGTTGTAGGGGATTTAAGACACAACTCACAAGTGATCATATTACAAATCCAAAGCTTAACTTAAAGCCTCCATATACGATGTATAATTTTTTTGGGAAGGACACTTGGCAAAAGTTTGTCAAGTCTTACAGCACTCCTGGCTTCTTTGCTAAGAGCAAAAAAGAAAAGGAGAATTGAGAAAGAATATTTATCCACATAGATTGTTTGATGGGGGATATGATAAATTGGAACAGATAATGATTAAATAAAAAAGAAGACAAAAAGAATAAGAGTTGAGAGATCCTTCTAGAAGCCTTGATTGCAGCCCATCTCCATCATCACGCCATGAGAAATGGAAGAGAGCACATCAAAGATTACACGCAAAGTTGCTGAAAGGATTTCAAGGAGTTTTTTTTTCAACATTACTTATTTTAGTTAATTCAATTTGATAAATATGAACTTTTATTTGTGTTGTAGGATTTGTTGGTTGAAAAATTCAAAGAAGGCACCTTTGTTCCATAAGAACGTCATGACATATTTGTAGAAGCAATTGGAATAGAGGAGCGTGGTGGGCGTATTTGTGGTCTTGGAAGAGGCGTCAACTTGAGTTTATTTTTGGATCAATCCAAAAAAGTAACGAAGTAATGCGCAAGAAAGAAATTGAAGAGATAATTGATCAAATAGTGAGTGAAAAGATATAAGAAGCATTAAAAATAAAGTGGGAGAAGTTGACTTAGGAGGTGCCGAAGAGAGTGACTTAGGAGAAACGTGAGAATTTGTTCCAAGAGGTGCAGGAGAGGTTGATCCAAGAGAAGCGGGAGAGGTTGATCCAGGAGGTGCGGGAGAGGTTAATCCAAAAGGAGCGGGAGAGGTTGATCCAGGAGGAGCAGGAGAGGGTTCATCAGGAAGAACAAGAGAGGTTAATCCAAGAGGAGCGAGAGAGGTTGATCCATGAGGTGCAGGAGAGGTTGATCCAAGAGGAGCAAGAGAGGGTTCAGCAGGAGGAACGAGAGAGGTTGATCCAGGAGGAGCGATACAAGTTTGTTGAGGATATGCGACAAAAGTGTATCTGAGATGTGATTGAGGTAAGTATAAATTTGGTTTAAAAAACTTGTGTTAAGTGTTGTTGTTTGTTTGTGCATTAAATTTATGTATTGTGTTGTTGTTGTCTTTATGATGCAATAATTAAAATCAATGAGTGTACTCATCCACCTAAATTTAAATAAATTAAACATAATCGAGAAAATTGGTTTGGATGGTGAAAGTACGAAAGATAGTTATTTCAAAAGTAAGTTTATTTCAAAGTTTTAAGTTTGTAGTTCACACACTAGAATGATACATAACTTTCATATATTTCCATAGTGATTCTAGAAAATGATTTTTAAAGTGGTTTATTGTGAATGTCATTAAGAGAAGTGGAAGCTGAAATTGGAACAGGGAGCAAAAGCAGAGATATAATAGGTCAATGTGAATACACACGGATACTAGTTTGACCTGTAAGAAGGCAAGTCACGTTTACTTGCTCTCTTTTCTAAAATGCGTGTCAACACTTAATGACACTTTTCGGTTTTTAGACAGCTTCTTCACCCAACCAACCCATTACTACTATTTTCATCTCATAAATGCTCTTAACTTCCCACCAAACAAACACCCCCCAACTTGTCCTGACCCTTCCCAGTTGCCATGTTACACATGTCAACCGCATGAGTCTGGCCAATGCTTATAAAACATAAAAGTACAAGTAATGAAACAATTTTGGATATATTATTATGGATAATGTAGGATATATTGACAAATCTATGATAGCGATATATTGATGGGAGTTAAATTATTCGGTGATTCCATTAGGAGGAAGTAGCAATGTTGGACAAGAAATGTGCCTTACACGAAACAACCTATCATATCTCACTCTCTTTACGTGCAATGTTTATTAACACACTTAAGAGATTTAAAAATAAATAAAAACTATGTAAGTGTCATATTTTTATTGGATTGATTGAATGCATGAATATCACTCATCTATAGTTATCTATAGTTGTTGAACAAAATTTGTGTTTTACATTGAGGAAGGATGTAAACACGTCCAAACATAAGCCAACTTTTCATTTTTTTTGTTTGGGTTGTCAACACTTTAAATTCACCCATAATAAGGCTGGGCTTTACAATTGAGTATTTTTTTTAGTTGAAAGTGTGAGAAATAAGTAGGGGTGTTTATGGTTGTAGGTCGATTCACGAATTTATTAATCTAAACTGAACTAATTCATAAATTATCTAATCCGTTCATTTACGGGTATATCTAACTCAAACCGTAATAATGAGTATAATTTTGGTTTGATATTGAATTTGAGTTTCACAATCCGTTGACATAATTCGTTAACATTAATGATTTTTTTTTAAATGAAAAAAGTAAAATTAATATCTCATAGTAACTATAATTTTTCCAAAAATAAAATTCAACATTAATACTACTATTAGACTAACAAGTTTACTTAATTCTAAGACTAAGAGCATGTTTGAATCTCTTCTCAATTTTAATTTTTAAAATCTGTTTTACAAATTTATTTTGCAGATTTGTTTTTGAGAAAAAAAAAGAATTCATTTGGTAATTCAATTTTTGAATTTTTTTTAAAAATTAAAAAGTGAAAAAAATGTTTGATAGTATAACTCATAAAAACTGTTTTTTTTAAATAGAACAATATAGCTTGTTTGATCATCTATATTTTAAAAATCTATTTTACTAAATAAAAATAATTATGATATATTTTCTGAAAATATAAAAATTCAACTAATATACATTTAAGTTCATTAAAATATTTTTAATAATTAATGATAAAATATACCATTCACCTAATGTATAAAAAATATATTTGTAAAAATTATATTTGAGTGTTGATTTGGATATATATATATATATATATATATATATATATATATATATATATATATATATATATATATATATATATATATATATATATATATATATATATATATATATATATATATAATTTACTTAATGTATAAAAATCTACAATTCACTAACGAGGATTAATTAGAGAGAGAATAATTGAGAGTGAGAATTTTAATTTTCATTAACAATAGATGAGGATTAATAATAGATTGAGAGTGAAATATTACGATTAAAAAATATTGCAAGTAATTACTATACTGTGATTAATGAAACCTTTTTTTCCAGTTTATCTCAATTGAAAATTGAAAATTAAAATATATTTTGATAGTTTCAGTTTTTTAAATTTTAAAACACTGAATTATAAAAGTATTTTTAGAAATAGTTTTGAGAAACAAATATATCAAACAAGTTTTTTATTTTTCAATTTTTAAAAATTATAAAACTGTTTTTTAAAACAGTTTCAAATAGGCCCTAAGTGTCCTTTCTTATTTTCTTTTGTATCAATTTCAACTTATGTATTTTATGGAAATAATGTGTCTTGTGGATTTTTTTTTACTATTATCAAGTTTTAAGTCATGTGAATGAATTTTGTTAAAAATTATATGATATGTTTCATCTAATTTGAGTATTAAAAATGAATGTGGTTGTATTGAGTTGTGTTTGAATTTAAAAAAATTATTAAAAAATTATTTTTTATCTAAAACATAACCCGCAAATCCAACTCATAAATGAGCGGGTCAGTGTGGATTGGTTTTGAATGTGAAATTGCAGGTTGGACGGTGAATCCAACTCATTCAAGTTTGAACACGTCGGGTAACGAGTTTGGTGAAACTTAGTCCAATCCAACTTGTATACATCCTTAGAATCAAGTGTGGAGAAGTCCTATATTAATTAGAAAATTGGAAATTGAGTACTTAATAAGTGAGATAATCCATACACATATCACCTTATATTTTGTTTCTGAGTTTAGAGGAGAAGGGAGGAGAGGAGTTTGAAAAATAGGAAGAATTAAGTGAAAAAAATAGAAGGATTTTGGTTGGGAGGGTTTTGAAGGGTCTATTTTTATTCTAACACCAAAAACACCATAATTTGGCGAAACTCAAACTTTGTATTGGATGAGGGTTTTTGAGGATTTAGATAAATTATTCAAATATAAGGGTCTCTTTGAAACACTTTTCAATTTTAGTTCTTAAAATTTGTTTTTCAAATCTATTTTAAAAAACTATTTTTAAGAAGAAAATTAACAAAAAATTTGTTTGTTAAACTAATTTTTAAAAACTGTTTTGAAAATATGAAAATGAAAAAACTTGTTTGATAATCTAATCTTGTAATAGTATTTTAAGAAGAGAATAAAAATACATATTTTGTCATTTACTTTTAAAATCTATTTTATTGTATAAAATATTACAAACTTAAGAAAATTAATTGATATTTGACCGAATACAAATAATTGGGTTAAATCAATTTTTAATTTTACAAATCACATAACACTTGTTTGTAATAATAATAAGAAAAAAACAAGTAAAAAATGGGATTCCACGTTTAATAAAAAAAAACATTATATAGTGAAAATAATTAAGAAACACAAAAAAAATTAAGTAAAATAAATAAACATATTTAAAAATGTTACTTATACATAAAAAGAGCATAAATAAAAGAAATAACATACTCTTTCAAATCCGTTTTTCTATTTTATTTTTAAAATATAAAAATTATTAAAATTACATTAATGCTATTAATGAAAATTATAAATTTTTATGTTTTTTCTTCAAGTTTTATAATACTAAAAACTAAAAAATAAGAAGCATAACACAACTGAACTATTTCACTTTTTTGCTTTTAAAAACTGAAAAATAGAAAAGAGTTTTTAAAAACACTTCTGCAAAATATTATATTCAAACAAGTTTTTAAATTTTAAATTTTCAAAAACTAAAAAAGAGTTTTTAAGATGCATTTCAAACATACCCTAAATTTTGTTGTTTTAGTATTTCAAAATTTTAAAATATATTAATGACAACCATTATTTTATCATTTTAAACAAAATATTTTTTTCAAAAAATGTTAAAGATTTTTCTATATTTTTTAAGAATTTTGTTTTCTTTGAACCCCTCATTTCCCCTTCCCTCGAAACTCCCAAACAAAAGTTTTAGGACCAGTTTGAGAGTTTGAAGGAGAAAAGAGGGAAGAGCTTTCAAAAAAGGGAAGGATTGAATGGAAAAAATTGAAGGATTTTGATTATGAGGATTTTTTAGGGGTTATTTTTATTTATAACACCAAAAACCCTCTAATTTGAAGAAACTCAAAATTTATATTGAAGGAAGATTTGAAGGATTTTGAAGGGCTTGTATAAATTTTCAAAATATATTTTATGTTGTTATAGTATACTGAAAGTTAAAAATATGGTAATGATAAACACTATTTTATCATTATTCAAAAAATGCCAAATATTTTCCTATATTTTTTGAAAAATTTATTTATGGATGAATTTTACTATACATTATATAATTTGTTTCATCCAAATTGAATGCTAGAAATGTGTGTAAATGTATTGAATTGTGTTACAATTTTTTTATAATTCAACAAAATTATAAGTTTTTTTATTTGAAACACAATTTGCGAACCCAACTCAACCTAACAAATAAATTAAAAATAAAAACAATTTTACATGTATGAAATTATTGTTACACACATATCCAATAAAAATGAGTAGCTCCCTTTCTTTTGCTTTGCCTAATAACCAAAAATATGCTTCATTCATATATGCTTATAAAATCGTCCCAAAACTTGAATATAAATTAATGATTATATCGTATATCTGATTTCTTATTGCAAAAAAATATAATAGTGACATGATATTACTAAGCAAGTATGAAAGAAACATATATGTGGGAAAAACTTCAATCTTGAAGTTAACCAAATCATTCTTGATAAACAAGGATCAATCTTTTTGATTGATCATGCCTCTTGTTCTTCACCCTTCACTCAGGTGAAACAACCACTTCTTGGTTGTAAGATGATTCTATACTACATAAAGAATTTGAAAGAAGAAACAAGACAAATTGAATTGAGAGAAAAGAGAAAATTATGTAGGAAGAAGATGAATGTATTATTATGCAAGTCACACTTAAGGTATTTGTTATAATGTGTGTTAATCACAACTATGATTTCTGAAACTACACAATGCTTTCTTACAAATGAAATATAGCTCCTTTCTATTTATAGATGAGATTACTTATATTCCAAGTAATCACAAAAAAAGCTAACTCAACTAAAATTAAGCTAAGTTAATCTATTTTGACTCTGTCGATTCCTTCGAAGACTACATGCTATTTCGACACACACTAAAACACCTTCTGACACCCGTCGAATAGAAACACACTATTTTGACATCAATACAAAGAATTATGTATTTAACACACCATATAATTCATTGTGTCTAAGCTTTCTAAATTCATCATTATTCTTAATCTCTTGAACAATTCGACATACACAACCTTCATCATTATATCTACAATTTGATTCTCTGATTTGCAATGCTCCAAGATCAACTTTCCATTTTCTACCTTATCTCTTAGGTAATGAAACCTTATTTTGATGTGTTTCCTTCTTCTGTGTACTATCAGATTCTTTGCCAGGTTGATAGCCGACATGTTGTCAATCTTCATGGTCATTGCTCCATGATTCTTCCCTGTAATTTCTTCGACTAGATTCATCATCCATGTTACTTGGCATGCACATAGCAAAACCGCTATGTATTTAGCCTCACATGATGATAAATCTACCACTGGTTCCTTTCTCGAACTCCATGCGACTGACACACCACCTAATAACATGAACATATATCTTGTTATCGATATTCTATCTTCAGCATCACCGCACCAACTAGAGTTAGTGAAGCCCACAATCTTTCATTATTTTCCTTCATTGACTTAGGGAAACAAAATATCAAAGTCGAGTGTTCCTTTGAGATACCTTAGTATTATCTTGGTGGCTGCAAGATGAGATACCTTTGGCTTCTGCATGAATCTACTAACCATGCCTACACAATAAGCTAAACATGGCCTTGTGTGACAAAGGTATCTAAGTGGTCCAATGAGTTTTGTGTACTACGTTGTATCGAAATCCTCTTCAGTCGAATATTTTATCAGTTGCAATCTGGGCTCAGCTGGAGTTAAAGTTGGGTTGCAATATTGCATCTCAAATCTCTTGAGTATTTCACCTACATATCTTCTTTAGTGCATCATCAAGCCTCTACTACTCCTTGTAGAATTTGATACCAAGGAAGTATGAGAGATTTCCCAAGTCTGACATTTCAAACTCCTTACTTAAGTCATGTTTGAAATCTTCGATCTCTTTCTTGCAACTGACTGTTATCAATAAGTCACCGGCATAAAGACATAACATAAGCAGTTCACTCATGCTTCTCCTGACATACACACCATGCTAGGTCGTGAACTTCTCAAAACTCTTTATCCCTCAGAAAGCCGTCTATTTTCTTGTTCCAATCTCTTGGAGCTTTTTAGTCCATACAGGGCTTTATGTAGTATGTATACTTTCCTTTCTTGGTCTTATTTCACAAACTCAACTACTTGTGTCACATACACCTCTTCGTCTATAGGGCCATTCAGGAATGCACATTTCACGTCCATCTGACATAAGGTCTAGTTATGTATATTGGCTAGACCAACAACCAACCTAATTGTTTCGATTCTAGCTAGTGGTGCAAATACTTCATCATAGTCGATTCCTTCTTTTTGAAGAAACACTTTGGCTACAAATCTTGCCTTGTATCGAGTTACTTCACCTTTTGTATTCAACTTGACTTTGTATACCCATTTCGCATTAATTTCCTTCGTCCTTTTTGGCAATTCAACTAATCTTCATATATCATTCTCTTATATGGATTTTATCTCATCCATCATAGCTTTCATCTGCCTTGAGTCTTTCAATGCTTCATTTGCATTGACTGGGTCAATATCTGCATAGAAGGCATAATGCCCTGACTCACCTTTATCATTGACCATATCATTTGATGTGATTACACATTCTTGTAAACTTGAAGGCATGTTTCTTGTTCTCTGAGGCTAGCTTGTTTTAGCTTGACATTCGATAACTTCTTATCAAACTTCTCTAACAACTTCACTAGTTGGTTCATCACACATGATTCTCACTGAATCCTTCTTGATGTTCTTAGTCCAATCCCACTCCTTAATCTCATCTGTGATCACATCCCTGCTGATCACACTTTCTTGTTCACTGGGCCGAATAATTTGTATCCACTAGTCGAATGATATCCCACAAGGATCATCTGACTTAACTTATCATCCAACTTTCTTCTCAGGTGATTTGGCACATGTTTATGTGTTATGGATCCAAACATCTTTAAGTGGCCTAATCTAGGTTTGACACCAGACTAACATTCTTCTGGTTTGATACCTTCAATCCTGTTTGTTGGACATTTGTTTAGTATGTACGTTGCAGTCGACACAACCTCGCCTCATAGCTCTTTTGGGAGATGTTTGCCTTTTAACATACTTCTCATCATATTCATAATGGTTTTGTTTTTTCTTTCTGCGGTACTATTTTGCTGAGGAGTGTATGATGCCACCACCTCATGCATAATTCCTTCTTTTATACATAGTGTGTTGAAGTCTTTCGACACGTACTCTTCACCTCCACTTGTCCTCAGAACCTTAATCTTGTGACCACTATGTATTTCGACCATTACTTTGAACTTGGTGAAAACATCAATAACATCACTTTTCTTCTTGATTAATTAGGTCTATAGATTTCTGTTGTAATCATCAATAAGTGTAACAAAGTATGTCGATAATGGATTTTGACTTGCTTCTTGTATCCTTGTTGAAGTTATTCTTGTGTTGATTTGCTTGAACACATTCTTCACATAATTCTTCTAGAATATGGATTTCTGGTAGGCCTAAAACCAAGCTCTTCCTCTTTAGATTACTGATATCATTAAAATTCAAGTGACCAAGTCTATAATTCCATAACCATTCATCTATGCTAGCTGCATTCGCCAAGAACTTGTGTTCCAACACATCAAGTTTAATCCTGAAGGTTCTATTTTGAGACATAGGATCCTTCAAGATTAACTTGTTTCTCAATTCGATAACTTCTACCATTCTATCTTTGATCAATACTTTGTAATTCCTCTCGATCAGCTAACATATACTTATCATATTACTCTTCATGCCAGGTATATATAACACATTGGAAATTACTTATCGTTTATTATCCTTTCTCTTGATCAAAACATCACTAATACCTTCAACAGATAGGGTATTGTCGTTTGAAAATTTTATCTTGTTCTTTGATGAGGGGCCGATGTTGATAAAAAATATTTTCTTCTAGTCATGTGTGAGGAACAACCTGAGTCGAGATACCATTGATCTTTGAATATTTCTTCTTCTTTTGTTGTGACCATTAACATCACTTCATCTTCTGCGAACTTTGCATCACTTTCATGATATTTCTTGCCTCCTCGACATTGACTTGCATAAATGACATGCTTTTGACAATTGTAGCATTGAATATGACTTTTATCAGGGCTTTTTTCATCGCCTTTTCCTCTACTTACACCACTACCTCTGTGATTACCTTAATTAGAAAATTGTCTCTGATTTGATGAACTACCTTCTTGATGGTTTTCTCTAGCTTTGCCTTCATTCCATTTTCCGTTGCTTTCATTTTCTTTAATCGACTAAGCTTGCAAAGCCATGTCAGTCTTCGACTTGCTTGCGATTCTTTCAGTCATTCTTTGTTCGTGAAATTCAAGCGTCCCTTGAAGCTTTTCTTTTGTCATACTTGAAAAATCCTTTGATTCTTCTATGGTTACTACCACATGATCAGAATTTGGAGCTAATGACCTCAAAATGTTTGACACTATAAATTTGTATGTCAACATTTCTCCACACGTCTTGATTTGATTCAAGATTTATTACTCGGGTGAAGAAACCAGTCACACTTTCATTGTCTTCCATCTGAAGCAATTCATACATTCTTTTGCGAGTTTGTAACCTCACCTCATTCACTTTCTCAACGCCTCCAAATGATTTTCGAGATGTCTCATTCTTCCTTTGTTGAATCTACATCACCAACTTTCTCAAAGATGTCTGGATCAACACATTGATGGATTAAAAAAAGAGCCTTGTAACATTTCTTCTTCAAATATTTTGTCTGCAGCCTTTTGTTAATCCGTAGTATTCTCTCCAATTGGTGTTATTCCATTCTTCACAAGATCCCAAAGATCTTGATAACAGAAAATAACCTTCATCTGCTTACACCAATTTTCATAGTTATTATTATTCAAGATTGGAATATTCGCTGGAAAATGCATGTTTGGATGATTCATCGTGATTCAATGTGTCCCAAAGATCACACAGTTAGTGCTCTAGATACCAGATATTGAGAAAACTATAATATTGAAGTTAACTGAATCAATCTTGATGAACAAGGATTAATCTTTTTGATTGATCACGTCTCTTGTTCTTCACCCTTCACTCGGGTGAAACAACCACTCCTTGGTTGCAAAATAATTCTACATTACACGGAGAATTTGAAAGAAGAAAACAAGACAATTAAAAGTGAGAGAAAAAAGAAAATTCATTAGGAAGAAGATAAATGTATTACTGTGCAACCTGCACTCAAGGTGTTTGCTACAATGTGTGTTAATCACAACTGTGATTTCTGAAACTACACAATGCTTTTTTTAAAATGAAATATAACTCATCTCTATTTATAAATGAGATTACTTGCACTCCAAGTAATCACAAAAAAAAATTAACTCAACTAAAACTAAGTCAAGTTAATCTATTTCGGCTTTGTCAACTTCTTTGACAACTACATTCTTTTTCGCCACACACTAAAACAACTTTCGACACCCGTCGAATACAAACACACTATTTCGACTTCGACACAAAGAATTACATATTTAACAATTTTTTTGGTTGTCAGGAGAACCAAAAGAAAGGGAGCTACTCATTTTCCTTGAATATGTGTGTAATAATAATTTCATATAGGTAAAGTTGTTTTTATTTGAAATCCAACTATATTTGTATATGTGATATGATATTTCGATATTTAACATAACTGTTTAGTAAAAAAAATTATTAAAATGTATATAATTAGTGGTCTGCATGTGTTTTATATATAAAATGATACTTTTTATACATTTATTTATGTTATCATTGATTTAGATATAATTATTATTGTTGTTTTTTCTATTTCTAGTCTCAATTTGGATGGTAGAATCCAAACACCGGCCAATAATTTCTTCAAATTGTAAAATTTAAAATACATCATTATTTGCACATAACTTTTCGAACCGTTCTTTTACTTATTTATGACCTAGTTTGAATTTTAAATTCTTGTGAATATTTTTATAAAAAATTTAAGAGATTTTTTTTTAATCTTTGTATTTTTACAACTCAGCCCATGCTAAAACATGGTCAAGTGGACCAACCCAGGAGGCCTAATTTACTTTGACATCTCTAGGCTAAAAATTGTGAACAAACCATATTATTCCCATCTATATTTTTAAGAGTGCATTCATTCACGTTTTTCCTTAAAAACTAGACGACGATTAGCCTAGTCACGTAATATTTTGTCACTCTGAAATAATACTCGTCCTTTGCATTTTGTAAGAACTCTTGTTACTTTTCACATGTATTATAAAAGTTTATAGTATTATTAATGTGTTGGACTAGAATAATTGTGGTTAGCCCTAAAGACTTGGCCCATTAGCTCTCCATCCTGTAAATAATATAGAGGGTGTGTGAGTGTTAAAGGGAGGAATCAGGTGGCCGACATTTGACCCAACTCAGCCTAATATTCATTCGTCGTGATTCATGGAAGAATGTGTCAAGCCACATGTTATAATAATATATGAAAGACTCCAAGTCTCATAAGTTAATTGTATATCCTATTGTTGGTGATGACTTATCACATTCACTTTCATTACTAAGTCAAAAAGAGGAACACGTGGCCAGATTCACAGGCCTCAAAACTAGTATTCGCAATGACTCCTAGATCAAGTAATCACATCTATAAATACCCCGATCAAGCATCTGAGTCATTCATTCACATTTTACATACCAAAACTAAACTAGCCCTCTTTTATAACTTATCGCAAGCAATATAACCTCAACACAAGTACAATAAACGCCAATCATAGATAGGAAAGTTGCTCCCCAACTAGGAAGAACCTTACCAAATAAATGAAAGGTTGTCACATAGCGCATAAAGTTAGAAGAATGAGATGGCTGTCTCACCCCTAAGTCCTAGATTTTTGGGAACTTGGGGCACTATTATAGCATATTGTTATCTTATAAAAATAATAAGGCGATAAAACATACCACCATAATATGGATCTCTAAATCAGTCTATAAATAAAATAAGTAAGGTGGAGTTTTTCTCTTGCAATAGGCAGAGGTGTTTAATTAGTCACCCTATTATCTAAATATTATTGTTTGTCGAGCTCTTGGAAGTATGTTACGCCTTTCGGGTTATGTTGCACCCTCAATGGTGTCATTATGCCCTTTGGGGTATCATTTTATCCTTTGGGATATCGTTGCACCCTACGGGGTATCACGGTGTCCTCCGGAGTATCATAATTCCATTTGAGATATCGTTACACCCTTTAGGGGAATGTATCATAATAAACTCTACATGAGAAAATCAACCCGATTAAATATACAATCAAATTTCTAAAATGGAACGTCAATAAAAAGTGAACATAATTTCCCAAACCAGTATAATGTGTGGGAAATACCTGATCAGAAGAGTTAATACGCCCTTAGAGGGAGCTTAACATCTTCTGTCGAATGGATTCATTCACAAGGTATTTTTGGGCAAACTATAGTCCACCTATGACACTGAAGATCTTTGAAAAAATCAACGATATAAAATCAAGAGATAAGGAAAGTTCCAAAAACAATTCATTAAAATCATAAAATTCCATTGATGAGAAACCTTCAATGGGGCAATGATACATTAACCAAAAGTCCTCAAAAAGGGAAATATTATACAAATAGAATTAAAATGACAAATTACATATAAAGTTATAATTGATGGGTGGAACAGACACACCTTCCTCTGGTATGGACCTCTATTCATCGTGAGCCACATGGACAACATTTTGATCCACGCCATTTTAAATGTATGATCGGTGAAGTCAATTATCCATGCCTTAGTTGTGAAGACAAACTTTCATTGAATACTATGTTTTATGAAGACGAATATGTGAAATTAAGGTTAAGATTATGTATGATTAAGTTAAAATAAAGAATTCAAGTTCCAATGATTGATTATGATCAAGATCAAGTTTTGTTTCAAAGGATTAAATGATTATCAAAGTAAAAATATGTAATTCATTATCTATAGGCTATAAGTTCTCAAGCATATTTGAAACCATTCTTTAAATTTATTGCATCAAGCTTTTCAAAATGCATCTTGTAACTTAGAAAATTTTCATTTTTGTGGTTGTGACCATCGATTGTCACTTTGATGCAATCGATTGTCATATCATTCTACCAGCCAAAAATGCAACTTTCTAAGCATGACAATCGATTGTTGGGGTATGTGCAATCTATTTTCATATTTTATTTTGGGAATGTTTAAACGTTAAAGTTGATGCAATCGATTGTCATCTACAATTATTTGAAAAATTCTAAAACATGTCCACACCTCTTCCTTGCATACTTTCATCATATATATATATATATATATATATATATATATATATATATATATATATATATATATATATATATATATATATATATATATATATATATATATATATATATTCCAAATCAATTCTAATTAATCATGAACATTTCTAAGAATTTCATGATTTTCTAGAGGTGTTTTGTGCAATACAAATTGCAGATTTTTTCACTGTTAAAACTTACCTCTTTCAAAATATTTTCTAAACAATTCATCTGCATCAATTGTCATGATTTTCAAGAACTTTCTGCATTATTTTCAAATCATTCAAAGATAAGTTATTGAGCACTCATAGTGTATATTTTGAATTTTTATATTTGAAAGGGAAAAAACTTTCTTGGAATTTTGTTGTGATTCAAAATTCTATTGTACTCATATTGTTGATTCAAAATTATCTATATTGCTTGTTTGCCAAGTTTGTGGAAATAAGTGTGTTCAAGAGAAAATATGGTTCTTTCTCATTGTTGTAAAATCATAAGGTGGTGTGTCTTCTAGGTTGTGTTAGAAAGTTATGAGATTCTTGGTGGTAGACTGTAACGGTTTCTAACATAGTGAAATCTCTCACAGGGTGTGAGGGGACTAGAGTTCTCTTGTTTTGAAAGAGGAACCATGATATATTTTCATGTTCTTTACTTTACTACACTTTAATTTCCAGTTTCTTATTAATTCATCTGTTCATAATTCTGAAAAATTACAAGAAACCAAAAAAGTCCATAAAATCTCTAAAAGGATCATTAAACCTAACTCACCCCCTCTTAGGTTGCACTTCATACTTACATTAACATCTTGAAAATTATCTTATAGTTTAGGTTTGGAAGTTACATCTTCTTTTGTGGTCTCTTTGAAAGTCGGGATCTCCACCCTTGCATGAGCAAACTCCTCACCCAAATTCCCATATGCCTAATACTTATCCTTCTTATCTTTCTCCCATTTATCCATTTAGTGTTGCACCTATGTATAATTTGTGTTAGCCAAACTCATCAAGGACTGGGTCTGACTAAGATTTTCGTTCATCTTTGTTAATCATGTCTTGAGGTTTACCACAAACTTATTAGCCTACCTGTAGGCATCAAATGCGACTTTCTCTAAAATGACACCCCTCGGGTGATGGGTTTTGTGCCATGTCGAACAGTTTTTTGCCCCTAGCTTTCTCACCATTTTAATATCATTAAGGAAAGTAAAGTGACCGTGTACAAATCCATTAGCATCGAAAAATCTTTGTTAAAGAGGGAAAACGAGATCTTACTGCTCATAGGAGCTGATGAAAATGTTTCTTTATATGACATTTATTATAAATCTAATAAGGTATTTGCCAACATGTCAATGTTTTTTTTATCTTTAGAAACCTTTTATTTTTCAGCTCAAGAAGGAGATCGGTTATCATAAATAGTTTTTGACTTCACGATCGTAATAGGCATGGCCAGAATTGTTCGAGCTTCTTCCACATGTTTCCTCTTCTTTGCACCTCAGGTTATCAAACTAGAGAGGTCACTTTTTAGGTTAGTGGACCACGCCTCACCTTGTTCATCTCTTCTCCTCTCTAACAAAGCCTTCTCCTTAGCATCAAACATAAGAGAATGCCTATTTCTCCACCTCACTCATTTTGCTGCATTTAAAACCATTTATAGGCACGAGATCACCCGCCTTAGTTTCAAGGAAATTTGTTCTTTTTGATCTCTTTAAAAATAACCATGGATCACTCTCTTTTACTTTGTATCTGCACAAACAGATCTTACCAATTCATCTAATTGGATGAGTATAGAGTATGAAAATTCCTTTTGGAGATGTCACTTATAGATAACTATCAACCTTTAGTACCAAAGAATCAGAAGAACATGCATATAATAAACATCATCTCTAGCACTCTACATATAATCTTAAACCCTAACAAAGGCCCAATTGTTTGAATAAAGTAGAGAAATGGCAATGTTGATGTTGCGCCAGACCTCAGACTGAAACACGGTAAACGAGATCCCCACTCCCATCTCATAAATGACAGTCATATACATGTAGAAAAATTCTCCCATGGTCTCTGTGGCATGGTCAAATTGGATTTCTTGCCCTCATTCATAGCTCAAATAGGAAATCACATTCATCTCCAATGGTCAATATATATAAATTCTTATAAAACGAGGCCATATTGGTCGCATTAGTGAAGACAAAAGGAACGTTGCCAACCCTGCCACTAAAACTGGTAGTGCTTGTAGTCACCATTAATGGTCTTGTATGACCTAAGAAAAAATATGACAAAAAAGTTCATTATCATTACTCTCATCGAAATCAGAGCTATTAGAACTACTATTATAGCTCTAAAACATTCCTAGTTATACAAGCTTCCAATCAACCCTTTTGTCACGCCTCCTTGAGTTTGCTACACAATGTTTCCATATCCTAAATTTTTCCTCATGTGTTCTAAGTTCTACCAGACCACTATTCTCGTTGCACTCTCTAAGAATTACCATCCCTCCCTTGAGTAAAATAAAAGATAAAAATGGAAATAGAGCTCAATACCCGTGATTGACTTGAAGAAATTTTGAATAAGAATTGGTATGAAGAAATCAGATCCATAAGTGAGAGAATACATAGTGCAGAAAATATGGCGAAGAGGAAAATACCTTGGGTGAGGTATTTAAAGGATATATTTTCCTCATAGGTCGAGTAATACTTAGGAGACATTGATCATTGAAGCCTCTGAGGGCTTAGGCATCACTACAAGGACAAAGTTTCAATGGTCCTTATGGATAGCATGCAAATAAACCAATGACTCACATTGCTTGGCCATTACTAAGATAATTTTGATCATTGCATCACATTAAATGCACCATAAATCCTAAAATCCAATTGTCACTCCTATATAGATAGCGACACGAATCCAATGAAACATTAGGGCCAAAATTAAGCTTGTCTCTTTTCACCAAAAATCATGCCTAAAACACATCTCCCATAAAGGATTTTTGCTTGATGGATTATGTACTAGAATTTCCTACCTTAATGACATCGCCCTTACAGGAATCAGGCTCGATTTATCGTTGATTGAAACATCATACCTTAATCACATTGCTCTTACATGCCCCGTTCTTGAGGGATTGTGGAATCTAATATACTACCTTAATCACATCACCCTCATAGGCCTTGTGTTTGAGGGACTCTAAACTAGAATAACTCTGGCCAGACCTAAAGGATCCAACCCATTAACTCTCCTACCTATAAGGGTACTTGGGCACTAAAGGGAGTGGTTAGTTGGCGAGTTTGTGATCCATTCTTACCCAATACTTATATGTTGAGACTCATGGGATAACGTAGCAAGCCATGTGTTACAGGAATACCTGAAAGGTCCTAAGTTTCATAGGTTAACCACGTCTCCTATTGTTAAGGATAACTCATCCCATTCTATCGCATTACTAGATGAAAGTCAGAGGCGCGTGGCCGAATTCACATACATCATAAGTGGTCTGTGCAATGACTCTTGGACTAAGTAATCACATATATAAATACCTCATTCATATATATGAGTCATTCATTCACTTTTTACATGTCATAATTAAACTAGTCATTTTGTATACATTCATGCATATGGGTTATTCATTCCCTTTTTACATGTCATAATTAGGGGTGGGCATCGGTTCGGGTCGGTTCGGACCCAAACACCCAAACCGAATCAACCACGGGTGGAATTGGTAGACCTAACTTTCGATCATTTTATTTTTTGATTTTTTTTTTCAGATTCTGATTTTTTCAGTTCAGTTATATTTACCGGTTTATTTCAGGTTTATTTAATAAATGGGTTGATTCGAAATTGAGCCCAGAAATACAAAATTAGCCAAAAAATTTAGTATCTTCATTTTTATCACAAATTAGGTTTTATTAGGTCAGTTAAAAAATACAAAATAGAAAACTTAATAGAGTTGCATATATTAATTATATTTTACTTATTTTTTTTTAAATTACTCATCTTTTAAAAAAATTGTCAGTACATAATAAGATTATTTTTACTGTTGAAATATTTTATTATTATTTTATATCTATTGTGTTTATTATTAGTATCAATTAGGATATTATTGTATTAAATCTTTCCTTAATTAGTAGGGTTGATTATGAGGTTTTGACATATATATATATATATATATATATATATATATATATATATATGTGTGTGTGTGTGTGTGTGTGTGTGTGTGTGTGTGTGTGTGTGCGCGCGTGTGTGTGCATTTTTCTCCACATAATTATACAAGAAATTCATATTCAAGATGGTATCTAGAGTTTGATTCAAAACCCTATTTTTTCTTGATTCAAAATCCTATTTTTTTCTTGGTTCACAACCCTATTTTTTTTGTGGTTCACAACCTTTTTTTTGTTCACAACCCTATTTTTTTTCTTGTGTGTTGCTTATGTGATCTAGAGTTCTTTAGTAGGTGGTATTGAAATCATGATTGAAATTCCAAGCCCAAATAATGGTGTTGTTGAGAAGAATCCTCCCAAAAGGAGTCTTATTTCGTTTGCGTTTTAAGGAACACCCGTTATTACCACGACTAAATTAAATGGTAATAAGAACTATTTGAATTGGTATGCTTCGGTTGAGTTATGGTTTTTAGGACAACGTCTGTCAGACCATCTTACTAAAAAGGTTTCTGAAATTGATAAAGAGATAAAAGAAGATTAGGAAGCCGCTGATTATCAACTTGTATCATTGTTGTGGAATTCTATTGAACCAAATCTGGTGGCACACTTTCGTGCATATAGATCGTGTTATGAGGTTTGGTAGAAGTTAAAAACCTTTATGCTAACGATATTCAAAGAATGTATGCATTTGTCCGCAATTTGGCTACTCTTCAAATGAATGATCAAGACTTATCAGAATATCTCACCCCTGCTCAATCTACTATTAATGGCCTCAAACGTATGATGGTTAGTGATGATATTACAAAGATATTGGGCAAGCTTGACAATATGTTCATGGTGTTTTGTCCTTCATGGCCTTTCTAAAGAATATAGTTTGGTTAAAGACTAGGCGTTAACAAATATTACCATCCCTACGGTAGAAGAACTAATTGATCGTCTCGTTTGGGTATCTCTACCAAGTGATGACACTCATACTACTCCTGAGTCCTCTGATTTTGTTTCTAAGTTTAGTAATGGAGGACGTGATGGACGTGGTCGTGGTCGAGGACGTGGTAGAGGAGGTAAAAGTAACTTCTATTGCACTCATTGTAGGAAAGATGGGCACACTCAAGATCGGTGCTTTGACTTACATGGCTACCCAAACAAAACTGCTAATGTTGCTCAAACCACTACAAATCATGAATCAAAGGGTGAACTCGAAACTACTTTCTGTGTCGATGAGTATCAGGAGTATTTTCGATTAAAGGCAACACAACAAGCCACCTCCTCGACTACTATTGCTCATACTGGAAATTCTATGGTTTGTCTTTCTCATGCTAATCCTATTGGATGGGTTATGGATTCTGGTGCTTCAGACCATGTGACCGGTAATGTCACTATTCTCTGAACTATCACCACCTAAATATCCACATTATATTACTATTGTGGATGGATCTAAAGTTGAGGCAACTGGTGTTGGATGAGTATCACTTATTCCCTCACTCTCTTTGAGTTCTATTTTAATAATTCCTAATTGCCCTTTCAATTTTATTTCTATAAGAAAACTAACCAGCTCCTTAAATTATGTCATAACATTTACTTCTGATTCCTTTTTAATATAGGACCGGAGTACGGGACAAACGATTGGAGTCAGAATTGAATCTGTTGGTCTTTATTATCTTCAACCACCCACTTCCGATATATGTGCTACTACTGAATCTTCTGATCTTCTGCATCATTGCTTAGGTCATCCAAGTTTATCAAAATTGAAGAAAATGGTTTCAGGTATTCCTCATTTAGAGTCCTCACAATGTGAGTCGTGTCAGTTAGGAAAAAATGTTAGAGTTTCTTTTTCTTGTCGCATTAATAACATAGCTTTGTCTCTTTTTGACGTCGTTTATTCCGATGTGTGGGGTCCTAGTCGAATTCCTTCTATCCTAGGGTATAGGTATTATGTTACTTTTATTAATGATTTCTCAAGATGAACCTAGATGTTTTTAATGAAAGATCATTCTGAATTGTTTAATATTTTAAAGAATTTATGTTCTAAAATCTCGACACAGTTTGGCAAAATAATTTGCATTTTATGTAGTGACAATGCAAAAGAATATTTTTATGATCGTTTCAACTCTTTCATGCACTCCAAGGCATCATACATCAATCGAGTTGTCCCCATATGCCTCAATAAAATGGTGTTGCTGAAAGAAAACATAGACACATTGTTGACATTGCTCGTACTCTTTTGCTAAATGTCAATTTACCTCTGAAGTATTGGGGTGATGTTATTCTTACCGTTGGGTATTTAATTAACCGGATGTCATCCTCTGTGTTGAATGATCAGGTTCCTCGTTCCCTGGTGGATCCTACAGATCCCTTATATGTTGTTTCCCCTCGTGTCTTTGGATGTACTTGTTTTGTTCATGATTTTCCCCCAGGTCATGATAAAATGTCTGCTCGTGCCTTCAAATGTGTTTTTATGGGCTACTCCTGTGTCCAAAAGGGATATCAGTGTTACCCTCCTTCTACACATCGTTTCTACACCTCTGCAGATGTTACATTCTTTGAGGACGTACCATACTTTCCCAACTCAGGTGTCCCTGAAACTAATTTAGATCAAGTTTTGCCTATTCCTTATTTTGAGTCGATTGATTCAAATCCTTTATAGTCTAGTCTACCCGTTGTGATAGATGAGTCTCCACCTCTATTGAACCGGTATGGCATTACCTATGAGAGAAGGTTGAGACCACATGATTCAGCTCTTATTCCAAGCGCCTCCACCCCTGCTCCGGCTCCGTCTCCTGACTTACCCATTGTCATCCATAAAGGTAATCGTTCAACCCATAATCTTTATCCTATTTATAATTGTGTGTCTTATCACTGGTTATCTCCCACCTATTATGCAGTTGTTACTGCACTTGCATCTGTTTCTATTCCTAAAACTATTCAAGAGGCTTTATCCCATCCAGGATAGAGACAAGCAATATTTGATGAAATGCCAGCTTTAGAATCTAATCATACTTGGGAGCTTGTTCCTCTCCCACCTGGAAAATCGGTTGTTGGTTGTAGCTGGATATTTAATGTTAAGGTTGGTCCTGATGGACAAGTAGATCGATTGAACGGCCGCTTAGTGGAAAAAGGGTACACTTAAGTCCCGAGTCAAGATTATAGTGATACCTTCTCTCCTGTTGTGAAGACGACATCTGTTCGCCTCTTTCTAGCCATGGATTCCATGAAACAATTACCTATATTTCAATTCGATATTATGAATTCATTCTTACATGGCGACATGGAAGAGGAGATTTATATGGAGCAACTTCTTAAGTTTGTTTCTTAGGGGGAGTGTAATCGGGTATGCAAATTACACAAGTCTTTGTATGGCTTGAAACAATCACCTGGGGCATGGTTTGGAAGATTTAGGGCCTGTTTGAATCACTTTTGATTTTTTGTTTTTAAAATTTATTTTAAAAATCTATTTGAAAAACGATTTTTGAGAAAAAAATGAAAAGTAATTCGTTTGGTAACTCAATTTTTGAAAACAGTTTTAAAAATTAAGAAAAAAAAAATTATGTTTGGTAGTATAATTTGTAAAAACTGTTTTTAGTAATATAACAAAATAGTTAAAATCTATTTTATTATATTAAATAATTATATTAAACAATAATCACGATATCTCTTTTGGAGATATAAAAATCAGCTAATATATATTTAAATTTATTAAAATGATTTTTTTAAATTAATAATTAAATATACAAATTACCTAATGAGATGCATAAAAATTAAATTTAAGTGTTAGTTTGAATATATATATATATATATATATATATATATATATATATATATATATATATATATATATAATATTATAATTAAATATTTTAATTAAACTTTGATAATATTTTATAATATAATATTCATATTAATTACTTATGTGAGGCTCGTGCAAATACAAGTGTATTTTATTAATTATACTTAAATGATTGAGTAATGTGATTACTTACTATATTCAATTATTTAAATATAATTTATTTTTAAAAAATCACTTGGGGTATCCTAGCTCTTATTTTTGAAAAAAAAAACAGTTGAAATGAGATAAGACACTATATTCAATAAGGTCTCTATGTATTAGTCACGGTTAAATGAAAACAATTTTTTGTCTAAATTTGTGAATATTTCAATAGTTTTAAATAATTTTCAAATAAGTATAAAAAAAATAATTAATCAAAAGAATCAATTTTAAATATTTATATATTAAAAAAGTTAAAATAAATATTAAACAAATTTTCAAAATCAATAATAACAGAAAAATAATTAATGCATGATTAATTAACGTTCCTGAATATTAATGGGAAGTAAGAGGGGTGGAGCCATGAGCTAACTCATCAATAAGTTAAAATTAAAATTATTGAAATGTAAATTGCAGATAATTTTTAAAAATATTACAGCGTTATCAGATATTACAATTAATTATTATACTGCAATTAATGAAAAAAAAAGTGTGTTTTTTTGTGTGTTTTTTCAACTTTTCTCATTTGAAAAATAAAACTGAAAATTGAAAATCAGAACATGTTTTGGTAATTTTGGTTTTTTAGATTTTAAAATAGTCAATTTCAAAAGTATTTTAAAAAATAGTTTTGAAAAACAAGTATTTTATTTTTTAATTTTTAAAAATTATAAAACAGTTTTTGAGAACCCTTTCAAACATGTCCTTAGTAAAGTGTTGCAACAATTTGAGATGAACCGTATGAATCAGATCACTCTATTTTCACCAAATGCTCCTCCAATAAATATATATATCTAATGGTTTATGTTGACCATATTGTAATTACATGTGATGATTTTGAGGGTATCAATGCTTTAAAACAACATTTATTTCAGAATTTTCAAACTAAGGATTTGGGTCCTCTTCGTTACTTTGTAGGAATTGAGGTAGCTCAATTAAAGTCAGGTGTTGTTATCTCTTAAAGGAAGTATGCTCTTGATATTTTGGAAGAAACAAGTCTAACAGACTACAAACCAGTTGACACTCTTATGAATCTTAATGTAAAGTTTCTCCCTAATCAGGGGGAGCCATATATTGATCTAGGAAGATATCGAAGACTTGTAGGAAAGTTGAATTATCTTACCTTGAATAGACCTAATATATCTTTTCTGGTAAGTGTAGTAAGTCAATTCTTAGATTATCCTTGTGACAACCATTGGGAAGCAGTTATTCGAATCCTCAAGTATATCAAAGGATCACCTGGAAAAGGGTTTGGTTTTTTGTGATAGAGGCAACACTGATATCATTGGATATTCAGATGTTGATTGAGTAGGAGATGCAAGTGATAGACGATCTACATCAGGTTATTGTGTTTTTATTGAGGGAAATTTGATCTCCTGGAAAAGCAAAAAGCAAACGGTCGTTGCTCGATCAAGTACAGAAGCTGAGTATCGAGCCATGACCCATGCCACATGTGAGTTCTTGTGGTTAAAGCATTTACTATAGGAACTTCACTTTTGTGAAGTCGGTCCTATGGAACTTGTATGTGACAACCAATCAGCTTTGCACCTCTCCTCCAATCCAGTTTTTCATGAAAGGACAAAGCATATCGAAGTTGAATGTCACTTTCTTAGAGATAAGATTACCACCAGGATCATCAAAACCTCCTTTGTTAATTCCAAGGATCAACTTGCAACCTCCTTTGTTAATTCCAAGGATTAACTTGATGACTGCTTTACAAAATATCTTTGAAGACCTCGGATTACATACATATGTGATAAGATGGATGCTTATAATGTATACACATCACCTTGAGGGGGAGTATTGAGATATTATTTTATTATTATTATTCTGTATCTATTATTTTTATTAGTAGTATCAATTAGGATATTATTTAGGATATTATTTTATTAAATTTTTTCTTAATTAGTAGGGTTGATTAGGAGACTTAGACATATATATATATATATATATATATATATATATATATATATATATATATATATATATATATATATATATATATATATATATATATATATATATATATATATATATTTCTCTCCACATAATTATACAAGAAATTCAGATTCAAGATTTTTAAAGAAAAAAGTTCTATAGACTTCTTTAATTTATTTATTTTGAAATTGAGTTAATTCTAGTTAATTTTATCATTGAAATTGAGTTAATTCTAGTTAATTGCAAGATGAATAACACTAATATTGACACTTTTTTATCCACTTTTTCTATTGAAACTAGAAATATTAAATCATCTAAATGCAAAACAAAATAAGATTTAATTTTGGATCAAAATCCTCTAACAAGAACTTCATGAATCCCAAAATCCTCCAACAAAAGCTTCATGAATCCCATGATTCAAAGGCATTAGTTAATTTTCATACAACTTGATTTTCCACCTTCATTTGGATGTAAATGTTCTGAAGCAACTTGAAAAGTTAAAATTTGCCGATGCCTATAAATATAAAATAAAAAACATAAGTGAATTATTACCACAAATAGTTGGTATGCAAAATTTATGAAAATTTCAAAGATACTTAATGTTGTTTAAAACTTACCAAAACTTCTAATGAACCAACGTAAGAGCAATTTCTCTTATGGTAAAATCAGGTGCACTATTAGCTAAGGCAGGCAAAAATATAAGAGCAAAAAATCTCTTGATGTCTTCCTCCATATGAACCTACATAATGTCTCTTCCATGAGTTCCATATTCTTTTTCTCCATTTGCTTTTTCATTTCTACAATCTATGTATACACATACTAGAAAGTTAATATGTCTTGAAGATGCTAAACACTTGAAAGCAACAAGATCACAAGTTCCAGCAACTTCAATTTCCATATCATAACCAAAACTTGAGATAAACATGAAATTTGAAAAAAGAAAATCACACACATAATAAAATCAATACTCATTATTTTTATTATACTTATTTTACTCTTTGAACTACTACTACAAAGTATAGTAACTAAAAATACTCACACCTGCATTTATCCATTAGTGTAAACTTTTCATTAACCATGTGTGAATGATTGACATGTTCACTTGAATGAGAATATCTCCACTCATAGGATATTTCAATTCATTTACCATAACAACAACATAACTTCTAGAAGATCTTGTATTCAGTTTTGTATTTGCATCAAAGTAGCGAGTCTTTACTAATCTTAACAGCAAGCAGATCATATGTTTATGTTGAAATATTAAACTTGATTTGAGCCTAATTTTATTATTTGATTTTAGGTTTAGTTTATTTTGGGTAATGTTTCTAGAAAAATCTTGTAGTATTTAGAGTATCTAGATATTTCTTAATATTATAATATTTTCTAGAATACTCTTTGAATATCTGGAGTTGAGAACTCTCTAGAATTAGTGTGTCTAGAGTTCTCCTTAGAGTACTATAAATAGAGATGTAATCCAACACTTTTGAATCAAGTAAAAATATAAAGTTCTCTCTTTCATAAATAATTCTCATACCTACCAAGTTTCTATTCAAGCCTCAAATATTCCCACACATTTTTCTTAAACACAAAAAGGTTTATTTCCAACAAAGTGGTATCAGAGCTTCAAGGTCCTAAAAAAATGGCGAATGGAGGTTTCCCTTTTCAAATGCCGATGCTCACAAAGAACAACTATGACAATTGGAGTATCAAGATGAAGACGCTACTAGGAGCTCAAGATGTGTGGGATATCGTTGAGAAAGGCTTCAATGAGCAAGATGAAGCCTCACTAAGCCAAGGTGTAAAGGAGACATTGAGAGAGTCAAGAAAGAGAGACAAGAAAGCTCTATTCCTCATTTATCAATCAGTGGATGAAGATACATTTGAGAAGATCTCCAACGCAACGACGGCCAAAGAAGCATGAGATAAACTTCAAACTTGCAACAAAGGAGTGGAACAGGTGAAAAAGATTCGTCTTCAAACTCTTAGAGGTGATTTTGAACGTTTATTTATGGAAGAGTCCGAGTCAATTTCTGATTATTTTTCTCGAGTATTGGCCGTAGTCAATCAACTTAAAAGAAATGGTGAAGATGTTGATGAGGTAAAAGTCATGGAGAAAATACTTCGCACTTTAAATCCAAGTTTTGACTTCATTGTTACCAACATTGAAGAAAACAAGGATTTAAAGACCATGACTATTGAGCAACTCATGGGTTCCTTACAAGCATACGAAGAAAAACAAAAGAGAAAAATTAAACAAAAGGAGGCTATGGAGCAACTACTACAACTCAACATAAATGAAGCAAATTATGTGAATTACAAGAGACAAAGAGGACGAGGTCGTGGCCAAGATCGTGGGCGTGGACGAGGACATGGAGGAGAAGGAAGAGGCAGTTACAACAACTACTCTAACAATGGAGAAAGAAGTTGGAGTCCACAAGCAACAAGAGATCGTGGAAGAGGAAATTCATGGTAGAGGTGTGACAAATTACAAATTAAGTGTTTCAACTGCAACAAGATCGATCACTATGCATCTGAGTGTAGACTCTCGAAGAAAGTTGTGGAGAAAGCTAACTTTGTAGAAGAAAAAGGCAAAGAAGAAGAAACTTTGTTGCTCGCGTGCCAAAACCAAGTTGAAGAGAAAAGAAACAAATGGTACCTCGACACCGGCGCAAGCAATCACATGTGTGGCGATCGAAGCATGTTCGTAGAGATCAATGAAGCGACAACTGGAAATGTATCATTTGGAGATGACTCAAAGATACCGGTCAAAGGCAAAGGTAAAATTATTATACGCTTAAAGAATGGGAGTCATCAATTCATATCCAATGTCTATTATGTTTCTAACATGAAGAATAATATTTTGAGCTTGGGACAATTATTAGAGAAAGGCTATGACATCCACTTGAAAGAACATAGTCTTTTCTTAAGAGATTGTAGACATAACTTGATTACTAAGGTGCCTATGTCAAATAATTGAATGTTCCTCTTGAACATTCAAAATGATGTTGCAAAGTGTCTCAAGACTTGCTATATCGACTCTTCGTGGCTATGGTATCTACGATTGGGACATCTCAACTTCGATAGTCTAAAATGTTTGTCAAAGAAGGAAATGGTGAGAGGCTTGCCTAGTATAAACCACCCAGACCAACTATGTGAAGGATGTCTAGTTAGGAAGCAATTCCGGAAAAGCTTTCCAAAGGAATCAACGTCAAGAGCGACAAAACCGCTAGAGCTCATACACACTGATGTCTGTGGACCAATCAATCCAAACTCTTTTGGTAAGAGTAAATACTTTCTCCTCTTTATTGATGATTATTCTAGAAAAACATGGGTTTATTTCTTGAAGGAGAAGTCAGAAGTGTTTGAAAACTTTAAGAAGTTCAAAGCCCTTGTGGAGAAAGAAAGTGGTCTTTCCATTAAGGCCATGAGATCTGACCGAGGAGGAGAGTTCATTTCAAATGAGTTCCAAAAATATTGTGAAGACCATGGAATTCGCCGCCCACTGACAATGTCAAGATCACCACAATAAAATGGAGTAGCAAAGAGAAAGAATCGGACCATACTTAACATGGTGCAAAGCATGCTTAAGAGCAAGAAGATACCGGGAGAGTTTTGGATCGAAGCAGTGGCATGTGTGGTTTATCTGACAAATTGTTCCACAACAAGAAGTGTGCATGAGAAGACACCACAAAAAGCACGGAGTGGAAGGAAGCCTGAGATCTCTCACCTCAAAGTGTTTGGAAGCATTGCCTATACTCACGTTCCAAATGAAAGGAGAACAAAGCTCGATGATAAAAGTGAGAAGTATGTATTCGTCGGTTACGACTCAAGCTCCAAAGGGTAGAAGCTTTATAATCCAAATAGTGGAAAGATCGTCATAAGTCGTGACGTGGAGTTCGAAGAAGAAGATTGTTGCGATTGGAGTCTTCAAGAAGACAGGTACGATTTTCTTCCTTACTTTGAAGAAGAAGACGAAATGGAACAACCAATGATAGAAGAAAATATTACACCACCGGCCTCACCGACACCAAGGTTGGATGAAACAAGCTCAAGTGAGAGGACACCACGACTAAGGAGTATTGAAGAGATTTATGAGGTAACCGAAAACATAAATGACATTAATCTTTTCTGCATTTTGGGTAATTGCGAGCCTCTAAGCTATCAAGAAGCAGTTGAAAACGTAAAGTGGAGAGACGCCATGGAAGAAGAAATTAAGTCAATCACGAAGAATGGTACATGGGAATTTACTACACTTCCACAAGGACATAAAGCAATCGGAATAAGATGGGTGTACAAGGTGAAGTTGAAGTATGTGATGTCTAGAGATCAAGTTGCCGACATTTTCACCAAGCCACTCAAATTGAAAACTTTCGTGAAGCTAAGGAATATGCTTGGAGTCACAAATCAAGTTTAGGGGGATGTTGAAATATTAAACTTGATTTGGGCCTAATTTTATTATTTGATTTTGGGCTTAGTTATTTGGACTTAATTTATTTTGGGTAATGTTTTTAGAAAAATCTTGTAGTATTTAGAGCATCTAAATATTTCTTAAGATTATAATATTTTCTAGAATCCTCTTTGAATATCTAGAGTTGAGAACTCTCTAGAATTAGTGTGTCTAGAGTTCTCCTTAGAGTACTATAAATAGAGATGTAATCCAACACTTTTGAATCAAACAAAAATATAAAATTCTCTCTTCCATAAATAATTCTCTTACCTACCAAATTTCTATTCAAACCTCAAATATTTTCACACATTTTTCTTAAATACAAAAAGGTTTATTTCCAACAGTATAGTCTCTGTATAAAGCTGAACAAAGGAATCAAGAAATATCATATTAAAATATATGTTTCGAACGGTTACCATATGTTGGTAAACATTTATCCGGCTCTAATCATAATTAAACCAGACATTTTGTATATTTTACTGCACAAAGATAATCTCTATTATATATAGCGCTCGTCCATATGTCTATATCTAAAAGAGGATCTTTAGTAACCCTATATTTGTTTTAACTTTCTAATCAATGTGTTAAATGCATTTGTTAGCGTTCTCTTTATATATTCTTTATACTAGGTTTTTTTTTAATATTAAAAACTGGAGAGAGTTAAGCATAAGAGTATAATTATATTTGACAATCATTGTTCTATGAAAAATAAACGTTAGTTGTACATAACCTTAAATGAAATTAATGAGGAAAGAGACATGATGAGAAGTAGAAGAAGCCACCATGGTTGACTTTAGTGAATGTCCCTACCTGGGTTGAGACTTCCAGCTAAGGACTCAATTAACCGACACGTCTGTATCTGTATCAATCAATTTACTCCAACTCTGATCATCATCAATACTATATGGCTCCATCAAATTACATTTTAGTTTTGGTGTAGATCCAACGTTAATGAATAGAACAATCGGTTTATGTCTTTGAATGCGTCCATGTCGACATCTTTTTTCTTTAATTTGTTTGGTTGCTTTTTTAGAACTGCAAAAAATTCAGCTTATATATTAAGAGAAAAAGAAATATGTATTGATAGTATTATATTGTGTATATAGCAAAATCATATCTTTACTTTTAAAATACTGAGATTATATGATAAAGTGTTAAAATTTTATTAAATAATGGTGAAAAACTATTTTACACTTGCATTATATAAAATATATCATCTTTAATCTCATATATTAATTTGAAAATTAATTACATATAATTTACAGGAAGTATCTTGTATATTAAAAATGTTTTATATAAAGTATGTAATTGCATTTAATTTGGATTCCCAATTAATACTATTATTCATCATTTTCTATTGGCAACTAAGGCCTATTTTATGCGTTAAATTTTCAGTTTAATGTTAAAATATGTTTATGGTTTTTTTTAATGAATGATGATTAGATATAAAAATATTTTTTTAACATATTAATAAAGTTAATCAATATTATTACTTTTTAAATAATATTTTTTATTTATTTATAATATTCTTAATTATTTATTATATTTTTTATAATAAATACGAAGTAATTTTGATAAAAATATAATTAATATTATGTTGAATTTTGTAAGTGACAATTAAAAATTAATAAAAAAATTATAAGAAAGTGTCATTTACAAAAGAATGGAGGAAGTAAAATTGAACCCGATCGGATTCAACCGTCTTGTCTCCAAATTAATAGAGAAAAATTAATTTAATTAGGAGTCAGATAAAAAAAAATCCAATTTTTAAATATATAGATGGATGCGGAGGATGGAGGATGTTAGTATATGTATCGACCTATATCTTACCTTCTGTTATTAAATTAAATTTATTATTCTTAATTTTAATAACTTTATTATTCAATGCATTAGACATTGTTTTCTCTATTTTGTTTAATATGTCTATATATCAGACAAGAAAAAAAATTATTATATTTTTATTAATATTTATGAATCATAATATTAAAAAATGAGAAGGAGAGAAAATAAATGAAGAAGGAGATTTATTTTAGTCGACTATGTATGATATATCGATGAACCGGAGACAAATAAAATAATTTTTACTATAATACACTACAAGAAAAAGGGGTCTGTGGTAGTATTTTAAAGTTTTGCAGTGTTTTGAAACCACCACAAAACTCAACTTGCGATAGTTTATCAATCATTGCAAAACGGTGTGTCGTCTCGATGTTCTGCGGCAGTTTGATAAATCGTCGCTCCAACGCCTTTATATATATTTTAGTGATCTATAAAATATATATTAATATTATATTTAGAGAGAGAGAGAGAGAGAGAGAGAGAGAGAGAGAGAGAGAGAGAGAGAGAGAGAGAGAGAGAGAGAGAGAGAGAGAGAGAGAGAGAGAGAGAGAGAGAGAGAGAGAGAGAGAGAGAGAGAGAGAGAGAGAGAGAGAGAGAGAGAGAGAGAGAGAGAGAGAGAGAGAGAGAGAGAGAGAGAGAGAGAGAGAGAGAGAGAGAGAGAGAGAGAGAGAGAGAGAGAGAGAGAGAGAGAGAGAGAGAGAGAGAGAGAGAGAGAGAGAGAGAGAGAGAGAGAGAGAGAGAGAGAGAGAGAGCGAGAGAGAGAGAGAGAGAGAGAGAGAGAGAGAGAGAGAGAGAGAGAGAGAGAGAGAGAGAGAGAGAGTAAAAAAGTTAACAATTGTATTTTTTTTTAATTTTTAATAACTTGTGCTTGGAACAAAAAGTTATCTCATGGTTTCGTGAGCGACAAGAATTCATGTTTTTGTCCAATGCATTGTCATTTGTTTTGTCCAAGTTTAAGGTTAATTTATGTATCAAACAGGATTAAAAAAAAATTGTCCGGTCCAGTTCCTCATTTTTTAACAAATCAAACGCATTCTTAGTGTTAATTAAAGTAAATTGATCTCTATTTTATTTAGTGATTGAATTATGAGTTTCATCGAGGAAGACGAATTATAATAATTAAATTATTTTAAATCTTTTAATAAAAAAATTATGCAATATTTTCATGTCATCATCTAACTAAACAAAATATTAACAATTGGTTAGTGATAATTAACTAGAATGACCATTAATGTGGACCAAAAACTTTAAGAAAACAGTATTTAAAAAAATTATTTGAGAGATTAAAAACAAATTCTTATATATTTAAAGAGACCACAAATATATTTAACTCAAAAATAATTAAACTTAAAATATTAGAATCTCTTTGAAGTCAATAAAAAATAACTTTCCATTATAATTCGAACACTATACATGGGTCTCAAAGTAGTCAACCAATCCAAAAAGAAAGAAGCACGTGCAACAAATTTCTATAAAACGCTTAAGGGTGATTATAAGTCAGTGTTGTTCATTCAAGAAGGGAATTAATTATTGCTTTTCTATAACTAAGAAAAAAATAAAGGAATTTCATTTTCTATTAAAAACCTATATAAAATATATTACACATCCACACACACGAAAAAAACAACAATCTCATCTGATTTGGTGATTAAAAGTTATGCATGTCTCTTCATTCTATTAATGTAATACATTTATCCATTCTTTACTTAGTTTTCTTCTTTACTACAATTTTACTATTTTTATTTTATTTCTTTTATACATTTGAAATTCAAACAATTATAAGTTACTCCAACGATAATTATATAACTTAAACTAATCAATATCTTAATCCAATAGGATCTAAGTTGAGTCTTAGGGTGATCATCAAATTCATTTGTTGAAAGTAAATCAATTGTGGTTAACAAATTGACATGCCTAATGAAATATATTTGAGATAGTTTTATGGATCTATGTGTTTGTTGGTATGCAGTTGAAAACTTCTCTAAAATTTTGATGACGACAACTCCAATGGATGTTGAAGTCACTTGTAATGAATCTCAAACTCTCTGATGATGGTGACCAAACTTAGAGACACCTCAAACCTCATCTAGTAGGAGACTCAAGATTCCAACGAAGTGTTTGCATAATCATTGTATCTAGCAAATGATCTTGAAATCCTTTGAGTTGTGAAAGAGAGAAAGTGTGAAAGTTTATAAAAGTAGAGAAGTAACTCCTAAGATATTAAGGCAAGTAACCTCTCTTATGCTTGAAGTCACTTGTCCAACAAGTGGTATCAGAGTTATGGTTCGACTTGGTGGGGGAGTGGGAGCTGAAACTGGTGTTGGATATTGTTATAGAGATTGGGGGAATCACACATGTGAAAGAGATTTTTGGGTGAAAGTGTGAGTTGTTTAAGTTCCACATCACCTATGAATGCGTGGAATGTTGGATTTGTAAAAGAGGAGGTACATATACCTGATACATTAAGATTTTGGGTCGTGATATGATATCTCTCTCTCTCTCTCTCTCTCTCTCTCCATCCCCTTCCCCATCCCTCTCTCTCTCTCTTTTGTGGTCTTGGAGCATTCGACTCCTGTTAGTGCTCTCGACTTCCCAGGACTCCCTAACAAGTGACATCAGAGCCTAAATCATGTTAGAGACTAAACATCCTAAGAGGAAAATATATTAAATTTATTCACTAAACAAGCCCACGTCCTTTAATGGAGAAGGGTATCGTTTGTGGGAAGAGAAAATGAAATTTTTCTTAGAAATGATGAATCATGGTATTTGGAAGATTGTGAAGGATTTGTTCCTACACACAAAGTAAATGGTGTTGTAGTAAACAAACCTGAAAAAGATTGGACCAAAGATGATAAAGAAAATGTGCGACACGGTTTGAAAGCAAAAATGGTCATCACCAACGCTCTCGGTCTTGATGAATTTTTGTGAGTTTCTTACCGTGATACTACAAATGAAATATGGGACATCCCCCAAACTACCCATGAAAGAACTACTAAGGTAAATATGGAAATACTGGACACATTAATCCATGAGTGTTAACTCTTTAGAATTAAACCTGGAGAGAGCATTAATCAAATGCAAACACGATTCACTCATATTGTGAGTCGTATGAGAACTCTGTGAAAAACATTTTTGAATGTGGAACTAATCATAAAAATTCTTAGATATCTGTATCGTAGTTGTCAATGCAAAGTCACTACGATTTTTGAATTTAAGGATTTAGCGATTATGGATACACGCGCCCATTTTGGAAAACTGCAGGAACCTGAAATGGAACTAAAAAGACTCATCATAAATGAAGATGGAGAAAATAAAAACAAAAGTCTAGCACTCAAGACCGAGGAATCAACTCAGATGGTGACATGTCTCTTATAGTAAACAACTTAAAAATATTCCTAAAGCATGATAAGAAGAAAAAAGAAGAGCAAGAAAAAGATGAGGAAAAAACACAATCCATTATAACATGCTACAATTATGGAAATAAAGTACACATTATGCCAAATTGTCCCCTAGTTAAAAAGGAAAATCAAAAGAAATCTAAGAAGCCTCAGAAAATGAAAAAGAAAGTTTATGTTGCATGGGAAATAATTATATGGAATCCCCAAACGATGAAGATTTAACCAACATCCATCTCAAGGAAACTCATCAAGATGATGAGGTAATCTCCTACTTCTCGTATCATGATCTTTTTTGTATTTGCAAGAAACTAACAAAAGAAACTAGAAAACTAGAAAGAAATTTCTCCACATCCAAGGATACTATTTACTCCCTTGAATTTAAAAATAAAAACATTGAAAAAGAAATATAAATCCTTAGAGAAAGACAAAACGATTCAGTTCAAGAATCTCCAAATGAAAAGGATGAACCAAACAAGTGCAATGAATGTGATAATTAAAAAAATAAAATTTGCAATCTTTAAAAAACACTTATCAAGTTCATTGAGGGAAAAGATAACTTGGATCTTATGTTAGAAAATCAAAGAGTCTCTTACAACAAATACGGTTTTGGCTATGAACCAAATAATAACACTAAGAACTTTAGTAACATTTGTAATGTTAAATCCATCTCTCATTGTAAAATCTTAAAATGCAACTATTGTAATAAAGGACATGTTGCTATGTTTTGATTTATTAAGAAAATTCATGAAAACAAATAAGGACATCCTCCTTCATATTTAAAAAAAAAACATTGTGAACGCAAAGCTAAACACCTATATGCTCTTGTAAATACCTATATATCTAAGAAAAATGAAAAGAATGTTTATGAAACTAAAAATAAATGACCCAGGATGATATGGATACCTAATGTTAAGATCTAACCATTTATGCAAGAATGCTTTAAAGCATATGACCGGTAACAAAACCCTTTTCTCCTCCTTCTTTTTCAAGGAACGAGATTTTGTTTCTTATGGAGACAATAATAAGGGGGAAGTAATGAGTTTTGGGACCGCTGATAAGCCCCCCAATCCAAGGATTTGGGAATTTTCTTGGTTAAATGGCTAAAACATATTTTTCTTAGTATAAGTCAATTATGTAGCAAAGACATGTAACTTTTGAATCTTCTTGTTGCAGGGTTATAAAATATAAATCAAACTAAACTTTATTTATGAGCTCAAGAAATAGAAATAGTTACACCGTGAATTTAAATAAAATTCCTTTAAATGATGTATGTCCCCTGAGTAACAAGGATGAATCTTGGATATGACATAGGAGAATAACTCACATCCACATGGATCTGTTAAATAAGTTGGTCCACAAAGATCTCGTTGACGGTATGCCAGACTTAAATTTTGAGAGAATAGATTATGTGATACGTTCTAAAAGGGGAAGCAAGTAAGAGTCTCTTTTTTAAGCTAACAATATTGGTTCTATTGACATACCCTTATAATTGCTTCACATTGATCTTTTTGACCCATCATGAATTGTAAGTCTAGGTGGAAATGTCTATGCTCTTTTAATCGTGGATGATTATTCTCGTTATACCTAGACATTATTCTTATCTCAGAAAATATATGTGTTTGCCTCCTTTTGAAAACAAGCCAAGTTTATCTAGAACGGAAAAGGAGTAAGTATTTCACTTATTAGAAAGGACCATGGAGGAGAATTCCAAAATGAGGAATTTAAATTTTTTTTATAACAAGAATGGTATTATGCTCACCTTTTACACTCCACGAACTCCCCAAGAAAATTGGAGTAATAGAGAGGGAAAATAAACCTCTATCAGAATTTGCAAGGATGACGCTCAATGAGACTAATCTTCCTAAATATTCCTGGGCTGATGCAGTAAACACCGCTTGCCATGTTATGAACCGTGTCTTGATAAGACAAATTCTAAAGCAGACTCCTTATAAACTATATAAAGGAACAAAGTTGAATATCCCTCACTTATATATTTTTGGATGCAAATGCTTTATCCTTAACAACTATAAAGAAAACCTCAGAAAATTTGACGCAAAAGCTGATGAACGCATATTCATAGGATATTCCATTTCTAGCAAAATATTTATAGTATTTAACAAAAGAACTCTGACAACCTAAGAATCAGATCATCATAATTTTGATGAATCTAACTCTAAACAATTAGAAGTAGAAGTTGTTGATTGTGAAGGTATCTTGGATAAGAAAAATATGGAGGAAAATGACCAAGACACTACAACAAAAAACACATTTAATCTCAGACTGAATGAGATTTAACATTGGTTACAAAGGCGAGGTAACAAAGGGCATCATAAAACTTGTCACAATACCCCTCGGTTATGCAATAACCGATGGGTAAAGTGTTCTTAACATGGGTTCAATCCCCAACTTCTACATTTTTATTATTTTTAGAACTGGATGACACGCCCCACATTTCCTCTTAGTTATTTGAGAAACTGAGGTAATAAAGAACAATTATTACCTCGTTTTGTAATAATAACCAATGGGAAAATATTGTTATATATATATATATATATATATATATATATATATATATATATATATATATATATATATATATATATATATATATATATATATATATATATATATATATATATATATATATATATATATATATATATATATATATATATATATATATATATATATATATATATATTTTGGTTCGAATCTATATTACAAAACCATATTTTGGCCATTTCTGAAACAAAAACATTGTACATTTTGCCCATTTCTCAAACAGATACATTGTACCAAAAATATTCATTATTTATACCATTTTCAAAGATAAAATGACACATGTATATCTTATAATTTTACAAAAAATTAAAACTAAAACAAATGATTAACCAACAAAAGTAATAACCAAAATACAAAATCTTGTAGGTCATCCAAAAGTTCTCTAATGTGATTTGTCACCGGTCATTAAACACCTATAATTTGAACCACATTTAAAACCAATTAAGATCATTAATAACAACAACATTTAATCTTTAGTAAAAAGAATGTAAAAAGATAAATGAGTAAATATATATTACTAAGTGATATAAAACATTTACTTACTAGTAATCTCATATCCCCTCTTGATGATCATGACGAATAGTATGCACATTATCACAAAAATTATTTTCTTTAGATGAGAGACATACATGTGTTGTAAAAGAGGGGGTATTGAAATTTAAATCTTGATTTTCATCACTATTAGAATCATGAACTCCATTGCTTGAAAAACCCCATTTGTTATCTCTACTAGAATCATGAACGTCATTGCTTGAAAACCCCCATTTGCTATCTCTACTAGAATCATGAACTCCATTGCTTGAAAACTCAGTTATGTTCGCAAATTTATATCCAAAAGATGAAGTAGAACAAGCTCGAACACAAGGTGTGACAACATGACCAATACAGAAACTATACAAGTCATGTTATGTTGTTGAAGCTCTTTCTCCATAAATTGTTGTTGTGTCACATTTTTTTAGAGAAATTTCTTTCACTCTCAGTTGCTCATTAAAGTTTAGAATCAATTGCTCAATAATGTTTATAATATATTGATACAATTTTATAACTATGAATCAAAAATGAAAGGAAAAGAATCTGTTGCAAGAAGATTGAGAGAATGTCCGATTAGAATACTTATGGTGGATTGTAATGAGGAATGTGTATTGCTTATTGAAACTAATGCAGTTATTACTCTTAAACAAGTCCCACGTCGATTTTTTCTCCAAATTATATAAAATATAAAGCTTAAACATACAAAGCTATTACTTAGTTGAAATGGTGTAACAATGAGTTTTAGAGGATCGGATTGTTGTGGTAGCTAATGGGTTTTGATCCAGAAATTTTTGTTCAATAATTTTCATATTTAAATTACCCTAATATTACATTAAAGTGGAATTTATAAAATTATTAATAATTTATAAAATTATTAATAATTTATAAAATAAAAATCAATTAATTTTAATTAAAAATGGTGTTAATGTAGCAGTGCCTCATCATTAATAAAGACCATAAAATTGGAGGGGTCAATAAAATAAAATAAAGTTAAGAGGAAAAAAAAACTAATTTTTAAAATAGATAATTAAACGTTAAAAACCATCAAAATAAAAATCAAAAGTGAATTTAAGTCTATTTTAATTTATCTAATGTAAAAGTAAAATGACCTTCTTGTCCTAATAGCTAAGACAGTAGTTTGATTTGTGTCAATTTGATAATAAAAAATGTATGTATTAGAATCAAACTAATATTGTTTTTCTGATTTTTGTCAAATTTTATCAATCACATTATCATCTCAAAGAGAAATTGAGTTGATAAAAACTCACCTAAAGGATATGTGTAAATTTACCTAGCAAAATTGAGAAGTTGAAAGAAAAAGATAATGAACCAAAAGGGAGTCAACTGCATAGCTACGAAGTTATCCATATTAAACTGTAGTATCATATGGCAAAAGTCGCGGATGAGACAGGGATGCTAATTTAAATTTGTTCAATAGAAGAATAAGCAATGAAATATTGTACATTGAGATTAATGGTGCAAAATTGGAAGAGATAAAATGGAGGTCTTTAATCATTTCAAAGGCTTGTCTGAAACTCTGAATGTTCAACGTTCCTTGCTGCCATCCTTTAATTTTAATAAACTCGGAGTCGAGGAAAATTTGGGACTAATTGCAGAATTTACTGACGAGAAAATTAAAAGAGTAATTTCGGAGGGTTGTTCAAAAATATGATTAATTGAATCGAATTACATTAAACTAAAAAAAAACTTGAACCATTCAAATAGTTATTGAGTTGAACCATATATTATAAAGAATCTAGTTAACTAAATTTAAGTTAAAAACCAATTTAAATTGTTTAACTAATTGTTTTTAAGAAAGAAGTCTGTTAAAATTAAGAAAAGTAAATTCATCATCGGATCGGAAGAAGTTTATTCAAAAGTATCTATCAACACATAAATTATTGTTCATTCTAGGGGTGGTAAAACGGACTGCTCGTCCCGTCCCGTCCCACTACATTTTAAGTTCGTCAAAAAGAAGGACGAGGCGGGAGTTGGGCTTAAAAATCTAACTCGGCTCGTCAAGGTGACGGGTTGGCGGGTGGGGGACCTACCGTCTATTTTTTATTTATTTATTTTTTCATTTTTTTAATAGATTAATAGATTTATTTTTAAATTTTAATTAGACTTTTCACTTATTTTTTAGAATAACTTTTTATAAAACATCTTTTTAACAAATTTTATTTAAAAAAATATTGTTTCACTAATAAATATATAAAATAGAATCATTAACCAGTATCACTAAAAAATATTGCATATATTCACTAATAAATATAAAAACTATATTTTGAGTATTTGATAATTAGGTTGGCGGACTCATCAATCCACCCATTTTTTTGACGAGTTTAAGACGGAGCAAGCTTAAAGCAGGACGAATTGAACGGGTAGACAGACACAAAATTGCAACCCAACCAACTATATTTTGACGGGTGTGCGGACCGGATCGGCAGACCACAACTCATTTCCTACGTGTTGCTTGCAAAATTGTAAAAAAAATTCTTCACAGATGGGAACCAATGAAAAACATAATTGAAGTTGTCGTGTATAATTAACAAGCAAATTTCACGTGATAAATAAAAATAATTGTATGTAAAAATCAATTATTAAACATGATTGCGGTATTAATTATTTTTATATAATTTATATACTAAAAATTGAAGAGCACCATTTCTAGTTTCATTATTCCACTAGATAATAATTCTATTATGGTTATGAAAATCGATTTTGTTATTTGTAACTACAATATATATATATATATATATATATATATATATATATATATATATATATATATATATATATATATATATATATATATATATATATATATATATATATATATATATATAAACTAATAATTGATTTTAAATTAGGTTATAATTAAAGACTAATAATAGACCAGTTTATAAATAGAAATTGATTCTTAACTAATTTAAAACTGGAATGAACCATTAATTCGATTCGGTTTAATGCAGTTCATTAACCACAAATAGTTTTATTTAAAATTGCATAGAGTTTAAAGAATCCGAATTCAGGTGATGTTAATTTTGACTTCATCTAAGAATTTTGGAGTTTTCAAGGATGCTTTTTTAGAGATTTATAATAGAATTCCATGCCAATGGCAAACTGGTTTACGGAGCAAACAGTTCATTTAAAAAACATTAATTTTAAAAATCGATTACCCGTCGAGGTTGATGGAATTTAGATCAATTTTTTTAATTGATTGCATGTACTAGTGCTGTTCAAAATCCCAGCAAACATAATGAAATCAATAGTGTAAAAAATTATGAGTCAGTGTGTCAAAGTTTTTTTATATTCATTTTTTTAAAATTAAAAGATTAATTTTGATATTTTATAGAATAAATTTATATTATTAAAGATTAAAATATAGTTAAAATTATAATTTTTTAAAAAAAATATCTTAAAAATATTCTTTATAAAAATTTATTTGAAATAGTTTCAAAATTAAGTGTTTGAAATTTTGATATTAAAAAAATCATTAAAAATGATGAAATACTTAAAATAATATTTAAAAAATAATTTTTCAAACTAAATTTTTTTTATAAATTTTTTTTATAAAATATATAACATTATAAAAATAATTTAAAAAAAAAATAAAACAAACAAGCTTTATATCGGACTTGCAAATTGCTTTTTTTAGAAGAAAGAGAGATAAGTGGTAGTATTCTAATTATGGTTGTGCATGGTTTTAAAATCAAAAACCATATTTTCTCAAAACTGGTTTTAGCTAAACCATTTTTTTACTTTATCCGGTTTTAATAGAACCGGGTTTTTTGTTAACCAATTTTAGCATGAGGTTTTGGGAACTGCATTTAAAGTTCCAAGCTTTGACGTACCAAAATCAGCAAAAGTGATTTATGATCTTCATCTAAAAGTATATTTTCTATCTTCATCTGAAGATGCAAAATTCTAAATCTACAATCATTATGAACATAACTCAATGCTTTAGAAACATCAATAGCAATATTGTACTAAACAACCAAAACTATGTGTCCTTAATTCCCTCCTATAAAAGAGAAGTGGAAAAAAAGTAAAATGAAAATTCATTACATCAAAAGAGTATGTAAGACTTATTTAGAAAATGAGAAGAATAACTAATTAGTGTAACCAACTAGTATATCTGAATTTGACATCTAACAATTTGTTCCTACTTCATGGTCTAGAGTTTCACTTCACTCCAAAACTCCAGAGATAGCAGATGATGAAGACTTAGAATAACGTTCAAGCAATGACAATACCTTAGCAGCTTTCCTTCTAAGGTGACCATCTCCATATATATTATTTCCAGTCAAGCAAACTAGCCGCGATCTCGCCGTCATTCCGTAGTATTCCACCATTTCCTTTGACACAAAAACCTTCTCCAAAAGTCCTAAAGCTTCCGCCTTAAGTGACTCGCTGCCCCAATTCAAAATCTCCAATAAAGGCCTCATTGCATTCGACTCATGCAACAAACGAGCGCCTCGATGGGGAAACTCCTCCAAAACCAATGTAGAAAGTGTTTGTATCGCTTCAAAAGCAGTTGCATGAACCTCTCCTTGTAACAGCTTTATCAAACCAGGTAAAGCGTCTGCTTCCAGAAGACAGAATGTGGTTGTCGCGCTGCATACGCTATCGTGCGCTGCGCATAGAGGAACGCGCGATGGTCTGCAAAACCAGCATCCGGTTGGTTTTGAAGCAACTGTTAGCTTTGGTGTGCTCATTGAAAGATCGCTGATGAAAGCTGCTGCTATTGCCTTTGCAGTGATTGAACCGGTGTTGAGAAAGTTTACAAGCAAAGGATATATTCCGCGTTTAACTAAGTCGCGCTGTGACTCAATATTTGTAGGATCCGTGAACCTGAAGAGTGCGCTGAGAGCGTGTTCTTTTGCCTCCATTTTGCCGGTCTTTAAAATGCTTATGATAGCGTCAAGTCCTCCCATTTCAATCAACTTTGAGGTTAGTTCTCGTTCTGATTTCGGTAGGTTGGCTAGTAAACCGGCTGCAGCCATTTGCACGTTATCGTTGTTATCGTTCTCAAGAAATCCAATCAAAGCTTCTAGCCTCCTAGGCTTGAAGAGGTATTCAACAACTCCTTCTGGTTCATGCTGAGAGAAAAGAAAGAGCAGGTTTATCGCAGTCTCTCGGATTTCTGAGTCAGAATCATCAAGAAGTGGAAGAATTAGAGATACACCATTGGCTGCAAGAACCGCTTTCTTCACTAAACCTGTCTCAAATTTGCAAATGCCAAGGAGAGCGCGTAGCGTAGGCTTTCGGAGGTTGTGGCCTGAATTCGTAGTCTGTTGCAAATGTAGCAAATTGGTGATGATGGAATCTAACTCAAGTTGTTTCCCTTCTCCATCAACAAAGAAATCAATTCCATCATCGGAAGAAGAAAGTTTCTCAAGAATTTCGGAGCATTTTATGGTAATGAAAGCCCTTGTCCGAGGAGAGAACATTAATTCTAGAATAAGAGGAACACCTCCAGATGAAGCGATAATTCCCTTGTTGGCATGAAATCCGGCTAATTTAACAAGAGCCGATAACGACAGGTCTTTCAATTCGATACTTCCAGACACCATTTCGATCAAAGGAGGTATAACTCCTTCCTTGCCGAGTTCTATCAAGTTTAAATCATCCAACTCCAAATTAACTATCGCTTTTGCCATCGACATTCTTGAATCAGGTTCTGCAAAGAGAACAAAAAGAAGTATAGTTAACATTCATCTCATCACAATAAATATACTGCAACTAGAAAACATTCCACCTTCTTACCTAGAATCATACGATCCGCTAGTGGCTTATGCCAGCCACAACTAGCAGCAGTGACAATGCTGCTTTCGTTTATTTCAAAAAGCTCCTTTAAAATCTTCTGCGCAACCTCGGCTGAATCATTTCCAGAGTCCTTTACAAGAGTTACAAGGAAGGGAACTGCGGTGTCATTCTCAGAAAGTTTTTTGCAAAAACATTGATTCCAACCAGATCGGTCTTGAAGCAACTCGTATAACAAATCAATTGCCGCCTTTGAAATGTTAGATTCGCTTTCTAAGCACGCAATGATGTGATCCCATCCTTCTGATTCAGCCAATTTCTCCTATAACATTTTGAACTTATATTAGTCTTCGCGTCACGTGTTTGACATATTCTAGTAGTATTGCAAGAAAGAAAGAAAAAAAACATGTTTAATTACCTTGTTTCTTGCATGACCCTCTACAGCATCTTTCAAAGTGATCAAAATCTTCATCTTCACTTCTCTGTCATTAGATTTCCCAAGGATCGAGATAACATTATCAGTAAGTTCTCCAATAGAGATCCAATCCTTGTTAATAGAATTCTCAGCTATTAGAGCCTGCATTTGGCTCAAGGACTCTTGCAGATTAGAATTCGATAACAAATTCTCCCTGATAGACCTTATCAGAAGGCAATAATTAAGTTCTGTCCACTCTTCGATCGATTGTCTTATCGGAATATTAGACTTCAAGCTAGTATCTTCAATAACCTCTTTTGTTTTTGGATCCGTCCTGTTTCCGTCGTAAAACCAACCTTCAATCGCTGATCTCTCACATGTTGTACCTGTGTTAAGGCTAACAGGATCAACCATAACCGCTCCAGTTATACAGCAAATGAACGAATTAAGCGGTTGGATATATTTCTCCCTCGAATCATATCTTTCTATCACTTGAACCCTTTCAAAGTATTGATTCTTAACCTCTTCGTAATCTCTAGCCGCGTCAGCTCTTGAGAGCAACTTAATGATCTGCTCCAAGATAACAAATTCTGCCTTTTCTTTCCTATCAGCAGCCTCTTCTTTTTCCTTCCTAAAGCTCGCCAACTCTTTTCCTATCTCGGACGGTTCCATGGGAACTCCAACCGCCATTGCAATCTCCTCGAGTATATCATTCGCGAAAGCCTGATCTTGCTTCTGATCTCTTAAACCTTGGTTCAACTTATCAACAATCTCAAGCTGAGATTGCGAAGCCTCGAACTCAACTCTTTGCATCTCATCTTGTAGCTTATCAACCTGATCAGAAATCCTCGACAGCACTTCAGTATTCGCAATCGACAGTGCAGCTAAAGACTTTCCAATATCCCTTGTAACTTGTTCAACTTCCTCAACTATCGAACGACACTTAAAGAGTAAGTAGAACCGGCCGCGATTCTTATATTTCTCGACCAAAGTATTGGCTCTTTTAACATCTGCTTCGAGGGACTCTAGACCAAATCTTGCAGGTTGAGAATCATTCAATTCCTGACGCTGTAACTCCTTTAATACTGGCTCGATATCGAATAGATATTTCGAAAGTGCCTTGAAACTCTCTTTACCGATAAGAACATCAGCTGCAGCATGAGCTGTTCTCAAAACTTGGTTTGTTACAACAGTTAGAATTGTACCTATTGGTATGAGTTCCAATCCTACCATTGTGTGAGGATAATAATTGGAAGAAGAGAGTGGTGGAGTTACCTTATAGAAGTTCCAAACCTGGGAGAGAATGTAGAACTAAGAAGAAGAGGTGGTTGTGAATGTTAATTTGGGAAGAGAAGACTTGAGCAAAAGACTTGGAAATTATGTAGCATTTTCTGATATTTGTGTGTTTAATTTAAGAGGTGAAGAATAGACTATAGTATTTTTGTTGAGTATGCATCGGTTTCAATTATTTAATGTTATATAACTTTTTTCAATTTGTAAGGAGGGTTTTACACGGTTTGAAGAAGGTTCAGACCAATCAGTGACACACATTTTCCTTTCCTCCCATTTTTAATGGGTCCATGAAACGTTGACACTTGGACTAGGAGCATTACCCTCGTAATTAAACCTGAAAATTCCCATATTTTCATATTATCAAAATTGTTTTTAACTAAAATTTGAATGAAATTTATAATTTAAAATTTTTAGTTGGAAAAATTGAAATTTCCTGTACGAATAAAATTTCTCGTATACCGGAAATTTTAAATTGTTTTATATATTTTAAATAATTTTGAAAATTTATTAATTGATATCAAAAATTTAAAAAAAATTCAATAGTGTTATTTATTTAAAATTTTAAACACTTAAGATTTTATCGACAATTTTGGATGGTCCAGAGTAAAAACAAATTTGTATAAATAGGGGGGTCACCTGCTGTTTGATAAAAACATCTCAAATTTCAAAGCAAATTTGTGCAGTACAATGAGTAAGAAAAAACTATCATCAATATTTCTTTAGCCATGAATGAGTTGTTTCGTGCTTTACATTGTAATCATGCAAAAGAAATGTAAAACACCCTTCAAATTACATATGAAGGTACAACTGAGGTAAATTTTGAAATCAAAGTCGGCAACCTACACTACCACAAAAAACACTTTTTACCACGGTTAGAAATGGGTATTAACCTCAGTTTCATATGCGAGGTAACAAAGGGCATCATAAAATATGCGCTTTTTTTTACCTTGGTTGAGGTTCCACCAAGGGGGAAGATTTAATGGTCATGAGTTTGATCCCCAACCATTGCAATTTTATCATTTTCATAACTAGATTGCACGCCTCACATTTTCTCTAAGTTTTAGGAAAAACCAAGGTAATAGAGTCAGACTTATTACCTTGGTTTAACATAATAAGCGAGGGAAAAAATTTGTTATTTTTTTCTATATTTTTATTTTAACCTATATTACAGAATCTTTTTTGCCAAATTTTGAAACAGAAATATTGTACTTTTTGCCCATTTCTGAAACATAAACATTCTACCAAAAATATTCATTGTTTAGATCAAATGCGGAGATAAAAGGAACACACCTTATGATTTTACAACAAAATTAAACAAATGATTAAACAACAAAAGTAAAAACAACAATGCAAATTATTGATCGGCTGCCCAAAAGTTTTCTTCTATGATTTGTAACCAGTCGTTAGGTACCTATAATTTGAACAATATTTGAAACCATTTTAGTTTAATCAACAACAACAATATTAAATATTTAAACCATTGATCTCAACAACAATAACAACAACAACAATATTCAAACTTCAATATCAACAACATACATCAATAACTAGAATTATAATAAATAATTTACAATCATGTGAATGTCACAAAGAATAACACTTACTTAAAGGGTTTTTAATCTTACGACTTTTACTTCTAAAAACATGCAACATATGGTATCCTTCGACATCTCTACATATTTGAAAAAAATAAATATTAGTAAAAAGAAGACAAATGTAGAATGAATAAATATATAGTACTAAGTCATATAAAATATTTACTTACTAGTTTTCTCATATCCCCTCTTGATGATCATGACGAAGAGCATGCATATCATCTGAATCATTTTCTTTAGATGAGAGACGTACATGTGTTGCAAAAAAATTGATCTCAAAATTTAAATCTTTATTATCATCACTATTAGGAATATGTTTTCCTTGTAGAATAATTGACCATCCCGTGTTAGAAGGATCAGTGACATACAAAACTTGCTTTGATTGGGATACCATAATGAATGGTTTGTTCATATCAGTTGTCTTTCGAAAATCAACCAGTGTGAATCCTAATTCATCGGTTTTTACACTAGTGTTACTAATCCACTTGCACTTAAATAAATGCACTTTAAAAGTAGGTGATCCGTTGTCGCACACGGGTCAAAAACAAGTTTAAAAGTGTAGTAAACTAGAAGCGACACTCAAATATCTCACAAAGACTCTTGAATGTTGTAACCAAACGAATGAAAATAAGGGGGTTTTTAAGGTTCTGAACTTAAATCGAAGATGATTAAAGGTAAAAACAAAATTGATATGCGAGGTAATATACTGTATCGTTTCCAACTTATCACCGACTCTTATAATTTCAATTCCCTAGCGGATTCGATCCCATTCGATTACAATACCCCCTGACAAGCGCAATTGGTATCATATGATGTATGTTTCTAATTTTCGAATTCAAAAAACGGATTTAAGCAGACGCGAATTAAGCCAACGCGACTAGATCAAACATGATAACAAAAAAGTTACGCTAACGTGATTATAGTTAAGGATCATACAAACAATCGAATTTAATCAACTTTATCCTATAAGAAACAATCGAATTAAGCAAACGAAAGTAATCGAATTAAGCAAACGAGTTTATAGGAAGAATTGAAAAGAAATCGAAATTAAATTGAAATTAATAAAAACCTCAAAGTGGAATTCGAATACAGCAGACCAACTCTCTGGGAATTAGCTTTCCATGGTATTCGTATGCCCTATTATCTATTTCATGAATAATGAATGATAAATCCTAAAACTACTAAGTTGTTTAAGTAAAGCAAGGGAATTCGGGCCTAATAGTAACCGACCTGAAAAAATACAAAATCGGCCAAAAAATTAAGTATTTTCTTAAGTCTGAAACTAAAACGAATTATTAGACCCTTCTTCATTCTGGGTCAGTTTCTGACTTCAACATGAAATTTTTGTCTTATCCTCTCAGTTTTCCAACGCATATTAGAACGCATCAATTCGATCCTCGTAGCTCAAGTTATAATCTACATAGTAATAAGGTATCAAATAATTGTTTATGCTGAAAATAAAGTACAAAAATAAAATAAAGACAAAAATAAACTTAAATATAAAAACACACTAAAATAGTAAAAATAATAGAATAAACTATAGAGTTGCCTAAACAGAATAGTAGAAGAATGTGCATTAAAATGCACTGATCAAATTCCCTCACACTTGGACTTATGCACTCCGTGCAAAATTATAAATTCAAAACTTAAAACAGAAAAACAAGAGCAAAACAAAACATGCAATTCCTAAGGTTCTCAGGATACAAAGTGCAAGCAAAATTCTAAGTCTAAGTTTCAAGAAAATTACATTATTAAGTAACTCTTTTGTGACATTCAAAGAGTACATCAAAAACAGCAAGATCATCACAAGATAAAATTCACTCAACTCTCAAGTGTTTAGGTTGATTGTTTACACTTAAAGCACAACATGAAAATTAGCACTACCATAAGCTTGAAAAGACTCTAACATCCATAATTGAATTACATATACATAAAGATCAAAAGGACTTTTATTAGGTTGTAACTTGGTCAGGATATGGGTGAGATAAATCCTAAGGGGTACTAGGCTAAGATTCAAAGGAAGAAAAGAAACATGAAAGAACTTGCGGGAGTTGAACTACATTCATCCACTTTCAAACAACAACTTTCCGCTATTTTTCTTCTCTTTTATCTTTTTTTTTCTTTTTTTTCTTTTTTTTTCTTTTTCAAAAGGAATATGTAATGACATCCTTCTTTGCTTTTTCCACTTTTTTTTCTATTTGTTTATTATTTTCTACATATATATATTTTTTCATTTTCTACCAACTTTTGAATGAAATATCACAACTATAGTTATTCAATCCCACACAACTCCAAACAAGACTCTTTCAACCCTATGAATGGGCGATAACATTGTTTTTCATTTTCAGGCTTGTAATGAGTTTAAACAAAGAATAGGATAATAGGCTCAAGGGATTTTCAAACAAAGGATGATATTATTTAGGCTTGACTTTTTGGATAAGTGGCTAAAAGTAAAACAAAACAAGTTGTCTTTATCATATCAGTGTGCACAAGTAATCAACAGTTTTAGAAAGAGTAAATTCAAGTTCTAGAGACTAACAAACATGAGTGAAATCACACAAGAAAGAAAGAGATGGATTTTTAAATGTTATCCATTAAAAGACTCAAAATATCACAAGGTTAATTGATCTACCACAAATGATATACAATTTAGAGTTTAGTCCTACATATCATACTAAGAATTCACAAAAAGAATCAATCACATCACACCACAATTCTTTAATCAAGAGAACAAAAAAAATACTCACAATTGTAACTCAAAAACCACAAGAAAAACATGCATTTTTTTCATGTAAGAAAACAAAAAAAAACAAAGAAAGTGAATGAAATAAAACAAAGTAAATGGTTATCTCCCCCACACTTAAAACATAAAATAAGAGTGAGAGAAAGGAAAGAATACACTCGGGGAGTCAAGGCGGATAAATGATCGCATAAGCAGCCTTTCCCAAAGAGAGCTCTTCTACAGTCTCTCCTTCCAAAGTGGGGCTCTCATGGAGTAGCTTTGGATAGTGTCGGTTGACCTTGAAATTTTGATTAATGTCTTTGCCTTGTATTCCAGGATCAAAGAATGATCTTCGATAAGTAAAAGTGTTGAATGGGCATGTGAAAGTGATCTCCTTTTTTACAATATCAAAAATCAAAGGATTACGGGGTTGCCTCACTACTTTTGTTCCATCTTTAAGTGAGATTATATGCATAAATATGGATGGGATAATATCATGAGTGTTAGCTAAGATCCATCCAATTCCTTTTTTATGTTCTCACTTAAGTTGAAGCTTTGATGAATAATATAAATCCTCATGAAGTGTTTTAGGCTCTAAAGGTGGTTGTTCAATGGAATGTATGTTTGGGGCAGTTGGGATGTCAAGAGCTTCAGCTATATAAACAACTTCATTTACACTGTCACCCTGCAAGGAAGCATCAATCTCAGCACAAACAACACAAAGGTTAGTGTTAGTACATTCATAACATGAGTAAATATCATCAAAACCAGAAAGATTTGGAAAATAAACTGAAAACAAATCAGAATAAGCTTCATCAACAAACTTCAGAAAGAAACTCTCTTTGAAAAACAGAATGCTCTTCCTCGTCAATCTTATTATTTTTTAGTACTCTTTGTGGGAAAGGTATTGGTGGTACATACTATTTTTTAGCCTCAATAACAATAGAAGGTTCAGATTTATTTTCAGGTGTTCCACTAACAAATTTTTTATTTTTTTCTAGGGGTTTGTTCTACAACTTTTCGGTCCTCAAGGAAATTGCACTCACATTAGAGCCTTTTGGATTATGTACTGTTTAGGCAGGTAGTTGGTTTGATCCTTGAGCTTTTTGCATAACATTCATTAAAGTGGCAAGTTGTCCAATTTGTGTTTGCAAAGTCTGAATATTAGAATTTGTTCGCTGCTGAAATTGGAGACTATTTATAGCCATTTGCTGGACGAGTTCCTCTAGTGAAGGTTCAGAAGGTGAATATGTGGTTACTTGTGGAGGGTTATATGGTGGTGGTGGTGGCAGGGGTAACATCAATTGTTTCACTAAAGAGGTAAGTTCATCAATTCTGGTTTCTAGAGCTTTGTTGGAAGAAGAAAGTTGAATCTCATTCACACTTTTTGCTTGGACCATAGAATTATCCCTAGTTGTGAACTGTTGGGAGTTGAGTGACATGTTCTCAATCAAGGATTTGGCAGCAACTGGAGTCTTATCAACAAGTGCTCCACCACTAGCAGCATCTAAAATGGTTATGTCTATTGATAGCAATCCTTCATAAAAGTATTAGATAAGTAACTGCTCGGTAATCTGGTGTTGGGGACAGTTGGACATTAACTGTTTGAATCTCTCCCAGTATTCTGCCAATGATTCATTTCCCTATATAATACTACATATATCATTTCTGATTGATGCATCTCTGAAGGCATGAAAGTATCTTTCTAGGAATACTTCCTTTAAATCATTCTATGTTGTAACAGAATTTGGCTCAAGATAGTATAACCAATCTTTTGCAGCACCTTGTAGTGAGAACAGAAATGCTCTCAGCTTGATGTGATCCTATGTGATTCCTTTAGGTCTCAAAGATGTAACACACAACCTAAAATTCCTTCAAATGCCTATGCGGATCCTCACCTGCAAGACCATTAAACCTTGGCAATAAGTGCATTAAACCAAATTTCAATTTGAAAGGTACATCAGCAATAAGATATTTAATACATAAAGAATTATAATTAACATTATGAGCAACAAGTTCTCTCAGAGTTCTTTGGTCAGCCATGTTAAACTCAACAGAAAAAAAATCAACAAACAATGAGAAAACACATAACAGCAATGCAACAACAAATAGGAAAATACTGACAATGTCCCTATTAACCAAAAATAATTGAAATGTAGAAAAAACGATTAAAATAAAAGGAAAAACATACAAAAACATGAAAATTAATCTAATAACATCAATTAAGAATTTTGAGAATTTTTTTGGAATATTCTGAAACTATCAAACAGAACAAAAATCATAAAAAAATAGAAAAATAAGGAATTTTGGGTTTTTAGGGGGCGTCTGGATGTTCCTTCTGTTATCTTTGTTTCTTTTCTGATTCTGGATGTTTCTTTTTATGGGCTATGCCCTGAATATTTATGCACTTTTAGTGCCCTTGGTCTGTAACTTAACTGTTTGTTTACTCTATTACATCTATTTTGATTATGTTTGTCAATCCTTTGGCTAAAAACGGGGAGTAGTTCTTGTGTTCTTTTTGATAGCCCTACTATGGCTCCTGCCCCTTGAGGGGGAGTACTTATGGAGGGGGAATAGCTCTTTCCCATGTTCTGCTACTCAGGGGGAGCATATGCTTTTCTAGCTTATGGTGATATGCTAGTTCTTGTGTGTTGTTAGTTTTTAATGGAGTCAGATCAAATGTCTTGACATCCTGTTTGAGAGAATTTATTTTTCTCTAAAGCGGGTTCTTAGTATGAGAGTTTATTTCTCTCTGATGTGAGGCTAGTTTTTTTTGTTCTATTGTGCTTGCCTATTTAGTTTTTGGATTGGAAAAGATCCAATTTCTTTACCCTCTTTCTAGTTGGGAAATGCAAAGGTTATTTTAGCCAAAATTTGCCAAATGGGGAGATTGTTAAGTCTGGTGTGTAGTGATTGGCTGCATTTTGGGAAACATGTATTCTAGCAAGATGTTGGGCAAGATGTCCTGACATGTTGGTACAACATTTTAATGTGCCCTATTTCAGTTCATTGAAAGATTTGTTTATATCGTGAGATATCTGAAGATTCTCTGAAGATTTGTTTCACGAGTTGTATGGTCCAAGTAACGTGTGTTTTAGAAGCAAAGGTCAGATTGTGCTTTGCCTTGTTTCTGAAGTAAGGATGTCAAAACATTTAAGGAAACATCTAATATGATTGGAATTACTTCTGGAGAAGATTGTGCAGTAGTCCTTGGACCTGTTGTTGATCAAGCCCAAAGCCCACGCTTTTCTAGGGCTATTTAAAGGACGATTCTAAACCTAAGAAGAGAATGAAGCTACGCTGGAAATTGTCATTGTTAGGGTTTAGTTGTCGTTGTCATTTTTGATCCATTCTAGTATCTCTTTGATACTTGAATTTGACTTGTTTCATTGAGGTGTAATTGTGAACCACTCATGAGATTTTAAGCAATAATGGATTCTGTTTCTTAGAAGTGTGTCTTCTGTTTACTATTAGAAGTTGTTGTCACTATTGTATGATTGAAGGGAAGTGAGAAGGTCTCATATCTAGGAGAGTCTTGGATAGAACATTCCACGGGTAGAGATTAGATGAGAAGTTTGTAAAATCAGAGGTTTTTTAGAACTTCAAACTAATTCTGTTATAGTGGATTTCCTTCTTGGCTTGGATGCCCTCCGATGTAGGTGATGTTGCACCGAACTGGGTTAACCACTATTTGTGTTACTTACTTCTTGCTACTTACTTGAACATCGTTATTGTTTGTATTGTGGCAATATCTTGATCCTGGTGCCGTGACATCGTATATGACATTTGTGATCTACATACCAGAATTTCAAATACAATTTATACAAATAGACCTCTTAAACTTCTTCACATTAATCTTTTTTGCCCTATCAAAACTGCAAGCTTTAGTGGAAATTAATATGGTTCTGTGATAGTTGATGATTTCTCTCACTTTACTTGGGTTTTATTTCTAAAACAAAAATATGATTCTTTTGAAGCATTTTAAAAGTTTTACAAACGACTTCAACATGAAAAATATTTGCATATTATATTTGTGAGAAGTGATTAATGGAAAAAATTTGAAAGTTCATCCTTTAAATCTTTCTTTGATGAAAATGGAATTTCTAATAATTTATCATTCTCAAGAACTTCCAAACAAAATGAAATTGTTGAGAGAAAAAATAGAACCTTGCAAGAAATGGCTAGAAATTTTTTATTTGAATCAAATGTTGAAAAAAAAATTGGGACCAAAGCCATTAACACTGCATGTTATGTTTTGAATTGTGTGTTTCTATTAGAGATATCTTAAATAAAACTCCATATGAACTTTGGAAAAATGAAAATCTAAACATATCATACTTTCGTTTTTTGTGTGTGTAATTTTTATATTTTAAAAGAAATTTTGGAGAAGTTTGACTCAAAATCAATCAAAGGCACATTTTTAGGATATTCTACATCCTCAAGAAAATATGGGATATACAATCTCAAAAATCAAATTGTAGAAGAAAATATGCATGTTATTTTTTATGAACTTGGTGTTTTTGATGATAAAATAAAGGAATATGATGATGAAGAAGATGAACAAAACCACACTTTTGATAGCAATTGAAATGGTGAGGAAGCCCAAACACCATCCTCTCAAGATCTTCCAAGAAGTTGGAAAATAATTAAATATCAGCCTCAAAATCAAGTAATTGGAAATATCTCTGACGGAGTCAGAATGAGACAATCCTTAAAAGAAGATCCAAACAACATGACTATTATCTCCCAATTAAGCCAAAATCATTAGATGAGCTTAGGGAGAAACTAAAAATTGAAGATGATATCATCTTTAAGACTCAGTATAAAAAAACATATTTAAAGGTGGTACATGTTATTTATATCGAATTTATTTATGAGCATTTATCTATTAAAAAAATCATTTTTTCTCCATGATATTGTATGTATTTTCCATATATTTTTATATGATGACAAAAGCAGGAGAATAATCAAGGGAGAAATATTTTAAAATTAGAATATAAAAAAAATTATGCATAAATTGAGGGGGAGGATAAACTTTATATTATGCACAAATTAAGGAGGGGCACAAACTTTCTCCATTTATGAAAAATTAAAATCTTAATTATAAGAAGTTTATCATCATCAAATAGAGAGGGATTGTTGAGAGAAAAAAAACTTTTTTAATGTTTTGAAGATGATAAACTTTTGTGTAAATATAATTAATATTATGATCTTATTTGTTATTTGATGTGTGCTCTTGAGTGGAAATTAATAAGACAGGTATGTATAAATGTTATCATCAATGGGATGCAAGAAGAAATGGTTCTCAAGTTTATTATTAAGTTCATTACGAAAAAAGAAAAGCATATGTTTGAAAGAACACAAAATACCAAGGGTAACAAAGAAACAAGTCACACAATGACATTATCGTAATTTTGCACTACTAAAGAGGATCAACTTTTGAGAAAATGGAAAAGTTGTAATTATCCTAGAGGGTCATATTATAACAATTAAATAGTATCAGATGGTGATCTCGTAAATACATGAAGAAGCTGAGTATCAAGAATCACAACATGAGTATTAGTTTCTCTCAATAACAATTATGTAAATAAATGATATTCTCATTTACACTATCAATGACAAAATTGTAAATACCAATGGCAGATATGTAATTTCAAGTATATACTCAAGGCAGATCTGGTACTCAAGAAACTAGAGGATCAAAACTGTTGGGAAAATAACAAAAAAACAAATTTATACACACGCAGAAGCATACCCATAAAAAGAAAAGGAGCATAGATTTAAAAATAAAACTCACAAATCACTACGCCAAAAACTGGAATAGACAGCGCACCTTAGAGGGCGCTTTATTACAAAAGCGCACTCTAAAGTGAAGAAAAAAAATAAGGAGCAAACAACTGGAATAGACAGCGCACTTTAGAGGGCGCTTTTGTCACAAAGCGCCCTCTAAAGTGAAGCGAAAAAATAACGAGGAAATGGAGGGACACCAATAGAGGGCGCGTTTATGAAAGCGCCCTCTAAGGGTACCCTTAGAGGGCTCTTTTAAAAAAGCGCTCTCTAAGTCCATGTACATTTCCAGTTTATAAGGCGCTTTTGGAAAGCCTTAGAGAGCGCTTTTAGAAGCGCCCTCTTAGGCCCCCTTTAGAGGGCGCTTTTTTTACACAAGCGCCCTCTAAGGTCCCCTTTAGTAAACATTAAAATTATAACATATATTGCATGTCTCTTTATTTTCCCTCGCTATATGCTATTTCGTTTACGTAACTGGGTTTTCTCTCTACTGCGATTACTCTCGTCCTCCGTTCGTTCTCCCTCCCTCACCGTCGTCGTCGCCGTCGCCTTTTTCTGCTGCTGCGTTCACGTTCACTGAGTTATCTGCGTCCACCGTCGCTGTTCACTTTCTTCTCCATCGTTACCGTCACCTTGAAGGTATTTCTCTCAATAGTTTGTATTTTCAGGTGTTTGATTAGGGCATTTTCTAAACTGAGTTTTACATTTTGTGCATTATGTTGATTAATGTTGTTTAGGGCAAACGAGCACTATATGGTGTTCATGAGCACCTTGTTGAAAATGATTTTTTGTTATTTTTTGTGTATGGTTTTGATCACTGAATGTTGTATGTTGTATGGTTATGTAAGGTTTTTTATTTCTGATTGAAAACTGATGTCATTTGGAGTGTGTTTGAGCTTGTGCTTGGAAGTTTGATGATTATGGGTGCAAGTTTGTTCATGTTCCAAACACCATAAGTTTGCATTGGTCTTTTGTATGCAGTAGGTGTGTGTGAGTTTGTATTCAATAATGATGAAAAAAAGAGAGAGTTTAGATTGTTGTAACATGAGAGAAATGGAAGGTATATGAATGTGTTTTTTGTGTAGCTTCACGAATATGGTCATTATCTTACTTGGGTCTTATTGAATCATTTCTATATTACAGATAAAATGGCTAGTAACCAAGACGATACCCATGACGCGAGTGGATCACGTAACAATGTTGAAAATGAAATCAAACAAGGATTGATTGTTATGAAGTCAATCATTCGTGCAAGAGACAAGGGTGAAAAATTCGAAGTACATTGGAGTGCTGAAGACCAACTAATTGAGCCTAACGGTTCAATGTTGGCAAGTTACATTGGTTTCCTTGTTCGACAACATATTCCGATTACATGTGATAATTGGAGAAGTCCGGAATTGAAGGTTGGCAAAGAAAAAATATGGTCCGAGATACAGGTACTTACCATATATTGTTATATGTTTTTTTTGTTGACTATTTGTTGACCATATATTGTTATGATATTACTTATAATAACACACTCCATGTGTATGTTTTTTAGAGATCCTTTCACATCGATGAAAGCCGACAAAAATATTGTATTCAATTGGCCGGAAAAAGACTCCGAGGATTTCGATCCTTTTTGTCCAACAAATTTCTCAAGGATGAGGAAGGAAAATTTGTTGAAGCAGAACGGCCAATGAAGTATGCGGAGATTATTTCAGCCGAAGAATGGGATAACTTTGTCGCCAAACGAAGAAACGAAAAATTCCATGTAATGTCTATTAATTATGGTATTATACAATTGTTAAGTTACTTGGTTCTGATATGCCTTAAACTTTTTTATCCAGGAAGTAAGCGACAAAAATCGGAAAAGGGCATCAAAACCCGCGTATCCGTACAAAAAAGGGCGTACGGGATATGCACGGTTTCAACAAAGAATTGTGAGTATATTCAAATGCTATGAGCTTATACATTGTCACAATATGTTATAATTGATGATCTTATAATCTGATTCAATGTGTAGCTAGCCGAGGAGAAAAGTGACGTAACATCTCTTCCGGAGCACGTATTGTGGAAGGCTGCTCGGGTTGGGAAGGATGGGGCTGTCGTTGAAGCGGTTCAAAATGTTTATGACGAATGTGTAAGTATATATAACATTATTTCTTTAATTATATCGAAAATTTTGTTAGACATATAATTCATTTTTAATCTCCTCTAATAATATTTCAGGAGACTTTATCCCAAACCTTACCTTCAACCTAGGTCCAGGATTGCAGGAGTTTACTTAGTCGAGTACTAAATGTTCCTGAGTATTCCGGTCGTGTGAGGGGTAAGGGTTTTGGTGTGACTCCGTCGTCATTTTATAAAAAACCAAAAACAAAAAATCCTACCAACAAAGAGGTGATGGAGACCTTGGCGGAGTTAAGGGCACAAGTACTCGAACTGCAAAAGGAGAATGCAAGGTATAGAGAGGAAAGGCGCGGTTCCGAGGCAAAAGATACTAGTGACCGAGCTAGTATCAATTGTCAACCGAAATTTCCCGAGGTAATTATATATGTTATTATGAAATTAAAATAGCACTTTTTTACTTGACACATATACACGTTAACAATAACATATTTATTATTGGTTTAGGGCATTACACCTTGTCAGTTGTATCTATCGTCACCAACTTATCGCATAGTTGGCAAGGGAAAAGTGCACAACACTTCGGGTGAATTACTTCACCATAATCCCCTCCCGGTGGGATATATGAAAGTTTCGGTTGACCTTGTATTAGATACGGACGCGCTTCTACCATTACCTGACGTTGTTTCAGAGACAACGTTGATGCGAGATGCAGTCGGATCCTTTGTTGGATGACCGTCAGATCTAATTTTCCCAGATGCCGAGGTATATATGTTCTAAATGATTATGAATATTTAGTATTCACATTTCAATTCAGCTACAATTATGATATTTAATCAATCCTTATTACATGGTAATGTTAGACTCCTACAAGACCCACACATAAAGCTGGTAAAGGGATTTCAAGACGCATTGAGTCGGTTGCATCTCAAAAAGAGGTACAAATATATATACCCATTGAATTATATACGCAACGATTTTGTTGCATCACAAAAAGTCATGATTTAATTTATATGAATTTTTAGGTTCCCGGTCGAATGTTGAAAAAAGCTGGTAAGGATATTCCAACGAAGTCCGGGACAAAAACAAATCCTAAATCTCAAAAAGAGGTACAAATATATATACCCATTGAATTATATACACAACGATTCTGTTGCATCACAAAAAGTCATGATTTAATTTATATGAATTTTTAGGTTCCGACCGGTCAAATGTTGAAAAAAGCTGGTAAGGATATTCCAACAAAGTCCGGGAAAAAAACAAATCCTAAATCTCAAAAAGAGGTACAAATATATATACCCATTGAATTATATACACAACGATTCTGTTGCATCACCAAAAAGTCATGATTTAATTTATATTTTTAGGTTCCCGGTCAAATGTTGGACAAAGCTAGTAAGGAAATTCCAACGACGTCCGGGACAAAATCTCAAATTATGATGCGTCTTGAGAAAATGGTGGAAGAGTCAGATATTATGCACGGCGCCATCCGTAGTGTAGATATGGATGAAGGTGTTTTCGGAATTGCTCATTCCGAATTAATTGCAAAGGAGGACATGCAACAACTTTTTGAACACGAAGAATTGGGCATCGCTGTCATTCATACATACATATGGTACTCCGATCAATCTATTATTTACTTAGTTGAACAATTTATTTACACATTTCAATGAGTAGTCTAATGTTTAGTATGTTTCTATTTAAGGTATATGTATGACACATTGATGCGGGGAACTGAGTTGTGTAACCGATTCAATTTTATTGCTGCTTCCCGTATCAACACAACGTTTATAACGAAAAATCCAACATCCGTAATGAATGAACTAGTCGATAGATTCATGGTGGCCGGCGATAATACTACACCCAGTTTGTATTTTTTACCGTTTAATTCTGGTAACGGGTTAGATTTTCATTCTAATAATTTCATTCGAATCTATGTATATCTTTTACGTAGAAAATTTTCATGCATCTAAATTTTTGTTTTATTTTACAGTGGTCACTGGGTGTTGGTTGCTATGGATCTTTCGAGACTAATGGTGTATTATCTCGATTCGTTACCGGGTGATTGGAGTAAATATCCGAGTATGAAGAAGACGGTTGACGCGTAAGTGAAATTCCCCTAAATATTCGTGTGTATTTGTATATTTAATTATGTCTGTCAGATTGATCTCAATATACGTTTTTATTTTGTTAGGGCAATACTAAAATTTAGATCGAAAAAGAATTATCGTAATAGGAAGGACATTACCTGGGTCAGAGTTCAGGTATATATTAAGTTTCTTATTTTTGCTTATAATAGTGTTTGTTTTTTGCTTATAATAGTGTTTGTAAGAAATTAACTATATATATATATATATATATATATATATATATATATATATATATATATATATATATATATATATATATATATATATATATATATATATATATATATATATATATATATATATATATATATATATATATATATATATATATATATATATATATATATATATATGTTTGTTTTTCTGTGTAGTGTCCTCAGCAAAACAATTCGATCGATTGCGGATTTTTTGTATTGAGATTTATGAGAGATATCATTGCGTTGAATCGTATAGACATCCCAAAAATGGTATGGAATAATAACTTAGGGTTTATTTTAATATTATCGGATATTTCATCTAATTTGTTACTAAATCATGAATATGTTTTATTCTCTTAATTGTAGTACTTTGACGAATACAAATCTTACTCAAGAGCTCATTTGGATGAAATGAAGGATGAATTGTGTCAATTCATTATTGATCATAGAATCATATAGGTTGTAGTTGTTGTACATATATGTATGGAATGTTGTTGTACATGCATGAATATCAATATATTAATGTTGTATATATGGAGGATTAATGTTGTATATAAATGGATTCATGTTGTATATATCAATGGATTAATGGTGTATAACATTGGATTAAAGGATGAAATCAATATGAATTTTACACTTTTGCAGCATGCGAACAGGTTCCCAATTAAATACCCACTGTTTTTTAAACAATTTTTTTTAAAATAACTAACACTTTAGAGGGCGCTTTCTGTAGGAAGCGCCCTCTAAACACTTTACATTGACAACTTTAGAGGGCGCTTTGTCCAGAAAGTGCCCTCTAAGGTGGCCCTTTATGGACCACTCCAGAGGGCGCTTTTTTCTGAAAGCGCACTATAATGTGGCCCTTAAAGGGCCACTTTAGAGAGCGCTTTCTCCAGGAAAACAAAGCGCTGTCTTTACCTATGCCAGCGCCACTTTAGAGGGCGCTTAAAAGCGCTGTTATAGGCCAAAATAAGCGCCCTCTTTTCCCTTATTTGGCGTAGTGAATTCATTTTAAACTTCTAATCTTTACAAAACAAAACTACAAACTCTCTCATTAAATTATAATTTTTAAGGAGAAAATTGTAAATTTTTCAAACTGCAATTTTTGAACGAAAAAGTTGTAAACTCTCTCTCAATTACAATTTTTTGGACGGAATCCTCTCTCAACTACAATTTTTGGACAAAAAAATTGCAAACTCTATTAACAAACTATTTTTGAACGAAAAAATAGAAAACCCTCTCAAAAATATTTTTTAACGGAAAAATAGAAAGTCTTCTCAACAAACTATTTTTGAACGAAAAACTAGAAAACCCTTTCTAAACATACAATTACCTAAATCTCCAACACACCCAAAAGACTATATTTTGTTGTTGTGTAAAAAAAACTAAAACTAACTATCTCTATTTATATTAATATTCAAATTCTATTTTTTTCTACTACCCGATGTGAGACTTGAATGACTATACTATTTGACCCAACAAATCCTTCTTTCATACAAAGTCTCACATATCTCCATTTTGTCTTCAACTTCATCTTTAAAGGAATCATTATGATTATAATGATTAGCCATATTTTTAATGTTATTACTCTTCAATCTTTTCGTCTTCTTCCTTCCTCCATTGATCATAATTTGTGTTACTCTTTCTTCCTCCCTTGATAAGAATTTGTGTTACTCTTTCTTCCTCCCTTGATCGAATTTTTTTGTAACTCTTCCTTCCTCCCTTGATCAGAATCGGGCTCTGATACCAGTTATTGGGAAAATAACAACAACAAAAAATTATATACACGCGGAAGCATACCCACAAAAAGAAAAAGAGAAAAAAAATAAAAAATAAAACTCACAAATTCATTATTTAACTTCTAATCTTTACAAAACAAAACTACAAACTCTCTCATTAAATTCAATTTTTAAGGAGAAAATTGGAAACCCTTCAAACTGCAATTTTTGAACAGAAAAATTATAAACCCTCTCTCGATTACAATTTTTGGATAAAAAAATTACAAACCATCTCTCAACTACAATTTTGGACGAAAAAATTGCAAACCCTCTCAATAAATTATTTTTGAACGGACAAATAGAAAACTCTCTCAACAAACTATTTTTAAATAGGAAAATACAAAACTCTCTCTAAACACACAACTACCCAAATCCCCAGCAAAAACTATCTCTATTTATATTAATACTCAAATTCTATTTTCTTCCTACTACCCGATATGAAATTTGGATGAATATACTATTTGACCCAACAAAACCTCTATAGATAGTCATTCATATTCTCTTCATTTCAAGACAATCACTCAAAAAAAACTGAAGAGAAATATTCATGAAATTCTTCCAAAAATCATATTATCACTAAAATCATATCCTTAAAATCAAGGATATACCTTTATAAGAATATTTATCTTAAAATCAAATCATTCATTCAAGAAAAAATCAAGAGAGAAAACACATTCATTCAAGGAGAGTTCAAGAGAGAAAATTTATCATATTCTTCCAAAATTATTTTCTCAATAAAATTATAATCTTAGAATCAAGGATCTCTATTTCTAAGATTATTTGTCTTAAAACAACATCCTCTCAATAATCACTTGTTGAAGAATTGTGAATATGATCCTCCTTACAAATCATTCTTAATACTTTGTATATCCTCAAGTCAAGGTTGATCTTGGGTGATAGTGTAAGTTAGCGGAAGCTTTGTAATCAGTGTTGAAACCCGGTGAGGTTAAAGAAAGCACGTCTTGGTGTAAGAAAAGAATCAAAAGATATTGATCATTAATTGGAAAATCACACAAAATGTGGGGACTAGAGTAGCCAAGTTTGGTGAACCAGGATAAGTCTGTTTGTTCTTTCTTAAACTTTTTCCTTTGAAGCTTGCTTATTTATACAAAATTCACACACTACAAACACTTTAATTATTTATTATATTCATAGTTTATTTTGATAAACCATGTTTCATAAATTAAATAAAACATGTATAATACATAAATCCTTCAAGTATGATGCTACTCAAACATCAACAACATATGTGAACTACATGATTGAAAATTAAATCATTTGATAAGGAGTGGAATTATAAAATACTTGGAATTAAAAAGCATCAATAACATTATTAGTTTGAAAAGTGGTTCAACATCAAAATTAATGTAAAAGATATGCAACATAATCAGAATAAAAGGACACTATTTCCCCTCGTGTATGTAGTCAAAGTGACTCTAACTATAAGACTCGATCGACAAGCAACTAAGGAGGCATAACACCATACTCAACATCAAGTTCCTAATGAGGTATCTGATTGTCTATACTCTAGAGAAGCACGAGCGTAATAACACGGAAAAGGGGTGATAATACGTTCAAATGATAATCGGTGCACAAAATAATCACAGTAGATTCATACATCACAAGTCATTCACATATCAAACATGTACCACAATTTCACATATTCATATTTCACCTTTGTCACGATCAATCACCAATCACATAACTCCATACAAGAGTATTTAACAATACACAAACATCTCATTTGCACAACCATTATATAATATAATGCAACATTGACTCGACTCATGCTCGTCAGGTCTACACTTTGAACCGACTCGCAACTCAACTCTATATGCATGCAATATCGACTCAATATTTAGTTCTTCATACGAACCGGGTCCAAACATCTGAACCCCGAGGCCCCACTCTAAGCTCCAAGCCTCTACTCTGAGCTAGGGACAAGTCACTAGTCCCCACTCTTAACTCGTAATTCTCCCATTTCATAATAACGATAACACATGATGTATGACATATAACAACGTAATGACAATAACAATACAGTGAATACAATCCGACTCTGATTGTAAACAATCATACAACAACATCAACATAGTAATGAATACAACCCCCTCTGGCTATAATCAATCATGCATTCAATGCATCGCCAATAGTTCTCAATTGGAACCACTCATCTCATCAATCATCGACAAGCATGTATAATAATTCACACAATTATGCATACAATTCACAACATATACTCACATAATTAACATATATCCACATATTAATCATCTCACAAGGAACTACCATGAGTTAGCTCTGCGTGTTAGCTTTCCAGCACTTTAAATGGCACCTCATTTGGACCTACGGAATTAAAGTTATGGCAAAAATAGTTGGGTAATAAAACATGATTCAATTCATAATTTTTTTCAAAATTTGGCTAGCGTCAATGGATTGACATAGGATGTAAATCGATTAACATCAATCCCTTTTACATAAAATGCCTTTCCAATTTTTCACTTTTTGGTTGCATGCAATCGATTAATTCCTTGTATTAATCGATTCTCATAGTTAAATTTTCCATGTTTTTTTTTAAATCACACGCATGCAATCCATTGACATATGGTGTCAATCGATTGACATCAGCTCAGAATGCAAAAATCCCAGTTTTTCTCACACGCACCTCATCTTCTTCATCCTCTATCTCTCACACTTCATCCACATCCTCATTATAACATTCAAAACACAACAAATGCACATCCTACTATGACCAACATATCAACTATTCACTGATTAACATTAATTCATCGTTTTTATCATGAATTGATTCGATTATGTTCATACCCTAAAACATACAATTACAACAAAAATTCATCATCCAATCAGTTAACTCATAAACATGAAGCAACACAACACCAAATACGAATTTCACATCAGTTCATGGCATAAAGCAGAATCACCACATCATTTATCAGATTATTATCATGCAATAGACAAAAGAAAAACCCTATTGGAGGTTAAAGGAAACCTCTCTACCCTTTCATGATTAAGGTATCCTTAGAAGAATAGTCACCTCTCTTACCTTGTAATTCTAGCAAAAACACAAGCAATCAAGTTCTTATATGGTTCTGCTTCCCTAAGCCCTAGCTCTCTTCCAATGCTCTCCAACTTTCTTTCTTCACGTACTGTCAAAATGCTCTCCAACCCTATTTTTCTATTTGTCTACAATTATATATTAAACCAATTAGATTTCTTTTAATTACACTCTTAGCCTAGTTAAACATAAGCTCTTCATTGCTAACCACCTCGTTTTCTATTATTTCACTTTTTATCCCAACATTTACTATTATCTCAATTTCTATTAATTAATTAATTAATTAATTAAATGCCACCAAAATTAATTCAATCAGCACAATTCACCACAAATGATGCCATCGGCCAAACACGTCATAAATCACACAATATAATTATTTAAATATTTTACTTAAATAATAAAATAATAAAATAATTAAATAAATAGACGATTAATTAAATCAGGGTGTTACAAGCAACACCTGGTAGTTTCCCATTCTTCATATTGTTTTCAATTCGCTCGCCAATGATGACGAGGCCAAAGAATTATGTGGAAACACTACTAATCATCTTATATACGTATGGGCTTCGGAGCGTGCCCATAAACATGTCAACCAACTATTTGTCTAACAGGGGTGGTTGAACCCTGACAACCAATTCTCTCAATCTTTGTGCATACTCTTTGAACGACTCACTACTTCTCAATGAAAGGTTCTGATACTGAGTGCAATTAGGAGACATGTATATGTTGTATTGATAATGTTTGAGGAGGGACTTATCTAAGTCTCTCTAAGTTTGGAAATGGCTTCTCTCCAATTCCATGTACCACTCCAATGATGCCCCACTGAGGTTATCCAGGAAGTAATGGATAAGTAATTTGTCATTATCATAGTAGGCGGCCATCTTCCTGCAGTATGCTCTGAGGTGGGTATGAGGACAACGCATTCCCTTGTACTTCTTGAAATCAGGTACATTGAATTTCTGAGGAATCAACATGCCTGGGACCTAGCACATATCAAAGGCATCGAGCCCAGAAGTGTCATGTACTTCCATGGCCTTAAGCTTCTCCTCGATAGCACAAATCCTTTCATCAACATGATTAGCTAATGGTTCCTCAATTGGTATCACTTGATGTGCTCCCTATCACTTGATGTGCTCCCTGATTTGGCATGAAGTATGCATATTGAGGGTCATCCTCATCATACTGTGAGCCTTGTCTTGGTATAGAAATAAAATGCTTTAGGGAAACCAAGTTCTCCATCGGGATTCTGACTGGTGGTGGAATAACAACACCTTTTGGTGGAGTGTAGCCTGGTGGAATTTCGAACTCGGGATCGGCCACCTCAAGTTTGTGGAGTGAAGTGGAGCCAAACAAGGAAGTAGTATTACCAACACCTACAACCACTCGGGGTTGTCTTCTCTTCTTGCCATGGCCAACATGGTCTCCAAGATTTTATCGACCCTACCCTTCACAACATCAATCTCCTCCTTCATCTCAACTTGGTTTTGTTCAATTTGTTAAATTGTATGGCAGTAGTTGCTTCTTGTCTCGTAGTGATGTATGTACCACCCTAAACTCCACACATAATTAACACATAATTTAATTGAAAATATGACTACAAGGGTATCATACACATCAAAAATCAGTCCTGCTCCGTAACACGAGTTATAACACTTATTAGACAACACCTGTCATCTCCTGCTCACCTTCACTTAGGGTATCATTCCAGCGGAATCAATCAAAAAATTTATAATTGTAATTCAAGGTATAAAATCTCATAACTTCAAAATTCACAATGCAATAGCAAATATCATGATGTTCATATCATCACCATTTAAACCTCGTAAAAAACACGATGACAAAGGAAATAAAACAAAATGTTCCCAGCCCGATGTTACATTGACCAGGGCAAGACCCTACTAACAGAAACGATAACTACAAGAAGCCACTCCGAGAGCTACCTTCCACTTACTGCAACAAAACTACACCTGAGTATCTGCACGATGCCCATGCAAAGGCAACATTCAAACATAAGGGGTGAGAATACACTTCAATAATCAACAGTGAAAAATGATTGGAAGTAAACATCAATATACACAATGCTTAACCAACACCAACACACCAAGTATTATCATCCAATAATACATCATTAACACTCAACACAATGTAACACGTATACAATGCACTCAACACCGACTCGACATGCATATGGTACCAAATATGAACACTCATGTTGATCTCACTCCATGATCCCCACCATAGGATCGATTCCCTCTTACAAATGTAGCACACCAAAATCTTTACCATCACCCTAGTTAACGCTTCACTAATCTCCCATGATAGGAATTAGCTACTCGCACTTGATCCATCACCATAGGATTGAGAATCACCAAAACTGGATTGAAGTCCATACACCATGATGCATGACTCTCAATTAACATGTATTAACAGATCTAGGTTCACCAAAAAGGATTCGCCTACACACATCTCATCATTCAAGTATCACATCATTCTTCATGCAATCATCAATTCATGTTATAATGTTATTAACATTAATAAACAACAGCAACTCATCACACATTATTACATGGCATTCATTCATATCAATTTACCCAAGAATAACAACACATCATCAGAATCATTGTAATGATTCAATAATTAACCAAACATATCATCATCAACCTCTCTACGGTTGACAATTGACTAATACGAGTGTAACTTAGCCTTAGGAAGCCTAAAAGCCCTTTGAAATATGTTAGAAAAGGTTTTGTGCTGAAAAAGTAAGCTTTTAAGTGAAAAAGTAGTCTATGTGTCGACACATATGATCCATAGGTCGACACATAAAGTAACTGTTTTACCTATGTATCGACATATATGACTTACAGGTCGACACATGTGATGCGCTTTTAAAGCCTGTACATTCTGACTCATGTGCCGCTTGCATGTGTCGACTCATGACCTTCATAGGTCGACACATGACATTTATAGGTCGGAACATGACCTTCATAGGACAACGCATGACCTTCATAGGTCGACACATACTGCAAAATTTCCAAAATCATCTTTTTGATCATCTAAACACTCCCAAATGCACCAAAAACTCATACCACGAAAACCCATCAATTAAAACTCCTTTTTTTCTATGGTTATAGCTTCCTAATTCATCATCGTACTCATAGTTTTCAAGGTTCAATGTCATGTTACAACACATCATCATACATCATCATCTTTAAATCATCAAGAACACAATCAAGGTTAAAAACCTTCAAAACATCATCAATGACATATCATGATTAACAACATACACATCCATATAATACACAAATCTCACCCAAATTAATTATACAATCCAAACTGATAACACAACATCATAATTTAGATCTACAATACCCAATTCTAAGGAGGTTAAGGGTTCCTCCATCTACCCCACATGTTCTAACACCTATTAAAGAAACACATTTCCCCCCTTACCTGATTTCCAGCAAAAATCCCCTTTTATTTCCTAGAGTTCTTCAACCTTAAGCATTTTTTCTTCCTCTTTGCCTCTTTTGATCTAACTTCCACAAAAAACACGTTATGCCTCTCTAGGTTCTCAAATCTGTATTTTGTTCCAAGACTTCTTTCCTTCCAAAATAGACTCTTCCCATAGTACCCTCCAACTTACCATTGTATTCCCCATTTTATCCTCCATATCTTCCTTATTCTCAACCTTGCCCTCACTTCTTTTACACATCTAATTTTCCTCATTATTTTAATTATTAAATAAATATAAATATTATTCTAAAAATCCATTAAATGTCTTAATAATTTTAAACATCAATGTTCAGCTCATACTCTTCCTATACTCATACTTCAAGGATACTTACCCCACAACTACATCATAAATAATTTAACATGCCAACCAATTTGAATAAAATCTTAAATAATTCGATTAAATCAAATAATTAAACTCGGGGTGTTATAATGTCGGGAAGTCAGTTTTGGTTATGAAGAAGAGGGAAAGATCATATGATTTTTTTTTGAAATGGGATGCATGTTAATGTTGGTGTATGTTGATGCATGAATGTATGCAAAAATAGTTTTTTATGTTCATTTTGATTTTCAAGGAATCGCGTGTTTTTGTTGGTTGTTTGCAAATATCTGGAAGCATGAGAGCAATAGAGTAGATAATAACCACAATCAATGTCAAACCAAACTTTTCATTCATTAATCATAAGCAAATACAAGGTAAGACAAGTACAAGATCAATTAGTCGTTGTCATTGGCTCGTGCCTTCTTAAGTAACTCTAACTCATCCTGGAGCTCTTTTATCATAATTCTACAAAATATGATAAATTCAAAAACAACTGGAGGAGTGTTGTCGGGCATCATATCGTCGAAGGCATCCCTCAACTTCCTGGGTATGTCTCGTAGCATACCATTGGCGTATTCTTCCAAGTGGGCGCACTTCCCATATCACATCGTTGACTCTTAGTGGATCTGTTGGATTATGTCTTATCTTGCTGTATGAGACCCTCCAGATGTTAGACCTTAGCCTCCCACTAGCTACCCTCGTTCTTCAAAGTTTGACAAGTTTCCTTTAGATGGTGATTATGGGCTTTGAGATTTCCCAAAATCCTTTTAGATAATTTGTAAAAAAAAATTAGATCCCATAAAATGAAATCGAAGATTTTAGAAAACGCGGAAGCAAAACACAAATATGAGATATTGGAAGCATCTCAATGAATCAAGCTACATTAAATGATACATAAAAGAACTATAAGATAGTTCGTTCCTAGTGCAATTCATTTACATGACATCCAAAGTTGCTTGTAAATAAAGTGACTTAAAAACACATTAATTGGATGATCTTAACAATGCATAATTGACTTCATGATTATTCCTTAGAATTGATACACCATATACCTAAGATTATACATTAAATCACTATAAGCAAGGTCTAACCCTTTTGGTATACAATCTCCACAATTAAAAATATGCAATAGCAAATATGAAATGAATGAATGCTTGTAAAGTAAAAAGGATAGGGAAAGAAAAATATACACAAAGATATATCGTGCTTTGGCGTTCTTCCTCGCTTTGCCTATATGCACTCTTCAATGGATGATGCCATCGAAACATAATCATGATCTTCCACTATGATGATATAATGACCACATCATTTTGATTACAAAGAACTATCACATAATAATTCCTCCTGGTGAAGCAAACACTAAACTACTAACACAATACAATATCCCTCAAGATCTTGATCTGATAACCTCATTATCCATAATAATCTGCTCCAAGTATTCGTGTGTGGCAATTCAAGTGATCTCACTGATTTCTTGTATGAGCGATTGCCATTAACTGAGTGTATATTGGACAATTCCTAACTTTATCTGCTATCAATCTTTCTCCAACGCCACCAAAGAAGGACAACTTCCAACTTCACCTTATCGACCGTTGATACTTGATTATGCAAAGTCTTCCTTGGAGTATAATGGAAACTCTCATCTTGTTAGATAACTTCTCATCCCAAACTGCACTCAAGAAATGATACATGCATATGTTACAAATAAAAAACCAACTACACACAAAAACATTAGATACCCTGATGTACCACTAGTCTCCCTTTTACTCCATCTTTAGATGAGGGTCCTTAAAAAAGGAAAGAGACCAAGGAAGAAGATGGTGAAAAGTTCCAGATAATCTCAACAACAACTAACATTATGAGTGATTAGTCAAGTAATTTAGTTTTGATGAATAATGAACATATACCCAAGGTTCAAACAAGTTTCTAGATAGGTGGGTCTTGGTTCTTGATGGTTATCAAAATCTTGATCAAGTCTTCAACAAGATTGATCAACTCATTCTCAAAATCACACAAAAATAATAACCCAATTACACAAATCAAGATGCAACAAAAATAGATAAAGAATTGATATGGGTTCAATATCAAATATTTGTATTTTGTGAAGAAGAGATAAGAATGGTGTAAAGATGGACACACTAAAAAGAGAGGACAAAAATCACTATTTTTGTCTCTATGAATCATCATAGATTTCCCACACTTGTTATTGTAATTTAAAAAAAGCATTTAAATGAATGATGGAAATTGGGTTTTCTATGGTTTAATTTGAATCAATCTGGACAAAATAAAAAAGAGATCATTTTTAAAGCAAATGTTTCAATCATTATTTTCACTTGATTCAAATCAAGTGGGATTATGATTCGAATCATGTTCAATTTTTTATCAGAATCAAATGATCCATAATGTAATTCCAATTTTGAATAGGTGGATGATTCAAATCAAATATTACACATGATCTTAATCAAATACCAAAAATATCAAAATTTGAATGTTCTAAGTTGTGATTCAAGCTACTCGTGTGGAAATGACAAGGCAGTAACTTGCATAGGCTCAAAAAGGAAATAGATAACAAGGATCAACTTAATACAATATGAAATGCAAAGAGTTCTTAGTGGTGCAGTTACAGAACCGAACTAATTATAATCAAATGGAAATAAAGTTTATAATCACACATATGAATTGAGATAGCATACAGATTACAAATATGTAATGAAACAATAATTGAATTGTAAAACATAAAAACTCAATAGATACTTAAAGCACGTATATGATATTGAATGATACTATGTGCTTTCAGTCTCCCCCTTTTTGATGTTTTAAAAAATTGTGAGATTATTGTTGATGAAATAATCTAGTGCAAATTTGATGAAACATTAGTAAATCTGATGACTATTACACAATACTTCCTTTTAGTCGTAAAAGTTGTAAAGCTCCCCCTGCATTAAAATTTTAATGTGCGTAAATATCGAAAATATCTCAGCTACTTCCCCCTCTTTGTCAAATATAAAAAATGAGAGAACAAAAAAATGTACAACTAGAAGCTAAAACTAAATTCCATGCACAGTGAATCATGAACACAACCATACACATCACATATAGGAATTAACACAAATACGCAACATGAAAAAGGTAATAAGATAAAATAGCAATTGAGCGAATATCAAAAATACCAAAACTGCGTGAAATAAAATTATGCGATTCATATGGTACACAAAAGTTGTTCTAATAAACCAAAGTTCAAAAGATCACATCATCATAGTTCAAGCCAATCATAATATAAAACTAAATATGTTAAATGTCATGACATGAAATAATATGAAACATCACACAATATCACTAGGAAAGAAATCAGAGGATGGTGGAGGAGGTGCAGTAGCAGCAGTTGTAACACCCTAAATTTGATTAATTAATTTAATTGAATTATTTAGAATTTTATTTGATTAATTGGTGTTTTTAAATTATTGTTGTGGAATTATGGGGGTAAGTATCCTTGGAATAGAGGTATAGAGAGAGTAAGAGGTTGGTTTAGTCGTTTAGAAGTTATTAGAATTTTAATTAACTATTAAAATAAATAGTGTTTTATTCGAATTAATTAAATAAATAGTAAAATGATAGAATTGAATCATTTGTGGGATTTAGAGAAATAGAGGGGAGTGACGAGTTATGGAGTTGGGGCAATAGTGTGAATTAAGAAAACTAATGGTTAATGAGGTAATTGGGAAGAATTATGTAGAAAACCCTAAGAATATATTTGGAGTAAGAGGAAATTAGCCTAGTTTTATCAGTACGTGAAAGTTGAGACAAGAGGAAAAAATGAGAGAAAGAGAAAAAGCTAAGATTTCAAATAGGGAAGTCATATAAGTTGCCTGATTCATCCTCAATTTCTAGAAATCTAAGGTAAGGCGTAACACCTTAAACCCCGCATACAATTTGATACGGAATTTAATTAAACAAAATACAACCATTCAGGGTGTCACGCACAATCAAATATAGCCTGCTCTGTAACACATGTTATAACATGACAATTTAGAACCTGTCATCGCATACTCACCTTCACTTAGAGTATCATCACAACAAAATCATTATTAAATCAAATAAACACAATATTGAAACTCATGACATTTATTCTCATAAACCTCAACCTTCATAACACAACAAAAAAAAGTTATGTTATTCAACTCAAAATAACTTTGAGATATCAACAAAACATAAATAGTAACAAAATAAAACAAGTGAAAGCAAATATTCTCAGCCCGATGTTACATGATCAGAGCAAGACCCTACTAATAAAATGACAAACTAATGGAAGCCACTCTAAGAGTTATCTTCCACTTACTTCAACAATGCTACTCCTGAGTATATAAATGATGCCCATGTGTCGCATCCTGCGAAAAATCAACCGGCGAAGCTCGAATAAAAACACACACAGAGCCGCCACTGCGCGTTATTTATCCCAAGATAGGGAAAGGAAACGCTCAGAGAAACCTGGAAAGAACATGGTCTCGCGACCAGAGAGAAAGGGTAAGGGAGTCGGTTACGCAAGGGGAAGGTATTAGCACCCCTCACGTCCGTCGTACTCGACGGGATCCACGTCCTAGAATAAAGAAAAGGTTGCTAAACATCACACACACACAGGGAACGCAGGTGGGGTTAGGAGAAACGGGCTCGATAAGGTATCGCACCTTATGCCTACATATCTTGTCTGGAACAAGAATCAGAGCCACTGTAGTTCGGCTTACGCACGCCAAACAACACAAAACATACAAACAAGCAAGGGTGGCAAACATGGAGCCCGGCAACCACTGGATGGAATTACGTCAGCATCCGAACCAAAACACGCATAGAACGGCAAATGTGGAGCCCGACAGCCAATCACTGGGCTTACGTCGACATCCGAACCAAAACACAATCAGATAACAAACAAACACACGCAAAAAAGAAAAAGGTTGCCCGGAGTGGTCTCGCACGACCACCTGCCTACATACCTCGTCTGGAACGAGGATCAGGGCGATGTAGTTCCCCTGAAAGGGACTGAATTGCTAACCAGAAACCGGGGAAAGACACACTACTAGGGAGCTGGACTCGAGCCTAGTGTTGTCATGCATCGTTACCCTAAGTTCGGTTTTCTATCCTACTTGCATAAGCAAACTACTCCTATCCAGGAAAGAAGCAAGCACACAAGCATACAGAATAATAAGCATACATCAAATGAGAACAAGCATCTCAAACAGATATCCACATAGCACGCACTATAGCCAAACAAGGGGCTCAATCAATAGGTTTGACTGCCGAAGCGAGTCGTCTGTACGGGCTGGGTTTGCTCTTAACCTTGCCATTACGAGGCTAAGGTGAAGCAGATGAAAGGATGAAGTGAGGATCAGACCTCACAGCTCTTATCCCTAACCAGGGAGAGCTTCTGACAAATGAGCATGGGTCCAGAATGGGGGAACCCTTCTATACTCAGAGACTCTGACACAATGTGCACTGCACGGATCTTGGGCTTGTAATCTCAATGCTACAACCATGTAATGGGAGCAAGGAGAAGACTCACAGAATAGTGGGGGTAGACTGCATACCCCTACCTTCCACCAATTGCCTTATTTAAAGGACTTTCACCTGCTTAGGCACAAAATTAAACAATCACAATCATCGCCTCTTAAGGAGGACTTCAGACATTTATTTGCCCGGCCCGGTAACAGCCGGGTCTCCAGACTACATGAAGTTAGGAAGTTATACCTCAATGCAAGTTGCTTAAGCAAAGCAAAGCAAAAGTTCACAAGGAACTGAGCAACTAAAAGTACCTGGAAACAGTCAAACACAGTTAGTATTCAGACAGACAAAACTAAACAGCAAGTATCAACCAATTAATCTATACAGATCAATGCACAACAAAGCAAGCTCAAAGCTTAATCCCAAACTTCACAACCTACAAAACAATGTTATGTTAGTGTACAAACATCAAACAACATCAATTGCATTTAACTTGATTCATTCTCCATGTGCATTATGCTTTTGATCCTGAAAAATCAAGCAAATATTAGCAACAAGACCACTAGGCTAAGCCTAGGGTCCAAAGGCAAGAAAAAATCCTAAACAGCAAGGTATCTCTAACCAAACTCAAGCTAAAGTCAAACAAGAGTCAACACAATTAGTCTCATGTTTATATCATTCATCATGTTCATTTTAAGCACAAAACAAGGCAAACTAGTTCAAATGAAGCACCAAACATGCAAACAGAACTATTGCATTCAAATCCACATCAAAACACTTCCAAAAATTCTCAAATAAATTACACCTAAGCAGGACCTAATCCAGGTATGGCACACCAAATTTCAGCTTAATTGGGCAAAGGGAACCATGTCAATGAAAATCAACAAAAACAGACACAACTATATGCTCCAAATCACAACATCAACACATGCTTCCACTTCAAAAATTCATAACTCAATGAAAACAGTAAAGAAATGAGTGAGACCAAAACAGGGATGTCACATCATGTGTCTATAACTATCATACAAAATTTCATGATCATTCAATACCATATGAGCATTTCACATTGATTCTACCAACCTATGTCACATGAACTTGTAAATTCAACCACCAGAGATGAAAAATCACAATCAAATTGAAAATGCAATGGAAAATTCCACAAAAATTCACATAGCATCTTAACATGTTAATGAACACCCCTGCAAAATTTCACATCATTCTAACAAGCCTAAGCCATTCAAATAAATCCAGCAAGTTGACATAATGAGGTGTGACACAAATTGTCACACCTAAGTTCCAAAATTCATAACTCAATGACCAAGAATCAAAAATTCATGAAATTTACATGCAAATAAACATTGATCAGTCCACAATCATCACAAAATTTTTCAAGAATTTATTTCACACTATGAGCATTTCACATTGGATTTGGTAGAATGTATCAAAAATGAGTACATGTGAAACAAGCCTAGGTCAAACAAAATTCCTACCATGCACAACTTTCAAAAATGAGTCAAATAAATCCTACAGTCAACAACAAAGTCAACACAAAAATTTCCACATTTTTCTGATTTTTTATGATTTTTGGTGAATTTTCTAAGGTGTTATGAATTTTTTATGAATTAATTAAATTAAATGAAATTCACAATGGCACAATTGTAAATAAGTTAAGGCGGGGGCGGTAAACGTCCAATTCAAAAATTCAAATGGAATTCTGGATCAAACAAGCATTCATCATCGTTTTCACTCAACAATTTACCAGAACACTCAAGAACATGCAATTTTCAAATCATCACCAAAACGCGCAAATGAGTACTCGTTAGAACCGTATGAACATGCACAATCGAAATACGAACTCGAATTAACCTAACAGTTGCTATATCACACGAATCGATCATGTTAGGGTTTTGGATCGAAACTTCAAACCTAGATTTCTCAGCCTACAGTTCATCATTTGCAAATCTAAAAGCATCACGATGCTCTACACAGCATGACCTATAGAACGCACATAAGCATTAAGCGAATCATGATGATCGAATTTTGAGGCACCTGTTATGGCAGTGATGCTATTGATGACCTTTACGCGATTCAGCTCCAAACAGTTGCACTATATGCTCGAGGAAATGAGATGCAAAGCCTAGATTCCACTGATTTCATTCCTAGTGCTTGAATTCTTCAATTCACCATGGATGCTCCATATGAGACAGTCACGATTCAATGCTCTTTTTCCTTCAATCTCCAAAAACAGTTGATGATAATGATTAGAGGAAGTGGCAGCAAAAGGAATCTCGAAAATTGATCAAGATTTGATGAAGCTTGATGAAGTTGAAGGTTTTGGTGTTCTTGAGGATTTGAGAGAATTTGGAAAGTTTGAGATCCAATTTTGGGGAATGTGATTTTCTGTTATGATTAGAATGAGATTAAGATTATATATGTGTGCTTAAACCATGATTAACCATGCTAATTAACCAAATTGCATTTGTTAGTGAAAATGGTTAATTTCAAGTAAGGGCAAAATTGGAATTTCACATGCCAGCTCATTGCCACCTCCTTGACAGCTCACACAACTTTCAAATGCCATGTGTGGGCTGTTGCCACTTGTTTCACCTTCATTGGATATGCCATTCTCATTTTCACTATGTAATTGCACTTTGTCCAATTTTTGCACTTTCATTCTACAAGTCAAATTCCAAACCACAAGCCTTAGCCATGAAATGATGATTCCAACAGGTTTCAAATGCCATTTATGAGGTGTAGCAAAAATCCCCACTCAAAAATTCCAATTATTTCACAAGTTGGACAATTTTGCCCTTGGTCCATTTTAACTGTCCAGTTGAAAATTGACTTTTTGCATTGACCACTTTTGATAAAATCCAATTATGCACCATGAAAGTACATGTCAAATGGAGTTTGTGCATATAAAGAACTTGCAATTTGGACAAACCATGTGGAAATTATGGCCTCCTGATTATGGGTCATTTTTGAATTTCCCTGAGCCATAATTTTCCAACCATACATGGGATTTTCAAGTTCTTGGTCTTTTTGGAAAGGTGAGAACAAGATCTACAACTTTCATGTTGAACAATTTTTCATTTGAAGCTTCCTTGGACACGTGGTTTTGAGGTCAAAAACTTTCCATTTTTGGAAACTTCAATTACAAGTCACTTTCTATTTTTGGCAGTTTTTGTCCTGACTTGATTTTCTTCATTTTTAAGCTTTGAGATGTCAAATAACACTTGTTCCAACATGAATGAAGTGTATCCAACTCATTTCCACCTCCAAATCCATCAGATCATGTACAGTTGACCACAGTTGACTTTTCATCTGATAGATGAATCTGGCAATGCATAGATCAATCTGAACTCCCATCTTCAACTGAAATGGCTCAAGGGTGAAACCCTAGCCTCAATAAGCTCAAAATAACCAAAGAATGAACCCCATATCCATCATAGACCCCATCTCCTGATTATGCCCTGATTGGCCCAATGCAACTGATTAGGGTTGACCAGTGGTCAAAACCCTAATCTCAAGGAATCTTCTTCAATCTTCTGATGACATCCAATGATGATGATGATGTATCATTGCAATCAAGATGAAGACCAATATCCATTGAGAACCATGAAACCCTAATTCACAGCCCAATCCTCAGATGATCAATGATCAATCCAATGAAACCCTAGGCTTGCACTTTGACTTCCTCATCTTCTGTTCCAGACTTGGGAAGATAGCTTGCACAATGTAACCACATGATATGCAATATGTTATGCCTAATGACCTAAAATGATATGCAACATGTTAATGCTAGTCCCAAGAGAGGAGGGCAAATTTTGAGGTGTTACACCATGCAAAGGCAACATTCAAACAGAATGGGTGAGAATACACTTCAATAATTAATAGTGAAAACAAGTGAGAGTAGATTATCACATAACACCAACATACACATTAATCAATTAACACCAACATATTAAGTATTCTCATCCAATAACACATCAACAATAATCAATATAAATGTAACACTTATGCAATGTACATCAGCACGACTCGTTATGCATGTGGTACCAAATATGAACACTCAGGTTCATTTCTCTCCCTGATCCCCACCATAAGATTAGATTCTCTCTTGGAACCGGAGCACACCAAATAAATACCATCACCATAGGTAGCACTTCACTAATCCCCTATAATAGGAATTAGCTACTTGCACCTGATCTATCACCATAGGATCGAGGCTCACCAAAAAAACCGAAGTTCCAACAACATGAATACATGGACTCTCAGCAGTAGCAACAACACATACACACTGGCCCCTCTTCTAACCGTGTATGCCACCAACAACATAATCAACATAAACATAGCATATGTATAATTAAATATGCATCATCTTTAATAATCACCATAATTATTTATGCTCAATAATTCATTATAGACACATATAAGCATCTTCCACACAATGTTATTATAACCACACCATTATTGCAACATCATCGATATCTAACACTTATATTGCTAACCAATTGTAATTAACATTCTCAACATCATAACATCATCACAAGATAAAATAAAACATTACGCACAAACCTCATCAACGATTCATGTTATCATGATATAATTAGTGGATGAAACTAATTCAATTTAATGGTAAATTTCATTAGCTTTCCAACACTTCGAACCGCGTCTCAATCCGAGTCCCGAAACTTAAGTTATGACAATTTGAGTCGCAAACAACAACTTTGTGATGTCATGCTCTCCCGGCGAGCTAGGGGCGAGACAAGTCAATAGAGAAATACCCTATGCTCTCCTAGCGAAGATCCAACGATACTGTCTCGCCTGGGGCTCACTCGACGAAGCTGACAGAACCCAGAAACGTGATTATGCACTATAGAACCTCCAAAACCTTCCCAAATTTGATCTCAAACATCCCCAAACATTCAGAAACTTATAACACACGAATATCACACAAAAACATGTTAATTCCTATTAATATAACGTGTTATTGCACTGATTTAACTCAAAAAAACTAGAATTGTTCATACTTTAAAAATCTCAATCTCGTAATAAAACTCATATTTATGAATACATAACATACCAACAATTACCCCAAATAAAGTACACTAATTTTCTAGTAATCATAGCATAAAAACAAAACTGAAATCATATTATTCATCACATTCCTTATAACTCAAAGGAAGAACAAGCTCTATGGGAGGTTAAGGGTACCTTTACTCTATCCTTCATGCTTTAACATCCATTAGAGAAGCATATCTCCCCTCTTGCCTTGATTTCCCTAGCAAGCAATGAAATTATCCCTTGAATTCTACTCCTTCTACCTCTAGCCAACTTTGCCTCATCCTCTTTTGTTTTCAAATTCTACATACTGTAAAAATTATCCTGAAACCTATGTTTATCTCATAAACTTATACTTAGGGTTAAACTTCTCAATTTTATGAACTTGACCCAACTTAAAATACTTCTTATTCCTTCCCCCACTAATTTTCCTAGATTCTCATATTTGGCTCAATCACTCTATTTTTCTTATTTTTATTAAATAATATAGCAAAACTGTTATTTTAGTTAATAAAAATAATTCTAAATTATTCTATACACCCGTTACTATTTTACTGTGCCCTTGACTTAAGGACTCACACCCCCATAAACATTCAAATAAATAAATAATTTAGCAAATAGACATAATTAATCGGTAGAATATGGTAAAATATCTTATACGAAAAATGGGGTGTTACAACTCTTCCTCACTTAAGAAATTTCCGTCATAAAAAACTACCTGAGAAAAACTTAGTCATATATGACTCTCTCATCTTCTCCTCACGCTCCTAGGTCATGCTTCCACCAGCTGGTCCTCCCCAAACTACCTTCGCCAAGGTAATCTATTTACCCTGCAACTGCTTCACATCTTGATCCTCTACCCGTATGGGTGATGCCTCCATAATCAGGTTATCTTTCACCTACACATCATCCATTTGGATCACATGAGACAGATACGAAATGTATATCCTCAATTGAGACACATGAAACACATCATTGAATAATCATAGTATGTTGGATTCTAAGATCTTGGGTTTTTACATAATCAAAATTGGAGGTCCAGGAGGCCACTAAAAGTGAAATTCGTAATTTTGTGTTGTAAGTCTATGCATCCTCACTTAGTGAGAGAGGGTCTCACTCATCGAGATGTAACACCCGAGGCCTAAGAGGGCAAAAAGTGGATGTAACACTCGGGGGTCAAAGAGGGCGGAGAGTGGTCGCTGAATTCACATCGGAATGAGAAGGATCATGAGGCTATGCATGGAAGGGACTGTTTGGTTGAAGCAATTCTTATAAGGATTGATTGGTACTAACTATACCAACAAGATGCATCTCCTTTTTGGTATCCTAAAAAATAAGAACTTCATAGTTAAACATTCTTGACTTGGAGTAGTATTTGGATGAGTGATCTTCTATAAAGTTTCCCGGAAAGTGTGTGAGTAAGGAAAAAAGCATGCTGAAAAGACATGTGTTGGTTTGTGGGGTTAGTCGGTAATCCTGAAAGAAATATGGGGTGTTACAAATGGTATCATAGAAGACCTCTCCCATTATGATATGGTTCAGGGATAAACCAAGCGGAAGTTAGTAGGCATGTAACACTCAAGGCCTGAGAGGGCGAAGAGTGGATGTAACACTCGAGGCCGAAGAGGAAGGAGAGTGGTCGTCGAATTTACATCGGAATGAGAGGGATCCTAAGTATGTTTATGGATGGGACAACATGGTTGAAGGAATGCTTATAAGTATTGATTGGTACTACCTATACCAACAAAATGTATCTTTTTTTCGGTAGCCTAAAAAATAAGAACTTCATAGTTAAGTGTGCTTGACTTGGAGTAGTATTTGGATGGATGACATTCTGGGAAATTTCTCAGAAAGCGTGTGAGTGAGGACAAAGCATGCTGAAAAGACACATGTTGATTTAGGAGGTCAGTCGATAATCATGAAAGCAGACTGGGGCATTACACGAGACATTGTTTAGTGTTGCTCTGCAAATCGTCGCTTAGTGAAGGAAATCCTCACCTGGAAACATTGACAACACAATGTTGTTTGAAAATGTCGTAACTTAAGTTTCATAACTCATATTAAGACGTGGTTCAAAGTGTTGGAAAGATAAAGCATTAAATTTTGATTTGTAGGTCCAATTGACGTATTGTTGAAGAATTAGAAAGTTAACACTCATTATTGCATCATGGAAGTGCTTGATGAGATAGTTAAGAGGTAGTCATGTGCCTACTGTAGGGATGTTTGCACTTACATGTGTGATAGGTTAGCGAATCGTTATGGTTATACGATGATGTGTTGTTGTTTTGGTGAAGTAACATGAATAAAGGCTTATGAAGTTACATTTGTTGTGTGGTTTCTATTTGTTGTTGTCTATTGATGTTATAACGTTAATTAATTATTGTGCATGATGAATGATGTGGTGCATAAATGGTGAGATGTGTATGGTGAATATTTTGGTAATAATACACATTGTTGAGAGTCATGCATCATGGTATATGAACTTCGGTCCAGTTTTGTGTGCTCTGGTCCGGTGGTCGTAACAAATTTGGTATGCTCTAGTCCTATTGTGGGGATCGGGAGCGAGTAGTCGGTTCTATATGGGAACTTGTGAAGAATTACATATGGTAATGGTAAAAATTTGGTGTGCTCTTGTCCTATGGTGGGGATAGGGAGCGAGATGAACCCGAGTGTTCATGAATGGTATTGTATGCATAATGAGTCAGATTTGGAGTACATTTACATACATAATGGCATACGTAGTTGATTTTTTCATGATGTCATTTGATTGGTTGAGAATGCCTACATGTTTTCATGATTTGGGTGTGATAATATGTTGTTGATGGTTGTGTAATGAATGTGTACTTTTGTGTATTCTCTACCTTAGTATTCTTTACACTGTTTATATTGGTTTGTTATTTTTCACCCCTTTTGCTTTCATGTTGTCCATCATGGACATCTTTCAAATACTCATGAGTAGAGTTGTTTCAGTAAGTGGAAGTTATCTCATGGAGTTACTTCGTTTAGATTCATCATTGTTTAGAAGTCTTGCTCTGGTCCTGTAACATTGGGGGTTGTGAATGTTTATTTGCTTATTAAGACTTGTTGAATTTTAATTGTTTATTCATTTATATTGAATTTGTTCAAGAGTTGAATATGACAACTCTTTATTTTGAAAACAATCTATTATGATTTGAAGACTGAGACTAAAAGTCTAAGTTGCAATGTTTTATCATTTGAAAGAATCGATATCGCTGCAATGATACCCTAAGTGAAGGTGAGCGTGTGATGACAGGTTTTGTATGACATTAATATTAGAGGATTTTTCGTTGGTGACACCATAGATTGTAAAGCTTAATATATAAGTTTTGGGGTGGGGTATTATAGAAATAGGGTCTTCTGGAACAGGAATACATGCTGCAACATTGTCATGATGTAAGATGAAGTTATTACCACATAGATAATCAACATAGCTCTTCACCACTTCAATCTGACGAGCCAAACGTCCTTCTGAAGCTTGAATCTCTTCATTCATCTTCTCCCGGTTGTCCTAATTTTTTTTTTGGCAAGTGCATCAACGTATCCCATGATACGATCTCCCATATATGATTATCTGCAAGAAGTATCTAGAGCACTGATGACACTCTGTCATTGCATGTTTTTTATCGAATAAACAAATAAAAACAAATCGAAGATAATCAAATTTGATAAATAATGGCCAAAGAATGGAGCAAAAATGACCAAGTATGAAGAATTGAGGACTTAGCAAATTTGGCTGAAAAAGAAGCAAAAATAAGAAAGCCACTAGAATAATTACATGCTACATCGCCCGCTATCGCATGCATGATAGAAAAGAAGAAAAATGGTATTGCACACCATCGTGTGCGCGGAAGAGCGGCCAATGCAACATCACGCATGATGCAGTCTATTACGTGCGTGATGGGCCTTTTTCTGCGAAATTTCTGATGCATTATGGTAGGATTTGATGGCTATAAAAAAGCAGACTTTCTAATTTTTTAGGGGTTCTACGATTGGAGATTAGAGACTATGATTTACAATACCGAAAGTGAGTTTTGAAGTGCATTTGAAGCCATTGGAGTCCATTTCTTCAATGACTTCTTATGCAACCTTATTCTTATCAATTGTCATTGTAATTTTATCAGTATGAGTAACTAAACACTTTTAGGTTAGGTTTTGTATGATGAACCTGTTTCGAACCTGTTGGAACATGTGTTTAATTTGATGTTGCCTGAATTATCTTAGTTATATTTCTATTTAATTGTTTCTTTTACTTAAAGCGTATTATTTGAGATACTAGGTTAATGTGATTTTGAACATCTAGGGAATATTAACCCTTAGCCTATGCGTCTGATCTAGGGTAATTATTATACTTACGCCAGTTGAATAGGGATAAGAGACCTTGAGTAGTGGCCTTAGAGCTAATGTACTGTATCATCATCTGATTTCACTTACGCCAGTTGAATAGGGGTAGGAGACCTCTAGTAGGAATCAGTGAGATATACACCAAGGGATTAGGTATAATGTTCTTGTTAACTCATCGTGGAAATATAACGACGCTTAATTTATGTAATGCATTAGACATAAACAAGGGAAAAATATGGGATTCTAGGCAAAACCTGACCACTTTGTTTAAAATATCGGAACACTTCTTTTATTTTCAACTACAAACTTGAACCCCCCCCCCCCTAATTGTTACTTTTTATACTTGTACAAATATTACTTTGTTAAATAGTAATCCTTGTGGATTCGATACTCTTTTTATTATTACGACTCTATCGCTACACTTGCCGAAAAGTCATCAAGTTTTTGGCTTCATTGTCGGGGACTATTGATAATTTCAACAAGGCAACGCTTGTGCAACGTTTTGCTTATTTAGTTTTTGTTTTTATTTTTATTTTCTTGTAATTTTTTAATTACAGTGATATTGAGGTATTTCTTATTTGTGTATGCACAACTCAGATCAGAATTGACACCGCTTGATCCCGAAATTGAAAGAACTGCATGTGCCATCAGGAGAGCGGTTAGAGAAAAGACTTTAACTCAAAGGACGTTAGTAGAAGACAATTCAATGTTTTCCTAGGACTCCAAAGAGAAAATCGTCATGGAAGACGTATCATCACCACCCACTAGGGGTTACTGCAAAATGAATGATGAAGGACACACTTCTAGAGGGTTTGTACCGGTTAACCCCGCTAACTTTGACACAAAAAATTATATGATTTCAAGTTTGAGAGACAATTTGTTCGACGAAAATGCAATCCGAGACCCGTGGGAGCACCTTGCTCGCTTCTACGAAACAACCTTAATGTGCAGGCTCGTTGATGTCACTGAAGACCAAGTCAAGCCGAGGTTATTTAGTGTCTCGCTAATTGGAAGAGCTAAAGATTGGTTGTTTTGCCTTCCAAATGGAACTATACGGACATGGAAAGAGGTGGAGGACAAATTCTTTGAGAGAGTTTTTAACACCATTCAATTTGCTAAACAAAGAGCTGAAATCACCAACTTTGAGCAGCAAGAAATTGAATTATTGTATGAGTCATAGAAAAGGTTTAAACTTTTATTATGTAGGTGCCTAAATCATAACATGAATAAATGGGAGAAAATGCAGAATTTTATTAAATATCTCAAGGATCAAACACGCATGCTTCTAGATGCTTCGGCGGGAGGCACGATCAGAACCATGACAGAACTACATGTTAAAGACTTGATTGAAAATATGTGCTTAAATAAATATCGTTCAAAGAGTGGAAGATTAGTGAAAACTGAAACTGCAGGCACACCGAAAGGTATGTTAGCTATTAATACTCATACTGCACTTTTAGCTCAAATTTAATTATTGAATAAAAATATAGCTAAAAGCATCTTGAGTCAAGCTAACGTGAGTCAGGTACAGACACTAAAATGTGATTTCTATGGAGAGGGACATGCAAATGGAATATTTTGTTTGGAAGGGTCAAGTGAAGAAGCTCAATTTGCAAATTTACATAAATATAATCCATATATTAACACCTATAATCTCTGATGGAAGGATCACCCAAACTTCAGATGGAGAAATAATCTGAATACAAGTGTTAATTAGGGTGTTCGGCATAATCAACAGGATCCAACCCTAAGGAAACCGTCATCCCTTGAGGAGACCCTTAACAAATTCATGTAGGCCACTTAGATCACTTTTGAACAGGTAAATAAACAGCATGAAACAATGAGTAAGAACCATGATGCATCTATAAAAAATTTGGAGATGCAAATTGGTCAGCTATTTTGGTAAATATTCGTTTTACCTAGTTCTAGTGGAGGATTTACAAGTAACAAATGTGGATAATCCTAAAAATGAGACTTGTAAGGCTTTAGAAGCAGGTTTTAAGGTAATCACCAACATAGGTGAGGATGAAGTAGTCAAAGAGGTATTGATTGAAGAGGAAGAAGTATGGTCTGAAAAAGAGGAGAGTGAAAACCAGAGTGACTAAGATGAGAAGGGGGTCTCCATTGAGCAATTGATATACAAAATTACGCTTGGAGAAGGACTAAAAAAACAAATTCTTAACGACTCTAACCCAGATCTACCCGATTATGTAAAACCACCATATCCATTCATTAAGAAGAAACCACTACTGGGAGATGAGGCAGGATTGTTTATCAGGTTTAAAGAGATGTCAACCAAGCTCCAGGTAAGTATTTCTTTTCATGAAGTTTTAGAGCTAATGCCAAAATTTGATAAATTTTTGAAGGGGTTATTAACTGGTGCATAATAGAAGTTGGATAAAGAGCAAGTAAATATGACTGAGAAATATGATATGGCATTGCTCCAAACAATACCAATAAAGCTGAAGGATCAAGGTAAGTTTACCATCTCTTGCATTATTGGTGGGGTAGATTTCCCACATGCTCTATGTGATTTAGGGTTGAGTATCAATTTAATTCCTCTTAATAAGGTGAAAGAATTAAATTTGACAGAGATTATACCTAGTAATATAACTCACACCTTAGCTGATTTATCTGTTACCCATTCTTATGGTGTTTTACAAGATGTGTTAGCACATGTCGATGGTCTATTTTTTCCTGTATATTTTGTGGTAGTAGATATGAAGGGAGACACGGGCAGTTCAGTTATTATCGGATGCCCATTATTGGCGACCGGGAAAGCATTAATATATTTGAAAATAGGCGGACATAGCTTGAAGTTTAATAATGAAAAAATGGTGTTTAATGCTTATGAATGGACACCATATGCAGATGACCTGGAAACATGCTACCAGATTGAAAACAAAGCTATCAAGGACGACAAAGGAAGGAATAAAGGACAATTATCCAGCGTGAGTGTATCCCTTGCGCCTAATGTGCCTTAGTCATGGACCGTAAAGCTAATGACGGTAAATAAGCGATGGGTGGAAGGCAACCCATCAGTAAGTGTGTTTTTAAATTTTTTATTTTATTTAATTAAAACATGTCGATTTTTGTATGTTATCTGGAAAGAAAAGAACACAGGTGAAATAAAGTAGAGAAGATACAAGTGAAAGGAAAAGAAGAATGAAAAAAAGGAAAGTCCCTGGAAAAATCATACAACTTATCACCCACGTGACATGGCTATATCGCACGCACAATGGCTTCATAACACGCGCGATAGAGACGTTGGACAATCTAGGATCCGTAAGTATCGCATGCGAGAAAGAATGATGTGCGCGATAGAGACGTTGACAGAGAGAAGTTGGAAGAACCGTTAGCATCACATGTGTGATGGACGCATGACACGCGCGATAAGAATGAAAATTTTCTTTAAATAGAGATTTTCAAATCTCTTTTCCTCATAACCTTTTCTCTAATCTCTCTTAACCCCAAATCTCTTCTAATCACCATATTTTACTTAATATTTGTAGTTGTTATTTTTGTGTGATGTTGCATGCATAATGGCTTCAATAAGAGGAAGAGTTAAAAAAGGTTCACCATCACGTGCTACTCCCGCACCAAATGGTCTAACTTTTCCAAATAAGAAGTTTCTTTCTGGAGTAAATGCAGAAAAGTATTTAAAGTTGGTTGACTACCATATCATGAGAGAAAGAGCTTTTGCATGCGATGACCTGAGAGGCTTCGATAAGTGGTGGAAATGTTGCAACAATGACAATGGGTAAGTTTTAATGATTTAATTCATAAAAGCAACAAAACCATTGGCCTCAAGTTTTATGTAAATGTTGTTTTTAGTGATGTGGGCTCTTATACTTCATATGTGGGAGGTAAGTACATCGACTACTCTACTAGTGTTATTAATTTTATTTTGAATCTTCAACCTTCTCCCATCTATGCTCTTAGGACATATAGAAATGATCATCATGTTATGAATGAAACCATGGCCCAAGAAATGCTTGATGCTTTCTATAGACCTGGGGATGAATGGGTGATTGAGAGTGGCTTAGCGTTGCGTCTTAGAACCAGTTAATTTTGCAAATCCCTAGGGCATGAGCCTCATTCTTTTTTCAAACTCTAGAAGTCACTTCTAATCAGTCATAATTTATTATGAAGCGGTGCTTAGGACTTTTGGATCCTCTAAGGGGTGAGCCTATTAATGTAGGGTACTTAATTTTTTAAAATATTTAAAATATGGCTAACACTGCATAACAAACTTGTGGGCATTTGCGTGTTATTAATGAATTGTACAGGAGAGTCGGATTACCCACCTACCCAGATGACGAGATGGTAGGTGCAAAAGCACCTATCAAAGCTTCAGCAATTATGAGGCTTCAAAATAATCATCCAACATGAGCAGCTCAACAAAATCAAGAGGATAACCAAGCAGGAAACGAAGAAGAATTCTACCAACCTCAGGTGCAGCAGTCGGCGACGCAAGTTCAAGAAAATCAACAGGCATCAGAATTTCAGAGAATGATGGAAGCTCATGCAGTGGGAGTAACAAGGTGTATAATAGAAGTTTCACCCACCTTATATATTGAACCCCCAAGGTTCGCACCAGTATTCAGATACTTCGACAACCAACAAGAAGACCACAAGCATGCCCAAAGTTTAAGATCACGCTTTGCAAGCGCCGAAGAAATGGATAATTATTTTAGAAATCAAGATCAAGAACAAGAAAGAAGAAGAGAGCACGTGAGAGTATAATGGACCTGACAAAATAATGATTTCAACAACGCCATGAATGACATGCATGATCTTTTCCGTAGTGATAACATGTCAAAAACACATGTAGCAAGTTATAAATTCCTAGAAGTTTTTTTTTCTAATGTATGCCCAACAAAGAGTAATAGCACTTATAATTACTTTTCCCCATTGTATGATTTTAATCATGTTTGTCTTTGATGAATGATTTTTCTACTGTTCTTTCTTTCAGATTTACAAAAATTGCAACTTTAGCATTGAAGAGATGAACTAAAAGCACCATAAGATGAAACTTGATCGTCAGGAAAATGACTTACAAATTGAAAACAAATGATGAAAAAGGAATCAACAGACTTGCACTCAATCTTCAGATACTTAAACTAGTAAGATTTGAGTAAAATAACTTCCATTGTTTACTATTCCCTTCACTAAGTGTATCCTTGCATTATTGCTTTATCATGTTTGAACTATTTCTAATTTAATTTGTCTGGTTTGATTACACACTTACACAATTGTTTGATATGAACTATGATCTTTTTTTTTTAAAACTACCATGTAGTAATAGGTAAAGTCCTTTGCTAACCATTTTAAGCTTTGCCCTTCTTTTGTTGACTTAGCCTTATTCATTAGCCACATGACTTGAAAGATTACATCTTTTCATCCTCTCTTTGGAGTTAGGTAGAAATTTTTAGTTCTAAATTTGTATGAAAAAGAATAAGTTTGGGGTTGCTCTTGGAAGTGAGAAATGTTTGAGATTGGGGTGACACCATAGATTATCGTGTAAAGCTTAATATATAAGTTTTGGGGTTAGGGTATTATAGTAACAGGGTCTTCTAGAACAAGAATACTTGTTGCAACATTGTCGTGATGCAAGGTGAAGTTATTACCACCTAAATAATCAACATAGCTCTTCATCACTTCAATCTGACGAGCCAAACGTCCTCCTGAAGCTTGAATCTCTTCATTCATCTTCTCCCGGTTGTCCTAAAACAATTTGGTAAGTGCATCAATGTATGTCATGATAGATCCTCCCTGATATGATTATCTACAAGAAGCATCTTGAGCACTAATGGCACTCTGTCATTGCATGTTATTATCGAAGAGACAAAGGAAAACAAATCGTAGATGATCAAATTTGATAAATAATGGCCAAAGAATGGAGCAAAAATGACCAAGTATGAAGAATTGAGGACTTAGAAAATTTGGATGAAAAGAAGCAAAAGCGAGCAAGCCACTAGAATAATTACACGCTACATCGCCCGATATTGCAAGCATGATAGAAAAGAAGAAAAGTGGTATTAAACGCCATCACGCGCGCAGAAGAGTGGCCAATGAAACATCATGCGTGATGCAATCTATTACGCGCGTGATGGCTATAAAAAAGCAGACTTTCTACTTTTTTAGGGGTTCTACGATTGGAGATTAGAGAATGTGATTTACAACACTGAAAATGAGTTTTCAAGCGCATTTAAATCCATTGGAGGCCATTTCTTCAATGAATTCTTATGCAACCTTATTCTTATCAATTGGCATTGTAATTTTATGAGTATGAGTAACTAAACACTTTTAGGTTAGGTTTTGTATGATGAACATGTTTCGAACCTGTTGGAACATGTGTTTAATTTGATGTTGCCTGAATGATCTTAGTTATATTTCTATTTAATTGTTTCTTTTACTTAAAGCGTATTATTTGAGATACTATGTTAATGTGATTATGAACGTCTAGGGAATACTAACCCTTAGCCTATGCGTCTGATCTAGGGTAATTATTGTACTTACGCTAGTTGAATAGGGAATAGAGACCTTGAGTAGTGGTCTTAGAGTTAGCGTACTGTATCATCGCCTGATTTCACTTACGCCAGTTGAATAGGGGTAGGAGACCTCTAGTAGGAATCAGTGAGATATACACCAAGGGATTAGGTATAATGGTCTTGTTAACTCGTCGTGGAAATATAACGACGCTTGATTTATGTAATACATTAGACATCAACAGGGGAGAAATATGGGATTCTAGGCAAAACCTGACCACTTTCTCTAAATTGTCGAAACACTTCTTTTATTTTCAACTGCAAACTTGAACCCCCCTAATTGTTACTTTTTATACTTGCACAAATATTTCTTTGTTAAATAGTAATCCCTATGGATTTGATACTCTTTTTATTATTGCGACTTTATCGCTACACTTGCCAAAAAGTCATCAAGTTTTTGGCTTCATTGTCGGGGACTATTGATAATTTCAACAAGGCAACGCTTGTGCAACGTTTTGCTTATTTAGTTTTTATTTTTATTTTGTTTTCTCGTAATTTTTTAATTACAGTGCTACTGAGGTATTTCTTATTTGTCTATGTGCAGCTCAGATCAGAATTGACACCGCTTGATCCCGAAATTGAAAGGACTGCATGTGCCATCAGGCGAGCAGTTAGAGAAGAGACTTTAACTTAAAGGACGTTAGTAGAAGACAATTCAATGATTTCCTAGGACTCCAAAGAGAAAATCATCATGGAAGACGTACGATCACCACCCACTATGAGGGACTACTACAAAATGATTGATGGAGGATATACTTCTAGAGGGTTTGTACCGGTAAACCCCGCTAACTTTGACACAAAAAGTTATATGATTTCAAGTTAGAGACAATTTGTTTGACGAAAACGCAATCCGAGACCCGTGGGAGCACCTTGCTCGCTTCTACGAAACAACCTCAATGTGCAGGCTAACTGATGTCACTGAAGACCAAGTCAAGCCAAGGCTATTTAGTTTCTCGCTAATTGGAAGAGCTAAAGATTGGTTGTTTTGCCTTCCAGATGGAACTATACGGACATGGAAAGAGGTGGAGGACAAATTCTTTGAGAGAGTTTTTAACACCATTCAATTTTCTAAACGAAGAGCTGAAATCACCAACTTTGAGCAGCAAGAAATTGAATTATTGTATGAGTCATAGAAAAGGTTTAAACTTTTATTATGTAGGTGCCTAAATCATAACATGAATAAATGGGAGAAAATGCAGAATTTTATTAAATATCTCAAGGATCAAACACGCATGCTTCTAGATGCTTCGGCGGGAGGCACGATCAGAACCATGACAGAACTACATGTTAAAGACTTGATTGAAAATATGTGCTTAAATGAATATCGTTCAAAGAGTGAAAGATTAGTGAAAACTAAAACTGCAGGCACACCAAAAGGTATGTTAGATATTGATACTCATACTGCACTTTTAGCTCAAATTGAATTATTGAATAAAAAGTTAGCTGAAAGCATCTTGAGTCAAGCTAACGTGAGTCAGGTACAAACACTAAAATGTGATTTCTACGGAGAGGGACATGCAAATGAAATATTCTATTTGGAAGGGTCAAGTGAAGAAGCTCAATTTGCAAATTTCCATAAAAAATAATCCATATACTAACACCTACAATCTCTGATGGAAGGATCACCCAAACTTCAGATGGAGAAATAATCAGAATACAAGTGCTAATTAGGGTGTTAGGCATAATCAACAGGCTCCAACCCTAAGGAAACTGTCATCCCTTAAGGAGACCCTTAACAAATTCATGTAGGCCACTTAGATCACTTTTGAATAGGTAAATAAACAACATGAAATAATGAGTAAGAACCATGATGCATCTATGAAAAATTTGGAGATGCAAACTGGTGAGCTATCTCAGTAAATATTCGTTTTACCTAGTTCTAGTGGAGGATTTACAAGGACAATCCTAAAAATGAGACATGTAAGGCTTTAGAAGCGGGTTTTAAGGTAATCACCAACATAGGTGAGGATGAAGTAGTTGAAGAGGTCTTGATTGAAGAGGAGGAAGTATGGTATGAAAAAGAGCAGAGTGAAAACCAGAGTGACTAAGCTGAGAAGGGGGTCACCATTGAGCAATTGATATACAAAACTACACTTGGATAAGGACTAAGAAACAAATTCTTAATGACTCTAACCCAGATCTACCCGATTATGTAAAACCACCATATCCATTCATTAAGAAGAAACCACTACTGGGAGATGAGGCATGGTTGTTTATCAGGTTTAAAGAGATGTTAACCAAGCTCCATGTAAGTATTTCTTTTCATAAGGTTTTGAAGCTAATGCCAAAATTTGATAAATTTATAAAGGGGTTATTAACTTGTGCACAATAGAAGCTGGATAAAGAACTGGTAAATATGACTGAGAAATGCGATATGGCATTGCTCCAAACAATACCAATAGAGCCGAAGCACGTGCTAGTGTTATTAGTTCTATTTTGAATCTTCAACCTTCTCCCGTCTATGCTCTTAGGACATATAGAAATGAACATCGTGTTATAAACGAAACCATGACCCAAGAAATGCTTGATGCTTTCTATAGACATGGGGCTAAATGGGTGATTGAGTGTGGCTTAGCGTTGCGGATTAGAACCATTTAATTTCGCCAAATCCCTATGGCATGAGCCTCATTCTTTTTGCAAACTCTTGAAGTCGCTTCTAATCAATCATAATTTATTATGAAGCGATGCTTAGGACTTTTGGCTCCTCTAAGGGGTGAGCCTATTAATGTAGGGTACTTAATTTTTGAAAATATTTAAAATATGGCTAACGCTGCATAACGAGCTTGTGGGTATTTGTGTGTTATTAATGAATTGTACAGGAGAGTCGGATTACCAACCTACCCAGATGACGAGATGATAGGTGCAAAAGAACCTATCAATGCTTCAGCAATTATGAGGCTTCAAAATAATCATCCAGCAGGAGCAGCTCAACAAGATCAAGAGAATAACCAAGCAGGAAACGAAGAAGAATTCTACCAACCTTGGGTGCAGCAGTCGGCGACGCAAGTTCAAGAAAATCAATAGGCATCAGAATTTCAGAGAATGATGGAAGCTCATGCAGTGGGAGTAACAAGGTGGATAATAGAAGTTTCACCCACCTTATATGATGAACCCCCAAGATTCGCACCAGTATTCAGATACTTCTACAACCAACAAGAAGACCACACGCATGCCCAAAGTTTAAGACAACACTTTGCAAGCGCCGAAGAAATGGATAATTATTTTAGAAATCAAGATCAAGAGCAAGAAAGAAGAAGAGAGCACATGAGAGTATAATGACTTGGAAAAATAATGATTTCAACAACACCATGAATGACATGTATGATCTTTTCCGTAGTGATAACATGTGAAAAAGACATGTAGCAAGTTTTAAATTCCTAGAAGTTTTTTTTCTCTAATGTATGCCCAACAAAGAGTAATATCACTTATAAGTACTTTTTCCCATTGTATGATTTTAATCATGTTTGTCTTTAATGAATGAGTTTTCTACTGTTGTTTCTTTAAGATTTACAAAAATTGCAACTTTAGCATTGAAGAGATGAACTAAAAGCACCATTAGATGAAAATTGATCGTCAGGAAAGTGACTTACAAATTGAAAACAAATGATGAAAAAGGAATCAACAGACTCACACTCAACCTTCGGATACCTCAACTAGTAAGATTTGAGTCAAATAACCTCCATTGTTTACTATTCCCTTCATTGAGTGTATCCTTGCATTATTGCTTTATCATGTTTGAACTATTTCTGATTCAATTTGTTTGGTTTGATTACACACTTACGCAATTGTTTGATATGAACTCTGATATTTTTTTTCAAAACTATCATGTAGTAATAGGTAAAGTCCTTTGCCAACCACTTTAAGCTTTGCCCTTCTTTTGTTGACTTAGCCTTATTCATTAGCCATATAACTTGAAAGATTACATTTTTTTCATCCTCTCTTTGGAGTTAGGTAGAAATTTTTAGTTCTAAAGTTGTATGAAAAATAATAAGTTTGGGGTTGCTCTTGGAAGTGAGCAATGTTTGAGCTTGGGGTTGGGGTACTAGAGAAAAAACTGTCAAAAATTGAAAAAAAATTGAAGTTAAAAATGACTTCTTCAATAAAATAAAATGCAAAATGAATATTAAGGACCACAACAGTGATATTTCTAGTATCGTTAACCAGGAAAAGAGTTTGTATGATAATAATAGGGGAGCTAGGTACCTAACTCCAAATGTTTAAACCTATCCCCCCCCCCCCCCCCCCCAAAAAAATGTCTTACCCGAACATAAGCCACGTTACAATCGAAAAAAGCCCTCAAATGTGTGTGTTTTGCTTTCTTTGACTAATTCCATTAGAACATGATCAAACTCAGTATAAATTGTTTTGCATGTTGATTGAGAGACTACCCTATCAATTGAGTGAGTCATGGTGAGATGAAAGACGGATTGAGTACTTGTCAAAGGTTGATGATATTTTTTGAATTTGCTGGATTACATTTGAAATTTAGAATGATGGTCAGGTAAAACAAATAAAGTTTTAAAACCCTTAAAAAATTATGTTAATTGTCATCTCACCAACAAATATCTTCTCTTAAATATTTAAATGAGTGATAATAAAATAATCTTCTAAGTTTGAAATAAACTATTTATTATACACTATTTATCTTATAGTCCATTCACAACATTAAGATTTGAACCATGTGTACACAAATAACTAGTATATAAAATGAAAACAAAAATTTAAAAACTATTAGCTAATATCTATATATATGGTTATGGACTTTATGGATAGAAGACTTCCGCAAAAGATTCTTTGATAAAAGAGACAAAATGGAAAAAACAGAGAAGTCCCTAACATTTGGGGGGTGAAAAGATAATGAGTCTAATTATAATTGTACCATGTTGGGGTCCAGAGTCCATGTAATGGCGAAGTGGGCGAGGCACGCCTCGTACAGTTAGTGTTAGTGATATTGATATGTCACATGATCCACAGTCACCACGTGCTCATTTATCTCACGCAACCTTGGACAATGACTGACACTACATACACAACTGAAAAATAGTAGAAATGGTCTGTACGATACGATGAGATTTACCTAATGTTCAAGAGGAAATCAAATCCTCGGCTGTCACGGTTTTGCCGCATTTGCAATCGTTGGATCAAGATTAAACATCTAAACTTTAATGCAGTTTTCAGTTTACTATTAAATAAAATTTTATATTTTAAATGTTTAATTTTAATTTTAGGACAGAGAATAGGCCAAATGCGTGAATGTAGAAAATATTAACCGTAAGAAAACCTGGTTATCAAGAAATATATGAAATTCTTTTGAGAATCTTCATTTATTCATACAAATTATAAAAGTCAAATATTTTATTCTATTAGATTCATAAAATGACAGCGATTACTAGTTGACTTTTTTTAATTGGAAATTTAGTTATCAACTATCAAAATAACTAATAAAATAAATTTTATTATAAATAACCGACTATTATTGAAATAAAAATAACTTATCTTTTTGAAATAAAAATCTAAAATTATCTACTTTTTTAGATTAATTTGCAAACTACTTCACTTAAAAAAACGTTAAGATGTAGGTGTCAGATCAATTGGCGTCTACCCTTAATTTGAAATAGGGGCTCTCAATTGAATTGGCTACAGTACATGGTGCTGCAAATCCAATTGGCGTCCATGTGTAAAAAATAAGAGGATGCGTCAATTGGTCTGGCGCCTTCGTGTATTGTATAATTTTTTTTGTATAAATAGAAGTGTTGTGTGATTCATTTCTCCACATCTCTTTTTAGTATATTGCAAACATGGTTCGTCTTCGTCGCCGTTATGGAAAAATGATTCATTCGAGAGACAAGCCTCTGATGGAGATGCTTTTCTGGAACATTTATCGTTTCGAGCAACTAAAAAGGGAGTTGGTTCGTTGGTTAGACGGAAACATACCTGAAGGCAAAAAAAATAGAAGTATTGAGAGACTCGATGTCGTACGTGGATGAGTGCGAGTAAAAAATGATAAGGATGTTAGGGAAGTGATGTTTGGACCAAATGATATCAGTTTGATTGTTGTAATCAGTTAGAAATATTATTTTTAAATGTTGTGGTTATCTATTTTGATATATGTTGTTTATTCACACATGTTCGATTTTAAGTGTGTTTAAGTAGGAGTGATGTTTGTTGTTAACCTTATTGTAACAAAAAGTTATTAATATATCAAAATCAAAGGTTACAAAAATTGAAAGGAGGTACTAAATTATGATGCAGAGATTGCTCCGAGATTGTGATATTTTTTTTCTTATTTTGTCAGGGTTAACGATATATACTACATAATCTTAGCATTTTATCAGCCTTATTTATTTCTGTTCTAATACACGTGTTATTTAGACGTCCTTTTTTCTTTCTCTGCATCCCATCGTTGTGTCAAACTATGTCCCCTTGATATGGAGGTCAATATTCCTCCATTGCTAGCACTGAGAAGCTTTCGTTATAGACATTCATGACGGTAATGGCCTTGTAAATATCGGATAGATGGTTGTAAGCGTCCTGACGAGTATGTGCGCATGCCGCAATGACATGGGAGCAAGGAATACAGAAGGCTTGGAACTTTTCACAGTCGCGTCAACTTCTGTTTAGTCTGACATCATGGGGTAAATTTGGCCTCCCCTCATTATGGTCCATTGTTTCCTATACACTGAAATTTTTCCTATGAAGGTCAAAGATTGTAATTGCATGTGTGCTAGCTTTGATAGTTTCCTCTTTCATCACTTTCATACAACATTCACTGAATAATTGACCTGGCATTAACATTGCACTCCATCTTTCACCTTTGGTTGCGAAGGTCGATATCAACATAAAATAGGTTATTCTGACCACTGCGATTATTGGTAGATTTCTAATGCCTTTGAATATGTTGTTCGCATTCCACAAGTTTTGTTATCATGTGACCCCATCGACAACCTCTATCAAATGCTTTTGTCAATTGCTCTAATGGTATGTTATCCACTCACATTCCTGCATCTGCAATTGACAATCTAATTTTGTCACGGTAATGTTGAAATGACGACTAAGTTAGGGCATACCCTGCATTCACCACTTTTTTGCGAAGGTTCTTGTCTTTGATTGCACGCATGAAGTTTTGTGTGATATGTCTAATGCAATAGACATGGGTAGAAGGAGGATTATGCCATATGTTATCATGGTTATTGTAAGCACTCTCAATAGCAACATGTCTATCTGAAATTAACGAACAAGATGCGGCCGTTTGGACTGAATGCACACCGATCATAAGATTCACCATTATGGAGATACACCATAGTGATCATGTTAAATTGTAGTTCAGTATGCTTCAACACATCCCAGATCCCCTGACAAACCTCGGAGAATGGCATATACAAAAAGTTAATGACCAATGAAACTTTAACCCTTGGCAAAGCTTCGCTAGATTTGAGTGTCGAAAATGGAAGCACCGACAAGACTGTGTCTTAACTGACGTTGTGATGTCAACCAAAGAAAAACCAACTCGTAATTATATGGCTTGGTACAGATCAGTTGGATTTGAGTTCCTCACCAAGGATATGTACCTATACGACCCCCGCCAAGTAACTTACACACAAGAAGGTTCAACATCTAACCTCTAACAACATTGCCAGACTGGTTACTCACCCCCCCTATCCATCAAAATTTTCAGCCCACAAACTGGCAAACCTACGACTCTAACATGCCAAACACCCAACTACAATACCAAGAGCATACCCCGTACCACCACTAACAAGTAGATTATCATCAAGACACCCAACATCTATATGCACCCAACACATCACCCCTACCATAGCCGCCTTATCCAAAACATTCAGCGATCATTTAACACCAACCGTCTCTCTTCCTACTATAGCCAAGAAGCTCAAACATCACAAAACCAAAACATGTAACAACCATATGGCTACCAAACACCACAAAAATCTTTCAACCTTTCCTCTACGAATCATTCACACCAATATCGCCCTTCAATCATCCTGGTCACCCTCCAATAACTCAAATAGAGCCCAACTACTCTGGCATGGGTCACGAACTCAGCTATGGCGGTAGCGCTTCATTGCATGCACAAGACTACGCGGATTTGTATGAATATCTTAGGCAATCTCCTGTAGCTGATGGTGATCTTCTTGGGACCTCAAATCCTCAAACACCTGGGATGAATCATCAACGTGGATTAGGGTCACGCGCTCGGGTAGCTAGGGGATGTGGTATCAGAGGTCGGTTAGGTCATCCCGGTCAACGACATTAGTCTTTTTGGTTATCGTATGTAAACACATATTAATATTAATATCAATTGGTCCGGTTTCGACTTTTATCTAAAATGTACATTGTTTTAAAAAAAATTACACAACACACACAGGTGCTAGATCAATTGGCGCCTCCTTTAAAATTATACACATAGACGCCAATTGGATTGACAGCACTATGTGTATAAGCCAATCCAATTGGCGTCACCTCTTTAACTTAGATAGCAGACGCCAATTCATCTGGCGCCACCTCTTCAAAGTGGGGTAATTTGGGAATTAAACTAAAAAGTGGGTTATTTTGGTTTATTTTTTTTAAAAGTGGGTTAATTGAGTGAAAAATTAGAGGGTACTCAACCCTTATAATAACTCAGACAAAATTTAGCTAAAAAAATAGGAGAATATCAGAGAAAAGATAAAATAACAAACTAAATATGAGTTTGAACCTGCAATATTTTACTTATTCATCTTTAAAATTATGAAATTTCGACTATTAAACTAATTTAAGAAATATAATAGGTGTATCCAACAGACACATGATGACAATATACATTTCTTATAAAATATTATATGGATAAATGAAGATATACTAAAAAAAACGTGGTAACAATGCAATAAAATTTTAAACAAATAAAAACTTAATTGTAATTAACGTGGTTGGTTGCTAGAAAATACAAAATATTATTGAAAATCATAAAAATATGTGAATGAGATAAATTTTTATTATTATTGTTCTGTTGCAGAAGTAGAAATGGAGGAAATCACGGAAGCTACGACGAAACGAGGCTTCGTCAGTGATTATGTGACGTGATATCTTGGATTGAAGGTTGTGATCACGATGCTTCTTGGACCGAAAACATTGATCTTAAATCAACATCGCTGATCGTTATCAATCTTGAATCGGCGTTGCTAATCTCCGATACGACAATTCAGATGGGGTACCTACATGGTTACCACTCCAACGCCCAAGTCAGTTTAGGATTTTAGATAACCATGATGGGAGTGGAGATTAGAGATTGTGTATCTTAAAACCCTCTATGAAGGTATTTATACATTGGGCTTGGTGGAGTAGGTTGAACAAGTGGGCCATGTGTTATAGGGTCTTTGGTTGGCGTGGAGCAGTGGATCCTTAGGCTTTTGGATGACACGAAAAAGTTGCCCCCAAGACTTGTCGGGAATTTTGAATGTCGGGGGAGTCTTTTAATAATCATGGTCGTCCCCCTGAGAATGGTTGTATGTACGTTAGTTGGCATGCACTACTTTAGTTTTTCCAAAGTATAGCGTGGAACATGTGCATTTAATGTAGTTCCATCATTGGAATGTTTCGTCCTTTTCCTTTGACGCGTGACCTGAAAAGGTGCAGAGTGATGTGACGTAGCTTAGTGTACACTTGAGTTGGATTGTGTTCCCAAGGTGAAATCTGGTCGTTGATCCATACTTGTTTTTTTAGTTTCAATTTGATTCGCTCGATTGCCTTTGACTGTATAAGGATAGAGAGACAGGGAGTGAGGAAAAATTTTCGCCTTCTTTTAGACTGAGTTTCCCTTGTCTCCTTGAATCTTTTCCTTTTCTCTGAGAGTGTTTTTCCCATGGATAATTATCGGTACACATTCAAAGCTTTAACACTTCAGATCTTTGACTTTCAGCCTTCTCTCTGATTTATCACCTTCAACCTTACATTTCGAGGTGCCTTTCTTCTGGTCAGCTTTTCATTCCAGCATTCACTACATTTTTCATTATGATGAACGATAACCCTATTATCATCACGAGTGATTCTAAGGATAATGTTTCTTCTTCTTAGGGAAGGGGAATGAAGTCTGAATCACAATCATTTTCCTTTGTCAGTGGGTATTTTAAACCAAAAATTATCCATTTGATTGCTGACTCAGAAATAGAAGGAACTTCTGAAGAGTCTCTTTCAGATAAGGCTCCTTCTAAGTATTCTTTGGAGACTCTATTAAAACCTTGTAGAGAAGTTGATGTCTCCCTCTGTATTTACTGAGGAAGAAATAGAAGTTGCATGTTGTAACACCCCAAATTCGATTAATTTATTTAATTGAATCATTTAGAATTTTCATCTAATTATTTGGTGTTTGGTGTGCCTTTAAATATCATAATATGATTACATGTTGTTGAAGTGTAGTGGTAATGGTAGCGTGTGGAGTAAATTTAGTAGCTTGGTAGAATAAATTAGAAAATAATTAGAATAATTAGAATTCTAATTATTATTAGAAATATAATGAGAAAATTGGTAAATATGAAGATTTAGGCCAATTGTGTAATTTGAGGAGAATATGTGGCAAGAGGAAAGCATATGGGAATAAATTTGGCAAAAACTATAATTTTAAAAAATTAACTAGAACCATATAAATTCTAAAAGTTGGGAGAAATTTAGGTTAAGGAGATATTTTGTCAGTACGTGAGAACGGAGAGGCAAGAGGAGGAAAGAGCTTTGGGAAGGAGAACCAAATTAGAAGGGAGAATTCATAGGAGTCGCTAGAATTGTCATCGTTGTTGTAAATATAAGGTAAGGGGGAGAAAGGGCTATCAATATGTGTGCATTGCATGATGAGGTAGATAAGAGAGGTCATTACTCTCGTTAGGATTCCATGATTTACCTTGACGAATCGTTGTTATAATGCAAATCTGGAATTTTATTGATTGATTATGTGTATACATGTTCTTTCTATTACTGATTTGTGTTTGAATAATCATGAATATATATGTATGAAATTTTGCCATTGATGAACGTTTGAATGCTAGAGTTGTGTTCATGAATGTTGATGAAATTATTGTTAGAATTGTTGATAAAATTAATATGGATCATAATGAATATGAATGTTATAATATGTGATGGTTATAATAATAGGATTAACTGTCAAATTCATATTTTGGGTCTTTTTATTTTGGAGAAAATTGATTGGGATCATGTATAGGGGTTAGGGATTAAGGTGAATGATGAACCTATGTGAAAACTAGAGAATTCTGGAGAGAGAAATCACATGTTAATCTATTAACATCTTTATGCAATCGATTGTATGCACCTATTTATGGAAATTTTGCACGTGACAATTGATTGTCATGCTAGATCAATTGATTGCTCAGTTATATTTTTGGAAAATTTTGATATTGCAATCGATTGCATGAGGGAGGGAATCAATTGCATGAGGAAGGAAATCGATTAAATACTTATTTTATGAAGTCAATAATGTAACTTACTTCGTAATAATCGATTGTCCCCCTATGACAATCGATTCTCTTAGGCCAAACCTCCCAAAATTATGTCTATCTTTTGTTGCATTGTCCGACGATTTTGGTCGTATCTTTCATTATGTAAGTCCAAATGAGACGTCGTTTAAAGGTTAGAAAGCTAACACGCATAGATACCTCATGGTAGTGCTTGGTGAAATGTGTTAATTGTAGTAATTTACCTACTGTAGGGATGTTTGTGACGACTTGTATGATTGATTAATGAATCATTGTGTTTATCTAATGATGTGTTGATGTTATAATGAATTAACATTATTAAATGCTTGTGAATATGAATTTGTTGAGTTGATGATTGATCCGTTGTTGCACACGGGTTAAAAACAAGTAACTAAGAATATCAGTTTAGGGAAGCGACACTCGAGTATCGTATCGCAAGGACCCTTTACAAATTAACCAAATAAGAAAAATAAATAGGGGGTTCTATTCGATTTAGAATAAGTGATTATGAAATAAATTGATCTACTGATTTAGCTTCCTAACTTATCATTGGTTAATATAATTTCCATGCCCTAAGCGGATTCTAATCATTTTTCAATTACAGTAATAATAACAAGCACATTGATACTAATATATGATATGTGTTCCTAATTTCTGAATTACGCAAATAGATTCTGAATTAAGCAAAGGGGTTAAGCACACGCGAATTAAGCAAACACGATTAAAACATATATCAATTGAAATTAATCAACACATATTCTATAGAACTTGAATAAATCATACAAGACATATAACAAAATATTGAAAGGGAAAAGACATTTGATTTAAAATTAACAAACCTCAAAGTTGAAGGAGAATTGTGATCCAAAACGCAGCGGAAATTAAAATTTTCTCCTTTAGAGATCCTTACGAATGGTCATGATCAGTGATAGAATATTTACCTCTTGTGACGATTGAAACCTTTGGTGCAGATCTCTTGTGACGATCAAAACCTTTGATGCAGATCCACGGAGCGATCACGAACGTTGAACGATGACAACGTCTCTACTCAGTCCACACGAACGGATTCCTTCAATCTCAGTGCTAGCTGGTACGAATGAAGGCTTTGAGTGAGAGAGAGAGAGAGAGAAAGAGAGAGAGAGAGAGAGAGAAAACGAAAATAATGCAACCGCGCTTAATGCTTCTGCACAAGGGTTCTATTTATAGAACTACTTGTGTGGGCTTCAAGCTAAAAGGCCCACTTAAGTGTATTTTGGCCCATATCTTATAATATGCCCAAAATCACTTAAGCCCATGGCACTTTACCATATTTAGTATTCTACTCAAGTACACCGTACCTTACGATGTTCTATAATTCACTTAAGGGCACCGTACCTTACGGTATTCCTTAGTTACTCTATCTCTCATCAATCCGTCCTTTGTGTGTGACCCTGTAGGTTTTCATGACGTTGACAATTATATTAAATCACGCATTTAACATAATAAATAGTGAGCGGTATCTAGCAACACATCACTGCTACCCATGACACGAAAATGTCATGTGATCTGACAATTCCTTCTATGATAATACTTATGAGTATAATTACCCTTTTGCCCTTATGTCTATATTGAACACAAGGCATAGACCGTGTCATCCTTGTCCAGTTCAATATTGGGCCCATAGACATTTATCCTGTTATGCAGGATGGGCAAATTCCATCTAGGTCACTCATGTCCCTCAGCATGCTTCGTGGAGTACCCATCAACTGTCTTTATGGTTATCCAGTTACGGACAACGTTTGATCAGCAATAAAGCACTCGACTCTACATCTAGGGTCCATAGTGGTTTCAGGTCGAAGAGTGGTATACACCATTATCACCATGAGAATACCTTATGACACTTTGCATAACTTTCTATATAGTATTCTCATAGCGGGTCAATCCGGTATAAATATTACTCTTAATATTCATACCTATGTTTAAGACTTGATAACTCCTTATCCATGATCCATGAGATGTGATCATCAGTCTATATACATAATAGTCTTAATGCTTTAATGTCATCCCACTTCACAATAAAGCTTGACTACGGATACTTTAAGAATAGTGTCCTTATGTTTAATGTGATCTCATGATTAAGTCATACTTGATACATTAAACAGACTAGCTATTCTAGGGACTTTATTAAACAAACGTAATAAAGAAAAAGCCTTTTATTATTAATAAATAATTCGATACAAGTACCAAAAGTATTGGCCTCTAGGGCTTACACCAACAAAAGTATTGGCTGAAATCGGTTACAACAGATCAACCTCGTGAACTTTAGTTCTCCATCAAATCTTCTAAGAAATATTGTATCATCAAAATTCAGAATAGGATTCATGTAGCAGTGAAAGACCTAATATAATAAAAGGGAAATTCAAGCCATTATGGGATCCGACCCGAAAATTACAAAAACCGGCACAAACTAACTATTTTAATTAAGTCTGGAACTTCAACGAATTATTCAAACTTTCTTCATTCCGAATCTACTTTTAACTTCAATATGAAACTTGTAGATCTTTCTCTTAGCTTTCCAGCGCATATTAGAACTCGTTAATCCGACTCCTATAGCCCAAGTTATGATCTGAATAGTGACAAGGTATCAAATAACTATTTATGCTGAAAATAAAGTACGAAAATAAAATAAAGCAAAAAATAAACTTAAATATAAAAACATAATAAAATAGTAAAATAAGTCAAATAAACTAAGGAAATGCCTAAGTACAATTATAGAAGAATATGCATCAAAATGCACTGATCAATGATGTTTGGTGTTGTTTGATGATTGTTGTAATATTGATTAATTGTTGCGTATTGTAAATGATGTTGTGCATAACAGTGATAAATGCATGGTGATTATTTTGGTGAACCTTTTGCTGATAATGCATGTTGTCGAGAGTCATGCATTATGGTGTACGGACTTTGATCCAGTTTTTTTGTATTCTAGTCCTATGGTGGGGATTCAGGAGCGAGTAGCTGGTTCCAGGTGGGAATCGGTGAATCATTACCTATGATGATGGTAACAATTTGGTGTGCTCTGGTCCTATGGTGGAGATTCAGGATCGAGATGAATCTGAGTCAGCTGTGGAGTACATTGCATACATAACTGCATATGTATTTGATTGTTTATGATGTTGTTTTCTAATTGCAAATATGTGCATGTTGTTATGAATGGGTGTAAGACTATGTTGTCATTGATTGTGTAATGAATGTGTGCTTATTGTATATTCTCTATCTTAGAATTCTTTACATTATATATATTGAATGTTGTTTCTCACCCCCTTTTTGCTTCATGTTGTCCACCATGGACATCTTGCAGATACTCGAGAGTGATTCCTTGTTGATGTATGTTGGAAGGTGACTTTTTGGAGCTACTTTTCGCTTTTACTTTATTCGCTTTATAATACATTAATGGTTTACTGCTATGATCATGTAACATCGGGGACGGGAGTTGTTATGTTTTCGAAGTTGTTGTTGTTTTTGTTATTTTCTAGCTTATAACTTATTTATAAAGTTGTGTTGAAAAATGTTTTCCCGCTGCGTTGTTTCAAATGTTTTGATGTGTTTTCGAAGGATTGTAGTTGGTGACACCTTAAACTATCGTGTAATGCTTTATTTATAAGTTTTTGGGATTTAAGGTGTTACACCCGTCAGATGAGGGAATGTGTCGATAGCTTCATTAAGACATACTGAGGGCTGACTGGCCAGGAACCTAGCGATGTTGAAATTGCTCGTCATTTGGAGTGTCATGGGAAATCTAATGTTGTATCCTGGATAAACCCCGATGATCATTACAAAGCTGATGTATTGGCCCGCAAGGGACTCCGGCTAGTAAAAATGGACATTGCCAGTATGTACCATTGGGTGGTTGTTAAAGTGACTGGGACTCCCTCCGTCTTGAATACAGTCAATGTTATAGCAAAAGTTGACATTACGATTGGCAAATCTGTCGGATTCATTGATTCTCTCAGGAGGTATGGGGGAGAGGATATACAACTCTTTTGATGTTTGTACAGTTCCTTTATACAAGTGTCTTTTCACCAGGTTAGGAATACACTTTCCCTTCTTTAATTTTAAGGTGGACATGATTGACCATTTGAAAGTTTCCCCCTTGCAGTTTCATCTCGAAGCTCGGGCTTTCATGAAGATCCAACTCTGGGCTGAGTATAAATCTTGGACACCTTCCCATTCAATCTTTTTCTGTAACCCGTACTTCTAAGGATGACACTCGGGATCAGGGATTGGTCTTCCTACGACCACAAGTGCCTTAGTTTATATATTTCCCCATCAACTGGGGTAATTTCCTAGAACATTTAATACTGGTGAAACTGGTTACTCTTGGAGCTCATCTTTTTTTCTATGTGTCTTCGGATCCGATGGGATGTGCCTACTCTTGCAGAAGTGGTTTTTAGAAGTATTGGTCTATGGCACATTTCCACCACCTTCTTCCTTCTTATCATTCTGGGCTACAACCTCTATCTTCCGAGGAGATGAAAATTAAGAAGGATCTATGTGCCTGGTATCAGGGGCTCGATTATGAAAAAGAATTTGGTCCTGGCTAAATACTCTATTTTTCAGCAAAATAAGAGAAGATTAAATACTTATGTGATTATATGTGCGCTTGATTAGTCAGAGAGACAAAAATTCTTTGGTGATGAAGGGAATCCTAGTGTTGGAACAAAATTGTTTATATCTCTTGAGTTTTGATGATAACAAAGTACTTAAAGAACAACTCGGTATACTAACATATATTCAAGTGTGCAAGATCATAAGCTTAAAAATCAACTTAGAACTGGCCCTGATAAAAGCATACGAAGAGAAGCTAAAGGACTCAGATTCTGAAGGATCATAATCTGATGACTCAGAACTTGGTATCTCAACTTCTGGTGATAACTCAGATTTTGAAGACCTAGGCTAAAGGTACTCTGCTTTTGATTTTTACTCTGTCTCCAAAGTAGATTGATCTTGTCAAAGCCAAATTATGGAAAAAGTCAACTAGAGTTTCTTAGTGCAAGGTTTAAAGAAAGTTGACATTATCTATTAAGTCTGTCCCAACATCTTGGTAGATACCTAGTATGAGAAAGACACGTTGGATAAATTTATTACATAAAGGATGAAGATCTTAATAAGATTAACTTCCAACGTCTCTCTTGGAACTGCTTCTCAATAAAGATCACTTGTACAAGTTGCCTTCCAACGTCTCTTTTTCTGGCTCTATAAAAGGAGTTGAAGATTTGAAGGAATTCAACTAACCATCTAACAAGAATAACACTGAGCATAACTTTGAGCTAAAGTTTTTATAACTGTTTACTGCATAAGTTCTTGAGATTTCTTATCATTATATATCTTAGAAATCTTAAGTGTTTAAGAATCTTTGTGTGTGTTGTATCACTTACATACTTCTGATTTTACATCAAGTATAGTTGTTATTTATTTTTCTAAACTATTTGTTTAGAGTAAAGGAAGTCTTTTGCTTGTTTGTTTGAGCAGTGGAATTCTCTTGCCTAAGTGATTTAGTAGTTGAAATCTCTTGCCTGAGTGCTTGAGCAATGAAAGTCTATTGCCTGTGTGCTTGAACATAAGCCTCTTGCGTGTGTGCTTGAGCAAATGTCTCTTTCTAGTGTGATTGAGCAGTTGAAGTCTCTTGCTAGTTTTCTTGAGTAAAGTGTAATATGTTTGATTATAGTGAAAATCTCTTTTTGGACAAAGGGGCTGGACTACTCTCTATTTTTGGGAGGAACTAGGAAAACTTTGTGTGTTGCTTTACTTCTTGCTTTTGAATATTGTTTATTTCGTTGCTAACAACTTTGAGATCAAATTCTGAACTTGTTTAGATTTTGAAGTTGATTCATATACACTATTTAACCCCTTCCCCCTTCTTGTGTACTTTTCTCACCTTCAGTTGACATTAGAGCATATTCTGTGCTAATTACTTTACCGTGGTACAAAAAAAGATCATGAAGAGAAAAATATAATAGATGGCTGGCTCTACTATAACAAGTAATGTGAATGATGGTGGTATACCCTATGCTTATAATACTGTTGAGAAAATTCACTACTCTGCTAGACCACATACATTCAGTGATGACTCCACTTAATTTGAATGGTGAAAAAGTAAGATGTATACTTATATCATTGGTCTTGATGATGAGTTGTAGGATATCCTTGAAGACGACATGAACATTGAAGTTAATGGTGTTAGAATGGCAACTGATAGGAAAACTCTCACACCAGCTCAGAAGAAAATTTACAAAAAACATCATAGAGTTATAGGCATTCTGATATAAGATCTACCTCATTATGAGTACATCAAGATCATTGATAAGTTAATTGCTAAAACTATCCTTGAGTTTTTGTGTTCTACTTATGAAGGAAAGCAACAAGTCGAATAGGCTAAGACCAACCTTCTAATACAACACTATGAGATGTTCAAAATGAAGGATGATGAAGATATTGAAACCATGTTTTCTAGGTTTCAAGTTCTTGTATCAGGCCTTCAGGTTCTGAACAAAAGTTACACTACATCGGGCCATGTAAAGAAGATCTTGAGAAGTCTCCTTGTTGGATACAGACCTAAGGTCACATCTATTTAGGAGGCTAAAGATCTTAATAGGATCAGCCTTGAAAGTTTGATAAGCAACCTTCAGAGCCATGAGATAGAGCTGAATGGAGATGAGCCTGTGTAGAAACCTAAGTCACTGGGTTTGAAGTCAGTAGCTAAATTTTTTGGTGGTAAAGTTGTCAGATCCAAAAAAATTTGGAAATTAGAAGAAGCTTTTAATGAAGAAGCTTTTGATGGGGACTCTGGTGATGAGGAAATGACCTTTATTCTAAGAAGGTTTCAACAACTGACAAAAAGGAACAAAATATTCTGTAGTAGAAGTAGTGACTTCAGAGGCTCTAGTTCTAAAGACAAAGCTGATGATCAGAAGAACCGCTTCAACTGCAAGAAGCCTGATCATTTCAAAGCTGATTGTCCTGAAATAAATAATAATCCCACTCATCAATGTCATATCATTAAAAATATTTTTTTTGGTCCTAATTATCAATGACACATATGTAAAATTGGAGGGGACCAACAAAATTTCAAATGATATAAACTTGAGCGATCAAAAAACTAGTTTTTAAAATAGGAGGATTAAAAAAATAAAAAAAACATCAAATTAAGAGAATCAAAAATGCATTTAAACTTATAATAAATTCTACTTAAAGATATGGTTTATAATTTTTCAATTTAAACATGATTTTTAAATAGAAATTCACGATTCAAGTCATTTTTATAAGAATTTATCTAAAAATAAATTATTTTACCTTCAATTCACTTTTAATCGTGATTAATTTTACATGACCCGCCCATGCGCGCACACACACTTTGGCTATTGATTAATATAGATTCCATTAATGTGTCATCTCACTCTAATGAAAGGAAAAAAGAACACAGCCGTGGTCCAGTGAGGCACGATACCAGCACAGTATATGAAACTTTATACGTACAGCAGTACCATAGATGACTATGATGGTAGACAAAGAGTTTAGGGCTATATTGTGTTAAAAGAATGTCCTATTCGGGAAAGGGACCCCTCATGCTTTCAAGTGATGACAATTTTTTGTTTTCTTCTGACATCATGCTTTTGCAACTACTACTTAAACCATGTTTTCAACGTACTAGAATACAACATCGCTTAACTAGTGTCTCTGGTGTTTAGTTTTTTTCTTAAATCAATTTTGGTACACTAGATTAGATTAGATTACTCTCTACATTTTGACTCGGATTCCCATAAAAAATTGTACTATTATTATAACAAACTTTTTCTCCACTTTTCACAACGACCGGGCAAACCATGTTTCTTCTCAGTACTCAGTTCCACGTGCATAGCTGTCTTCCATGGATTCCAAGGCGCACGCACTGTTCTTCATCATCTTCATCAATCAACAAGAGTTCCAGGTACTTGTTGTTCATCTTCAATCTTACTTGTTGACATGGAGTCTTTGACCTATTATTCCACACTGTTAATTAGTCATGAATTAGGTTTTCTATACTTTGAATGAGTTTGTTGTCATTTGAACCATTTCTGTCTTTGATTTCTCTTGATATACTTCACAGGAGGTTTATGCCCTGTCACTACAGTTGCCTCAAGTCTTCACCATTACATCCACATGGTATTAGACCACACCACACATTGTTTGATTCAAAGTAATTTCCATCAACTGATTTGAATCTACTTCTGACCTGAAACTAATGGTTTAATTGATGAAAACCGTGTAGGGGGATGGGAGGTCGACTTTCACAGATCGGCTTTTAAGTCCAATTCCAGCACTAGTAAACATGTTCCAGAAAGTTCGAGCGGCAAGTTCATTTCGACGGAGAAAAATAATCATAGTTCTCAGGTTAGAAATGTGTGGAAATTTTTGAATAAATGTACAAAATCGTTGATGGTATAGTATATATAGTAAATGTTCTATTTTCTTTGGATTCAGACTTTACTGTGTTAATTGTTTGCTATATCTCTTGAAATGTTGCATGTGCTGCAGCATCCACGGGCTAAACACATGATAGAGTACATGCCGTTGTTCTTGGTACTGAAACTGACGCATACAAAGTTTGTTGATCTGGTGATGAACGTTGTGCAAGCAATGGTTCAAAACATGCCTCAGGCTCTTGGTGGAACAAGCTTGCCGCTTGCTTGTGTTTCAAATGCCTTGAATAAACCTACGCCTCTTAAATTAGATGTGACCTTGCCTTCTTTACAAGATATTAGATGGAACTTAGCTCGGTTGGTGTACTTGTTTAACATACAGCTCGAGAGAAATGTTGCCACGTAAGTCGATCGCTTCATTTTATATTTGGATGAGAACTTTTCTTTCTGTTGGTTATTTAATTTAATAGATTTTAAGCTACTCTTGTTGTCTGAAACCTTTCAGATTTTTTGTGGTGCTCCTTATAGCATGCATCTCGTTTGTTGGCATCGGAGGTTTCTTGTTCTTCAAGTTCAGGTAATCGTAGATAAATACACTCTTATAGGAGTACTTGGGTCTCTCTTTGCTACCGACCTAGTTGATTTTTACGATCTTAAAATTATGGCGAAGCAGTACTTGATTTTCGTGATGTCGTGCTTATATATGTTTTGTTAATCTTAGCCAATATTAAATTATCCAGGGACAATAAGCAATCTCTGGAAGATTGTCTTTGGGAGGCCTGGGCATGTCTTCTTTCATCATCAACTCACTTAAGAGTATGTTCAACTTATTTTGGACTTCACAATCTGTTTTTTTTAGTGAGTCCTTTTAAATGGCTTATGCTTATAAACATTTGCCGAATGATATGCATTTTGTTGGCCTGCAGCAACCAACCCGTATTGAGCGTGTTATTGGCTTTCTTCTTGCAATATGGGGTATATTGTTTTACTCTCGTCTTCTAAGTACCATGACTGAACAATTTAGGGTAAGATCCGAAGGATTAAGAATTTCTTAATCAATATTTTCTGCGTATGTCAACAATTGAATCTTCACAACAGAGTAATATGCAAAGGCTCAGGGAAGGAGCACAAATGCAAGTTCTGGAGACCGATCATATCATCATTTGTGGGATGAATAGTCATCTTCCTTTCATACTTAAGCAGCTAGATAAGTATCATGAATTTTCGGTTCGCCTAGGCACTGCTGCTGCTAGGTAAATGCTTCATACGAGATATCGCCGATTTCTCTTATCTTGTGTTTTGGTTGCTGGCTTCTGTAATATGCCTTTTCGTTTCTATGCAGGAAGCAGCGAATCCTTCTTATGTCTGATGTTCCAAGAAAACAGATTGATAGGATAGCCGATAACATTGCTAAAGATTTATATAATATTGATGTCCTTAGCAAGAGGTATTCTCTATTGTGAAGCGACTTTTGTAAAAAACACCATTTTACCCCTTGATTTAGAAGCTCATTTTATTTGATGTCTCATACTTGAAGTTTCTGGTTTTACAGTTGCTCGCTTAGTTTAACGAAGTCATTTGAAAGAGCAGCAGCCAACAAAGCACGTGCAATTATTATACTGCCGACTAAAGGAGATCGGTTAGAGTTGATCTATTTAAATTCCTAAAGTGATACATAATGTTCACTTTGATAAGGTTTACTGATTTCAGAACATTTATATGCTAGGTATGAGATAGACACGGATGCATTTCTATCTGTTTTAGCCCTTCAATCAATTCCAGAGATGGCTTCTGTCCCCACAATTGTAGAGGTTTGTTACTCATGCGCAGCTTTATGCGAAACAACGGCAAAATTTAAAAAAAAAAAGTGCAAGGAATAAAACTATATGAAATTTTCTTAATTAATGTATGTAGGTTTCAAGGTCCCAAACATGTGACTTGTTAAAGTCAATGTCAGGATTGAAAGTAGAGCCAGTAGAAGATGTTGCGTCCAAATTATTTGTTCAATGCTCTCGGCAGAAGGGACTTATAAAGATCTACAGGCACTTGCTAAATTATCGAAAAAATGTATTCAATCTTTGCAGCTTGCCTGATCTAGAAGGAATGACATATAGACAAATACGACACATATTTCGTGAGGCTGTTGTATGTGGTCTTTACCGGAGCGGGAAAATATACTTCCACCCAAATGATTACGAAACTCTGCAGAAAACTGACAAAGTATATTGACTTACGGCTAACTTATTCATATTTGTACCATATATTTCGTGTCTACCTTCTATCTTGCATTTTATGAAACTTACGTTACATGGTTTAGAAGCATACCTTCTCATATCAATATGCTTTTCTTGATAGGTATTGTTCATTGGATCCCTTCAGTATACTAAAAAGGCACAAATTGTAACCCCGATGGTGAAAGAAGGAAAAGATGGAATTCATAATGACGAATTACTTGAAAAGGATTTTGAATATGCCATCGAATTGAGTAAAGTAAGACTTGCTAATATTGTGAAACGTCCTAACAGATCAGGCTCCAAGGTATGGCTTCCTGTTCTGTGCTGTATAAATGCTTTCGACGAGTGTTATTCTGCAGATTCTATTTGAAATTCTAACCTTTATCGGTTATCACCTTTTAGGCATCAGACGGGAACGTAGGACCAAAAGAATGCATTCTCTTACTCGGGTGGCGACCTGATGTTGTAGAAATGATTCAAGAGTATGATAACTATCTTGGTCCTGGAAGTGTTTTGGTATGTAGAAATTATTCACTGATTGCATTCACTTTTCTTTCTTCTTTTTTTGACAGCATATGTGCGTTCACTTGAAGCTCAACACTTATGGTTTCTGGCCATAAATAATATGCAGGAAGTTTTATCGGAGACGCCATTAAACGACAGGATTCTTAGAGAAGCCAACATCATTGGTCGTAGCAAACTCAAGAATGTTCGAGTTTCGCATAGGGTAGTTTCTGATGCAATCAATTAATGCGCTTAAATTTATTTTAATTTGTTTTTCCTTTTGATATAATCTTTTGCTTCTTTTGGATATATTATGTAGATTGGAAATCCCATGGACTATGGCACCTTAAAGGAAACCATTTTGAATATTCAAACTTCTTTGAAGAATAAAGATATTCCTTTCTCAATTGCTGTCATATCCGACAAAGATTGGCTTCTTGGAGGTAATTAATCATGCAAAACAAAATTTGTGATAAAATCGCATGCTATTGACTTTTTTCTTTGCAGATACATCTAAGACAGATAAGCTATCCGCTTATTCTATCCTACTTGCAGAAAACATCTGCGACAAACTTGGAGTCAAGGTGATTTTTTTTATGATGATAGGAATTGTTCATTTTGGAATATTAGTAATACCACTACAAACTTTTTTAATTTCTGTGAGTTAGTCAGCAAAATCTTATATTTAGAGACAGAGCAGTAGTTTATCGTACGAGTAGAGACGATAATCATCATTTGGTTAAATTCTCTTTTGTTAGGTGCAAAATCTAGTTGCAGAAATCGTCGATTCAAAATTGGGAAAACAAGTAAGTCTCTTGTTGTTTTGGGTTTGATTTTGATCTCTCAAATTTTAGATTAAGTTATCTTTTAATGATGATAATTATTATACGTAAAATGCTGCAGATTGCTAGAATCAAGCCATCGGTGACTTACATTGCAGCCGAGGAAATATTGAGCCTTGTAACTGCTCAAGGTCATTAATCTCTCTCCTCTTCTTGCTTGAGCTTTGCCTTTAATTATCTTGGCCTTTCTTTTGTGTCAATGTAAAATTTCATATTTTGAACTTGAAATCAGTTGCCGAGAACAGTGAACTGAATGAAGTTTGGAAAGATATACTAAACGCAGAGGGTGATGAAATATATTTGAAGGTAAAATCATCTCATGTTGTGATTGTATAAAATCATCTCAAGAATGTATCGATATATTATAAATCATTGCGACTTTCTTACTACAGGATATTAGCCTTTACATGAAAGAAGGAGAGAATCCGTCGTTTTCCGAGCTTTCTGAGAGAGCGTATTTAAGGAGAGAAGTAGCAATAGGTTATGTGAAGAAGAACAAGAATGTATGACAATTGCTTGCAACTCAAGTTAACTTTGAATAGTAATTGGTTAGAACATGTTAACTCATACTTTTTCCATTTTCAGGTAATCAACCCAGTTCCAAAGACAGAACCCCTCTCTCTTGAACTAACTGACTCATTGATAGTCATTTCTGAGCTGGAAGGCGAACAGCCCATAATTTTGTAATTCTGAGGCTTTAATCATGCTGAGGAGAATAGTTTGTAGGAAAATGCTGACCCCTAAAATTTGGTTATTGCATTGCGGCGGTTAGGATGATTGGTATTCATAATAGTTTGTTACAAAATGATACTGAAGTGTAAAATATGGAAATGGAAACTTAATTTACCTTATATATCTTCATATTATGGATAAGAATAATAGATAGTTTATATGCAAATATAAATCCTAACTAACTATCATAGATGAAAGGAAAACTAAACAGGATAATAACTAACTAATTGGTTTTTAATGATGCAAGTATTAGTATGTGATACACCCTTACAAGATGGACTATGGAGATCAAGTAGTCCAACCTAATAAAATGGATGCTCGTCCTTTCACAATTCATTGTTAAACCAAACAGAACAAAATGTCTGTTATCGAACAAAATACATGATTGTTATATAAAAAGGGTTGAAAAGTGTGACAAATATAATTTAACTGCACATGAAATGAACGAGTATCCATTTTATTTAATTGAACTACAAGATCAGCAACCGTACATAAACCTAAACCTGACTTATATTATATATTATAATATTCAGTTCACTCATTTTCAAACAAGACGCAAATCGTTTCTCTATAGACATTAGTCTCATATTCTTAGATGTATTATGTACTTTTTCTCTAACTAATCATTTCGTCAAGGGATCTGGTAAATTTTCATCGGTGCGTACACGATCTACTCTTACAGCCCTTTTAGAGATACAATTTCTAACCGTGTCGTGCTTTCTTCTTATTTAACTTCTCTTACCAATATACTAACGGTTCTCAATTTTGGCAATCATCGTGGTACTATTGCAGTGGATCAACGCAATTGACATAGATTTTTTCTTCATAAAAGGATCTCATCTACCAAGCATCTTAATCAACCTGATTCTTCACTAGTAGTTACTAATGCTATCATTTCCGACTACATTATGGAATGATCCAAGATAGTTTGTTTCTTTGATTTTTGTAGTGATATATTTTTATTGGGCCCCAAGAAAGGGTAACTTACGTAAAAGTAAGGAAGACCATCACGGGAGTGAAGGGCCAGGTACACAACAAAGACATCAGCTGTCCGAAAGGGGCCATGGAGCCGCCTGAATTAGGCCACAATGTCACACGGATCTTAGTGACAACCCTCGTAGTTAAGCTTAGTCCACCAGAAATCTTTCCCACTCGTCTAATAGACGCGGGAGATGATGTGTCCTATTATAACAAACTAGAAAAATGGGTCAAAGGAGTAACAACCCATTCCTTCCCATGATTTGGTGGTGGGAAAAAAATAATGTCACTCAACCCTAAACCCAAGAGCCTCTATAAATACCTCATCCCTAGCAGGTGAGAAGACATATCACATTTTACCCAACATAAAGCTTATACACAGAGCCTCTCACCTCTCGTGAGATGACATCTCTTATAATCTAAAACATCATAACCGCGGAAAAGCCCTAACCATTATAAAACTACTAACGCATCTGAGTATCCCCTACTTCTGTAGGGACGCCACACACACATGTACTTTTTAACCTGTACAATTTCCAAGATACAACTCATTTCAACTATATTGAATATATAATCACTAGTTGCTTTGGAATCATATGATGATGTGTTCCAATTTGCATCGTTGTATCCTTCATTTACATCAAGAAATATCTAATAATGTAGATTGAGATTCATGGTCCATTTAAGGTATCACATTACTCGGTCTACTATTAAACTTGCACAACAATCCTACGAGATATGCAATATTGGGTCTAATATAATCAGTGACATACATATGTCTGCCAATGATGCTCACTTACTCATTTTGTCTAACACTATCACCAGTGTTCTTAAATAGTTTTACACTTGGATCGTATGGCGTGCAATCAGGTTTATAGTCAAAGTAGTTATATTTATTTAATATTTTCTTTGCAAAATGAGACTGGTCCAAAGAAATTCCTTGTTTTGAGCTAATAATATTGATACCAAGAATCACCTTGGCTTCTTTTAGGTCTTTCATATCAAAGTCATTGCACAACAATGATTTCACACGATTAACTGCATGAATGTTTGATCCAAATACGAGTAAGTCGTCTACAAAGAGATATATGATAGTGTAGATGCCATTTTCGGATTTATAATAAACGCTTTTGTCACTTTCATTAACATTGTACCCATTCGATATCATTAAGCTATTAAACTTTTTATGTCATTGGTTTGGAGTTTGTTTTAGATCATACAATAATTTATCTAACTTACAAACCTTAATTTCTTGCCCATGAAACACAAACCCTTTTGGTTGGTCCATATAAATCTCTTCTTTTAAGCCACCATTTAAAATAGTTATTTTAACATCCATATGATGTATTGTTAAGTTATAAATAACATCCATTTAAATAAGTATCTCAATGGATGTAATTCTAGTGACTGGAGAAAAAGTATCAAAGAGATATATATTTTCTCTTTGCCTAAAACCTTTGGATACAAGAAGAACCTTGTATTTATCAACTATTCCATCAAGTTTTGGTTTCTTTTTGAAAACTCGTTTACAACTGATTGGTTTGCAACCAGGAGGAAAGTCTACTGAGTGTCAGGTCCTATTAGATTTTAGAGAATTTATCTCATCGCTAATAACTTCTTGCCACAAGTCAGCATTCAGAGATGACAACGCTTCTTGAACATTTGTTGGATCTTCTTCTACTGTATAGGTCACATAATTGGGCCCATAGTCTTTATCAACTCTTGATCTTTTACTTCATCGAAGTCTTATTTATACTTCATCGTTAGTTTTAGTGCTTCTTAGCACAAGAATGTGATTCGATTCAGTGCCCCCATTATTTCTCGATTTGAAAGGAAATTTGTTTTCATAGGATTAAACATCATTTGATTCTAGGATCACTTTATCTTTAGGTCATAACACCTATATGCCTTACTATTTTCTACATACCCAATGGATACACATTCATAGACTCTACTAGCAAGTTTAACTAGTTTCTAATACAAAATTCTAACATAAGTCAGACAGCCCAAGTTCTAAAGTAAGACAAATTTGGTTTTCTTTTCTTCAATATCTCATAAGGAGACATCTTATTAGTCTAAAAATAAGAGTATTCTCATAAGCAAGACAATTTTGGTTTTTTTATTATTGACAAAGTCTTGAAGTACAATAAAGCCCTACCTCAATTAGTCTGATTGAATAATTTATAAAGCATAAGGGTGTTCTCGTAAAAGTGCATTTCTAAATCACACACACACGAAAATATTTTTTTTAACTAATTTTTCTCAAGAAAACATTTTCAAAAATGTCCTGAAGTCATTCTAGATGGGTTAGAAGTTGTCTGAAAAGCTCTAGGCAAATTTTTGTCTTTGCTAATTGATTGGCACATAGAACCAATTGATTGGTTCATTTGAAAAAGGTGTCTCAATCGATTAGAACATCATCTTATTGAGGTGTAACGACTAAATAACTTTTCTTTCTATTTTTAACTTGCTAATCAATTAAATTAGAGGCAACCAATCATTTGGTGAATGTTGCCAATCAATTTGCAAGTCATAAATTAGCCTTAAATTAATTTCCTTTTTTAGCCAATCTCCAACCTATAACAGAGGTTCATTCCCTCATTTCAAATCATCCAGAATCGTGTTTTATTTTACACTTCTCACTCTTTCTCTAAACTTTTCTTTTATTTTACTTTCTCTCACTAAGAATTTAGCCGAAGTGCTTTTCGAGAAAGTCTTTTTGCGAGTGAGTCACGACGCAAAAAATACCTGAGCGTAACAAAACGCTCGAAATACAACATAGTCTTCACCGAAATTTATTTATTCCAAAAGGAAATGGAAAATGTCAATAAAACCCTAAAAGAACAAAAATATGATCGTCGTAACTAAATTTGGGTTCAGGAATCGGTTATGAGAGGGGAAGGTATTAGCACCTCTCACATCTGTTGTACTTAACAGAAACTGTTTAGCTAGCTTTGTGAATATGAGTGTTAGCGGAATATGTTATTTTTTTCTTATACTTTTTAAAATGTTTGAATTTAAATGAAAAGATGAATACAAATGAGTTTTTTATTGTGGTGCTTGACAAGATTGCGAGTCTTTCTCCTACATATCCTCAGAACTGATGAGGAATTCAAAGCTACGTAGTTCTGACAAGAAAAAGATATTTTTGGATTTTTTATTATAGTGCTTGACGAGACGTTGAATCTCGCTCCCACATATCCTCTAGTGCGATGAGGAATTCAAAGTTATGTAGTTATATATAGAAAAGAACTGTGTGTTAGTTGATTTTCGCGATCGACATTTAGGTTGCATCCTAACGGTTAAACATTGCTTGTATGCTCGCGCACTAGAGGCTTAAGCGTTTGTTTGTATCGTAGTAGAATGTACCTTGTTTGATCGCATTAGAGCGGTTAAATGTTGCTTGTATGCTCGCTCATGAGAGGCTTAAGTGTTTGTTTGTATCGCATTAGAATGGATAAAACATCACTCGTTTATAAAAAAGTTTAATTGGTTGGATTGTTTTTAGGTGGAAGACGAGTATTCGAACGGACAAGATATTACGGATTGTATCCAAATATTCGAGACTAGGATCGAATATTATATCTAACCGATCCTTTTTAATCCATTTTTGATTGCGAAAGATTTGAAACATGTTCGATGAATTTTAAGCAGAAGACGAGTATTTGAGCGGGCAAGATATTACGGCTTATATCAAAATATTCATGACTAGGATTGGATATTACGTCCAACTAGTCATTTTTAATTCATTTTTTATTGTGAAATGTTTGAAATACGTTCGATGAACTTTAAGCGAAAGACAAATAGTCGAGCGGGCAAGTTAATTACGGCTTGTACCCAAGTATTCGAGACAAGGATTGGATATTACGTCTGACCAATCCTTTTTAATATGGTTTATGAAAATGTTTGAAGTTAATTAAGTCAAATGGCTTTGGTTTAATTGAAAAGGACTTGATGTTGATAAAGTGTTTGATTCATGTTGTTTGAAATTTATCGGATTATGAAATGATTTTTGAAAAGTAACTTGATGTTGATCAAGTATTTGATTTTTATTTTGAAAAAGATTGATTTTATTTTGCCTTTTACATTTTTTATTAACAATTATTAATTAAACAAATTAACTAATAAAAATAAAATGAAAGGAAGGGATGCATGCAATACAAGGGTGTATTAAGATACAAAGCAATAATGGGCTTTAAGGCCCAATTTCAACAAAAATAAGAATTAAACAAACAAATAAATAAAAGGGATATTAAGCTGGTTAAAAAATGTGTGGTGCAATACTCACACTTAGGACCAGGCCAGAGGGGCCAAAGGATTCAAAGTCCAACGGAAAAGGGCCCCAAAGCACGTGGCCATTGGATCTATCCAAAGGCTTTGATCATAAACAATCAGATGCACTAGATAAGATCTAATGAGATCTGATGGCTGAGAATGAAGGTGCATGATGGCTAGGGTAGGGGTCCCTGTACTGGGGCCCTAGAGTCAACGCTAAATTTAGCTCATAGTCAACGCTAAATTTAGCCCAACGAAGGACTTAGCGGGCGCCACTTGGTAGCCAAATGTGGGAGATAAGAGTGAGACAAAATAGGGGAGTCTGAGCTCCCTTTCTCATTATGCACTTTTGTTTCTCTCTCCCCTCTCTCTCTTCTCTCTCCATGCAACCATCAAACAAGTAAGAAATGCATCATGTGAAGAACATCATGAACTTCATGAATGTTCTTCAATCCTAAAACCCATATTTCCCTAAATCTTATCATAAAAAAAATAATCTAAACCCTGCCTCTTTTCTTCCCTTAAACATGAATTTATGCTTGAAATCAACAAAAACAACATAAAATCCTCAAAATATAACCCACAATTTCATGAACCCTAACTTAACAAAATTGTCTAATCTGCATATGTTTATAGCAATTAACCACAACTAATCTAGGGAAAACATGTATAACCACCATTTTTCAATAATCGTAGATTTGATATTTGGCAGGCTAGGTTTAGAATTTGTATTCAAAACATCAATCATGAATTATGGGAAACAATAATCAATTGCACGTTTATCCCTACTTACCAAGTAAATGGAAAAGTAGCAAATAAACCAGATTCCCTTTGGACCAAAAAGGAAAAGAGAAAGTTTGAGATAGATTTTAAAACCAAGAGCTTTATAACAATGTATCTAGATGATAGTAAATTTTACTATGTTCATCAATGCAATATTGCCAAGGAAATGCGTGATACTTTTGAGATGAGATATGTACTCTCTCCATGTATCGAACAAGAGAAGATAAACACATGGGACGAAGAAGATAAAGATACCATTTTAAATGTTTTTCAAAGTTCAGAAATGCTAGAAATTATATTGGAACATTTGTAACTATAGCCAATGTCTAAGAGTTAAGAATTAGAAATTTAATCCAACCCTTAAATTAAAAGATGAGAGCCTTCACGAATTTCAAGAAAAATCAAGAAAGAAGGATATCATAGAGAAATTGAACGAACTAGTTCAATTACTCAAAGATGAAGAAGTAAAAATTGAAGAATCATCAACTTCAAAATACTCCTATCATACAACTTTCATAGAATCCTTAGAAAGAACATATTCAACAATTGAATGATCTTCGAAAGATTCAACATAAAATGAAGGAACATCTTATTTAAGAAACCATGATAATAAAGAAGTTTCTTCAATATTCGAATGTATAAGAGGAGGAGACACATTAACCTCGGGTAGAAATATGAAAGAACCTTCTTCCAATTAAGAAGATGAAGTTTGTTTAAAGGCATCCTACAAGGTAGATATTGTTTAGATAACTAAACCATCTTATAAACAACTGTTCAGAACAAGTGTTCAGTTAGTTAAAGGAAATGAAAAACTGAAGAAAAAAACACAACTTAGCTCTTCAGGTGTATTTAAAGTCTCTCGAGGAAACGAATAAATCATTCAATATAGAAATAAATAAAATTAGGAACTCAAGAGAAACATGTGAGACTTGTGTCTCTCTGAAAAGGGAATTAAATGATTTGCATGAAGCCTTAGGTAATTTTATCCAAGTGAAAGAAAAGTTTGACTTGATATTATAAAGCCAAAGTCCTTCCTTAAAAAATAATGGACTAGGATTTAAAAAGGATCTAAAACCTAGTAAAGGCATAGAACACAAGAGAAAAGACCGTCCAGTTTATAAATGCACAGACTGTAAAAGAATTGGCCATTTAGAGCAGTTTTGTTTTGACAAATTGAAAAGATCTAAAGATAACAATCTTAAATCTTCTAGAACTAATGCACATGGGCACAAGAAGATATGGGTACCAAGTATGAAACCTTAGTGATTTGTAGGTATGTTTTGCATCTCGAAGCTTTAAGATAATTATCAATGAATTTGTACAAAGCAAAAGTATACTTCCAAGTATACAGTTTTATAAAGTCTATGATCCAAGGATGTACGATGATGAAAAATATTAATTACAATGATCAAAGCAAGTGTTATTGTGAATATCTCAAGGTGTATGATCCTTAGTGATCAGTTGATTGGATATGTTTTTAATTGACTAATTCATCTCGTGGTTTTTACAAACTCTCGCATCCAACAATGTGTAGATAATGACACACCATAATATTATTGGTATTTACCTTTAAGGGAAGTATTTATCAAGAATTATTTATAAAAGAGGTATCCATTATTTTAAGGCTAAATTAATCAGATAACTCTGATTAATCATTAAAAATAGTGAATTTAATTTTGGCTTATCTCAATAAATATTTTCACTAACCAAAAAGATGAGTTTCTAAGTGTTTTTAGAAATGAGGTGCAATAAAGTTAAATGGGGGTGCATAAAAGAAATAAAAATCCAAAACAAGGCCCAAAGATGCACCAAGGAGGCTGAATAATGAAATCCCAATCGATTGACAATATGGCAGTCAATTATAAAAGTTTGGTGTACCTACTTTCATATCATATCCAAACTAAACTTGCACTCCAACTTAACATTGATAATGAACGTACAAAATATTGAGAGATTTGATTCAATAATTGATTTAAGGCATTATCCAATCGATTGGCACTTCTATTTTGGAAAGGTTTCACCTTGATTTTCAATCAGCACATCTCCATTGATTTCTTGTCAAAAATACACGATCAAATCATCGGATGACATGCTATAAATAAGTATTCATCATTCACTATTTGCATTGCAAGTTTCTCTCTAATCATGTGAGTGTGAGATTATTCTTTTCAAAACCATCATGGCTCCCAAATAGATAAACTTTTCCACCAACCATTTTTCAGACTTTTTCACTACCAAACAACAAGAGATAATAATTTTCCGTGATTTTGCTGATCAATCCCTTGAAAGAATTCACACCCTGGATCCAGAAAATTTCAAGGAATGTGCATTCTTCAAAACCTTTGAAGAACTCAACCTATCCACCTTCCTTTGTATCCCCTAGAAAAAAGGTGTATCCATCTCTAGTCAAGATTTTCTTCTCAAATCTTCACTTCACATATAGAATATTTCAAATCAAAGTAAAAAGGCATAGGATAAATCTATCAATAGAAGAATTTTGAGATATTCTAAATTTCCCTCATGGAGACACTATCATCGAACCCGATAACAAAGTAGACAAATACAATCACAAGCTCGTTGCATCCTTCATTATGAAGGAGCAATCACTCTCCATACCAAATCCATTCGCTGCCAGATATATCTACCCTGAAAGTCGTATGACTCACTATGTGATCAATCACATACTTTTTACAAGAAAGGGAAACTTCAACCTAATAATTCAAGTTGATGTAGAGACAATATGACTTATAGAAAAAAATCAATGCGAACTGTGCAAAATAAGTATTCGAGTACATGATGGAAAGAAAGAGAGAAGAAGCAAGGTTGTCATATCGAAATCTAGTCATAGAGATTCTGGAAGATACTGGATATAATTTCGGAGATGAAGAGTTCAAGGAAGAAACAACTAAAATAGGAAAATTGGTCCTACCATCAATGAAATTTGAGATGATCAGTAGAAAAATAATTGAAAAGCCTCCATCAAATAAGAAGAAAAGAAAATCGAATAGTTAAGAAGTTCCCATAGAGTTATACGACTTCGACTACTCTATTTCTCAACCTCTTTAACTACCCATAACTGAAGACCCACTCAAAGTCATAATTGGAAAGATAAATGTTATTAATGAAAATTTTGACTTCATAACCCAGTACTTCATCCCAGACCAAACACAACCACCTAAAGACATGTTCTTTTATGATGATCTTGATATAGAATAGTTTCACCTATGTGTTTCAATTCATGTTATTTCTTGCTTTCCGCAATTTTTAATTCAGTAATTACCATTCTTGTACTTTGAATTCCAAGTAATTTCTCTTAATTAATAAAACAACATTTTTCCCATTTGTAAATATTTTTTTGCCCATGTTTTTTTATTTAACTGTTTTGCTTTACCCGACTTTTTGATTTCGACAAAGGGGAAGGAGTATACTCTCAGGGGGGAGTAAGGTATACTCTCTACTAAATTGAGGGGGAGTTTGAATACTCCAAATAATTTTATTTGTTTCTTTTACCACATCCCTGAGAGTTGCATTGTCATCATAAAAAAGGGGAGAATATAGAACCTTGTTTTACATGTTACTTATAGGTGACATGCCTTTAACAAGGACAACAACTTTTGATGATGACAACTAATGATGATAAGCATAGATGGTTAAGCGGTTAAATATGCAAACCAGGATATTAGGGTTTAATAAGACTTAATTATTTGATGATGGCAACCAAATGGAGTATATCTCAAGCCTCATCTCAAGTGAACTCAAGCAAGTGTCTACAAGAAAGAAAGCAACTTACAAAGTCTTGAAGTACAAGAAAGGCATATCTTAATTAGTCTGAGTGAATACTTTGTAAAGCATAAGGGTGTTCTCGTAAAAGTGCATGGTTAAATCACACACACTCCCACGAAAAATATTTTTTAAATTGATTTCTCTAAAGAAACATTTTCAAAAATTTGTGCAAGATGAGTTTGAAGTTGTCTGAAAAGCTCTTGGCAAATTTTTGTCTTTGCCAATCGATTAACACATTTAACCAATCAATTTATTCGGTTCAAAAATGCATCCCAAGCGATTAGGACAACATCTTAATGAGATGTAATGAATAAATATTGTTTCTTTCCATTTTTAACTTTCTAATCGGTTAAATTGGATGCAACTAATTGATTGGTAAATGTTGCCAATCGACTCGTAAGTCATAAATTGACCTTAAAATGATTTTCATTTTGAGACAACCTCTAACCTATAAATAAAGGTCATTTCCCTCATTTCAAATAATCCAGAATCATTTTTCATTTCACACCTCTTACTCTCTCTCTAAACTTTTCTTTTGTTTTACTTTCTCTCACTAAGAATTTAGTCGAAGTGTTTTCGAGAAAGTCTTTTTGCGATTGAGGAAGCTATAATTCTAGAAGGGTAAATTTGTAAGTTCACCAATGAACATTTGGTTATATCTTGGTTGAACATTTTATCCACTTAGGGATTGTTTGTTTGGGTTCGAAGGTAAACACGTAAAAAGCTTAGGTTCAGGATTTGTGTGATCAAGTCTCCTGTTTGGGTTCGAGATCAACCCATGGTAAAATCTCATTGATTCTTGGTTAGCCTGTGGTAAAACCAAGTTTTGGTTAAAGCTTAGCCCGATATTAAAACTTGTTTAGGTTGGAGAACATCACGTGGTAAAATCTCATAGGTGATAGGTTCAAGAGCTCATCTGGTGTGCAAAGCTCTCAAGGATTGCTTGGATCTATAGCACATAAACATGTGTCAGATCAGTTGAGAAGAAAACTTGATGACAAGTCGAGTCAGATGATCCTAATAGGATATCATTCGATTTGAGGTTACAAGTTATTCGACCCAGTGAACAAGCAAGTACTGATCAACATGGACATAATCATGGATGAACTTATGGAATAGGATTAGACTGAAAATGTCAAGAAGGATTCAATGAGTATCTTATGTGAAGAATCAACAATTGAAGTCGAAAGAGAAGTTCGACAGAAAGAAGTTAGAGGTCAAGAGAGTACAAGCAGACCTCAAAGAACAAGACACATGCCTGCAAGGTTGCAAGAATATGTGATTACATCAGATTATATGGTCGATGATGAATGTGAGCTGGTACACTATGCTTTCTATGCAGATGTCAAACTAGTCAATATAGTTGAGGCATTGAAGGATTCGAACTGGGTGAAAGCAATGAATGAGGAACTGAAGTCCATCGAAGACAACAACACCTAATCACTTGTCAAATTTCCTCAAGGCAATAAGGCAATCAATGTGAAGTGGGTATACAAGGTGAATTTGAATCCCAAAGGTGAAGTAACTCGATACGAGGCAAGACTTGTGGGGAAAGGATTTATTCATAAGGAAGGAATCGACTTCGACGAAGTTTTTGCACCTGTTGTTGGGATCGAAAAAACCAGGTTGGTTGTTGGTCTAGCAAACATGAACCACTGACACACATGTAAGATGGATGTGAAATGTGCATTCTTGAATGGCCCCTTAGATGAAGAAATGTATGTTGCACAACCAGTTGGGTTTGTGAAACAAGGTGAAGAAAGAAAGATATACAGGCTGCATAAAGCCATGTATGGACTTAAGCAAGCTCCAAGAGCGTGGAATAAGGAGATAGACAGTTTCCTAAGAGAAAAGGAATTTGTGAAATGCACAACTAAACATTGAGTATATGTAAGTAGAAGCAATAATGAATTGCTTGTACTATATCTCTATGTCGAAGACCTGTTGATAACAGGAAGTTGCAAGAAGGAGATCGAAAATTTCAAACATAACCTAGGTGAGGAGTTTGTAATGTCAGACTTGAGAAATCTCACATATTTCCTTGGTATTTAATTCTACAAGAGTGGTAGAGGCTTGATGATGCATCAAAAAAGATATGCGGGGGAAATTTCAAGAGATTTGAGATGCAAGATTGCAACCCAAATTTGACTCCAATTGAGCCCAAAATGCAATTGTCGAAAGACACAGATGAAGATCATGTCGATCCAACATAGTATAGAAGACTCATTGGATTACTTTGATGCCTTTGTCATATAAGGCCTGATCTAGCATACAATGTAGGCATGGTGAGTAGATTCATGCAGAAGCCAAAGGTATCACACCTAGCAGCGACAAAGAGGATACTAAGGTATCTGAAAGGAACTCTCGACTATGGCATTTTATTTTCTGCAGCTGATGAAGGAAAAGAATACAAGTTAGTGGGATACACCGACTCAAGTTGGTGTAGTGATCTGGAGGATAGAAAATCTATAATTAACTATGTGTTTATGCTAGGTGGTGCACTAGTTTCTTGGAGTTCGAGAAAGGAACTAGTGGTGACATTGTCGTCGTGTGAAACAGAGTACATGGATACTTCTCTTTGTGCATGTCAAGCAACTTGGATGGTGAATTTGGTCGAAGAGATTACAGGGAAGAATCATGGAGCGATTACCATGAAGATCGACAACATATCCGCTATCAATCTGGCAAAGAATTCGATAGGGCATGTGTCATACCCCAAAATTTGCCCATTAATATTTTAAGACATTTTTCAGGGCATTCCAACTCATTTTTATGACACTGATCTTAAAGGAACAAAGGCTCAGCTCACGAATGGCCCAATCCAGAAAATGGCCCAAACTGGCCTGTTCGCTACACGTTCGCTACACGCTCGCCTAGCGAACGTTCACTACACGTTCGCTACACGCTCGCCTAGCGAACGTTCGCTACACGCTCGCCTAGCGAAGCTGACAGACAACAGAAAATTTCGGGCTTCATTCTGAGCCCATTAGGTCACAAAAAAGAGCATTATAAATACCAGCACTTCAGGAACGAAAAGAGGACGAAAAAGGACGAAAGGAGAACCCTAGCAAGCAAACCCTGATACTCATTGGAGGCAAACCTGGAAGGAACTCGGCGGCACTAAGTTCTACCTCCGCCCAATTCAATCCGATTTGTCGATTCGAAGTCACAACTCAGCTGCTAACAGGTTTACATTGCTATCATTGTTTTATATTCTTAATTTGCATATGACTTTATGATTAGATTTATGAAATACCTTAAGCTTGGCATGTGAACTTTAATATATACCAGGCATACTTTAAATGATTAATCGTATAATTGCAGTAATGAGATCCATAAGGCATAAAATTGGTTGAGATTATACTGATATCATATTCAAAAACCAGCAGCGCTCGCTAGCACATCACTAAGCGAGCCAGTAGCGAGTACTCGCTAGGCCTTCGCTAGGCGAAGCAGGGGCGAATGGAACAGCGGCTGTTTCATTTTTTTTGGCTATTCTATCTTATGTTATTATAATTCTGCATCATTTGGTTTGAGTTCATGATTGTTGTGTTTATTTTATGGTGCAACTTTCAATTATATTTTATCTCGATGCTCTAATCCGTGTGTTGAATTGTGTAAAGGTTTACATGTTTCCAAGGAAATGGCCGGCTAGGCATTCCACCTTAGGGGTGGGATACCCTTGTGGAGTTTCACCCTAAATTACCTAATTAATTTTACTGTATTAATTTTAATGTATTAATTTTAATGTATTAATTGTAACGGGGAGATTCATCCTAATTACCTAATCGATTGTAAAATACGGCCTCTAAATATGTGATCTTGGACCTCTCTTGATTGCCTTACGATATTACGGTATTACGGTCATGTCCCGCGAATGTAGGGATACACTTAGCAAAGACCCTTCGGTTAAATCATCATAAAATAAATCATGGTCCCTTGGATGTTGCCTTCGAAAATACGATTTTGTCCCTCGATGACCCTTCGGTGTAGCCTACGGTTAAATGATGATCGTCCCTTCGAATGCTAAGGTATCCTTACAACTGTTGCCTTCAATGACCTATCGATGACCCTACAATGACCCTTAAACATCCAAAGGGTAAAATTACTTACTTCTCAATAGTAAGGACAGTTTTACCCTCATAAGGATAGGAAACGTTCATAACGACCTTAGGAAGGTATAACTCTCAATTACTGGATCATAACCTAAAACATTTTCCACCCCTCGCACTTTGCAAGTCCTAGAAAATCACCACTTGGTATACATTCATACTAGAATCATTACCAAGTTATATTTTTCTAAACTGTTTTTCAAAATCAAACGAGATAAATACTTTGTATACATTCATACGAGAATCATTACAAAGTTAAACTCTCTTTTCAAAACATTTTTAAACAATTCACCAACACTTTTCAGACAAAAATATAAGTGATCCAGCAATTAAGAGCCCATGGATAACCATGGATACAAAGGGTGCTAATACCTTCCCTTTGTATAATGTACCTCCCGAACCCAAAATCTATTGAGGTCTTTCCTGTTCTTTTCCACCTTTCCTTATTGGATAAAAGAAAAGTCGGTGGCGACTCTTGCTATCCGCGACATTGCGATAAAAAGCAAAATACCCCAAGTCAGTTCACCGTATGACAGAACTGGCGACTCTGCTGGGGAGACTTTAAAAAGAGAGGTTACCTTAAAAACAAGATCACTTATTCCAAATTGTCTGATTTACTTTTAAGGGATTGCTTGGGTATTTTTGAGTGAAAGATCCTACACCCGGATCTAGTGTACCTTAGGTAAGTAGCAATAGATCATCGCGACTATCCGGCGTATACTGGAATGGTTAAAATGATGGCTACGGTTAATGTGACACTTTGGATGTCCTGATGTTCCTCATGTTCACTTGAGGAAAAATTTGGCTTCCGCGTGGTGTCATTAAAGCATTAACCAGACCTTTAGAACCCTAATTGACTCATCTTGGCCATTAGAAAGTAGTGAGATAACTGACTTCGGTTCCGACTGGGGTTGGTTGAGACTCGATACTACACTCTTTGAGATTGGACTTTAGGGAAGCTTCGGTCAACCACTTGGTGTTGCACTGAAGTGGACTTAAAGGAAGGTCGGTGATTTGAGATCCTTCTAGAACCCGGTTACTATTCTAGGACAGGTTGAACCAACTAAACTTCAGTGGGGAGGGTACTTACCTATGGAACTCATGCAAGCCTTAAAACCTAGGAATGATGGTTGTGTGACTTGCTTGTGCTTGTTTAACCTCATAACATCATAACATCTTAACATCATAACATCATGACATCATAACATTGTACTAACCATTTCAAGGACTTAGGGATTTAACTTTGCTCTGTTTTGTAAGGCTATGGCTCCCAGGAAGACCATCCGGATTAATCTTGTAGCAATCTCTCCTCAACTCAAGAACTTAGTGTCAGAACTTTCCGATCATGCGCAGTTCATCAAGAGACATGGTTCTCTCCTCAATTTGGTTACCACTGGTTTCAAAGAAGATATGATGAGAGTTTTATTCCAGTTCTTCGACCCTAAACATCATTGCTTCACATTCCCAGATTATCAGTTGGTACCCACATTGGAAGAATTCTCCAGACTGCTTGGGATACCTATCCTTGATCAACTACCGTTCAGTGGTTTAGAAAAGGTTCCGAAGTCTGAAGAAGTTGCCGCAGCTTTACACATGACGAAGTCCGACATTGAAGCTAATTGGGTAACAAGGAGTGGAGTTAAGGGTTTACTTGCCAAATTCCTGACAAATAAGGCCCGAGAATTCTTAAAAGTTATGAATGTCCGTGCTTTCGAAGACATCCTGGCATTGCTAATCTATGGCTTGGTGTTATTCCCTAATCCAGACCAATTCATAGACATGAATGCTATTAAGATATTTCTCACTCATAACCATGTACCTACCTTGCTGGGAGACATTTTGCATTCCCTCCACACTCGTACCATGAAGAAGCAAGGGACTCTCATGTGCTGCATACCTTTGTTGTCTAGGTGGTTTATTTCGCACCTTCCTCAATCAGTCTTGAAGAATGATCAAAATTTGAAATGGTCTCAAAGGATAATGTCGCTCTCCCATTCAGACATCTGTTGGTGTCCTCAGTTCAAGGAAAATGTTACCATCATTGACCGTTGTGGCGAGTTCCCTAATGTACCACTCCTAGGAATAAGAGGAGGTATTACTTATAATCCTGCTTTAGCTCTGCGACAGTTGGGTTGTGCTCGAAGAGATGGTCCACATGAAATGATTATTCAAGGCACTGTGTTTGACTATGACAACGATTCCCAAGGTCTCCGCCAAAGGTTTGTACGAGCTTGGGGCATGGTGAAGAGAGGTACGTTAGGACAGAAAAATTCTATTCCTATGGAACCTTATCTCAGATGGGTACGCGCCAGAGCTCGTGAACTTGTCATGCCATATCTTGCAATCGGACCTCAGATTGTCGAACCTGAAGCTGAAGGAGGTGCTCCTCAGATCATTCCTTATCCAGATATGCCTACCGATGTTGAGGAACTAAAGAGATCCTGGATCCAGTTGAGAGAAGAAAGGGATACTTTCGAGACTCAGTTCGTTGCCGAAAAGAAGAAAGTGTTAGAACTTACCAGTCAGCTTAATGAGGAACGAAGACTCAATGCGTATCTTCGCCCAAAAAGAAGTCGCCCCTGGGAGACTTGAGCTTTCATTGTATTTTTATTATTATTTCTTTTGTAATGAACATTGGTCAAAGAAATTAGCAATAAACATTTCTCTCTTGTTGGTAATTTACGCAAAGTTAAATTCCAAAAGTCCTTGAAAACATTTCATACATTGCATAACATAACATAACACTGCATAACAGGTATTCTACAAGTTCAATGTTCTCACGGTCTTCCTTCCAAACAGAAAAATGGATCTCGAACAAACTGTCAAAGATCTCCAGACTCAGAATGCTCAATTCAAGGAGATGATGCTAAGCTTATCCAAGGGGCAGGAGGAACTGAAGGCTCTTTTACTCGAAAAGAAGAAAGACAAGAAAGCTGTGAGTTTCATTAACCCGGGAAGAAGGCGTAAAGGACAGGCCGTAGGAGTCAAGTTTGGAATCCCGAATGGTCCAGAAGAGGGGGCGGAGAATGATTCAGAGGAAGAGAATGCTGATTTCTCCAACCCTGAGGATGACGATGAAGATTATGAAAATGAACAGTACTCTCCAAGAGATGATAAGTACAAGTTGCTGGAAGAACGTATGCTAGCTATGGAGGGTCAGAAGGCGCCCGGTCTGGATTTCGAAAGTTTGGGTTTGGTCTCCGATGTGACCATTCCTCGCAAATTCAAAATCCCCACTTTCACTAAGTACGATGGTGCGTCTTATCCTCAGATGCATCTGAGGGCTTATGTGAGAAAGATTCAGCCGCATACCACTGACAGGAAGCTATGGATCCATTTCTTCCAAGAGAGCCTGTCTGGCACACAGTTGGAATGGTATTATCAGCTCGAGAGCTCTGACATCCGCACCTGGACTGATTTAGCAACAGCTTTCTATAAACAGTACCAGTATAACTCTGAACTAGCACCTACCCGGCTACAGTTGCAGAATATGACTATGGGATCTAAAGAAAGCTTTAAAGAATATGCTCAAAAGTGGAGAGATTTGGCTGGCAGAGTCAAACCCCCTATGACTGACAGAGAATTGGTGGACATGTTCATGGGCACACTGACCGGCCCATTCTACAGCCATCTACTGGGAAGTTCTTCATCAGGTTTCACTGAACTTATATTAACAGGTGAACGTGTTGAAAGCGACATCCGAAGTGGAAAGATACAGGCGGCTGCCTCTGCAAGCACCAAAAGGTCCTATCAGGGGAGGAATGAATCAAATGCTGTGTACGGTCAAAAGGGTCGTAACAAGAAAAACCGTGACCATGACATCGGAGCAGTTACGATTGCAGCACCACCATCTCAAAACTTCCAGCCCAAACAAGACAGGCCAAGAAGGCAGTTTACCAGGATCAATATGACCTTGGCACAGGCACTGCAGGGAATGCTAAAGGCAAATTTGATCACCCTCAGAGATCCTCCTACAAATCCCAACACTACTTCTTCTCGTTATAACCCTAATGCCAGGTGTGCATATCACTCCGATAGCCCCGGGCATGATACAAACGATTGCTGGTCATTGAAGAATAAGATTCAGGATATGATCGAAGCTGGAGAAATTGAGTTTGAGCCTCCGGAGACCCCTAATGTCATCACTGCCCCTATGCCTAATCATGACAAGACGGTTAATGCCGTGGATGATGACGATCACGTTTCCAATGTGGCGGACTTAACATCTCCTCTCCCGATCATAAAGAGGAATTTATTGCAAGCTGGTTTATTTCCAGGTTGTGCTGAAGATTGCAATCTCTGCATGCTCCGGCCCGAGGACTGTTTGAAATTGAAGAATGGTATTCAACGGCTGATGGACGATCGTACAGTTCTCTTCGAAAGGATTCCTAAGGCGGAAAACCCTATTGAAGAAATATCTGTGATTGCTAGGTCCAAAGTTCCAGTGAAGATTACCGCTACCAGGGCACCTGTGAAGATTACTGCTGAGCCCAGGGTTGCTCCCCTAATCATCACTGCACCTGGCCCGATCCCGTATTCCTCAAGCAAAGCTATTCCGTGGAATTATGGCGGTGATGTTTACGTCCATGGCGTGAAGCAAGTGGATAATGCTGCTAATACTAGCGGCATTGTTGGGACTAGTAAAATTACTCGAAGCGGAAGGATCTTCTCTCCAGAAATCTCACCTCCTGTTCTTGAAACTCGAGGAAAGGAACCAGTCAATCCTTCTCAGTCAGAGACACCGGTCGAAGTTATTCCCGAAGATATTGCCAAACAGGAAATGGAAGAAGTGCTGAAAATCATTCGCAAGAGTGATTTTGATGTTGTAGAACAGTTGGGGCATACCCCGTCTAAGATCTCGATGTTATCCTTGCTGTTATCTTCTGAATCTCATGCCAATGCATTGATAAAATTCTTGAAGACTGCTCATGTGCCTCAGGAAACATCTGTCGATCAGTTCGAAAATTATGTTGCTCACTTGGCTGTTGACAATGGCCTAGGCTTTTCCGATGCTGACCTGACACCAACGGGAAAGAATCACAATAAAGCCCTGCATATCTCCATTGAGTGTAGGGGAATCACTTTGTCTCATGTGTTGATCGATAATGGCTCTTCCTTGAATGTGTTGCCGACAACTGTGCTGGATAAGCTGGATTGTAAAAGCATTGAACTGAAACCTAGTGACATTGTGGTACGTGCTTACGATGGTGCGAAGAGTGTTGTCCATGGCGAGGTAGTCCTTCCTATCAAGATAGGACCTCAAGTCTTCAACACTACCTTCCATGTAATGAACATTCGTCCTGCCTATTCCTGCTTACTGGGACGCCCTTGGATTCATGGGTCAGGTGCTGTAGCTTCGTCTCTCCATCAAAAGCTGAGGTATCCCACAGAGGGCAAAATTGTCACCGTGTGTGGAGAAGAAGAGTACATTGTCAGTAGTGTGCATGCCTTCAGATACGTCGAGATGGATGGTGAATTCATTGAGACTCCTTGTCAGTCATTTGAAGTAGTTCCTCCGACCAATCCTGTCCTTAAGCCAACTTCCTGTGTACCCAAGGTTATTCGTGCTTCTCCTGCTATGATTTCTCTGAAGGACGCTCAAGCCGTGGTTGAAGATGGTGGTCGTACTGGCTGGGGTCAATTGATCGACGTACCGTACAAGTCTGACAAATTTGGCCTGGGGTTCAGCTCTGACAAGAGTCAAATTAATGCTGTAGAAGATGCTGACAGCGATTGCGACCTGGATAGGTGGATTTTCCCAACAATTGGTGACGGACTCAATAATTGGAAGGCTGAAGACACTATCCCGATTTCCTTTAGTCAGGAGTAATTGTTATTGTCTATTTTAGTGTTGCAAATTTTTGTTTTTTTTACAATTGAACTTCTCCAAGCGTTGTGTCTATGCCCGGGGCACAATAGCTAATTTGTTAAGGGTTTTGTCATCTTCATAAGCATATTCATATTCAATAAATCAATGGACTTTTTGCATTCAAATATTGCGCTCTTTATCTTTTTTGTCATCTTCCAAACAAGCTATGTTTTCTTACACACACTCACGTAACAAATTGCAGATCCATACCCACTCTGGATCCTGTTGACAATAGTTCTACTACTGTTCATTATGACTTTGAAAATCCGATCTACCAAGCCGAGGATGGAAGTGAGGAAGATTGTGAAGTACCTGGAGAACTTGCCAGACTGTTACTGCAGGAAGAAAGGACTATACAGCCACACGAGGAGTCAGTTGAGACTGTAAATCTGGGTACTGAAGTAAACAAGAAAGAAGTCAAAATAGGAGCAGGCTTGGAAAACAGTGTCAAGAGAAGGTTGATTCAGATGTTGCATGACTATGTAGAGATTTTTGCTTGGTCTTATGAAGACATGCCAGGACTGGATACCGATATAGTAGTGCATCGACTGCCAACGAGGGAAGAATGTCGTCCTGTTAAGCAGAAGGTTCGTCACATGCGTCCTGAAATGTCTGAGAAAATCAAAGCCGAGGTGATGAAACAATTTGATGCAGGTTTTCTGGCTGTTACTTCTTACCCTCAATGGGTTGCTAATGTGGTACCAGTGCCAAAGAAGGATGGTAAGGTGCGAATGTGTGTAGATTACCGAGACCTGAATAAAGCGAGTCCCAAGGATGACTTTCCACTCCCGCACATTGATGTTCTGGTAGATAACACCGCTCAACACAAGGTGTTCTCATTCATGGATGGATTCTCAGGTTACAATCAGATTAAGATGGCGCCTGAGGACATGGAGAAAACTACGTTTGTGACGCAATGGGGCACGTTCTGTTATAAAGTAATGCCATTTGGTTTAAAGAATGCAGGGGCAACGTACCAGCGTGCTATGGTGGTTTTGTTCCATGATATGATCCATCATGAAATAGAAGTATATGTGGATGACATGATAGCCAGATCTCATACTGAGGAAGAACATCTCGATCATTTGTACAAATTGTTTGAGAGGTTGAAAAAATACAAGCTAAGATTGAACCCGAACAAATGCACCTTTGGGGTAAGGTCCGGCAAACTCCTGGGCTTTATTGTCAGTGGTAAAGGGATTGAGGTTGACCCGGCCAAGGTGAGAGCTATTCAAGAAATGCCAGTTCCCAGTACAGATAAAGAAGTCAGAGGTTTCTTGGGACGCTTGAATTACATTGCCCGATTTATCTCCCATTTGACCGCCACCTGCAAACCCCTCTTCAAGCTACTGAGGAAAAATCAAGAGATGATATGGAATGAGGAATGTCAAGAAGCTTTTGACAAAATCAAGAAGTATCTCCAGGAACCTCCGATCCTGATGCCACCGGTTGAAGGAAGACCTCTAATCATGTATTTGACCGTGTTAGAAAATTCAATGGGGTGTGTGTTGGGGCAACCTGACGAGTCTGGTCGAAAAGAGCATGCCATATACTACCTTAGCAAAAAGTTTACCGACTGTGAAACAAGATACTCACTGCTCGAGAGAACTTGCTGTGTTTTGGCCTGGGCTGCTCGCCGACTAAGACAATACATGTTGAATCATACCACTTTATTGATTTCTAAGATGGATCCTATCAAATACATATTTGAGAAACCCGCTCTCTCCGGAAGAATAGCAAGATGGCAGATGATCTTAACAGAGTACGATATCCAGTATACTACCCAGAAAGCAATCAAAGGAAGTGTGCTAGCCGATCATTTGGCTCATCAAGCAATGGATGATTACCAATCTATGAACTTTGAGTTCCCAGATGAGGATGTCATGCTTGTTACTGATTATGAAGAACCTGGACCGGAGGAAGGACCCGAACTAGGATCCCGATGGACTATGGTTTTTGATGGATCTTCTAATGCATTGGGCCATGGTGTTGGTGTGGTAATCATTTCTCCCGAGGGTTACCATACGCCTTTCACTGCTAGACTATGTTTTCATTGTACCAATAATATGGCTGAGTATGAAGCATGTATTTTGGGACTCAAGGCTGCTATAGACCGGCGGGTCAAGTTTTTGAGTGTGTACGGAGACTCAGCATTAGTAATCAGTCAGATCAAAGGAGAATGGGACACTAAGCATCCGAATCTCATCCCTTACCGAGAACGGGTGATGACATTAATCCCATACTTTGAAGAGATTACATTCGAGCATATCCCACGAGAAGAGAATCAGTTGGCAGACGCATTAGCTACCATGTCATCTATGTTCAGAGTCAGATGGGACAATGAAGCTCCCAGGATCACCATTGAGCGACTAGATGAACCGGCATACTGTTATGAACTTAACACTGAGGGAGTACGGGAAAAACCTTGGTTCCACGAAGTAAAAAGATATTTAGAAGCTCAGGAATACCCTGAAGGGGCATCCATCAATGACAAAAAATTCCTGAGGAAGTTCTCCGCTAAGTTCTTTCTGAGTAATGGAATATTATACAAACGTAACCACGATTCGACTTTACTTCGCTGTGTGGATAAAGAGGAAGCAGAAAAGATTATGGGAGATATGCACGACGGTATTTTTGGGACTCATTCTAGTGGACATACGATGGCCAAGAAGATTCTGAGATCAGGGTATTATTGGTCTACCATGGAAGCTGATTGCCACCATCACTCCAGAACCTGTCACAAGTGCCAGATATATGCGGATAAAGTACATGCACCTCCTGCTCCATTGAACGTGTTGACCGCACCTTGGCCCTTTGCAATGTGGGGCATTGATATGATTGGGGAGATTAAACCTACTGCTTCTAATGGACATCGCTTCATCCTTGTCGCTATTGATTACTTTACTAAGTGGGTAGAGGCCGCCTCATTTGCTTCTGTCACCAAGAATGTGGTGGCACGATTCATCAGAAATAATCTCATTTGTCGGTATGGCATCCCTGAAAGAATTATCACTGACAATGGTACTAATTTGAACAACAAGATGATTACTGAACTCTGCACGCAGTTCAACGTAAAACACCATAACTCTTCTCCGTACCGACCAAAGATGAATGGCGTTGTAGAAGCTGCTAATAAGAATATCAAGAAGATCATACAAAAGATGACGGTGACGTACAAAGACTGGCATGAGATATTACCGTTTGCTCTTCACGGTTATCGCACTTCAGTACGCACTTCGACAGGAGCAACTCCTTTCTCTTTGGTCTACGGAATGGAAGCCGTTTTACCAGTGGAAGTTCAGATTCCCTCTCTACGAATCATGAAAGAGGCGGGCTTAGATGAAGATGAATGGATTCAGACTCGACTCGACCAGATAAACTTGATCGATGAGAAGAGACTTGCGGCTGTGTGTCATGGACAGATATATCAGAAGCGCATGACCCTGGCATTTAACAAAAGAGTCAAGAGACAGATGTATCAAATCGGCGACTTGGTGGTCAAGCGTATCATTCTACCACAAGGTGATCCCAGAGGCAAGTGGACTCCCACATACGAAGGGCCATTTGTGGTTAAGAAAGTATTCTCTGGTGGAGCCATGATACTTACTACGATGGATGGCGAAGACTTCCCGCATCCCGTGAACGCAGACATAGTCAAAAAATACTACGCATAAAAGAGACCCGCTAGGTCGACGTATCTAGGCAAAAGTAAGGGCATCCCGGCGAACCAAAAGGGTTCGGGCAAAATTTAGGGATAAACATAAAAAAAATGTACACTCGGCAAGTCGAAAACCTGAAAAGGCGGCTTGGGCAAAAAGGGGTATCCTGGTGGACTGAAAACCTGAAAAGGCGGTCCAGGCAAAAATTAAGGATCAAAGCGTATGACTATGTCTCGTTCTCAGACAGCTTCATCCAAGTTCAAAGGACTGAACAAGCTAATCACTTCTATCCGACAGCAGGAGATGAGAGGCTTGAAGACATAATGGCAGTAGTGGAATTAAAGTCAATAGGACGTTTTCAGCATAGCTTTCTATTTGTTTTCTTGACAATTTCCTCTTACTAGGATTTTTGTCTCCTTGTACACAAATTGCCTGTTTATAGGCCCTCTTTCGAAATCAATATAATTTTAGTTTCAAAAAAAAAAATGCTTTTGTTTTACTTTCTCTGTTTTGTTTGCATAAACGTCCATTGATTTAATTCGAATTAATATATGCATTTGGATATGATCGATGTTTACCAAAAATGCGTGCCTAAAATAGAAATAGCGATTACTACGAGGCTTCAGGATCGAGGAGAAGGTCTAATCATGCTTTCCAATGAATCCGTTGCTAATCCTATTCCCCAGCAAAGCCAGTCATTCCCAGAAGAGAGTGGCATTACTAGACAAATGGGTCATCTCTTCCACCCCCGGCCAGGCTTCTGTTGAACATTTCTACCATCAGACAGAAATCAAGCATCCCCGGCTAAGAAAGGGTCATCGATACCAGTATCTCCCAACCAGAAGATTGAGATTTGTTTTCCCCAGTAGAGTCCTCTAGAAGAACTTTTCAGATGCATAATTCATTCATTACATCATTTCACAGCATACGCATGCATACATCGTTCGTAGTTATGTTCGCAGGCATAAAACATCTCATGCATCATGACATAGCATGAAGCTAACTTTATTTTTCAGGTCAATTATCCTCCTGACACAGTCAAAACAAAGGTCCATTCAGACGGGCATCTTTATCTATTACATTCAAGATTTAACTATATCCCTCAGATACTGCCTAGCGTACGGTATATTCCGAGGTGCAGTCTAGCGTACGACTACTCTCTTCTTCAGATACATCTTTCAGATATACTCCGTGTCAACATTCATTCTGACATCTTCCTAACGGTGGCATCTATAAGTACATCCCAGACATTCGTTGCAAATACAACATATACAAATACTAGCAGATATAGCCTAGCGTACGGTTCATTCTGATTCAGCTCAACATATGGCTCCTTCAACTCAGATACGATCTAGCGTACGATCCAGTCTGACCTTCAACAACTCAGATACGATCTAGCGTACGATCCATTCTGATCTTCAACCACTCAAATACAGTCTAATGTACGACCAAGTTAGACCTTCAAGTCCTCAGATTCTGCTCAAATACAGTCTAATGTACGACCAAGTTAGACCTTCATCTCCTCAGATGCTACCTAGTGTACGGTACATTTCTGAAGTGTAGTCTAACGTACGACTACCCCCCTTTTATCATCAGATTCAGCCTAACGGACGGCTCATTCTGCTCAGATACGGTTTAATGTACGACCCAGTTAGACCTTCATCTCCTCAGATGCTACCTAGCGTACGGTACATTCTGAAGTGTAGTCTGGCGTATGACTACCCCTTCATTATCAGGTACAGCCTAACGAACGACTCAGTCTACAACTCAGATACGATCTAGCATACGATCCATTCTGATCCTTCACCCCCAGTAACGATACAGCCTAACGGACGGCTCGTTTCGCAACTCAGATACGATCTAGCGTACGATCCATTCTAATCCTTTATCCCCAGCAGTGTATGACTCATTCGGATTCTTATCTCATCCTGATTCGGCACAGCATACGACTCCTCCAACAAGTCCGATACGGTCTAGCATACGACCCATTCGGATCTTCATTCCTCAGATACTACCTAGCGTACGGTACATCCCGAGGTGTAGTCTAGCGTACGACTACTTTTCGTCAGATACAGCCTAACAGACGGCCCATTCTGCAACTCAGATACGATCTAGCGTATGATCCATTCTGATCTGTTATCCCCAGCGGCGTATGACCCATTCTAACTCCCCAGTGAAGTCGACGGCCTAAGGAATGACTCACTATACGGTCTGGTGTATGACCCAGTGACACCCATGACTTCAGATATCTTCTAACGTACGACGCACTCTGAAGCTCTCATCATCAAACTTCCTAGATGGCATCTTTAAGCCCATCTCCATCAAGACTAACTAATTGACAAGTGCAAATTTTTGGGGCGTTCTAAGTGTTCAATAATCTTCCACCTCCAGACCACGAATGGCGTACATACCATTCTGACTCTCTCGGTTCAAGAATATTGAACAGGGGCAGCTGTCATACCCCAAAATTTGCCCGTTAATATTTCAAGACATTTTTCAGGGCACTCCGACTCATTTTTATGACACTGATCTTAAAGGAACAAAGGCCCAACTCACGAATGGCCCAATCCAGAAAATGGCCCAAACTGGCCTGTTCGCTACGCGTTCGCTACACGCTCGCCTAGCGAACGTTCGCTACACGCTCGCCTAGCGAACGTTCGCTACGCGTTCGCTACCAGCTCGCCTAGCGAAGCTGACAGACAACAGAAAATTTCGGGCTTCATTCTGAGCCCATTAGGTCACAAAAAAGAGCATTATAAATACCAGCACTTCAGGAACGAAAGGAGAACGAAAAAGGACGAAAGGAGAACCCTAGCAAGCAAACCCTCGCGCTCACAGACGGAAAACCCTGGAGGCTAACCCTGAGAATTCCGAGAAACCCTGAAGGAAAAGCCGGCGGCAGCAAGGTCACTTCCGCTCAATTCGATCCGGTCGGCCAATTCAAGGTTACAATTCGATTACAAACAGGTTGGCATTGCTATTACTACCTTATGTTCTTAATTTGCATATGGCATTATGATTAAATTTATGAAAATATCTTAAGTTTGTCATGTGAATTGTCGTGTGCACTTGAATACCTTAAATGATTAACCATATAATTGCTGTAATGAAAGCCATAAGGCATAAAATTGGTTGAAATTGTACTGATATCAAAACCAGAATCCGCAGTCGCTCGCTAGCACGTCGCTAAGCGAGTATTCGCTAAGCCTTCGCTAGGCGAGGCAGGCGCGAACCTGACAGTAGCCGACTTTTCTATTCTGATTTTTCATTCATGTTTTATCATAGCCAGGCATTGTTTATCTGATCATATTACTGTTGTGATTTCTTTTGCGGTGTAATCCTCGATTGCACCCTGATTTGGTATTCTAACCCGTTTGCTGAATGTTGCAAAGGTTCACACACCCCAGGAAAAGATTGTTGTTTAGGTCTTCCACTTTATTTGTGGGATACCCTTGTGAAGAGCTGCCCTAAATTGCTTAATTAATTTTAATGTAATTAATTTTAATGTATTATTTTTAATGTATTGATTTTAATGTGGAGATTCACCCTAATTACCTAATTAACTTTAAAACATGGCCTCTAAATATGTGATCTTGGACCTCTCTTTTGCCCTACGGTATTACGGTATAACGGTCATGTCCCGCGAATGTAGGGATACACTTAGCAACGGCCCTTCGGTTAAATCATCATAAAATAAATCATGGTCCCTCGGATGTTGCCTTCGAAAATACGATTTTGTCCCTCGATGACCCTTCGGTGTAGCCTACGGTTAAATGATGATCGTCCCTTCGAATGCTAAGGTATCCTTACAAATGTTGCCTTCAATGACCTATCGATGACCCTACAATGACCCTTAAACATCCAAAGGGTAAAATTACTTACTTCTCAATAGTAAGGACAGTTTTACCCTCATAAGGATAGGAAACGTTCATAACGACCTTAGGAAGGTATAACTCTCAATTACTGGATCATAACCTAAAATATTTTCAACACCTCACACCTTTCAAAATCTCTTTTGGAAAATCACCACTTGGTATACATTCATACTAGAATCATTACCGAGTTATATTTTCAAACAACTTTCAAAACTAAACGAGATAACCACTTTGTATACATTCATACGAGAATCATTACAAAGTTAAACTCTCTTTTCAAAACATTTTCTAAGCCGTTCACAAGCACTTTTTCAGACAAGAAAAATAACATAAGTGATACAGCAATTAAGAGCCCATGGATAACCATGGATACAAAGGGTGCTAATACCTTCCCTTTGTATAATGTACCTCCCGAACCCAAAATCTATTGAGGTCTTTCCTGTTCTTTTCCACCTTTCCTTATTGGATGAAAGAAAAGTCGGTGGCGACTCTTGCTATCCGCGACATTGCGATAAAAAGCAAAACACCCCAAGTCAGTTCACCGTATGACAGCATGGACGAAGCAAGCACATCGAAATGAGGTTCCATTATTTACGAGAGTGGGTAGCAAAATCGAAGTTGAACTTGGAACACTGTAGAACTAAGAATCAGATTGCAGACATCATGACAAAGGGAATGCATGTTGAAGTGTTTAATAGGTTAAGATCTATGATGAATGTAGATAGCTTAGACACAATGAATTAGGTGGTGTGTTGAATTATAATTCCTTGTGTTGAAGCAGGTTGCTCGACAAAAGTAAGGAAGTGTCGAATCACCTAGGTGTCGAAATGTCAAAGAGTATCTCGACAATGATGTTAGACTTAGCTTTATTTGTTTGTTTAGCTGAGTTAGTTAGGTTAATTTTGGGCCTTGCTTGAGAAGAAAGCAAGCCCAAAATCTATAAATAGGGAGTAACCCCTGTTATTATATATACTTGAATTTTGCAGTTACAAAAGGAATAAAAAATCACAGTTTGTGAGCAGAGAGAAACTCTGCAGAAATAATCTATCTTCTTCTCTCTCTCTCTCTCTATCTATCTATATCTCAATAAACCATGGCCATTTTCTTTCCCCAATTCAATTTTCTTTTCTTGTTCACATCATCATTGTGTAGCGATACAATCTTGCAAGCAAGGTTGGTTGATTCGCTCGAGTGAAGAGTGAAGAATAAGAGGGAATTTGATCGGTACGATTGAATCTTGTTCATCAAGATTGACTCGAAATTACTCAAAGTTTTAGGTTTAATTCCAACATTCTAGAGATTCTACATGATCACAAAAACTACATATCCCACCAGTCATGATCCCAAATCGAGCTAACCCGTCCTTGGTGGGTAGTCTAATAAGTGTTATCCAAAAAAAAAGTAGAATGTGGTCGAGCATAGTTGTTAAAGAACAACTTCTCCCACTCAACATGTTGTTTCTCTCATTGCAATGCTTTATACATGGTAGAAGTTTTATATTTCCCATTTTGTAATGCTTTTCCCCATTAGCTAGTATTTTCCACTAGTTCCTTGCATTTCATAATCTTCTTCAGGATCCACGAGCAACCTTGAGTAATTTTCCATGTCATTATGTCTTGTCTTTTGAGATAATATGTGTCAATCCATCTTACCCATAGTTTATCTGCCTTAGTTTGCAAGTTCCACAACAGTCTGATTATGGTTGCTTGGTTCCATTGCATCAATGAAATAACATTTAGACCTCCTATTACCCTGGGGTCGCATACCTTCTCCCAAGCCACAAAAGCTTTTCTAATTATTTCATTTGTCCAACTGCATAGAAAACTTCTACAGATTACTTTAATTTGCTTTATAACTTTTTTTTTAAGTAGAAAAACTTGCATCCAATATATTGTGATAACAAACAATACATTTTTTTTATCAATTGATATCTCCCTGCATAGCTATGTAATTTAGAAGTTCAATGTGGTATATTGGTCACAATCTTATCAACAAGAAGTCTATATTGATGCAAAGTCAACTTTCGATTCGATAATGAGATTCCTAATGTAAACCATTAATAGCATATTTATATGATACACTTCTCACACAAATTATGATTCACTTAATGAATTGACAAGGAAAATGACACTCTTTTCTTTTATTTCAAAAGTGATAATTCCATTTTTCTCTTCAAATTTTAAAAAATGTTTAAATTACTATTTTTGGATAAAAATAATTTTTTTAAAAAATAGAAGAACAAAATTACATTAAAATTCAGTATTAAAAAAAAGAGATAAGAGAAAACACGGTATAAGATAAGAAGATTGAGAGGGAACGGTAACAGTTTACGCATAAAGGGATAGACAGCAGCGAACCATTGTACAAGAAAAAACTACCTTCGGAAGACAGGTTTGTTTGGTTTCCTCTCTTTCCCTTCTCTGTTTTTTCTTCAATTTCATTCTTTATAATGTTAAACTCTCCGCTACACAGCGATAACAAAACGGTTCAAACCCAAAAACATATTTTTGTGTTGTCCTTTCAAATTTTGAGTTACCTGTTGTTGAATTATGATATTATTGATATTATTAGGTGAAAATGGTGGTGAGTATTCGATTGGCCAGACACGGTTGCACACACAACCCATTCTATAGGGTTGTTGTTGCTGATAGCAGATGTGCAAGAGATGGCAAGAACATTGAGGTTGTAGGTTACTACAATCCTATTGCAGGTTAACATTCAAATTCTCTGTTATGTTCAAATTTTACTTATTCATACTATGTTTTTGTTTTCTTGTTGCTTTTGGTTATGGTTTGTGTGTTAATTGACATTAGGTAAGTAGGAGTTTTTTTTAAAGGATATAGAATTAATGTTGTGAATGTTTGAATAACCCTAAGGAAACACATATGTTTGGTTTTCAATCCTTGGTAGTATAGTGTCTCTTGTTAGTGGTGTTTAGAGCTGGGTATATGGACCGAGGTCTGCGAACTAGGCCGTTTAACCCGGCCCGCGCGGGTTTTGGACCATTTTTTTAGCCCATTTAAATTTTGGCATGTTTAGGTTTGACTGTTTAGACCGTGGGTTATGCGCGTTTAATCCACGGATTTGCGGGTTCGTTCGTAATATACCAGTTAGGGGATGAAGATGAGGATGGTTTTAGACGATACACATCAAATCGTTTTCTAACTTGATTTACTTCTTCTGAACAGCTAAAGATGATGAGAAAAGAGTGAGTATCAAACTTGAAAGAGTGAAGTAAGTAACTTTGATCCATCTTTGTGAATTTTATGACGGAACTCTCCACCGCAGTTTTAATAGGATAACTTTTCTTCATCTTCTTTAGGTACTGGCTTTCTGTTGGTGCTCAACCCTCAGAGCCTGTGGAGAGTCTTTTATTTCGAGCTGGTTTACAAGTGAAACGTAAAGGTGGTAAATATCCCGCGCAGCCAGTCGATGCCAATGCCAATGAAGCTGATGGTGAACTTACACTCCTTCCCTTTGAATCTCTTTTAGTATTTGTTTTCGGGTTCTTTCTTTTTCTCATTTCATCTGCTGTTTATTTTAGGTATATCTCCGGAAGCTGTTCTTTCTATTGGCTTACAAGTTTAACTGAAGGGAATGCCAACGATATGTTTGGAGAAGATCGTCTGTGTTGTGAGTATGTCATCCAGTGCAATGGCAATACTTTGATCAATCTTGCACTCTTTTGAATTGATTTGTCATCTTGTTGTAAAATTGTCATTGTTTTTGTCTTCTTGAACTAAATTCGAAGATGTCGGTACAATATTTGAACGTAGCTCGTTTAATTTCTGCTTAGTTCATGTACTCTGTCATGTTTGCATGCCTGACATTGCTGTCTAATATTTTAGTCAATTTTTTATGCTTATGAACTTAACTTTGCTCTATAGCTTATGACCAAGAATCATCAAAAGTTATTACCCGAGTTTAACACTCAGTAAGTTATAGACAGTTTCAATAGAGTATTGACCAGCAGAAGAATTCTTCTAAATAGGGATATATGCAGAGTCATTAATATTAAGAGGATTAAGCTATTAATAATTTGATAGACATCATCGGGAACAAAAGACACTATTATCAAATTTCTATTGACCAACATTCACATAGAAAGAAATTGGAACCAGTTTGCATGTTCTTAATGTGTAGTGTTGACTTCAAATTTTTCAGAAAAAAAGTTCGTGATGCATTCGCAAAAACATAGTGCGTTGGGTATCTTGCGGTTTTTGTCGAAGCATAGTGCATTTTAGGGAAATGTAGTGTGTTTTGGCTAACACTTATAAAAGGCGTTTTCAGTTCTTAAGTCTTTTTTTAGGCACAAGTGCTATTGGGGAGTTTTATAAAGAGAAAAATTCAAAGAGCTTTTTTAGGCACAAGTGCTATTGGGGGGTTTTATAAAGAGAAAAATTCAAAGAGACAGAGAGATTCTTAAGATTTGTTGTTTTAAAAATTGGAAACTTGTTGTTTTAAAAATTGGAAACTTTTGAGGCATCTAAGAGGATTGAGATACACTTCTAAACACCACGAGTTTGTGTGATTCATACATTAAGTGAATGAGAGATTGAGAAACACTTGGACAGAAAAATGAGATGTTTTTGTGAATTTGAAAGACTAATTTTTTTATAACTCATCTTATAACAACTCTTGCATTATAGTGAATCATAAATATGCTCTCTCTTTCATAGTAGATTGATTTGGTCGAACTGGGTAAATAAATTTTATGTTTACTCGTATTTTATTTTCTTCTTTTTGTGCTTATACCGCTTGATCGATTAGTGATTGTTTGACGGTATTTGTTTATGTTGCTATTGTTCTTTGTGTCACACATTCGTACTCTTGGTGTGTTTGACCTTTGACATTTCAATTTTCTAACAAGAGACGCCCATTGTGGGGCGAAAAAGTTAAGTTTAGAAGTCGGCACCATAGATTCTAAACGGAATATTTGGAGACAACTATTTTGGATCATGGAAAGTGAAAATACAAGTAATCTCATTTCAACAAAAGTGTGTAGAAGCATTGAAAGACGAAACATTGTTGCATGCATGCCTAACACAAGCAAAGAAGATTGAGATGGTAGAAAAGGCTAGGAGTACCATTATCTTGTGCCTTAGTGATAAAGTACTAAGGAAAGTTGTTAGGTAGATGACTGTGTCATAGATGTGGGTCAAGCTTGAATCATTGCATATGACCAAGTCCTTAACTCACAATTAAAGAGTAATTTTGTTCATATTGTAGTTTCCTCATTTGAGAATGATTATGAGAGTGTTGATGCACTGTTGATGATAAGTTTGGAGACAAAAAAGAGTTGAGACATGGACAAAAGATGCTTTTATCACATGTGTCCAAAGAAAGCATATTTTGAGACTTTGGTACTAAAAGAAAGTGGATTCGTTTGACTTGGTAACAATAAGGTGTGCAAAGTTCATAATATTAGTACAATTAGACTTAAAATATTTGATAATTATGAGTTCCTTCTATTCAATGTGAGGTATTTTCCCGAGCATAAGCATATTTTTTTGTATATAAGTTTGTTCGATAATTTAGGATATTATCCTAAAGTTGAACATGGAGTTTTGAAATTTTCCATAGTGCGTCGATTATGGCTAAATGGTCTAAAATATGGGTTCTATATTTTATATGGTTCAACAGTTATTGGTTATGCATCATTATTTAGTCAAGACTTGTATGACAACCAAATGCTATGAAATTTGAGATTAGGCCATATTAGTGAAAGAGGGTTGATTGAGCTAGATAAATAATATTTGTTAGGAAGTGATAAATTGAACAAACTAGAAATTTGTGATCATTGCATACTAGGCAAATAATATGTGGTGAAGTTTAAGAGTGACATTCATAATTCTAGTAGATCGTTTGAGTGCCTTCAGTTGAATCTATGAGGTTTGACAAAGGAGGAAACTCATGTGGGTCATTTCTATTTTCTCACTATTATCAATGATTTTTCTAAAAGAGTGGTGTCTATATTTTGAAAATTAAATGTAACACCTTTGAAAAATTCAAGGAATGACATCTCTTATAAGAAATAAGTTAGGAACTAAACTGAATGTAATAAGAACTAACAATGGTTTGTAATTTGTTTTAGAGTAGTTTAATAAATTTTGTAGAAAATAAGGTATCAAGAGATATATATTTGCTGCTGACACACCTTAACAAAATGGCCTAACTGAATTAATAAATATGACCATTTTGTGGGAGCTGGCTTACCAAAGAGTTTCTAGGGTGAGAATATTGCTATAGTAGTTTACCTAATCAACCAATGTCCATCCACATGAATAAATTTCAATATATCTATGGAAATTTGGAGTGTGAAACCAATACACAACTCTATTTTGAAGGTCTTTAGAGCTTTAATGTTTGTGCATATCAAGAAAGACAAATTTGATGTTGTTAGGGTTGTGAAGTATGGCTTCGTTGGTTATCTCGAAGGTGTGACAGATTATAAGATGAGGAAGATGGAACTCCGAGGATTAAAAAATTTCATAAGTAAGAATGTTGTTTTTGATGAGACTCGTATCTAGGCCAAGGGCAAAGACAGACTTGGATGTAAAAGTAATTGAAACTATGGTGGAGAATACTTAGTTTCAAATTCATAATCCTTATCATTTGTCATTAATTTAGCACTTGTACTAAATTTTTAATCGCGCACACGCATCGTAGCCGTTCATTAATCTAACTTGACAAATTAAATGATTTCACAAATCATGCCACGATCAAATCTGACTGCAACATGATATTTATATAGGCTCGCTCCATTGATTCCATCATTGATCACGCCAAGATCCATGCGATCGTGCAACGATTAGAAAAGATCTTAATTTTCTTATTTATTTCAATTCTCATATTCTATTGTTGATTATTGTCCAGAGTTATCAATTCATCCCTAACATTGCATCTGATCATATCCTCATGCTTAGTCCATGTCCAATCTATTTCATCTGGCCAATGTCATTCATGCTATTTGCATTGTCATTGTTGTTTGGTCCATGAATCTTTGATTATGACCTAGTTCATTGTACATCATGGACCTTGCTAAAGTTTTTGTTTCATGTTTGGCATTGTTCATCCAAGTTATGGTCATGTCCATTGATTCATGATTAGGTATTCATCAAGTTCATCACTTAGTCTATTCCATGTTGATTCATGTTATCATGTTCATTCATTTCAATATCTTTCATATTCATACAATTCATTTCAAACAGTCAATGCATTCAAATATCAAATATCATTTCATACAATCACATAACTCCATACATGTACAAAAACTACAAAATTGACCATTTATACAACAATTGACTTTTGATCAACAGTTGACTTTTTGCGCGACAACCACAACATTTAAAAATAATATTTCCAATTGATTACAACAATCAAACTGATATCATTTGGTCCAAACATCACTTTCATATCATCCTTATCATTTTTTACTCGCACCCATCCACGTAAGACATCAAATCTTTCAATACTTCTATTTTTTTGCCTTTAGGTATGTTTCTATCTAACCAATGAACCAACTCGCATCAACGTGGGTTAGGGCCACGTGTTCGGGTAGCTAGGGGATGCAGTACCGGAGGTCAGTTAGGTCGTCCCGGTCAACGACATTAGTCTTTATGGTATTCATATGTAAACGCATATTAATATTAATATCAATTGGTCCAATTTCAACTTTTATCTAAAACGTACATTGTTTTTCAAAAAAAATTACGCAATACACAGAGGCGTCAGACCAATTGGCGCCTCCTTTCATTTTTTTACACATGAGCGTCAATTGGATTGACAACACCAGGTACACTAGCCAATCCAATTGGCGTCACCTCTTTAATATGTATTCCACACTATTCATTTCACATGTATTCTCACTTCTGCTCAAGGTATTTAGTGATTCTTTTGAAGAAAAAGGTAGTTTAAGTAGAGCATAACCATCTACTTCAAGCATATAATCGATTACCGCCTTGTTCAGAATCAAACATAAGCGTCTTGTAAATGGTTACCATTTTGGTATAATTGATTACCGCTCAAGTTAGTAACGACTTGTAACCGGTTACGAGCTTACAATAATCAGTTATGCCATGTTAAATTTTGTTTTTCTATTTAAGACTCGATCTCTGTGGAGATCTGTAGAGATGAGGATGGGAAAAAATATTTGCCCGTGACGGAGAACGGAGACGGGGATGAAGAAAATATTTAGGGAAGGGGAGCGAGGAAACATCCTTCACACATTTCCTGCTTCAATGACTTCCCTAATTCCATGTCCCATCCCTAATTCCATGTCTAAAAAAGTAAACAAAGTAGTTTTTTTCATAAATATATGTATAGTCTCAAAAAGCAATTTAGTGTCAATTATAATTTTTATAATAATTCTTAAAAAACAGAATATTTTTTATTTATCTTATGTTATATATAATTTTGATATATAACTCAAATTTTGATTTTTTTAATAAAAAAAACCATTTTTTTCAATTTAAATTTTAAAATAATCTATTTTCAAATTAATTACCGAAATAACCACATTTCATTACTTATGCGCCAGTTGAACTAGTATATCTAATTGTCAATCAAAGAAGACACCCAACCCATTGGCGCATGCATGTAGCCATGCATGTGAAGACACCACATGCAATTGCGCATGCATGTGAAGACGCCACATGCATTGGTGCATGCATGTAGGCGTGTGAGTGTGCGTCACATGCGTGTAACCATGTTTGTGTGTGACTAAGGCAATGACGCATGCATGCGTGTGCTGATCTATAAATACACTGCGTTTCTCCTATAATTTTTCACACAACTTTTTACCCTCCTTCCATTTTTCTTCAATTTTCCTTTAATCTCCTTTAATTTTCTTTTCTTTAAAATGTTTGAGTATTCATATATGTGATGTTATAGAAAATAAAATTGAAGGAGATTGAAGGAAAATGGAAGGAGGATAAGAAGTTGTGTGAAAAATTATGGGAGAAACGTTGTGTATTTTATAAATTAGCACACACATGCATGTCATTGCTTTAGACGCACACACATGGTTACATGCATGCGCCAATGCATGTGGCGCACACTCACATTCCTACATGCATGCGCCAATGCATGTGACGCCTTCACATGCATGCGCCATTGCATGTGGCGCTTTCAGATGCATGCGCCAATGGGTATTCCTTTGATTGACAATTAGATGCGTCAGTTTAATTGATGCATAAGTAATAAAAAGTGATTATTTCGCTAATTAATTTTAAAAATAAATTAAAATTGAAAAAAATAATTATTTAAAAAAAATCTCAAATTTTAATTAAAAAAAAATACATTTATTCAAGCCACAATGCCAAATTGTTAAGTTGGATATTTTGGGGTGTTCAAAACCCTACTTTTCAGTCATCCATCCATTAAAGCCAAAAATAAAATAAAATATACTCGAATTTAATTGGAAAAGCATTACTCCCTCAAGTTCCGCCGTGTTTATACATCAAAAGAGGTGAAGAAAATAATAGAGAATCAGAAAACCTAAACCGCCGAGGAAGCAAAATACACAGCGGCGACATGGTTCACGGTGGTTTAAACAAGCGGCGCGTGAGGGTTAACCCCGCAAGCCGTCGATCCACCACCAAGAAATTCAAACCTCCGGTGTCACTCAAAAACCAGATTAGATCCGCAGAACGCATGCTCCGAAAGGTAACTAACTTCTCTCTCTCAACCCTAACCCTAATTCGAACAAACCCTAATTTGATTGTCAAAATTTGGAATGTCAGAATTTACCGTTGGAAGTTAAAGCAGCACAGGAGCAGAAGCTGGAATCACTGAAGAAACAGCAGGAGGTTCACACCCGTCTAGCTTTGGAACGGAAGCTATTTTTGCGCGACAAGAAGATTAAGTTCTTTGAGAGGAGGAAAATTGAACGGAGAATTAGACGCCTAGAGAAGCTTCAGCGTGCTTCGTCTTCTTCTTCCCCTGACCAGCTTGCATCTCTTAAACATGATCTTCAATATGTTATGGTTAGTGTTTTCCTACTGACAACATTATATCAGTTTTTGTTTGGAATGACTTATTTAAACTTATCTATTGAAATAAGCACTTGTAGAAAATTAGCTGTTTTTAACTTATTTCTATAAAAAATTTAGGATAACTTGTGTAAATGACGTATAGTTTAACATTAAAACAACTCAGACACTTTTATGATAAGCTAGGTTGTTAATCTTGCTATGTGCCGAACCCCCGGATAGTGGGACAACCACTATTGTGAAGACAAAAAATCAATTTACATAGTAAAACATAAATTCCAACTGCGAACATAAATGCTTAAAAATAGAAATTGAAACAGCATATATATATCCCATCAAAATCAAAGTATTCTAGCACAACATCATCATCCCCCTCAATGATATTAACCCCAGATATATACGCATCAGTAGCTTCTTGCTTTTTATCGTAACTCTCTTGCAATATTTGTTTAATATTATCCGGTATTTTCCTGCACAATTGTACTTCTTCCCTTATTGCCAACTGATGCTTCTTAGCTCTTGTTATTCCTCAATTTGAATGATGCTCACAAAAATCACAGAAAATTGTTCTCTTGTGTCTTTATAAGAGTTCCAACCAATAAAAAGATTGTCAATAGATGTAAAATAACCTTTATTGTTGGAGGTTGGTGTTTTTCTTGCAATGACAGAGGATGATGATGCCATGGTTATCAAAAGAGAAACAAGGCAATACAAGCATAACAGAGGTTGTAGGAGTGAAACAAAGCAAGGAGAAGAGGTGAAGTAGAACAAAGAATCAAAAGAGAACAGCGGAGCAGAGGCAAACAATGAAGAAGCAGAGGAGAACAGTGAAAAACAGATGAAAACGACGAAGAATACAAAAAACATGTGGAAAATGTCGCAGGGGAGAACAATGTAGAAAAAGAATTAAAACTGGGGAACTAAAGAAGCATAACACTTGGGGTTAAATATTAGAACAATAGAAGGGTGGGAAAGACCAACATACCCTTAAAACATTAGAAATTACATTTCAAAATATTAGGGCTTACAATTTTGCCCAAATTGAGAATAGAGGCCACCAAACCGTGATGGCACTGCTATTGTGCCGCCATAGCGTTGCTACGAAAGCGCTATTAGCGGCCACTATGGCTGCTATCATCAATAGTGCTTCACAGGCCAATAGCGTAGCGGTGAGGGGCTGTGTCGCTATGCTATGCCACTATAGTGCGCTATTGACAACCTAGATGATATGTGCTTGTGCTTAATTAAATTACTCAATTAATTTAGATCTAAATGGGTCTTATACTTTCTGCTGGCAATAAAATGATAATTAGTGACTAATACATTTGTGTATCGTTCAATTCCAATGTGCAGTACTTTCCCAAGAATGAGAAATATGTTCCTTTATTTTGTGGAAGTGATGATCAAGAGATAGTTGACAAGCGAAATGGGCTGCGCAAACAGATTGAAGAAAGGTTATCTGCAGCTGCTGCAAGTGGCAAGGATTTAGAAGGTAGTTATTACCAATACTTTTTCTTATTAGAAAATGTTAGTTGTCGGTGTTTTATGTTGGTAGCTAGGATTTGAACTCGGATTAACCATTTGAGATATGCCTTGGAGACTATGATTGGTGTCATTATCTATACCATACCACCATTTTATATCAATTTTACTTGGGCCTATTTAAATTGATTTATTTGGGTTTATCTACTGGCATGAGCACATATGAGACTGTTTGGAGGAGCTTATGGAAGTAATTTATGACATATCCCTAAGCTCTTCGGGTTTATCCCTAAACTTATGGAAACAACCTAGAGCTTTTATGAAAATAGTTTGACTTTATTTCATCTTTTGTTATAGAAACTGCTTATTCATCCACACTTATATGATATATTTATGTTATAAGCGCTTAATTAATTTGTTTATCCAAACAGTGGCATAGAATGTTGATATTACTATTGCCACTTACCCTTTTATTTTGAAGCGCTTGGTTTTAAATGGTGTGAGCTAAGCTCTAACCGAAAATGGTGACTGAGTCCTTTAGCTATGCTTCAGATTTTTAAATGTGCCTTTGCACTTCTGCCTCCTTCCTGTTTGATTAAATATTAATGATATTTCATGCTATTTTGCAGAGACTGGCAGCGAGGATGACGGGCTTTTAGATCTCAGTGATGATGATTTTTTCCTTGCTGGAAGTTCTAGTGATGAAGCTGATGCAGATGATGAATTGACAGACAAAAGCACCAGGTGAGCATAGATGTTTTAATACTTGGGTAATTATATCAATGAGAACTCATATATACATGGCATGCAAATTGGTAAAGGGAAGTGAGGATGTTGAAAGTGTTATTAGTGAATCTATGTGTTTTTTATGTTGGAGGTGATAATGAAATGGAAGCCATATTTTCCTCTAAAACGTATGGCTTATCCCCGACAGTGTGGTCGGAAAATCATTTGCAGTCTTTGTTTTTTGGAGTTGTATTAATGATTGAGATGATGTAAACATACATTGTGTTTTATTTTGATGAAATGCACCGGATAAAATATTTTCTTGGTTGCAGAGAGCAGGCTTCAAGTGCTTCTGGAAAAGCTGTGTCTGGCATGTCCAGCGATGAAAAAAATCAGGTTGATTACTAGTAGCTTGTTGTTTTAATTTTCAATTTACTCTAATAGTCTAAATTAATTTTGAAGTTTTACAATATCTTCTCCCATTATTGTAGAGACAGATTTCTGCTAGAACTTTGATGCCTCCTCCTCGCCCTTCAAACAAGATGTCAAGGTTTGGATCATCTTCAGGCCAAAATTCATCTAAACAGAGATCTGAGTTTTCTAAATTCAACAACACATCAAATAACAAAAGCAGCTCAGACTTCAGAGTAAGGGGAAGGTTTGGATCATCTTCAGGTCAAACTTCATCTAAACCGAGATTTGAGATTTCCACATCCAGCAACACATCAAACTACACATCAAACAGAAAAAGCAGCTCAGACTTTAGAGTAAGGGAACCTTCAAGATCAGGGACAAGTCATGGAAGTAGTATAAGCTCCAACTCTGATGCTCACAAGCCCCGGAGAAAGAGAAGACCTAAGAAGAAGAAGCAGGTTTGCGATTTGTGTTCATTCTATTATATGTTGCATTGCATTACATATTTGCATTTATCTTATGTTCTAGTTATGTAAGTTTGAAAATGAAGTTGTGACTTTTTTAAATGGTTATATGACCAATAAATGCTTTTGATCTTGATAACCCATGTCTGATTGCATGATAAGGATTTACTCTATCACTCTAGCAGATAATAACCCTCTAAGGAGACACATTCCCTATATATAAGTACATTCACTTCTGTCATTTGTGTTCAAGTCCCACCCATTATTTTTTAGTTCAGTTACTTTTCAACTTTGCATTTAAAGTAATGGCTTTAGTAGTTGAAATTGGAAATTCATCAAAAAAATGATTTCCTACTAGCTTTTTTTTGAAGAAAGAGGAGTTGAAGTAAGAATAGTTAGAATACGATGACAAGATTAACATGTGTTTGTTTTAATGTGAACAGACACATACAAAAATGAACACTTAGTTTCCAATGTGTTGTTGTTGTGGCAATCAAACACAGTTAGAATCATTTGAAAAGCTAGTTCAAGTTTTATTGTGGATTACTAAATAATGGATATGAAATAAAACAGTATCATGCAATACGAATTATGTATAATCCCTGCATGTTATTGCCATCTGTGGTTGAGTGACTTGTGTAGTAGACCACTTTTACATGTGATTGATTTATTTGTTCATCAAACACAGTATATCAAATATTTACTTTCCTCTCTTCTCTTGAGGTTCCTAATTGTAACGCACATTTATTCTCCTCTCGTAGGCATGATGGCTTAACTGAGCATTGCTATGGGCATTTGCATTAGCTTCTTCACATTCATGAATTTTACAGTTATGTTTGACCTGTATGGGTCATGTTCTGCCCTGGACCTGCCTGGAGTCTCTCTTACGGGTCATTGCTATGATCATATATGTACTGACTTGTTAGGTTAGATTGAGAATTTGTTTTTGTAGATTAATAACTTTTGAATGTGGTGTCTTCTGATTTGACAGTTTGTTACTGTAAATTAAATTCCAATTTGTTTACAGACGAAAAATACTATACTCTTGTGAAATTTGAATTATAATTGTATCAGCGTATATGTTGTCTGATTTTCTTTACAAAAAGACTTGCCAATTGAAAAAGGTTTTGAATGGGCTGCATATTGGAAACAAATTATTGAAGGAATGCCAAATTTTGGAATTATTATAGCTGAGATTCAATTCTTTGACCAGTTTCTGCTTGAGCGCTGAGTTTTAAAGGAGTAGGTTTATATTCATCCAAAAGTTTTAAAGGAGTAGGATTATATTGATCCAAAAATTCCACATTGGGTAGGAGGAAGAAAATAGAACAAAGATAGTTAATTTTAGTTTTTTAGACAACAATAGAATAGAATGTAGTCTTTTTGTTGTATTGGAGACTTGGATAGTTATGTCTTTATCGAATGTTTTTTATTTTTCCGTTTAAAAATAGTTTATTGAGAGTTTTTTTATTTTTTCATTCAAGAATGGTTTGTTGAAGGTATTTTTTTTCCATCAAAAAATTGTAGTCGACAGGGTTTGCAATTTTTCTGGCTAAATATTGTAGTTGAGGAAGAGTTTGTAATTTTTCTATTTTAAAATTGTAATTGAGAAAGAGTTCATTTTAAAAAAAAAAATTATAATTAATAAAGTAATCAATTTTTTTCGTTCAAAAATTGTAATTCGGTTGGTTTGCAATTTTCTCTATAAAGTTTGCAGTTGGCCGAATTACAAGTTGAATTATGAGTTTAAGAGATTTTTATTTGAATATTTTTTTTTGTGAGTATACTTCTGCGGGTGTAAAAATTTGTTTTTTTTTGTTATTTTCATAACAATTGACAAAAAGATTGATGAGTATTATAAATGTGGTTAATCATTATTCACTCTGTTCCATAATGAGTGATTCATTGGAATAAATAAGCATCAAAAAATGAATGACTTGAATTTACTTTCAACATTCTCAATACTTGAAAATGGATTCTTTAGTGAAAATATTATTCTCTCTTTTTTATTTATTCTTTTTTTTAATTAGTGTGAAATGATCAGTTGGGTCACTCATGGTTGGACGAATGAAGTATAACTATAATGATCATTTTGAAGATGAAGTTGAAGACAAAGTGAAGATATGTGAAACTTTGGATAAATTGAGGATTTGTTGGATCAAATAATATATTCATTAAAGTTCCACATCGGGTAGTATGAAGAAAATTGAATTTGAGTATTAATATATGTAATTTCTTGATGCACTCAATGTGTTACTAGGGCACCATATGAAAATACAAAAATGCTCACAGTTTTCTTTGGAAGCTCCCTGAGCAAATAAAATTTTAATTTAATGTCAAAAAACTCTGGAAATGCATCTTCGTAAATATTTCAGAGATGCATCTCCAGACCGTATTGGTCTTAAATGCGTCAGAACCTTTCTCTTTTCTCATTTCTAAAAAAACACTAAATTTTTTCTCAAGTTCTCTCAACTCACATTCTTTCAAAATCAACCAAACAAGTTCAAAGCTTCTTCCATCAACATTCTCAAAGACATCATTCAACATTGAAGTAAACTCTCAATTTGTAAGTTTTTTTATTGTTTAAAAGTTTGTGTTTTTGTATAAATGAGTAGAAATTGATGGTTTAGGTAAGAAATGAGTAGAAATTGCATGAATGATAGTTTATACATACTGAAAAACGTGTTTGATGATTAAAAATAACGATTTAAACATTATTTTTGGGTGTTTGGTTGTTTGCATTACCGTCATAGATGAACTTGAAAGTTGCAGGAAATTCAGAAGATGTATGTCCGAAAATTTTTAACGTTTGGATTACCAGTAACCGGAGATGCATCTCCGTAATTTTTCAATCTATTTTGTTTTTGCTTTTCTTGCTTGTAAGGGTGCTTATAGTAATTGTCTGACACTTGTTTGGTTGACCTACAAGCATTATGGCTTATAGAGACGGCAGACTGCGACACGAGAGGATTGCACAACATGCATCAGTCCATAGGGAGAAAAGTTATGTTTCAAAGGTTCTTGTTCCCTCTAGCCAGGTTCATGCGTAGACATCGACTTTTGGGATTCATGCTTCTCCATCTTCTTCTTCCCGTAAGAGACAAGTGTCACCTACTGACGCATCATTGCCTCCATCTTCCCGTAGGCGATAGGTTTCACATATTCAAGCGCTAGAGGTACCCGAGTCATCGGACGTACTTGAGGCATCAAATACACTTATTCATGTTGATGAGTCAGTGCCACCTCAGGATGATGAGGCTGTTGAGACCGGGCCATCTCAGGCTGTTGAGGTTGATGAGTCAGTGGCACCTCAGGCATTTGAATGAGGCCCTGTAGATTATCATTACTGTCTCTGTATCCAGACCATACATATCTAGAGAAGAGAAGTACAATTATTTGGATTCATTCTTTCTAAATTACGTTTATTATTATATTACAAGTTTTTGACATAGATTTATTTTTCTACAGGACCATGATTCACTGGAGTTTATTAACCATGGACGAAAGATTTTGACTTGCCTCAGCCGGATGACAAGTGGTTTCAGATTGTTTTGTCCATATTAGACATGAATGACTTGTGTAAGACTTGTTATGTTACAGGCAATCACGAGATGCTTAATGAATTCGCGGAGAGATGACATACTGAGACCTCGTCATTTCATCTACCGTTTCATGAGATGTCTATCATACTCGATGATGTGTCATGTTTGTTGCATCTTCCGATAAGGGAAAACTTCTAGATCATGACAGGATAAGCAAAGACGAGGCACTCGAGTTGATGGTAGACTATCTGGGAGTTAACCTTGAGGCTTCCATGAGGGAGTTTGAAAAAATAATAGGGATTTATTCTAGGTTTGAATTCTTGAAAAAGGTATATATGGATGAGCTCCTTATAGTAGGGTAAGCTAGAGATGATGACGAACAAGTGAGACTCCATAGAGCGTATGCTATGAAAGCATACTTGCTATATTTGGTTGACACTGCGGTTTTTATGGACAAGAGTGTCACTCCTGTGGATATCGTCTATCTACGGTACTTTGATGACTTTGAGCGGATACATGAGTACAACTAGAGGCCCGCTTGTTTGGTCTACTTGTACTCGAAGTTACTAGAGGGTTGTAGGTGAAAGACGAAGCAGGTCATAAGCAACATCACACTACTTATAGTAATATTTATTGGTCTTTTAATGTTTATGTGTCATTTTAATTACATTTTTGCAACGCTCTTACTAGTGATTCTTGTGTTCCAACAATTTTTGGCTTGGATCCTCCAACACTTCCCGCGCATCTCCGGTTAGTCGTGTGTACCGACTTATACTGAGGATATTCCACGTGCTTCTGCATTTACCCCGTTCGTAGAGAATCAGTCGATAGATCCGCTCAGAGTGTATCTTGACTTCTTGGTTGCCGATGATATGCATTTTATCATCTATATCGATCATCGTGAGACACCACCATTTGACGACATAGTGCTATACTAAGGTGGTTGGCTTGCGGCTCACGTCTCACATTTCCTCACCCGCCTAAGCGCGTCATGCGGCAGTTCGACTACACTTAGACTATTCCTAGACAATATGATGTCTTTGTTCCTCCTGCTATGACATGAAGAGATACAAATGACATGTTTGATGATTATCTTAGTCATCTGGTACTAGAGGATGCACAAAGTACCATAGTTGAGAGCGACTGAAGCTATGTTGATGGACTACATCAGGTGGTTCTTTAGGGTGTCACATCGATATATGGTACAGGTTGCTACAGGAGATCCACCAAGGCCAGCTCATCAGGAGATACTAGAGGAGGAGCATACACAATTAGACCATACTCATGATGTCTTGCCTATATGTCATCGCATTGTGGAGATTGCATAGACAAACATTGACAAAGGTATCTTCTATGATGGGTTTGAGGTGAGACAAGTCATAGATGCCATTACGACGAAGGCATGAGAGACATTGATGTATCAGAGACATCATCAGAGGATGAGGGGTAGAGCAGGCCGAGAAGTCTGATGAGCTGTAGTCCGACATACACAGTAGTATATAGTAGTTCTAATTTAGATTTATTATGGATTGTATTTCATTTTGAATTCATTATACTTTGTCGTGTTTTTCAACTTTATATATATATATATATATATATATATATATATATATATATATATATATATATATATATATATATATATATATATATATATAGATAGATATATAACATATATGCTATTTATTCCTAATAAATACATGAATTGATGTTGTCTTTTATCTTTTTAATCGTCTTAACAGTCAGATTTAATAGAGTCGAATAAATTTTAAATTGAAATTATTGTGTGTGGGGGTGTGTTGGGGTGTGTGTGTGTGTGTGGGTATGTGGGTGTGTGTGTGGGTGTGGGTGTGGGTGTGTGTGTGGGTGTGGGTGCGTGTGCGTGTGTGTACGTGTGTACGTGCATGTGCGTGTGCGTGTGTGTGTGTGGGGGGGGGGGGTGTGTGAGTGTGGGTGCGCGTGCGTGGATGTGGGTGTGGGTGTGTGTGTGTGTGTGGTGGGTGCGTGCGCGTTTGCGTCTGCGCGTGTAGGTGTGGGTGTGTGTGTGGGGGGGGGGTGCGTGCGTGCGTGCTTGCGGGTGTGAGTGTGGGTGTGGGTGCGTGCGTGCGTGCGTCCGCGTGTGCACGTGCGTGTGCGCGTGCGCGTGCGTGTACGTGTGCGTGTGTGTGCATGCATGCGTGTGCGTGTGCGTGTGTGTGCATGCGTGCGTGTGCGTGTGTATGTGTGTGTCATTTTTTGACCATTTGGATTTATATGTCATTTTTTACTTATCGATTGTATGGTGTAATGCTCATCACACAACAAGATCCTTAAAATTTATAAATCGTCATTTTCATCTGAATAACCATCAACCAAACATAACTTGCACAATACACATGTAAAATGAACCTTTCAGAGAGGGATGCATGGTGTATGTGTTAAAATATTTCGGAGATGAATCTTTGGATCAATTGACGTTTTGACTTAAGAGAAGTTGCATCCGGAGACGCATCTCTGAAATCTGATGGGCATTTTGGGTTTACCATATGGTGTTTTTCCATCCCATAGGATGTGATAAGAATTTTCCTGGATATAAATAGAGATAGTTAGTTTTAGTTTTCTACACAATAACAAAATGTAGTCTTTTGGATGTATTGGGAATTTAGGTTGTTGTGTGTTTAGTGAGAGTTTTCTATTTTTCCGTTAAAAAATAGTTTGTTGAGAGGGTTTCCTATTTTTTCATTAAAAAATAATTTGTTGAGAGAGTTTGTAAGTTTTTTGTCCAAAAATTGTAGTTGAAAGAGGGTTTGCAATTTTTTCTGTCCAAAAATTATAATTGGGAGAGAGTTTATAATTTTTTCGTTCAAAAATTGTAATTAAGATAGATTTTATAATTTTTCCATTTAAGAATTGTAATTTGGTGGGTTTGAAATTTTCTCCTTAAAAATTGCAATTGTACGAGAGAGTTTGTAATTTTGTCCTTGTAAAAATTAGGGTTAATACATATTTTGCCTCTACCATATAGGCAATTTTTGAAAAATTTTAATGTAAAAAATGTTTGGATTCCCTCTCTCCTTAAAAATTGCAATTGTACGAGAGAGTTTGTAATTTTGTCCTTGTAAAAATTAGGGTTAATACATATTTTGCCTCTACCATATAGGCAATTTTTGAAAAAATTTAATGTAAAAAATGTTTGGATTCCCTCTCTGTCTTATGAAGATTCCTATATTTTGCCCCCTCAAAATACTCCGTCATAAAAAATAATGATGTGGTCAACTTTTTATTTTATTTTTTAATTTCTTTTAATGACATGGATTGTCAGATTGATATTTTTTATAATTTTTTTATTTAATCTATCCAGCATTTATTTAATTTTTTTAATTTAAAATTTTAATGCCTAAAAACTTAAAAATTTTACAACAAGGAAGAGTTGAATGGTCCTCTCCCTCCCATGTCTAGCACCTATTTTATATTTTTATCCTACATAAATATATATATATATATATATATATATATATATATATATATATATATATATATATATATATATATATATATATATATATATATATATATATATATATTGCATACTAAATTTGTTTGATTAGAATAAATATATTTTATTTTAATATATTTTAAATTTTTTGTTACACTTGATTTCATCCACTTTGAATCCTTTAATGTCTCAGCTGCATTGACTGGTTCAACATCTGCATCATATGATGTAATCACCAGGGCTGACCAACCAACATTGAGGCCTAAGGCGAATTTTTAAATGAGGTTGGTGCAATAATTTTTTTTTAAAAAATTTCAAACCTCCAGATTTAAATTGACTAGTAGACATTACTATAAAAACAAGAACTCCAATTCACACAAAATTAAAATATAAAAATTAAAATTAAATTAGAAAAATTAAACAAATAAAATCAAATTATATATTTTTGTGTTGCTAATTTTCTTTGACTTTCACTATTGTTTCACGTTTTTTCTGTCTTTATATTTGCAAAATAAGATATTGATAACACACATTAAAAATAAAATAAAAATAGAATGAGAGATTAATACATCTATAGGAGACTAAAATTAAAAAAAGGTAATGCTGACGTGTGTTCTTGGAGCACACGTTAATAAATCCACAAATGGAAAGTTTGTGTTAAAAAAAATAATAAAAAAATAAATTATCAACTTTTAAAAAAAATAGGACATAATTTCTAGTAAAAAATTTCTATATTTAGTAACTCTTAATTAGAGGTGTAATTGGTTTGGTTTGTTTTTAGTCAAAAAATTGTCTGAAGCGATCATATCTCCATCGGTTTGATTTAGTTTGATTTTTAGTGTTTTTTTTAAATGGAACCAAACCAAACTAACCAGTTTGGTTCGGTTAGGTTTACTTTAGTTGATCGTTTTACAACATTTGTTTTTTCAAACATTATATCCAACTGTGTATTCTCTTCTATAATATTTTTCGGTGTATTTTATACTATTATTTTTTGCAAATAATACATTTCATATAATATATTTCATGTTCTACATTTCAAATAACTTACAAGTTGTTATTAATCTATACAAGGAATGGACATGATATTAATTGCATCATGAAATAAGTTCACTATCAAATACAAAAGTTGATATTTGACATGAGAGACTGGGAAGACATTTGAAAGCTTAACCAGTAAAACACGACAATAATAACAAAAGCTTCAAATACACATAAATTAACATGTTTCACACCTCGAATACATACCAAAACTATTTTGTAACAAAACTGAAAAGAAATTCATTGAAGAAGAAGAAACAAAATACATAAAAATAAATATATATAAACTAACGAAGAGAACTAGAACACCAATAAGACAATTATAACTTATAAGAATAATGGTGGTGAGAGAAACACTTGTCACGGGTAGTCAGAGCAAATTTGGTGAGAGCAAATTTTTGTGGCTTATGGTTTCTATATTTTATGTTGGAAGTATGGTTTTGCCTGCATGTTTTGTTGAAAGGAAGGAAGTGTCAACAAAGATGGAGAAAAGTTGGACCGATAAAAAATTTAGATTTAATAGTGAGCTAAAAAAAGATTAAGTAGGTAATTATAGTCATCGGTTTGGTTCATCGGTTTGGAGGTTCCTAAAAACTAAAACAGAGAACCGAACCAAACCACCTCGATTTTTATTAATTTGGTTCAATTTTTGAACCAAACAAAAAATAATCAATTTTTTTTAAGATTGATTTAATTAGTTTTTCTGATCCACTTAGACCCCTCCTCTTAACTTGTGCCTAAGGAAAGATGTTAGCATTATCCATAAAAACTAGGATACAATGAGAGTTATTACATTATCATATTTATTAGCATTAATAATGATTGTTTAAGAAATAAAAAAAATAAATATATATATATATATATATATATATATATATATATATATAATAGTAATAATAATAATAATAATAATAATAATAAATTCAGTATTATGTTCTCTATATTAAATTTAAGAAAAAAATTGAGGTCCTAGGCCACTGCCTAGTTAGTCTTATCCAATGACCGACCCTGATAATCACACATTCTTACAACCTTGCATACATATGTCTGGTTCTTTGAGGTCTACTTGTGCTTGCTTGACCTCTGACTTCTTCTTGTCAAACTTCTCTTTCGACTTCACTTGCTGGTTCTTCACATAAGATTTTCATTGAATTCTTCTTTACATTTTTAGCCCAATCCCATTCCTTAAACTCATATATGATCATGTCTCTGCTGATCAATACTTGCTTGTTCACTGGGTCGAATAACTTGTATCCTCCAATCAAATGATATCCAATTAGAATCATATGACTCGACTTATCATCAAGTTTTCTCCTCAACTGATCTGCCACATATCTATATCCTATATATCTAAATACCCTCAGATGACTTAAGCTAGGCTTGATACAAGACCAACATTCCTCTGACATGATTTCTTCTAGCCTTTTCGTCGAACATCTGTTCAAAATATATGTTGTAGTCGACACAACTTCTCCCCATAATTCTTTGGATAAATGCTTGTCTTTCAACATACTTCTCACCATGTTCATGATGGTTATATTCTTCCTTTTTGCAATTCTATTATGTTGTGGAGTGTAGGGTGGCACTACCTCATGCACAATCTTTTCTTTCTCACATAATATGTTGAAGTCTTTCGACACATATTCTCCACCATTACCAGTCCTCAAAATCTTGAGCTTTCGACCATAAATTTAAACTTGGTAAATACCTCGATCACTTCACTTTTCTTCTTGATCAGGTAAGTCCATAATTTTTGAATGAAATCATCTATGAATGTGACAAAGTATTTTTTCCCCCAATCGAATCCACCTGGATAAGACCACACACATCAGAGTATATGACTTCAAGTATTGCCTTCGACTTGCTTCCTGCATCCTTGCTGAAGTTATTCTTGTGTTGCTTCGCCTGTACCATTCCTCACACATTTCATTTGGAATGTTGATTTCTGGTAACCCTGAAATCATATTTCTTCTCTTCAGATCTTTGATGTCTTTGAAATTGAGGTGGCTAAGTCTATAGTGTCATATCCATTCATCCCTGCTAGTTGTAGTTGCAAGGCACGTGTGCTCCATCGTGTTAAGTTCAATGTTGAAGGTTCAATTATGAGAATGAGAGCCTTCAAGATTAAACTTCCACCTGAGTCGAGAACTTTCATCATCTTGTCCTCAATCGACACTTTGTAGTTCTTTTTGACCAACTGCCCTATGCTGCGCAAATTACTTTTCATGCATGGTATGTATAATACATTGAAAATTGCTGACCTTTTTCCATCTTCCCTCATAATCAGAACGTCACCAATATCTTCAACTGCTAGAGTATTATCATTTGCAAATTTCACAACATTCTTGAAGAGGGTTTTATATTAACAAACCAATATTTCCTACCAGTCATGTGTGATGAGTATCCTGAGTCCAAGTACCATTGATCCTTGAATATTTTTTCATCTCTTGTTGTGACCATCAATAACATCTCTTATTCTTCTTCATATTTTGCAAACTTTGCATCATTCTTTCTTTTGTTTTTCAGGACAATCACTGGAGTAGTGATCATACTTTTGACAATTGAAACACATAATGTGACTTTTGTCAGGTTTTCTTCCACCTCCTCTTTCTTTACTAGTTGCACCGCCTCTTTGGTTACTTTGGTATGATGGTCTTCTCTAGTTTGACACATTTCCTTCTTGCTGGTTTCCTGTACCAGTCAAATTATTGTAGCCTCCTTTACCTTTTTTGTCGAACTACTTCCCTTTTCCTTTCTTTTCTCTTGCTGATTGCGTCTGCAAAGCCATATCACCTTTCGACTTTCTTATAACTCTTTCATCAATTCTTTGTTCATGAGATTCAAGCGCCCTCTGAAGTTCTTCCTTTGTCAATATTGACAAATCTCCCGACTCTTCTATGGCTACTACCATGTGGTCGAATTTTGGAGCCAATGACCTCAAGATCTTTGCAACAACTGATTTTGATGTCAACACTTCTCCATATAATCCTTGATTTGATTCACCAGTTTTGTAACTCTAGTGAAAAAATCAATTATACTTTCACTTTCTTCCATATGAAGCAATTCATACGTTCTTTTGTGAGTTTGTAACCTCGTCTCTTTCACCTTTTCAACGCCTCTAAATGATTTCTCCAAAATATCCCATGTTTTTTTGTTGATTCAGCATCACTTAGCTTTACAAAATTGTTTGGATCAACACACAATGTGAATTATAAAGATAACTTTATAATATTTCTTCTTCATTCTTTGTGTGCAACATTTTCTTCATCCGTCGCGTTTTCTGCAAGCGGCGCCACTCCCCTATTCACAAGATCCCAAAGATCTTAATTGCAGAAAATGCTCTTCATCTGCTTGCACCAATTCTCGTAATTCTGATTCTTCAGAATTGGGAGACTCGGTAAAAGATGTTTGTTCAGATGATTCATCGTGTTATGCTTCCCAAGAATCACACAACCAATACTCTAGATACCAGATGTTGGAAATTCACCAAAGCCTATGGAGAATTTCGCTGCACAATTGATAATGAAAGAGAAAACAAAAAGATTAATTAGGGCTTTGGAGAAAAGGGGAAGAAGATGAATATTTCTGAAGAGTTTTTCTCTGCACTTCAAACTGAAGTTTTTATTTAAATATGCAACTGCATTCTCTCTTGTGTGTTACAACCAATAATAGGGGTTACTCATAATTTATAGCTTCAGTTTGCTTGCTCACTAATCAAAACTCCAATTAACCTAATTCAGCTAAAATTACAAAAATAAACCTAAGTCAAAATCTCTGTCGAGCAACATGATTCAACATTTTAACATAAACATTTCAACATTTCCCTGCCTTTGCCAAACAAACTGATTCGACACAAGAAATTACAATTCAACAGAAGGAAGACATTAAAAATTCAAGAGCTATAAAAATTGTTAATTTGTATATTTACTACAATTTTTTGTGTAATATGACAACCAATTAACAAAATAACTATGACAAATATCTTTACTTAAAACTCGTTTTTTAATCACAACATCATGATAACTCATGTGGAATTGTAATTAAAAAATGTTTTTCGATCAAAATCAACTGTGTCGCGATTCTTCATTCAATATTTCATCGCATCTGGATAAAAAACAATCACGAGACAATTTAAACATAATTGCATAATTTATTTTAATAGTATTCATCACGATAGAATGGAATTACTCCCTCCGTTCCTTTTTAAATGTCATTTTTTAGAAAAAAAATTATTCATTTTTAAGTGTCATTTCAAAGTTTAAAGTAGTATTGATTGTTCTTTTGTCAAAAGTACCCCTAATTAATTATTACATAGAGAGAAGAAAAGTCAAATAAATTAATAAAAAATTAAGGGTAAAATATAAAAAAAGATAATGATGATTTAAAAAGTAACAATAACGATTAATTTTATTGGTACGTGTAAAAAGTTAAAAAATGACACTTAAAAAGGATCGAAGGGAGTAGATATGAGGTGATTTATCCATTCCTCATCATTTATTTTCTTTATCTTCCTTCTAAATGTCTTTTTAGATTCGTCTCTCATGACATATTATTCATAATGTATAAACATTTAAACATAAAACATAAATCTCATTTCCAACTATAATCAACTCAACTCAAATATAAGAATGAATGATGACACTTGTAACAAAAAAAATGAATGACTGAATGATCACACAATTATATGAGTGAATTTTTTACAAAAATAATCCACATTTTCAAGGAAATTCCCAAAATACCCCTAGTTTAAAAAAAAATCCTAAACTACTCCACTTTTAGAAGGAGGCGCCAATTCAATTGGCGACTCCTCTTAAATACTTGAATGGAGGCGCCAATTGGATTGGCTTGGACATGTGCCATAGCCAATCCAATTGGCGCCCATGTGTATAAGTTGATAGGAGACACCAATTGGATTGACACCTCAGTGTAAAATGCAATTTTTTTGGTAAATGGTATACGTGATAGATAAATTTGAAATAGGACCAATTGATATTAATAAAATTTGTCGTTTACACAAAAAAGCCTAATGGTGATGACCGGGATCACCTAACCGACCTCCGGTACCACATCCTCTAGCTACCCTAACTCGTGACCCTAACCCACGTTGATGATTTAGTATCGGTGTTTGAGCATCTGAGGGGCCAGGAGCATCACTACCAACTACCGGAGAAGGCCTGTTGAAGTAGTCATACAAGTCAGCATAATCTTCAGTATGCATCGATGGTGTACCATCGTAGCTGAGCTCATGACCCATGCCAGAGAAGTTGGGTTGTGGTTGACTCATTGATGGGCAACTGAGACGGTTGAAGGGAGACATGAGTGTGAACGGTGCGTCGAGGAAAGGTTGGAAAGGTTATTGGGGTGTTTGGTTGAGATAGTGTTGTTGGATGTTTTGGTTGTGAGGTTTGGGCTTCCTGGCTATGGTAGGAGGAGGGGCGGTTGGTGTTGAATGGTCGTTGGGTGTTCTGGCTAAGGCAAATTTGGTAGGTTGATGGGGTGGGTGCGAAGCGATGTTGGGTCTCAGGTTGATGGTCAATTTGTTGGTGGCGGTATGGGGTATGCTCTTGGTATTGGGGTTGGGTGTATGGTATGTTTTGGTTGTATGTTTGTGTGTTGGTTGAACGGAACATTTGACGGACATGGGGTTGTGTGTATCCGGTCTGACACCGTTGTTGGGGGTTTGATGTTGAGGTGTCAGGTGTGTAAGTCATCTAGCGTGGGTCGTACAAGTACATATCCTCAACGATGAACTGAAAACCAACCGATCTGTACCAAGCCATATAAGTACGACTTAGTTTTTCTTCACTTGGCATGACTGCGTCAGTTAAGAAATGGTCATGGTGGTGCTTCCATTTGTGACACTCCGATCTTGCGAAGCTTTGCCATGGATTGAAGTTCCATTGGTCGTTAACTTTGCGCATATGCCATTCTCCTAGGCTAGATGGGGGATCTGGGATGTTTTGGGGAATACTAAAGTGCAGCTTCACACAATCACTGTTGTGCATTTCCACAGTTGTGAACCGTATTATCAGTGTGCATGCAGTCCATACGCTCGCGTCTTCAGCGTTGACCTCATGGTCATGATCCAAATTAAGGTATGGATGCCAAATGAACTGAAATGTGAAAGAAGATAGGATTATAATCTAGGTAGAAGAAGTTAACAAAATATAACGAAATAATTAAGTTATTATCCTTACGTTTGTCGGTCGAAGATGATCCAACAGATTGCGATACTGAGTAATACAGTGTCTTGGACATCTGTTGTAACTCATACCACGTGCAGAACATCTACACCAAAAAGTCAAAAAATATTAGTTAGAGATAGTAATCTTTAAAGAAGTAAGTAAAGATATAACAATTTAAACAACTTACTTTTGTGCATACGGAAATGTGAAAGGGTTGTTGTTGACGGGTGCTAGGGACGATAGTCTTGGGCAACCTCATGCTTGTAGCAAAACGGCACATCCAGAAAATATAGATGTGTCTTTGTGTGAGTTTTTGCACAAGGAGCTATAGAGATAGGCTAGACAAGCAGATCCCCAACTGTAACTTCCTATTCTACTTACATGTCTAAGTAAAGGTAAATACATAATATATATGCTAGAACCACTACCTTTGGGAAATAAAAACGTGCCAATTAACAACATAATATAACACCTAGTTTTTATTATTCGAGCATCTTCGATAGAATACTCATCTAAGTATAGACTATTATAGTACGACTTAAGGCGTGAAAGTAGTATACCTTGACCTCTTGCGTTATCATCTAACAAATCAATCTCCAAGAGATCCATGCAAATTGAATTTGCATAATTGGTTTTACCATTAATAACCTTACCTTCAATGGGCAGTCCCAAAAGCATGTAGACATCTTCTAACGTCACAGTACACTCACCGGTTGGGAACCAAAATGTGTGTGTCTCTGGTCGCCATCTTTCGTATAAAGCTAGAATGAATTTATTATCTACGGACCAAGACAAAAGTTTGCTTATATGACCAAAACCGGCGAGTTCAACATAAGGTTGAATCATCAGGTCCATATGGACATATTCGTGGACCCGAGTCCGCAACCTTGATACATCCTATAAAAGAAAGAACAAAAAACTTGACTAAGTTGGTATGTTAAAATAAAAGGGGGTTGGTGAAGATGAAAGAAAAAAAGTTAACAAAAGAAAAACTTACATATGTTGCGATGTTTGCAACCGTTCCTCTATGTGATTCACCCATTGTGAGGATAGACATTTTGTCGGGGGGTTGGTGCAGATGAAGCTACAAGAAGTTATTGCAGATGAAATTGTAGAAGAAGTATTGTAAATAAGTAGTGAGAGTGATGGTGTGGAAGAAGTGTTAATGGAGTGAATGTATTTATAGGAAAATGAATCGGAGCATGAAAAGTTGTGCTTAAATGGTGTCTCCAATTGAATTGGCAAACATGTACAACCTTTAAGAGGTGTCGCCATTCAAATTGGCGCCTCCAAAGGGACATGCATGCAAGACCTAGGTCTGATTGCTTGGTTTCGAGGTCTGCATGCATGCTTTGACAAGGTGTCGCCAAATGGATTGGCGCCCATATGCAAGGAATGAATGGGGGCGCCAATTCATTTGGAGTGTGTGTCTGCATGTCTGACACGTGGTTGTCCTCTCTCTTGCATGTTGAACATGTCACTTCTTAGTAGCTTGCATGGTTGACACATCATTTTGTAGTAGCTTGCATATGCGACACGTTATTTCGAACTAACTTGCATGTGTGACACATCACTCCGAACTAGCTAGCATGTGAGACACTTCACTCCCCTATTTAAGTGTCTTACTATCAACATCCAAGACACTTCACTCACATTCATCTACAGCAGGAAAATAGTTTTCATCTGCATAATGTCATCTTCACCAAAATACAGTGTCAACGTTCACTGCAACGGTGAAACATACGAGTCTGAGTTGTATGGTTTTTGTTTTCGAAACACTGATACCATTAGACTCACGATCAAGAGAAATGCAACCTTCTTGCATTTGAAAAAAATAATACAATCATGTATAGGATCGGGTATTGTGTCAAAGATCACGTATCAAAATCCAATATTTTTTGAGAATACTCAATGCAAGTTTTTTCCCCTTAAGGTACGAGACGATGAAGATGTTGAATACATGTTTGTTAGTCATGAGCATTCAGGCTGCAACTGTATTGAGTTGTACATTACTCTTCAACCATGTATACCATCTCAACAGTCTCAAATAACCAGTCAGGATGAATCTGGTGAATTTGATCCACAATGGTCAGATGACGTCAACCCAGAAGCAAAAGCAAAAGTGGACGTCGTTGATGAAGAAGAAGAGGAGACCGAGATACATGTTGATCACATGTTGAACAACAATATTGAAGATGATGATCAACCACCACCAATACCTCTTAGTCATGTCTATAATCCACCTCAACATATGACAAATATGGATCTGCACGACGATGAAACATCCAACAATGTTTTCTATAATACGTACCCGAGATCAGAAGGCGAATTAAAGGTGGGAGACATGTTTCGTACCAAAGAAGAATGTGTTCTAGCTATCAAAAAATCCCACATGAACAACTCTGTTGATTTTACAGTGAAACACATTGATTCTAGAAGGTATGTTATCGAATGTCGTAACATGCTTTGTAAGTTTCGTTTGGCTGCGTCTTACAAAAAGAAAAACGACTCTTGGGAGATCGCTTCAATAGACCCACCTCACAGTTGCATTGCAACTAACGTTGAACAAGATCACCATAAACTAAGCACTGCATTGATATGTCAAGATATTCTGTTGTTTGTTAATAAAGACCCATCAGTGAAGGTGAATATAATTATATCCCATATCAGAACAACATATAATTATACTCCATCTTACAAGAAAGCCTGGATTGTGAGAACAAAGTTTGTTGAACAAGTATTCAACAACTGGGAGGATTCATACAAGGAATTGCCACGGTTTTTATGGGCACTAAATGTTGGAGAATAGCCATCCAAGGCGCAACGGAATTTATAAATTTCTCCATTTAGTGATCCTTACGAATGGGCATGATCAGTGATAGAATCGTTACCTCTTGTGGCGATTCAAACCTTTGGTGCAGATCTCTGATAATGATCAAAACCTTTGATACAGATCCACGGGGCGATCACGAACGTTGAACGATTACAACGTCTCTACTCAATCCACACGAACGGATTCCTTCAATCGCAGTGCTAGCTGTTATGAATGAAGGCTTTGAGTGAGAGAGAGATACGAAATTCCAACTCTTCAGTTGTGTTGTATTCCCATACAAAGCTTCTGCACAAGAGCTCTATTTATAGAACCACTTGTGTGGGCTTCAAGCCAAAAAGCCCACTTAAGTGCATTTTGGCCTATATCTCATAATATGCCAAAATCACTTAAGTATTTGGTACCTTACCATATTTCGTATTCTGCTTAAGTACACCGTACCTTACGATGTTCCTTAATTATTCTATCTCTCATCAATCCGTCCTTTGTGTGTGACCCTATAGGTTTTCGTGACGTTGGCAATTATATTAAATCACGCATTTAACATAATAAACAGTGAGCGGTATCTAGCAACACATCACTGCTACCCAAGTCACGAAAATGTCATGTGATCTAACAAAACCTCCTGTGATAATAATTATGTGTATAATTACCCCTTTTCCCTTATGTCTATATTGAACACAAGGTATAGACCGTGTCACCCTTGTCCAGTTCAATATTGGGCCCATAGACATTTATCCTGTTACGCAGGATTGGCAAATTCCATCTAGGACACTCATGTCCCTCAGCATGCTTTGTGGAGTAATCATCAACTGTCTTTATGGTCATCCAGTTACGGATAACGTTGGATCAGTAATAAGGCACTCAACTCTACATTTAGGATCCATAGTGGTTTCAGGTCGAAGAGTGGTATACACTATTATCACCATGAGAATAACTTATGACACTTTGCATAACTTTCTATATAGTATTCTCATAGCGGGTCAATCCGGTATAAATATTACTCCTAATATTCATACCTATGTTTAAGACTTGATAACTCTTTATCCATGATCCATGAGATGTGATCATCAGTCTACAAACATAATAGTCTTAATGCTTTAATGTTATCCCACTTCACATTAAAGCTCGACTACGGATACTTTAAGAATAGTGCCCTTATGTTTAATGTGTTCTCATGATTAAGTCACACTTAATGCATTAAACGGATTATCTATTCCAGGGACTTTATTAATCAACCATAATAAAGAAAATGCCTTTTTATTATTCGATACAAGTACCAAAAGTATTGGCCTCTAGGGCTTACACCAACACTAAAAACATATGTCCCATGAACTGTGGCAATTATGGAGACATTGCCAGCGATGATGCCAAACGGAACCTGTGCTACAGGTAATAAAATCTTTCACAGTCTCTTTTTGGCATTTGACCAGTGCATCAAAGGTTTCGCATTCTGCAAACCTATTATTCAAATTGATGGCACTTGGTTGTACGGAAAATACAAGGGTACTTTGCCCATGGCGGTTGCACAAAACGGCAACAACAATGTATTTCCCATTTCCTTTACTCTGGTTGAAGGTGAAACGGTTGGTGGATGGGGTTTCTTTCTTCGACATCTCAGAACGCATATGGCTCCACAAACCAATCTCTGTTTGATTTCTGATAGACATGCTGCCATTGAGAGTGCCTACAACAACCATGACAACGAATGGCATGATCCTCCTTCTGCCCATGTCTATTGCATCAGACACATTGCACAAAACTTCATGCGTGCTATAAAAGATAAGAATCTTCGCAAGAAGGTGGTGAATGTTGGGTATGCTCTAACTCAGCCGTCATTTCAATATTATCGTGATGAAATTAGATTGTCTAATGAAGACGCAGGGAGATGGCTAAATAACATACCAGTAGAGCAGTGGACAAGGGCATTTGACAGAGATTGTCGATGGGGCCATATGAAAACAAACCTCGTGGAATGCATGAACGGGGTATTCAAAGGAATTCGAAATCTGCCGATAACCGCCTTGGTAAGATCGACCTATTATAGGTTGACTTATACGTTCGCAACCAGAGGTGAAAGATGGAGTTCGGTGTTAACGTCCGGGCAAGTATTCAGTGAGTGTTGCATGAAGGTCATGAAAGAGGAGAGCATCAAAGCTAGCACACACGCTGTAACAGTCTTTGACCGTCATAGGCAAAATTTCAGCGTCCAGGAAACAAAGGATCACAACGAGGGGAGACCAAATTTAGCCTATACTGTTAGAATAAACAGAAGTTGGTGCGATTGTGGAAAATTCCAGGCCTTCCGCATTCCTTGCTCCCATGTCATTGCAACATGCACTTATACTCGTCAATACGCTTACAGCATTTATCTGATGTGTACAAGGTCGTCACCATCATGAATGTATATAATCAAAGCTTCTCGGTACTACCAATGGAGGAATACTGGCCTCCATATGAAGGTGATATAGTTTGGCACAACGACGAGATGCGTAGAAAGAAAAAGGAAGGCCAAACAACACACGTATCAGGACAGAAATGGATTCCACAGATAAAATGATAAGATTATGTAGTATGTGTCGTCAACCAGGACACAACAAGAACAACAGTCCCAATCGAGGAGCATCATCTAGTAGTTAAGCTTTTTGTAACATTGTATTCTGTAACCTTCAATCATTATATATCATTAAGTTTTTGTTACAACGAGGTTCACAACAAACATCAGTACAAAATAAGCTATCTGAAAACAGAAATATTACTAACTGATTACAACAATCAAATTGATGTCATCTCGACCAAACATCATTTCCCTAGCATCCTTATTAGTCTTCATTCGCACCCAACCAAAGATACTGTCGAGTCTCTCAATACTTCTAATTTTTTCCTCTTTTGGTATTTTCCCATCTAACCAACGAACCAACTCCCTCTTCAGTTGATCGAACGTAGTGATGTTCCAAAACAGCATCAACATCTGAGGTTTGTCTCTCGGATAAATCACTTTTCCGTATCGGCGGCGAACACCAAACATGATTGCCAAATGATTAATTGAGATGTGGAACAATGACTCACACAACGCATCTATTTATAACAAAAAAATTGCATTTTACACTGAGGCCAATACAATTGGCGCCTCATATCAACTTATACACAGGGGATTGGCGCCTACATTCAATTTTTAAGAGGAGCCGCCAATTGAATTGGCGTCTCCTCCTAAAAGTGGGATAGTTTGAGAATTTTTTTGAAACCAGAGATATTTTGGGAATTTCCTTAAAAAAGTGGGTTATTTTTGTAAAAATTCCTATATGATAAAAGACTATACTAAGGAATGGTTGTTATAACACATGAAACAATATTGGAATATGTAATTTTTTTTTGGGTAAGGCTTAAGAGATGAATATAGAAACAAATTTTTGAAAAATGTGTATTGAATTTATTAGAAAGTTATCATTAATAATTTTATTTATTTTTCTAAAACAAATTTTCTATTTGTGGATTTTTTAACCTATGCCTTTGGGGCACAAGATAGCGTTACTTTTTATTTTTATTTTAGAAAGATGAAGTAATGGGTGCATTTTTGTGTGGGAAGAAAACATTTATTACAACGTTGTTACTGGATGAATACGTGGGAAAAGATTGAATGCATGGTTGAATGAATGCAAGGATTCAATGAATGATAATGATGTGTTAAAACATATTCATTGAGATTATCAAAAGGGACAAAATCTGATTACATTTTATAAGAAAATTAATAAAAAAACTTAACAAAAAATATATTTTATAAAAGAAATTAATTGAAATGAAAATAAAAATAAATAAGATTGATATATATCGATTTTCAGAATCAGATTACTCGCTGGTGAGTAGCTCCAAAAAAAATAGAGCTGACATATCAAAATAGTGGATTGTAATTGGATTGAATGCGTGTCTAAACTCGAATAGACCAAAGGAGAAAGTGCAAAGCAAGAAATTGACGAGAGAATGTTGAAACTTGAAAATCATGAATGCATAGTGTAATCGAGCGATTCTCGTTATCGTTTATCAAATCAATTTTCTTCTGATTCAATGGAGCGTGTGAAGAACTCTCCGATTCAGATCCGTTCATCCATCTTACCATTACTAGCTTGCATTTCTTCCTTTTACCTCACCGCATCCTTCGCCGAAACCGTCACCAGAGACGAAGCTAAACAACTCCGAAACGAAGTCGGTGAAATGTTCTATCACGCTTTTAACGGTTACATGGACAACGCTTTTCCACTCGATGAATTGAAGCCTCTATCTTGTTCAGGAGAGGATACGCTTGGTGGTTATGCATTGACCTTGGTTCGTAATTTTGATTTTGTACATTGTATGATTCATTCATTGAAATTGAAATTGAAAATGAAATTGAAATGATAATGCAGATTGATTCGTTGGATACTTTGGCTTTACTTGGTGACCGTGAGCGATTTACTGCTTCTGTTGAATGGATTGGTAAAAATCTTCGCTTTGATATGATAGTGAGTAGAGTCGGCTAACTTGTTCTAATAGTTAAATATATAAGTGAAATGTTGTTAAGCTGTTTGTTTTGTTTGCTTATGGTTTATGGTTTATTCTATGTTTTGTTGAGTTTTGCAGAATAAGACGGTTTCTGTTTTTGAGACTACTATTAGGGTTCTTGGAGGATTGATTTCAGCTCATCTAATCGCTTCTGATTATGCTACGGTATTAGTTTTCATTTAAATTTATTTATCATTTTGTGATAATACAATTGAATTGACGAGCGTAGGCCATCTTTTATGGTTAATAATTGTTGATGCATTAAGAATGTTTTTGATAGGTACTCAATAGGATTATGTGTGTGTTTGGTTCTGAGGTGATAAAAATTTATTTTTAATCAAGTGATTTTGTAAAATTAAATTTTGTCAAAAGTGAGCGGAATATAGAGTGGTTTATGTTTGGATCAATTTTTTTTTGAATGTACATACTATGTATCTGCTATTTTTGATAATTCCGAGAATTGATTTGATGTCTTCTCACTTTTTTTGGCCATGGATAGTAGGTCTTTCATGAATGCTTTCTTTCTTGTCATTCTTTTTCGATAATTGGTTTGAAAATCAATTTGGATTCTTTGTATATCCCTTATTATTGATTGACAAGTTTTAAAATTGCAATGGCCTGAGTCCTTTTGGGACGTGATATGGAAGATGGTTTTTAAGTGCTTAATTGGTTCGAACATTCTTTTTTTTTGCCTTTCATTTTTTGGTTCCCACCCTTTAGGTGGTAGGATCGTTATTTTTTAGGCCTCTGCTTGGCCAGCATTGCATCTATTTCGGGTGCTTTTTTACGCATATACTGATTTCGTATCTTTTACATAAGATTATCTTTGTACATGGACATTTAAGGTTGTAAACAATTCTCTTCTCGTCTAATGTCCTGCAGGGTATGAGAGTTCCATCCTATGATAATCAGTTACTGAACTTGGCTGAAGATCTTGCCAGGAGGTTGTTACCTGCATTTGATACTCCTACTGGTATTACTTGATCTACACACAATTGTGCTTATCTTTTAGTATATTTTTGCACATAATCATCTGTCTCAGTTCCAAAAAGGATTATTTTATCTGAATCCTTTTTAAACTAAACACATTGCCTTTTTAATTTTCACTTTGATGGCATTATACTCTGACACTGACACACACAAGTGAGGAATGAAAATGTGTACATGAAAAAACTCCTAGTGCTTCATATATCACGTTTACATTTTGAGGGCTGAAATTGGCATAATTTTTTAAAGTGAGAATTTTAATCAGGAAAATGAAGGAATGTATAGTGAGAGGGAGGATAATATATGCTTAATAATTAAAGAAGGCCGCATCATCTCTCTTCAAGCTGGAGAGGGAAACCCTCTTGAAACAGCCATGCCCAGAACGTAATATATAAGTTAAAAACATGAATAACCCCATCTCATAAAATTTAATATCAAAAGGACACCCCTTAAGTATCCATAAAGCTTCAACCAAATGCACAAAAGAACTGTATAAACTGCATGCCATTGAAAGTGACTTCATTATTTTTTTGTGTGACCTACAACTGCGATCACCTTCCTTACTAACAAGAAATAATTTCCTTGTTTTGTTCACCAACATTAGACCATTGGAAAGCCTTCATTATTCATCCGACCAGAAATGGCTTCGAAGAACTAAAAGATCACTACCTTTCTCTGAAAAGAGAGCAGTATCTTTCAGCAAACTAAAGGTGGAACACTAATAATATCTGAACCACTCTAATACCCTTGATGAGATCCTTATCAACAACTCTTGAAATAATTGGACTCAAATGATCAAATTCAACCCCTAAAGTCAACCGCGACAGGGATATAGGTTAACCTTGATTAGCCTCTTGTTGTACATGAAACCAAGGCTTGTGTTCTACATACCATACACAATCTCAGGAAAGTAGCGCAGAGAGGTGTATAGAAACCACCTTTCAAGTTATTTTCCGAGTTCGGTGCAAAAATGATAATATTTTCAGCTTAGCTTGGTAGAGAATGTTGTTTTACCTACTCCAAAGTGCAATCATATGTTGACTTTTATATGCTATGTTGTATTTTCAGGAATTCCATTTGGGTCTGTAAATTTATTACATGGAGTGGATAAACATGAAAGCAAGGTAATCTCTTCACCTGCTTTGTCATTTATGTTAGACAATGTAGGTCTATGTTTTCTAGTCAATGATCTGGTAAAGTGGCTAAAATTGTGTCGAATGATGTATGGGAAACAAGTGGGTAGCTTATTTTAGTTTAGCACTGAAAATGGCTCAGACTCATCTTTGCTCCACTATTTTTTGTCTTAAGAAACATGTAACTCTTTCCGAAAGCAGTTTTCTTCTCATCATATGTCACATATTATTATATTGGCAACTTATCTCTTGTTTCATATTGTATTAAAAAGTTAGTACTTCTTTGCTTAGATAACTTCAACAGCTGGTGGTGGAACCTTAACTCTTGAATTTGGCGTTCTAAGCCGTTTGACAAATGATCCTAGTAAGTTTCTCATTCCACCTTTAGAGATTATTTGTATGCATATGTTATGTAAGGAGTCCAAATCTATAATAGATTTAGATCATTCGAACGCAACTAAATTTGGGGCCCAAAGATTGATATAATTCATCAAAAGCATTGGCTTTCATCTGCTCAAGTGGTCAAAATTGTTATAAAAAACTCACGATCATACAATCTTATGATCTTTGGTTATCCTGATTATCCCGATCACAAGTAGAACTGCAATCTAGTAGGAATGCATTGGACAGGCATCATTACTTGGCAGTATTTGCTATCCTATGGGAGATTATGATTTTAACTTGAAAAGTGGTCTAGATTAGATATCTAAAATTTGTCTATGGAATTTCGATATCCCCGTAGTTGTTAACACTCTCACTTAAGTTATTAATTTGTGACCTATTAATTGTGTAGGACTTAAGGATTTTGAACTTAAGTTTAATAAATATCTGTAGTGATTTAAAGTTTTCTTCTCATATATGCTATTTTAATATGCATTTATATGCATGTTTATGAAATTTGTAGGATCTTATGATTTGTGATTTACAATCTTGACTCTCCTTAAAATCTCGAATTGGACTACCATGCTTGGCCAACTTACTTTGCTATATTTCTTAGTTATACAATACTTACTACTTTAATAGTTTTTGGTACTTTTTGCAGAGGTGCAATGCTTTGAAACACTTGCCTTGAATTCAACCTTCTCTTAATTCCTTTCATTGTTCTTTACTTTATGTCCAAATCCCCCTTTTTCACCGGTCGCTACTTTCTTGTCCCTAGTACGTAGTTCAGGTTGGTGAACTAAGGGACACCAAATGAGTTTTAGGTAGGAGGTTCAGGGTTCGATTCTTGGAAACTAACATAACCAACTAACTTACTAACATTTGCTTATAAAAAAAAGTAGCTTCTACTTTCTTAATTCTTACATTCCATTGTTCTGAGCCACCTCCTCCAAAATGAAGTTGGCATTCTTATATGTCCCAAATCTCTCCCTCTAGTAGTTTTTTGTTAATTAAGAATTGTTTTCCTTCCTTTCGTTGTTAGTTGCTACCACTCGATCCTTGAGTTTGTCGCTTGTCTATTTCTCACCGAGTTCTATCTCTCTTACCACGTACTCCTAGAACAAAAACAAACGCTGAATTGTAATTACAGTTGAGTGTTTTGTTCAATTGATGTATCTTGTACCAAATCCACCTCCTTTTTTTTTATTAAAGTCAAAACACACCTTTATTATCATTTGTAGATACCAACCTATCCCTCCAGCCCATGAAAGTCTTAATTATTGAAATTGCAGGGTTACATTCCTATATATTGCTGGGCAGATTAGCATTATCTAAATAGTATACTTCAGCATCTTAAATGTTACCAGTCTTGTCTATCCACAGTTTTTTTGCAGCTTTTGCGATGTACTTTGGTTTTTACATTTTAGATTTTCTTTAATCAACAATTTTTCTGCTTTTCCCTCTTTTGGAATGTGGGGTGGCTACACTGACTTAGTACTTATACCCTTTCTGTGTGAATTTTTATCATGCAGTTTTTGAACAAGTCACGAAGAATGCAGTGCTTGCAATTTGGGCACAACGTTCAAAGCTTAATTTGGTTGGGGCTCATATTAATGTTTTTACAGGTGAATGGACTCAAAAGGTACATAATGCATTTTTATTTGTGGAAAGTTACACAATAAAGAGTTTGAAGGAACACACACACACACAGATATAATATATTAAATATTCTTTATTTTGTAGCATTTTTTTCATCTATTATTTGTAGCGAACTAGTATTTAAAATAATGGAGCCATGCATTATTTACAGAATGTTATGTCCTACTTTATTTAGCAATTATAGTGCTTCTATTCATACTCATGTTTTATCTACGTGTATACCTTGCAAACTATGTTAGTTAATAGTGGTAACTACAGCACTCTCTTTGCCTTTCTGCAGGATGCTGGGATAGGAACTAGTATTGACTCTTTTTATGAGTATTTATTGAAGGTTAGTAGCAAGAATATTTTTATATGATGAAGCCTCCATAGAGCAATTTGTACTGAAGAGTCAATTTCTATTAATCTGCAAAAGAATCACTGGTCTTAACTATCCAGATTTAGTTTAGTATATCAAAACATATCCATGATTTATCAGGAATATTGCTTGCATATTTCATGTGCTGTGTCTGTGTCTGTATTCAAGTAGGCATGTGTTTTTGTTGTATTTTCTTCTGCTTTACTATATAATTTACTTCACATGACATTCTTCCTATTTGTTCATTTCTCTTCTTTTGCTTCATTGGTTTTATTTAATTTAGGAGGAAAAAAAACTTATGCTTTTTTTGATAATGTGCTTTCTTTATTAGTACTGTTTTTTTAATGAAAATATTTTAAAAAATCGTTTGTCTGTGTCCAAATTTATACAAGTAAAAATAACTCACATTATATTCTTCCCATTACTGTTCTTCTCTTGTCTGAAGTCGGTGCTGAGGATATTCTTAGAATTAAATTTATGCTCTAGAGACTACATTTTACCCCTACAAACTTTGAAGTTAGTCTTATTGTTGGTAATTTATGCTTCTCAATTATCATCCCTATCTATTTTGGTTGTATGATTTGTGTTTTTTATTGCATGAAAAAAACATGTGGTTAAAGATCCTTAAGTCATATAGTATAGGCTTTGTTAGTTAGAATTACATTAGTTTGTCTGATTTTGTTTTCCATACGTTGATCTTTCAGGCATATCTACTCAAGTGATTAAGGCATTTACTTAGAGATTTTGTTAGTTAATATTGCAATAGATTGTCTGATTTTGTTCTCCGTACATGATCTTTCAGGCTTATCTATTATTTGGAGATGAAGAGTACTTGTATATATTCCAAGAAGCTTATGCTGCTGCCATGCATTATCTTTACCATGATCCTTGGTAAAAGCTTGTGGCAATGCGTGCCACCCTGTAAACATACCTGACTTGCTGTCTAAGTTATTTGAAAGTATTTACTAATTAATGTATTTCAAGTTTGAAACTTGGACTTGGATTTATGCTTTTAGGTATGTAGAAGTTAATATGGATTCCGCTGCTATTGTCTGGCCATTATTTAACAGTCTGCAGGCATTTTGGCCTGGCCTTCAGGTTTTTATTTTCTTATTTTTGATATAATATAATATTTTTAGTTGATCTGTATAATTAATTAAGTCATAGTGAAGTCTAATTATAACAAGCATTTTTGCAAGGTTTTAGCTGGAGATATAAATCCGGCAACTCGTACTCATGCTGCCTTCTTGAGTGTCTGGAGAAGATATGGTTTTACCCCCGAGGGCTTTAATCTTGCTAGTCTAAGTGTTCAGGTATATTTAGTTTTGACACATGATAACCAATATGGCTGTTAAAATGCTTGTTTAACTAATGTTCGGGCCTTCTTTCTGTTTGTAGTGTTTTAAAGTAATTGGTAATCAATTGCACCCGAATTTGAATAACATCCTCTTCAACAAACTTCTAGCTCAAAATTTATGTTCATATGATAAATAAATTCTTTTATCGAAAAAAGAATCTCACTAGAGAGAAAATAGAAAGGTACAACAACAGGGACAATGAGATTTCCTTCAAACAGAAATGTTGAAAAAATTTAGAATGCAACAAGGCTGCATTTATATTAACTCTGGCCAAATTCTTGTAGTCATGTGAACTTTGAAGAGAATCAGTTACCAAAGTCTATCCTATAACAAGTTTAAAGGCAAAAAGGCATCCTTGTTGAGAGCACCTGGCTCCAGTCAAGTGCTGCAAAATATGACTAAGGCAACAAACTTGCAAAACATTAAGCTTGAACCGTACAGAACGTCTTAATAACAAGGCAGTACCAAAGCTCTAAAGAGAATCATTTAATGAGTTCTATCCCATTACAAGTTTAAGGCAAAAAGGCATCCTTGTTTAGAGCACCTGGCTCCAGTCAAGTGCAGCAAAATATAGCAAAGGCAACTAGCTGGCTAAACATTTTTAACTTGAACTGTTCAAAACTTCTTAATAACAAGGCATTACCAAAACTTACTAAGATTACCGAAAAATTATTCCATAGGAATGAAGATTACTAGTTACGTTTATAATGCAAGAACAAGAGGCCTAATTTTTTTAAGATAGATCTTAACATAATATCAGAGAAAAAGCAGATTGAGGTATATATCTTAACAAGTGTTGATAGTAAAACATTATTGGTTTTATGTTAAACTGATTTAACATGTTTGTCTTGTCAGTGTTAATGTTGGAGTAATTCAAGTAGTTGATGACAGATTGACTGTGGGAGTTTTAAAGATACAAACCATCCATATAGTTGATGGCCTTTCATTTTCATTTAGCCAAATCTAATGCATTTTTTTTTTGCCAATAGAAAATTATATTTCTTTTAGGAGGAAATTTTTTCTTTTTCATCTCTAATATTTATGATCTGTGTATTTTTTTCTCTCATTATATCAGCATGGGCAAAAAAGTTACCCGCTGCGGCCTGAGTTAATAGAGAGCACATATTGGCTATACAAAGCTACCAGGGATCCTAGGTCTGTTTATATTTGCTTTTAGTTTGTTGTACCATTAATAAAAGATTCTTGCTTATGTCTGCTTATAGTTCTACAAATTTACACTGTATATAGCGCACTTTACTAACATAACTAAGGCTAGCTGAGTGCTTACAAATTCAAAAGAAGCGTTTTCTCTCTAATGATTCTTCTCTCTCTCTTTACTTGTTTATTGTCTATACTTCATTTTCCTTGTGGCTTGAAGCCTTGAACCAGTCTTCACAAGCATTGTTTGAGAGATTTAAAACCCTCTTTTAAAATTTTTCTTAGAATATTACTACCTCCGTCCCTAAATATAGGACCTCCCTTAGAAGAATCACGGAAATTAAGAAAGTTAGTACTAGTATTAAATTTGTTGAGAAATGATATTGTTTTTATAAGTTTGTCCTTCAAGACAGAGAGTTAGTTTAGGTTTCTGTGATAGTAATTATTGTTATTTGCAAAAATGATGTAAAATAAAGGGGTATGTTGGTAAAGAAATAATTAAGAAAGTTAAAGATTCAAAGAGGGTCTTATATTTAGGATCAGAGGTAATTCTATGCAAACTTCTCTACTCTTCTGTTTCACTGTCCCCATGTTATTCTTTTTCCTCTTTCTTGGTCCCTTACTATATTTTTACCTCTAAATCTGTATACTTCTCACTTTTCTGTTCGCCCTCCCTCTCCTCTTTCTTTTTATTTTTTATCTCTTCAATCTTTACTACTATTATTTCTTGCTCCTCAAAGACTGCTGCCACTGGGGAATGCTCAGTGGGAGCACTGGTAGGGATCTAACCCACAATAGGTGGTTGAATGATAAACAAATAAGAGTAGTTATGTCATGTGTCTAGGGGTCCGCATGATTCTCTTACTTTTTTTAGGCAAACAAAACAAGGATAATCACGATCAGTTAAGGACTTAGGACCTGTTTGGATTGACTTATTTGAGCTTATATACTGACATAAGTTTTGTGACACTGTTTGAAAGACTTTATAACAGCTTATGACATTTTTCATAAAATTTTTTTAGTTTATTTTTACTCAGAGGCACATGAGAGCACTTGTATGTCTTGTATTCTTTTAGTCGGAATCTTATTTAAAATAGGAACATATGGGTTGGTTTGAATTAATATGGAATTTTTTTCCCATGCTCATTCCATATTTTGCTCTTGGTTAATGATATTAGGTTCTATTCAAATAATCTTGTTATAAAAATAGCTTAAGTTGTTTATCCAAACAGACCCTCAGTAGTAGTGTAATTCACAGAAATCAAGTCAATTGACTTAAATACTAATATTTTAATCATTAATTCTGATATATATTCTGACAGATTGCTATTTCATGATAACATCATTAAGGATTTTGAGAGTAGACTTAAGAAGTCAGCCTAACCCTTTACCTGGACTGTCAATTACCTAGTGTTCTTGTGAGTTTTCTTTCTCTTTTTGATCTCTTTTAAAAGGGAAAGCCAAAACAGGTGGGGGTGTTTTCATGTTTTCTTGTAGTGCTTTAAGAGTATATATCTTTTTCAACTCTTGGACTAGATTAACATCGACAGTCATAAAATTGATTTTACCTTGCAAACAAGATCTACGAAAAGTAACTTTTGGGCATGTGAAATTCCTTATATTCAGTATAAATAGAAAGATGATTTTTATTGTATGTTAGTGGACTTTTTTGGTTGCAATTCTTCTTTTGTTTTTAGAGGGTGCACTATTCAGAGTGGTCTGCAATTTAGAGTTTTTGTTCTCCATATTTTCCTGCAAAGTAGGAAACTGATATTACTGTTCATTATCAACTTTTATAAATGATTTGTTGATAGCTGTGGCATGAGGTTTGCTCTCTATATATGAATTTTAATTCTGTCATATGCATTTCTTTGTAGATATCTTGATGCTGGGAGGGACATGCTTGCCAGTTTACAGTATGGGACTCGATGCCCTTGTGGATACTGTCACATTTCAGATGTTGAACATCACAAACAAGAAGATCATATGGAGAGCTTCTTTTTAGCTGAGACAGTAAGAATATATTCTACATGGTTTTGAGAACATGTACCCTCTTAAACTTTTTGAAACCCATAACAACTTTATAACATAATTTTTCAAGTTTTTCACTGAAAATTGTTGTTAAATACAGTCATTCATCTTTATTTAGGGCTTCAACTGGTGTTTTTAGTAGCATTGAGAATTGTGGTGGGTATTTTGGTTTTACTTGCGACTTTGGTACAATGTCTAGCTCTCATAAAAGCTTAAGTTTTGAGTTAAAGTCAGGAATGGTTTTATAAATTTCTATAAACTTCATTTTTTTTGAGCTCTCTCCCTTTATAAATTATGCCTCTTATTACCGTTAACAGTCTGTCTTTCCTTTCATATTTTGTCTTCTATTATTTGTTTGAAATAGGATTTTTGCTAATAACCTATGTTACCTATTAGGTGAAGTATCTGTGGCTCCTTTTTGATTTGGCCGTGGGTCCTGATAACCTTGTGGAAAATGGGCCATACAAGTGAGTAGGCTTATATATTTACAATTTAGTGGCTGGTCCTTTTATACTAAAAATTTAATTGCTTCTTTTTCTGTTTGTCGTGAAACAGGTATGTATTCAGCACTGAAGGTCATTTATTGCCTGCTACTCCTCAAATCTCTCTTGTGAGGGAACATTGTTTATACTATGGAGCTTATTGTAGAAGTGGTGATTTGAGACAAACTTATTTTGTGTCCGAGGCCGAGAGAGATAAGCACGAATCAAATGATAGTAGATTTTATGGGAGCTGGACTAAATCTACATACTCCTCAGACTACACTACTTCTGAAGCAAGTGCTTCTTCTGGTTTGATCAAGGTACTCGTATTCTTTCCTCCCATCACTCTCACTGATTCACGTTCACTTGGACCTTCTTTTTCTCTCCTTTCACATCATTTTAAGTCAATTGGTTTTGAAATGGATAAATTTATTTACACTTATTTCTTTATTTACACCGGAAGGTAAGATATGTAGTCTTCTCATTAAAATTTGGTTTTCACCAAATATTTTATATTTCTTATTACGTAAGTATATTTGAGAAGATAAAACTGGATCAGAAACTAAGTGGAATGAGATTTTTAATAAAGTATTGATTCCCAATATACACAAGAGGGGTAACAAACGTATGACAGGGATGGACATATTTGACCAATAACTGACAATTGACAATGAACTGATGTACAGATATAAGAATAAATAACAGATGGCTCTATAGAAATCAGATATGTATTTCTGTGTATTTTGGGAATTATTTATTTTATAATTTTAGAGTATTTTGTTATATAAGACTTGATTGGTGTTGTTGAGTATTTTGTTATAATTCTACAGGGTTTCTGCCCAGGACTAAATCATGGACAGAAGTTTGGTTTATTGTACATGCATTCAAACGATGAACATAGTGATCATGAAACCATCCAACAGGAAGAATCTACAACTGTTCAAACCCATTCAGTGATGCTTATTCCTGCACAGAGTTCTGACAGTTCGGTACCTGATTCTGGCAATGATCAGAATGATACTCAGACTAGTGAATCAGAAGTTACTTCTTGAAGAGAGAGAACTGACACTAATAGTGACCAACATGCTGTCCCAAATTGGGATGAATAGATCTAAGTTAAGCTACAGGAGGATTGACAGAAAGGATATATAGTGTTGTACTACTCACACGTAGCCAAGCCCACCTCCTGAAGTATAAATCAGATCTTTATTAGTATGTTCATAATTGAGAAAGGATAATAAGTTTGATAATTTAGCAGTTGTTGATGCAGTGATCATGGAGCCGAAATAGTTGAATGATGGATGAACTGACCTGTTAGATGTACTTCTTAGGTTGTGTTACCAAATGGTCTGTGATGGTATTCTGCCTGTCTCTTGATCATCATTGGACTTGTGTACAAGAGTGTAATGTAATTCATTTTGTTGTATCATTGTTTCTGGTTGGTTCCTTGTAAACTATTTTTCTAGAGATGGTGTACGTCTGATCTGAGCATTGTCAACAACATCAAATTAGGCCACAATTTCAATTTCTAATAGAGTAGCAAATCTTAATCATCCATTTCGGCCACCTATATGATTCCTTAGAGGGGAATGATGGAAATAGCTATATAGAGCAATTTTAGCTGTAGATTATGGTCTCATATTGACATCTAGATATATACTCTTCAGGCCAGTATACTTATGATATAAGATTTTTGAAGTGAACAATTGTGATATAGATACAGAAATGCTATTTAAAAATGATGCATTTATGAAAATAATGAGAAAAAGTTTGACATTTTCATTATTTCTAAAAAACATTTACACTTGTTCACTTCAATAGTCTATTTTCTTTTTGAAAAATAAAATCAACATAAAATTTAGACAGATAATTCTCGCACTAAGAAAAGACGACAAAATGAACTCTTGCTGAAATGATAAATTTATCTATTTGATTACTTGAAAATGGAGTATAGTGTGCATGATTTTGAAATGAAGATGTTGAAGCTTATGAAAGAAGCATGAGGTGGAAGCTATTAGAATTTGGAACTCCAATATTGGTGAATAATGATGAAATTGAATGTGAGAGGGAGAGAGTCTGAGAGAGTTATTGAGAGTGAGAATTATCATTATCATTGACAATAATATTTCTAAGGTATTTATATGTTTATAAGTGGATTAGGATACTAACAATCAAGTCAAAATAATAAAAAACAGAAAATCTCTTATCTGTAATGTAATCGATTACATTAAACCTATTGCCGGTTACAAGTGCTACAAAATTAAATTCAATACAGTGGTAACGTCCACAAAGAACTTTCTATTTTTCAGCCCCGAAGTGAATTTCGCCCAGCTGTAACCGGCTACACCCCCGTGGTAATTGATTATAACACTTAAATTATCAATTTTTACTTAATACGCCGACTTAATTTAAGTGCTCAAAGTCTTTCATGTCTATGTTCATCTTCAACCTCTTGAACACTTCAATTGTGACTCCAATGATCAACAAATCAACCACTTGATCTTTACTTCGATAATATTCCAATTTCAACATTCCTTCACTAACAAGTTCCCTCAAGTAGTGAAACCTCATCTCAATGTGCTTGTTCCTCCCATGTGCAATTAGGTTCTTAGCCAGATTAATCGCAGAAACGTTATCAATCAAGAGTGTATCAACATCACCCTCATTACTGCCCAACTCCTTTAATAAATTCATTAGCCACATGACTTGGCACACATATAACAGAGCAAAAATGTACTCGGCCTCACAAGACGAGAGTGCAACTACTGATTCCTTCTTTGAACACCATGTGATTTTTGTTGCGCTAAACATAAATATGTATTCAGCTGTAGACTTTCGATTATCTTTATCTCCACACCAATTAGTATCGATAAAACCGAGTAAATTGCATTTTCTGCCCGTGTCCACTGCGGGAAAGATGATTTTGCAGCCAATCGATCTTTTGACGTATCTTAGGATCCTCTTGACTAGTGCCAAGTGAGACATCTGTTGTCTCTCCATGAATCTACTCACAATACCGACACTAAACGTCAAGTTTGGTCGCACATTGCACAAGTAACACACAGATCCAATAAGCCTCCTATACTGAGTTGAATCAACATATTGCTCATCCTCATTCTTCGAAAACTGTAGACTCGGTTCACACAGAGTAATGTCATTATTACAATGCTTCATTTCAAACATCTTCAATATCTCAATCGCATACCTTCTTTGGTGCATGAGCAATCCCCTTTTGGACTTGTGGAACTCAATGCCAAAGAAGTTTGTCATGAGATCAATGTCGGTCATCTCAAACTCTTTCATAAGTTCACTCTTGAACTTAGAAATTCACTTTTAGTCGCTTCCCGTTATCATTCATTCACTTGTATCCATCTTCACATACACGTCATATTCGAATACACATTTCTCGAAGCCAATCTCCTTTAGGAAACCATCTATCCTCTTGTTCCAAGCTCTTAGAGCTTGCTTCAATCTGTACGCTTTCTTCAACTTGTATACTTTGGCTCTTGGTTTCTCATAACAAAATCAGGGGGCTGTTCTACATACACCCTTTCGTCAAGTCGTCAGTTAAAAAACACATATTTGACATCCATTTGATATATGAATCAATTGTTGTTATTTGCAATACCAACAACTAGCCTAATGGTTTCGATCCTAGAAATCGGTGCAAATACCTCTTCAAAGTCTATGCCTTCTTTTTGCAAGAATCCCTTTTCAACTAATCGAGCCATATGCTTGATTATTTTACCCTTAGGAATTGCCTTCACTTTGAACACCCATCTCACACCAATTGATTTCTTCCCGTCTGGTAGATCAACCAATTCCCAAGTCTTGTTCTTCTTAATGGATTCCATCTCCTACTCCATAGCACAAATCCACTTTGGATCACTTGAAGCCTCTTCCATTTTAACGAGTTCATATTCGACAAAAAGTGCAAAATGAACGAAATCACCATCATCATTGACTTTGTTGTCTCGGAAGAACTCACAATCTTGGAGTCTTTCAGGCAAACCTCTTTGCCTTGTTGATCTTCTCACATTCTTTTCAATTTGAGCTTTGGAGAAGGGTGTTTATGCACTCATAAATTATGTAGAAACTGAATTTTCAATATTGTAACCAGTTACAGCTTTTACGTAACCGGTTACAGACTGCTGCAACTACTTGATCTCGTAAAAAATGACGTCTCGACTGATTGCAATCCTCATGCTTGCTGCATTATATAGCTTACAACTACAGATAGAGTGATACCCTATAAGTATCATCAACTATTCTTTATCATCCAGCTTCTTTCTAAACTACCTTAGAACATGTCGATACGCTACGAAACCAAAAACCACAAATGGTTCAGATTCGGTTTGAATCCCTACCATGCTTCCTCCGGTGTTACCTTCTCATACTTCTTTGTTGGACACCTATTCAACAAATAGGTAGCGATGGATACTACTTCTCCCTATAACTCTTTCAACAATATTCTTCCCCTTTAACATGCTTCTTACCATGTTCATTATCAATCAATTATTTCTTTCGGCAACACCATTTTTATGCGGTGTATAAGGTGGTACAACCTCATGTACTATCCATTCTTAATCACAAAACCTCTCAAAGTCTTTTGAGACATATTCTCCTCCACCATCCGTTTTGAGAACTTTGACCTTGCGATCGATTTGCCGCTCAACCATGGACTTGAACTTCTTAAACACTTCGAATACCTCATCACTTCTCTTGATTAGGTATGTCCATAACTTTCTACTATGATCGTCGATGAATGTGACAAAATATCTATTGCCTCCAATCGAGTCAACTTGCAACAGTCCACATACGTTCAAATACACCACCTTAAGGCGATTCTTGGCTCTATAACCCGTATCCTTGCTGAGTTTACCCTTATGTTGTTTTTCTTACACACATTCTTCACAAATTTCATCCGATATATTGATCAATGGCAACCCCGTTACCATTTAGTTCTTTTGCAAGACATTGAGATCTCGGAAATTGAGACGCCCAAGCCGATAATGCCATATCCACTCTTCTCGACTCTTCGTTGTAGCAAGACAGCTATGCTCTATAGCCTTCAACTCAACCTTGAAAGTTCTATTGGCATCCATAAGAGCTTTAAGGACCAAAACCCCGTTTGCATCCATGATACGTAGCCTCTTGTTTTCCATGTGAATCTTGTAGCCATTCTCAAGAAACTGACCAATACTTTGAAGGTTACATTTTATTCTTGGAATGTATAATACATCCTTGATCAAGGAATGACCACCATCCCTTTTCATGATCAAAACATCACTGATCCCATCAACCACTAGAGTGGTGTCATTCGCGAAATTCACTTTGTTCTTCATAGCACAAACAAATATCATTCCTCCATGCACTGAATTGAATCTGTCATACTCATCATGACATATTCTTCTGCCTGTAATCGATTATAACTTTTACATAACCAATTACAACATGTTTCTGCTGTGTTTCCAAAACTACTGATGTTCTTGTCCGCTGTTGTTACTGCATTCCCCTTTCGTGATCATGACCAAGAGTATGTTATCCTCATCAAACTCTTGTCATGCAACCTTGACTTCATATTCTTGAGGTTCCTTCTTGTTCGCATTGCACTCTTTTGCAAAATGACCGAACCTTTGACAGTTAAAGCATTACGCCTTGCTTTTATCAATCCTCTTCCTTTCACCTCTAAAGTTTCCTTGACCTCCATTTTTTTGCAGTTGCTTTCACCCTTTTGACAAACCGAATTCTTGGAACTTTGAGACCCTCTTCCACCAAAATTATGAAAATTACCTTTACTCTTCATGAGCCATTTTTCTTTCGATCTATTGTCCTTCACGTTGAAACTAGCTTGCAAAGCAATCTCCTCCTTTTCCTTATCATTATTTCTCTCCTCCATCCTTTGCTCATGAGCCTCAAGAGAGCTTTGTATCTCCTCTTTGCTCATCTTCGCAAGATCCTTCGATTTCTCTTGAACAATTATTTAGGGAGAAATCAAAGTTAATGTTATAGGTTTTGCTAAATGTCAATGAGAAGGTAATGAATCAATGCGTGGTTATATACATTTGTAAAAATGAAAGTTAGATGCATGACTATGATTCTAGAATATGAATTAGTACAAAATGAATGCAACATGCCTAAACTATGACATTTACAAGAAAATGGTTTGTCAACAATTTAAAGATATATCACAATTGGTGGATAATGGCAAATAGATAAAAAATATTAAACACCGAAAAGGAAAAAATGAAGAAAAAAGAACATTTTCCTGACAAAGAAAAATGTCTTTATGTAGCCTCAATGGAAAGAGAAAAGAGTATAAACAACCCTTACACCTTATCTTTAATAAATTCGATTTAGAACTCACTGCCCACTTACACCTTATCTTTTTACAAGGCTCTGTCCAAAGTCTTGAAAGAGATTCATAGTATTTTGAGCAAATTTATGCGGTGTGGTTTAGAGGATAAGAAATCTATTCATTGGGTTAAATGAGAGCAAGTGTGCAAATCGAAGGAAAGCGGTGGTCTTGGAATAATAAACTTATAGGTTTTCAACAAAGCCCTTCACATGAAATGGAAATGGAGGATAGTCAATGACATGAGTGCTATTTGGATAAGTTTGATCAAGCATATATATGACAAGCCGAAAAGGAAGATGTTTATTAGTGATGTTTGTGCGATAAATTGAGACGACTCAATTTGGTGGAAAAACTTAATTTAATTGACTCGGTAGAGGATGGCAAGCGTAACTGTTTTTATGATAATACTTTGTGCAGGGTCAAAGGTGGAAATAACATAGCGGAAACATAATGAGAGGTGGCTATGGGATAAATGGTAGGGTCTAATAACAAAGATTGCAATTGTGGAGTACGAAGTTGATGCAGTTGAGTGGCTACCAGAAAAGCACAAGATTTTTCCTGTCAAATCGGGTCATGATGTCTTAAATCTCAGATCTGAAGTTGATTCTCTTTCAGAAGAGAAGAGGATAATGGTTAACTTTGTGTGGAGAATTCCGGCACTGCCAAATGTTTTGTTGTTCGGGTGGCGTTGAAATCTTGATAGACTTCTCAATAAAGATCAATTGTTGAAAAGAAGAATAATTGTCAATGATAGCGATAAGTGTTGCGTTCTTTGCTTTAAGAAAGACGAATCAATGGTTCATCTATATGGTTGATGTGAGTTCAGTAGAAGATTATGGGATGAATTAGTTAAGTGGTTAGGTGCAGAGTTAGATTTATCGATGGAAGAGTTCTCTATGCTTACTTTAAACAATTGAAGATGAAGAATGAAAAGGTTTAGCGAATTTCAAGTGTAATCTGGTTAGCGACTCTTTGGATCATTCGGTTAACGCGCAACACAGTGATTTTCAAGGGAGAAATATAAGATTAAAATTAAAATCAAAACTTGGGAGTGGTTAAGAGTAGCTTCTAATTTTAAATCTTCTTTTATACTTTCTTCGATTGATTTAATGATCCTCTTTGTTGTTTTGATTAATCTGTTGGGAGTTGTTTCGTTTGTAAGGGTTTCAAGTACCACTTCTCCTCGCTCTTAATAGAATCGAATGTATCATTGCTTATTAAAAAAAAAACAACCCTTATGATGAATTAAGTTATCAAGATATTAATTTGGCTAAATTACAATCTAAACCACCTTATAAATTTCTAAATTTTAAACCCCCAAATTTAAATAAAAATTCAAACTTTAATAGAATAAAATATTCTTTTAATATTAATAAAGCTGGTCAATTTTTTTGACATTATCTTCAAATATCAACAAATTTGATTAAGTAAAGGTCATAAAATCCTCCCCTCGTGAGCAAATAAGAGGGATAAAGTATTGTGAAATTCACAACTCTTTTTATTAACATAATAATTTGTTCATAACTTTTTTGGATACAATCCAAAACGATATTGAAGAAGATCGAAATGTTTATTATGACAAGGTTAAAATAATAATGAAGGTTGATGATGACTATTTTCATGTAGCTACAAATTTTTGTTGAACTTGATTTCAACATTTGTCTTGTGGAATGCCACCATCAAATAAAAAGGTGACAAAAATAACATACAAGAATGCTGTCAAAAAATAACATACAAGAATGGTGACAAAAAAATCATAATTTTTTTTAAATAAATAGTCGCACAAAAATTAAAACTTATGTTAATAGATAAATTAAAATAAATAATACAAACAAATTTTTAGTCTTATTAATCTTTTAGTTCATTAGTCTATTTGAATATTATTTGATTTTCTTATTTAGATATTTCTAAAATAAATAGGTTTTTATATAAACTAACAGACTAATTAGACATTCGAAAAGTTAGACTTTGACATAAAAATAAGCCTATAGCAGTCTACATGACAGATTTAAACTTCAGTTTTTTCTAAAGTTAGGTTTAATAAAGCCTAACTCGGTCCATTCTTTTTTCCACCCTTAATGGTGGTGCAAGTGTGACTTTTAATGCAACAGTTATTGATCCATAGGCTTAACAAAAGAAGAAGAAGAAAGATTTGGCTTCTCATAATATGGTCATCATTGGAAAGACATCAAAATCAAAGGAAGTCATGGATTTGAGCTTGAAAGTTGGACCAATAAATCTTTCAACCAACTCTCCATTTGTAAGTGTTTATTGTGACGCCTTAAAAATTAAACTACAATTAAATACTTGGACGTGAATCAAAATAAGAAGAACACTTTAAATCTTTCATTCACATCTCTCTATCTCTCTTCAAAGTTTCAAAATCATCATTTCAAAGAAAAATACATATATTTCTTCAAAGCTTAAGCATACTAGTATTGATATTTTTTTATTTTTATAATTGATATGGATGTTAGTTAATTATTCAAAATGATTGTGAAACCCAATGTTGTCAAAATCGAGATCTTATATGAGATCGGTAGAGAATATCAAGATCGTAAAATATAAAATCGTAGTTAAGATCAGAAGATCTTACCCATTTATTTTTGTAAAATCGAGAGGGGATAACAAGATCGTAAAACATAAGATCGCAACAAAAATCGTAAGATTCTAATAAAATGAAAAAAATAATAGTATTTATTTAAAGTATTTTTACATGATATATGTTAATCGACAAGTGTATTCCTGAGAAAATGACTCCTTTTCATATTCTTTAAAAATATATTATTGAGTTTTTATACTATATTACTACCACATGAAACATTTGTTAGACATTAATGACATATTTGATCAATTACTAAAATTATCATAAGTTAATTAGTTAAAACAAACCCTATAAGTGAGATGTTTATTCTCAAAAATCCTAAATCTAAAACTTCATAATTTCAAAAGGCACACATTTGTCCTTGTTGAATCAAAATTGTTGTGCCTCTGCATCTTGTCATTCTTCTCTCCTTTTAATGATTGTGACCGAAAAACGGCCAATCATAGTTGAAATTGGCAAAGATCACACAAAATCATTGATTTAATGATTTTTTTCTTCAAAATTTGGCTACAACACAGGATTCTACTTAAGATCCGGATCGTTGGGGTGAATGAGACCGTAAAATCTTAAGATTTTAAGATCTAGATTGAGATCTTGACAACCATCATAGATTAAGGTCATTGACTGGTTTATCATAGCTTTGGAAATCGCAGGTGTCATAACGAAACCGTACCTAGTGAAGTTGTGTTAGCTATATTGTTTTATGCCAAACTATTGAATTGTCCACTATGCAAATATATTTTGAATGCATTGTTATTTGTTTTTAATCTGTTTGAATAGTTTTTGAACGAGTTGACTTCACCGGATCATTATGATCCGTAACAGTTAATAAGAGATAATTCTTTTTTATTTATCAACTTAAAATAAATCAAACGAGTTTGTATAAAAGTGAAACATCAATGCATATATGTTGTTTATGCATTTAAAACCCATAACATATGGAGGTTGTTTTTTTTAAGAAAAAAGTTTTCATGTCGTCACAAAGCCGTGTTTTTTGTATTATGATATTGCTCTAGTAATTGAAGTTGCGATAAACCACATTGCCTAAAAAAGGTTTTAGTTTGGAGGTACTTATCTATATATACTATTAAAGCATAAAAAAACGCTATTGAACATCTTTTTTGCATAGTGGAAATTGTGAACTCAAAAAGAAATTATCTTTTGAAATCAAAAGGAAGCATACACAAGAACCTTTAAGAGGATTAAAAGTAATGTGACATGCATGTAATCGATAGTTAATAATTAATTTTCTACAAATAGGAATATCTTTATCTTTTTTATAGAGTTCATTCCATTCTAAAACCTACCTTAATAAATTGTCCATTTGCACACATACACAAATGATAAAAAATCTAAATGGTTGGTGATTCAAATGATGCATGCAACTCTTTTTTACACTGTTTATTCCATTTTTTCTTTTACGATATTTACATTTAATTATTGTTTAGGATTTACATTTACAAGTTACTCGAACACTAAATTACAATTTAAACTAATAAATCTATCATTATTTAAAGTTTTTTTTATTTGAATCATAAATTGATTATCAAGTTCATTTGTTAAAAGTATTAAAATACAAATCAATGCTAAACATAACTAATCAATGTTAACTCTAAGTTCTTGGCAAATTTTTTATTTTAATTTGATGGAATTAGAGTTAGGTGGTCAACCCTATAACATCGGCTTAAAAATTGACTGGTAAGATGAGATGTGTGACTCTATATGAACCATTTGTGAATTCTACTTTTAATTAATGTGAGACTTCATTTTTTTCCAATACATCCCCTCACGGCCAATACTATTGGATTCGTGCGTGAAAATAAACGGCGACTGATTCGAATTATCAATATTTGAGACTTAGTTTTTTCAATACACTCCCTTGCGTCCAACATTTTTTGAGTTTGATGCGCATATATAAATGGTGGGTGACCCGAATCGATAGGCTCGTGAGACCATAATAAAATTAGAGTTTAACCTAACTCAATCATATAAAATCAGATTAAAATTGTCTGGTAAAACGAGGGATATCACTCTATATAAATCATTTATGAATTTTATCTTTTGATTAACATGGAATGAAAGATGAAATATTCTTTCATGAACTTTTTTATAATTTTGTTGATTCATTGAATGTGGTGACTAAAGTGAACAAGTACTACCAAATATAGAAACACCATAATGTTCCCTTGAACTCAAAACCACCATAACTTTTTAGTGAAAACGGTTAAGTTCAACTCATTCATCTATGGATAGAAAAAAAAAAGTCAGTAGAATAATTTCACATTGCTGAGTAATAGTATATTATGCATGTATGCCATATATCACTATCAAATTCATCTTAATACTATAACACAACTTTTCTGACATTCAAAGTGGGAGCATATGTTCCCTTTCTCGTATAGTCACCATTTCTTAACTTGGTCAACACATCATTTTGAAACATCACAGTATAATGTCTGCAACAATTATTTTTCTTTACTTGTGCCATAATAAGTCTCATTGTTTCATGCTATACATTGTGCAACAGTGGCAACAGTTTCTGCTATGTCAGTAAAATAATATTTTTTTATCTTTCCCTTGAACTTTGCCGGGAAAGGGATCTAAACTTGTAATTAGCTAGATTCATAGCATCAATATTTTATATAGTTTATTAAGGTACCAAAGTCTATATTATAATTACTGAAAAATTTCCTCAAAAGAAGCTACTATAATATAGATAACAATAAGCATTTTATGAAAGTGGTGAAAAAAAGCAAGCACGAACACAATCTGAAAGTGATGCACTTTCATGTCATGCCTAGGATTTTTATTGGAATAATAAAAATATTTAGCAAAGCATTGTTTAGTAATTTAACAGATTTTCTCATTGATCGAAAAGATTTTTTTTCAGAAAATAAATATATTAATTTATTTTTAGTATCAAGATGTCTGAACTTTCGACTATATATTCTCAAAGACATCTGATTATAATAAACAGACTAAAACAAAAAGTAAGTTTTTACCAAAAACAAAAAATATTGTATTGTATTATGGAAAGAAAATTTTATATAAAGGTATATTATTTTTTGGTTTATAGTCAGAAATTGCATTGGATCGAATCCAAGGCTTTGGTTAAGATTTAAAAAGAACCAAAGACCTTTCACTAGGACCAGTTGGCATGGTTATATATAAATAATTTAAGAAGGCAAATTATGTTTAAAAAACTACTAGTGTGTAAATTTATATATATGTAATAATGATTTTATAAGTTTTATATTTAATACACATTTAATTAAAAAAATAATTTAACTTATTAAACTTCTACTGCAATCCTGCATGTAAAATTGAGTTTTTTTTAGAAATAACCTATTTTTTTAATTAAAATTTTAAAATAATCATTTTTAAAACAATAATTTTTTAAAAATATTTATCAAAATAATCATTTTTCGAAAAACATCGAACTTAGGTGCCAGTTGCATTGACGCATGCAATGAAAATGTTATTCATTGACGCCACATGCATTGTCATGACACCACAAGGAGTGACCCATGCATGTGTAGGCGCCATATGCAATGACGCATGCATAATCCATTCTTTATGCGTCAATGCAATGTTGCTACTGCTCCTTCACTCCATCTATAAATACATCATTACCCTCCCATAATTTTTCACACATCTTCTTACTATCACCTTCCATTTTTCTTCAATCTCCTTCCATTTTTCTTTAAAATATCTTCATATTCATATATGTATCCTTATATTCACAAGAGAAATGCCGATTTAATTTTTTTAGTAGTACAACCTCCAATGAAGATCCGACTTTGAAATATAGATACGTTCGAACATCTTAACAGGACCTTGAAACGTTGGTTAGATGGAGAAATTGCAGATGGTGAAAAGATTAGAAGAATTTGATGGCTTGATACGATGTTCAACCAAAATGGAGAAGTTCGTTTATTAGTCAATATTAAAACTGACAGAGACGTTCACAGAATATGTATACTTCTCACAAAATTGTTTTGATGGTTGTAATCACATAGTTATGTTGTTTATGTGTTATATTTGTTTGTGATGTTATTTTATTTGTTGTAGTTTCTTGTGTTGTTGTTTAATTATTGTATTTGTTCTGCTTCTCATATGAAATGAATGTTGTTTTTAATATAAAGCAAAAGAGTTACAATTAAAATTATCTTGTTATGCTTGTTCCAACACTAGGACAGTTAGTACGATTATGATCGGGCTGACGACATGAACTACATAATCTAACCATTTTGTTCGTCGTATCAATTTCAGTTCGAATACGGGTGCTGTTTGGGTGAACCTTTTTCTTTCTTCGTATTATTTCATTGTGTCAGAGAATGTCCCCTTGATACGCAGACCATTAATCCTCTTTTTCTACCACCAAAAAGCCAAGTTTATAAACATTGCAAATGTTTATGACTTTGTAAACGCCGAATAGTAAGTTGGAATGATCATGTCGAACCTTTGAGCATACCGCTATGACATGGAAGCATGGCATACGAAAGACTTGGAACTTTCCGTAGTCGCACCAACCTCTATCTAGTTCCACTCGATAATGTCCCTCGACATGCCTTCATTATAATCCATTGAATCAACAACACTGTACCAACCTTTAGTACAATCAAACACTGTGATCACATGTGTAGCTTTGGAAGCTTACTCTTTAATGAATTTCATTGAAGCATCATTGAATAACTGCCCATATGGTAACACTAAACTCCATTTGGAACGTCTGATCTCAAACAACACCCCTAAAATAGATTGCTTGCACTAAAGCGATTATAGGTAGGTTTTAGATGCCTTTGAAGACAGAGTTTATTGATTCCACAAGATTTATTGTCATGTGGCCCCATCGTTGTCTGTTGTTGTATGCCCTAGTCCACTTCTCCAATGGAATATTGTTGATCCACCTTACTGCATTTGCGTTTGACAATCTGATGTCTTCGCGGTAGTGTTTGAAAGAAGGTTCTGTTAATGCATACCCTGCGTTGACAACCTTCTTCCATAATGTTTTATCTTTGATCTTCCGCATGAAATTTTGAGTGATATGTCTAATGTAGTAGACATGCGTCGAAGGAGGAGGATCCTGCTAGTCATTATCAATTTTAAGCGATATGTCTAATGCAGTAGACATGCGTATGAAAAGATAATTAAAGCTCGCTGTTATATTATGATTCTATCTGGTAATTTTTTATTTCCTGAAAGTATTGATAATACGGTAAATATTATGTATTTTCCGTTGTTACGAAACACAAATAAAATAGACACATATAGTTGGGATTCAATTTTTTTGTCCCATCTATATAGTACATTGTGTAAAAATGCCAAAAAAAATACTTGTACGTTTTATTCTTGCGCCTATTTGCTACAAGCATGAGGTTGGTCAAGAATGTCGTCACTCGTTCCGGTCAACGAGAAGACATTCACATTCCCCTATGCAACAAAGTAAGTTTATCTTAAATCTTCTAATTTGTTAGACTTTATACTACAACTGACTGTAACTAATATATTCTCAATCTTTTAGATCTAGGTGATCAGTTAAGGGGATGAACTACAACAAGTGTCTCAAACACGCTGTAGTAGTCTATCGCAATCTTTTAGACCATATTGGACCGGAAGATGTATTACTACTAAATAACTCTACTTTTGATCTAAAAATTATCCAATTACATATCCTCTAATCATGTCAAATTCTTATACAGTTTAGTTAGAGGCCGTATATGGGTCTTGATCATCAGGTTAACCATGATGATGTTGTAGTTTGGACAACAAAAATACCAATCATCTGGTTCATTGCCACGGAGATGCACCAGAGTGACCGTGTAAAATTGCAGTTCGGCATGCACCAAAAAATCCCCTCCCAAGATCAATGTCAACCCACCCAAACCCAACGACCAACTTCACACCATCATCCTACCATATACACCCAACCACTAAACACCTAACCTCATAACCAATTCATGCCACACACCCAAACTCAAAACCAGGACCAAACCCTAACCACCAACAACCATATGCAACCATCACATATGTCTATAGCCTAGATGATTCATATGATTCAACCTCATCCCATCATAGCCCCCCACTTATGAACACCTAAGCATCCCATCGCCACAACACCCAACCATCGTTTGACTTTATTATACCACATGAACCATTTCTTTGTTTCCAAAGTGATTCAATGTCCCAAATCGGGCATCCATACCATCTATAAACCACCCAACCACTACGACACAACTACGACAACATGGACACCAAACTCAATTACGGCAGCGCCGTTGGCGGCAACACCCTCAGCTATTGGGGAGAAATGATGACAAATTTATCAAATACCGCTGAACCTTCCACCAGACCTTCACACCAGCCACCATTGCATCATGTCAGTACTCAAATACCCCAAACACCTCAGAGAAATCATGGGAGATCTCAAAGGCAGGCTAACGCACCAGAATGTGGAACAGGGGGGCATTTCAATCAGGAGGGTCATTGACTTTCTTATCAATTGTTATGTATTTTAACTTTATATCATAATATTAATAATTATTTTTCATTTACCTATTTATTTTATTTATTTATAGGTATAACATATAAAATTATATATATATATATATATATATATATATATATATATATATATATATATATATATATATATATATATATATATATATATATATATATATATATATATATATATATATATATATATATATATATATATACACATACACATATACATACGTGCGCCACATGCAATGACACATACATTTGATATATAGTAAGTATGCGGTAATTGCATTGACTTCACTGCATGCATGTGGTAATTCTATGCTCAATGACAAAATGCATATTTCAATCAGGAGGGTCATTGACTTTCTTATCAATTGTTATGTATTTTAACTTTATATCATAATATTAATAATTATTTTTCATTTACCTATTTATTTTATTTATTTATAGGTATAACATATAAAATTAATATATATATATATATATATATATATATACACATACACATATACATACGTGCGCCACATGCAATGACACATACATTTGATATATAGTAAGTATGCGGTAATTGCATTGACTTCACTGCATGCATGTGGTAATTCTATGCTCAATGACAAAATGCATGCGCCGGTCCAACTGGCGCATACTTTAGACGTGTGCATGAAACATGGTTATATCGGTAAATGATTTGAAATAGTGGTTATTTTGAAAATTAAATTGAAATACTTGGTTATTTAAAAACAAATTCTAAAAATGAGTTACATCTCCGTAACGTACCATAACAGAATGTTTCATGTTATATTTTTGTTTACGTGTATTCAGATGAAGATTTATAAGCGTTATGTACCATATTATGTGACGAGATTTAAACCGTACAATCGATATACAAACAATGACGTATATAAATTCAGATGATCCAAAAATGTCATATATAATTAAAAGACCAATAAATGTCAAAAAATTTAAGAACAAAAATAAAGTAGCATGATGTCAAAATAAAATACAATTCACAGTACTACTACTATATACTAATACACTATTGTGTATGCCAGACTACATCTCCTCTGCCTCTTCTGACTCTTCTTCCTCCTATTCCTCCTCATCCATCAATCTCCTCCGCCCTTCGGCATTGTCTCCGATACATCAATACCCTCCGTGCCTCCATCATAATGACATATAGGATCTGCCTCACATTAGACCCATCAAGAAAGATACCTCTATCAATGTCTGCCTACACAATCTTCACTAAATATATAACCTTTCGAGTTGAATTAGAAAATAGTAAGCGCATGTAATGCCTTTCTTGTAAGGGGTAACATTTCATTGGGAGTGAGTGACACATCCCCAATGCCAGTTAGTAATGATGTTTCTCCTTCCTTAGAGTACTCAAGTGCCTTTTGAACCATATTTTAGGAGATCTCATCCATTGATAATGCGGATTTATCATACAATCCCCAATCTTTGAGTAGGATATAAAAGGCTTTCGAAGCATTATTTTAGCTTTTGGAGAGTATTTTTGCTTCTATTAGCATTCTTTTTTAGGAGCATTTTGTGTTCAGGTGTTAGACCAAGTTCAGACGATTTTGTTCGTTGACATTGGGTTTGCATGTTTGGTTGTTCTTTCTTGTGAGTTCCGGAGTGCAACATCCTCCTTTTGCTCTCGTTAACCTTTTTTAGGGTTTCTGAGATAGTGAGTGCTTGAGCTTGCTTGCTTGCTACATTGTACTTTCATTCTTTCACGATATATTTTACTTATGGTGATTGTGTCAAATTCGAATAAAAAGGTCATTAAGAATATTTCAGGCGACTGAGAGAATCCAAAGATACTGGGGACTGTTTCCGCTTTTGTTCGTAATATGTCTTTGACCAAGCTTTGATCGACGTGGGTCATGTGGCTGACTGGGAGGGGGGTGTTTATTCTAAATGAAGGTAAGAAGATCTACAATCAATATTATGGGTGCATAATTCGTTTTCTTGATTTCATGTTCTCTCTCATAGGATATTGTCTTCCCTTCAATGAATTTGAAGTTGGCGTACTGAACCATTTGCTCATAACCCCTTCATAGTTACTTCCTGAGAGTTGGGAATTCATTAAAGTTTTCCAGCATTGGTGCAAATATAATAAGAGAAACCCGATTGTGACATTGTTCTTTCATTTTTTGAAAACTCAATATTCCTAACTACTCAAATGGTTCTAGTTTGCTCTTTTTGAGGCAAAATATCAAGTATTTTGAGGCTTATTATGATAGCGTGAATCATTTCAAAGATCTCTTTTACCTAGTTACTCCTCTTAATGAAGAAGGAGATGCAAAAAATTTCCATTCAAAACCAGCTCCTCCATCTGTATGCACGAACGTCTTCTGTAAGTATTAGTCTCAAAGCCATTATTTGACGAGGTATGGGTCATAGATCTACAAGGAAGGGGACTCAAAGTCATCTTTATTATACCATTAGATTGATTCACGTAAGCTATATGGATGAAGTTAGGTTGGTGTAAGAGATTTCAGAGTGACATCATTATAATTTTCTTGTAGCAGGTTGTTATTATGGTCTGTTTTGGAGTATGACATAACCTATTTTTCATGCCGCTGCATTTTTGCGTTTATTCTCACGATTTTGTAAAGGTTAGTGGACTAACTTCCTTTGTATTCCCTGCCTTCTTAGCATGTTTAATACTTCTCGTGCTTAATTTGACTCTTTTTTTAATTTTGATTACTATGTATTTTAAATATAATAAAAAAAATTATAAAATATATTGTAACATATAAAAAGAAGTGGTAAAAAATATTTTTGTGTGTGTATTCAGATGAAGATTTCATGTTATATTTTGTTTACGTGAATTGATATGAAGATTTATAAGCGTTATGTACCATATTATGTGACTAGATTTAAACCATACAATCAACATACAAACAATGACGTATATAAATTCATATGGTCTAAAACTGTCATATATAAATAAAAGACCAATAAATGTCAAAAAAGTCGAGAACAACGATAAAGTAGCACGATGTTAAAATAAAATGCATTTCATAGTACTGCTACTATATACTAATACACTATTATGTACGTTGGACTACATCTCATCTTCCTCCTCAGCCATCAATCCCCCGTCCTCCGACATTGTCTCCGGTATATCAATGCACTTTGTGCCTCCGTCATGATGGCATCTAGGACCTGACTCACATCAGAACCATCATGGAAGATACCTCTATCAATACCTGCGTGCGTAATCTTCACAAAATATATAACCTTTCAAATTGAATTAGAAAATAATAATATGAAAGATTAAGTTATGTTAGAAAACAACTTACATTGATCAATATTTTACGAGTTTTCTGTAACCTATTATCTGTATCTTGCTCTTTAACGGTTAAAATTTGATTAAATGTTTCTAGTTCTTCTACAATCACTTCATTCTCTACTAGTCTCTTTGTAAAGTAATTAATACTTTGCATAATGAAGTAATAGAGAAGGAAATGTTAGTTGAATAATTAGAAGCATTGAGACAAATTTTAATCGTCAAAAAGTAAAATACAAATAATGAGTTATATAAAGCTCGTAAAATATTGATTAATATAACTTTTTCTTCTAATATAACTTAATTTGTCATAATATTATTTTCTAAATCAGATTAAAATGTTATATGTTTAATAAGTTATTGGTGAAATAAGCATTCCACATAAATTATAATAAACTCAACTAAACATGGCATCACAGTTGGAAGCTATAACTGTGGTGAAATATTGTGTGCTATGTCTTTCACTACGGTTGAAAGGAACAAACGTGGTGAAATGTTGATAAATCTCCCAAAATGTTGGCGCTGGATATCAAATCCCTGACCTCCACCTTTTACTAGGGTTGGTTTGTACATCTGTAGTGATAAGTTACACGCTATTGTGTTTTTACCACGACTACCATTCCGTAATGGTAAAGAGGGCACATACTACCACACCATTCGTTACAACGAACTACTGTCGGTGATGAAATCTTTTTTCCAACCATGATAAAATATTCTTTATAGTAGTGATAAGAGAAATTTCCTCTCTTATTTGAAAAAAAAAACAATTGCAGAGAATGATAAATTAACATTTATCAATAATCATTTTTCAATGTTATTTTTTAATTCTCTCATTTTAGTAAGGTTTTGGAGATTGTATTGAAAAAGAATTATGGTAGGGTTTAAATAAAATTTTCAAGTTCAATTTATATTATTACACTAAAATATTTAGTCTTTTGCAACACACTTTTGGGCAATATGTGAAATATGTTTTGTAAAAGTATTTCTGCCATTTTATACTTGATGCCAAAATATTTTCGCAACTTTTACATGTTTCATAAACTCTCTACGGGGATAATTTTAAAACGTATTTATGATATTGTTTTGACAACAATATATAAATGACCCCTTATATACTTTTGGAAACAAATTTTTATTATTGTTTTTTTCTTTAACAAAAGACTACAATTTTTCAGCTGTTGCATACAAATTTAACATTAATAAATTTTTTGGCAGTAGTATTCTCTTAAAACATACACAATTTTATTTAATATTTATATATTATATTATATTTATAAAATATGGTAATTTAATTAAGAATACACAAATATTTATTATTTTATTTTAAATAAATGTCTATTTAATTAAAATATAGGAATAAAAATTTAAATTTTACATAATAATAATAATAATAATAATAATAATAATTAATTATATAATTAATATTATATACTTTTTATTTTTAAAGACAAATTAGTAATGATAATACAATATAATAAGAGTAATGAATTATTAACATGCATTATTTGTTAATAAAAGAAATTTTATATAAAAAAACTATTAGAAAAAGGAATCGAAACTCTTCACATTATATTTTCACATAACCTCTTCGAGTTATTGTGACGGTGCAACCTTCCCTCTCCCAAATCAAATTTTCCATTTTCATTTTTGCTTATGGGTTTTTTATTGTTGAAGTTGATATTTGTTGTGTTGGACTTTGTTTGAAGTTTCACATTACTTAAGTTTCTAGATTGTTGATTGTATAAATATGTGAGGACAACCTCACCCTTTGAGCTGAATTTTGGTGGTGCGATTTAAGCATATTAACATGGTATTATAGTCGGGTTAAGGATTGCAATATGAGCATTTGACTCAGGGCCATGATAGGCTTCCTACATCAATAACAATTCGTTGGTAATCTACTATTTTCAAGATAACCTAAGTGGGGCTTCTCTGAACTGGTACATGAGCTTGGAACAGAGAAAAATCAGGTCTTGGAAGGATTTATCTTATGCCTTCCTAAGACAATACAAATATAATGTTGACATGGCACCTAACAGGTTACAATTGCAAAACTAAGTACATGAAAATCAGGAGACATTTAACGAATACGCACAGAGGTGAAGAGAGATGGCTACACAGGTACAACCCCCACTTTCTGAACAAGAATTGGTGAACATGTTCATGAACATTCTATAGGGGCAGTATTATGAAAAATGGTTGGCAGTGTATCCACATGCTTTTCTGACTTGGTAGTAATCGGTGAAAGGATTGAAAATGGTATGAAAATTGGGAAGATCCACAGTAGTGTTGCAGGAAGCCAACCAAGAGTCAAGAAACCTCAGGGAGTTTCCTTAAAAAGAAAGAAAGGGAAACGAATGATGTGACATGTCGTCAATACTTAATGTTGATGGCTCCAGTGCCATGCTACAATTATCCTATGTCGCTGATGCCTAATATCAGGTTCAAAGGCAGTATTAGAATCAAGCAAGGAAATGGTCAAGAGGAGACACATTTTCATTTTGATCCAATTCCGGTATCATACACTCATTTACTACCTTACCTGATTCATAGTGGGGCAGTTGTTCCAACAAAGCTAAAGCCTACAACTTTTCCTTATCCTCCAAAGCATGATCCAAATTCCAAATATGCATATCACACTAGATATGAAGTTCATTCCACTAAAGATGATATAATGTTCAAAATCAGGGTTCAAGAGCTCATTGACCAAAAGTTATTAAATTTCACAGAAGAGAAACCAAATGTGAAAACTAATCCTCTACCTAGTCATAATGGACCAACAGTAAATGCTATCGAAGAATCTAAGCACTTTGCAGTGGTAAAGAAGTAAGTAAAATGAAGACCCCAATGGCGGTAGTTAGAAAGAAGCGACGCGACAATGGTTTCTTGACAGGTTTACATGATGACTGTGAGATCTGTTTGACAAAACCAAATAAATGTGAGAACTTGAAGGTCTGTTTACAAAAGTTAATGGACCAAGGTGTAATCCAATTAACTAGCTCAATGACCATTGAAGAGGGAGAAGCCTGAAGGAGAAAAGCGATCCAAAACGCAGCGGAATTTTAAATTTCTCCTTTAATGATCCTTACGAATGGGCATGATCAGTGATAGAATCGTTACCTCTTGTGGAGATTGTAACCTTGGAAGATCGACGTGACTCATCATGGATCGGACCATGTCTAACAGGGTTCAATTTCTTCTCTCAGATACACTATTCTATTGGGGTGTTCCAGGAGGAGTAAGTTGGGATAGGATCCCACACTCTTTCAGATGGTCATCAAACTCTAGGCTTAAATACTCACCACCTCGATCTGATCGAAGAGTTTTAATATTCTTACCTAGTTGGTTTTGTACTTCATTCTTGAATTACTTGAGCTTTTCAAAGGACTCTGATTTGTGTTTCATTAAATACACATAACCATATCTACTGAAATCATCAGTAAATGTGATGAAGTACTGAAAACCTCCTCTGGCTGGTATGTTCAGTGGTCCACATACATCAGTATGTATGAGGGCCAAAAGATCATTAGCTCTTTCACCTTTTCCTGTGAATGGAGACTTTGTCATCTTTCTAATTAAACAAGACCTGCATGTCTCATATGATTCATAATCAAAAGAGTCCAAGAGTCCATCTTTATGGAGTTTGGAAATGCGTTTCTCATTTATGTGGCCTAATCGACAATACCAAAGGTAAGTTGGATTTAACTCATTAGGTTTCATCCTTTTAGTATTAATGTTATAAATAGGCATTTCAAGATCAAGGACATATAGTCCATTGTTCATTTGTGCAGTAGCATAGAATATATCATTCAAATAAATTGAGTAACAATTGTTCTTTATTATAAATGAAAAACCAAACTTTTCCAAACAAGAAATGGAAATAATATTCCTGCTAATTGCAGGTACATAATAACAGTTCTCTAACTGAATTATTAAACCACTAGTTAAAGTCAATACATAAGTTCCTACGGCTAAAGCAGCAACCTTTGCTCCATTGCCAACTCGTAGGTCAACTTCACCTTTTGCCAAATCTCTACTCCTTTTTAGCCCCTGCACATTGGTACAAATGTGAGAACCGCATCTAGTATCTAATATCCATGATGCAGAAATAGATAAATTAATTTCAATAACAAAAATACCTAAAGTTGAAGTCTCTACTCCATTCTTCTTATCTTCCAGGTACTTTGGGAAGTTTCTCTTCCAGTGTCCGGTCTTACCGCAATGGAAGCAAATGCCTTCCTTTTCTATGCCTCCACTAGGCTTCAAAGCAGCAACAATGGGTTTGGGTTTGGCAACTTCCTTGCCTTTCCCTTTATCACCTTGCTTGGTGGGTCTTTTGTTCTGTCTCTTTCCATTTCCGATCATCAGAATGGACTTCCCTTTTGACTTCAGATTCTGCTCAGCAGTTCTTAACATGGCTAGCAATTCAGGAAGAGATTTATCCATATCATTCATATTGAAATTTAGGACAAATTGACTGAATCTATCTGGCAACGATTGCAAGATCAAATCAGTCGCAAGTTCCTTTCCGAGGGGAAAACCCAACCTCTTAAGGTTTTCCACATACCCAATCATCTTGAGCACATGGGGACCTACAGGGGCTCCCTCAGCTAACTTGCCTTGAAAAAGGGATTTTGAAACTTCAAACCTTTCATGCCTTGCTTGCTCTTGATAGAGCATATTCAGGTGTTCGATCATATCGAACGCTGTCATGTTCTCATGTTGCTTTTGCAACTCTGAGTTCATGGTAGCTAGCATGAGACAAGCAGTTTCATTGGCATCATCGACATGCTTCTTATAAGCATCTCTTTCTGACTTAGGTGCAGAACTAGGAGGTTCCTCTTCAGGAACAGGTTTCTCCAAGATATACAACTTTCTATCATGTTTGAGGACAATCCTCAGATTTCGGTGCCAATCCAGAAAATTTGTCCCAGACAATTTTTCCTTGTCAAGGATTGATCGCAAAATGTTGTTAGAGGTGTTTGTTGTCATGGTAATCTACATGAAAATAATAAAAATATAAGTATCAATAACATATTTAATTAGGCCTTTAATTAAATATGCTCCCACTATTTTACTCAAATCAAATGACCCTCACCATTTGATTCGGAAAATCCCGTTGGAAGATTTTCTAGTAGGTCGAGATCCACGTTTCACTTTGTTTTAAGTCCGCGTAGGCGGATTACACAAAACTAGGTTATTTAGGTAGGAACTCATTCCAATTGTATCTAATACAACTCTCGAATATTTTAGTTGGGTGAATAACTCCTTATTCCAATCCATCACATGGATCATTTCCAACTCTTGCTTCTAAACATATATAATCTTATTATAATTTGTTTAGTTAAGTTTGACCCATTGTTTTAGCAATTGGATATTACAATTATCCCATCGCACCTTACTAATATAGAACATGCACCTCGCGTAGGCGAAACCTACATTATCCGATATTAGTCTTGATGAGTGCTAAAACTTGGAAAGCATAAACTTAATATTTAATTTGAGGGAATTTGCAATTATTCTGATCTCACCGGCTTATTTATCATATAAATCGTCTCTCACATGCATCAACATACATTCACATGCATCAACATACATAATGAAACAGTTATGGCCCCTAGCGCAATTGTTCTCCCAAGCCAATGAGAGAACCTAAGCTAACCTAATAACGATCTAAGCTTCTCCAATCAAGATCTTCAAGGTTGTCCTCCTTTGATATTGAATCCTTCTCTTTCTTCATAATATTACATTGCATAAAAGAAACTCGTTTTACATACGAGAGAGTGAGATGAGAAAAGGAGTTACATTATGTGATTAAAAGAGAGGCACGACACGCAGGTCGTATTTTAAAAACCCAAAACAAAATAAAGGAAAACTAAGGCCATAATCGATCACCACAAGACAATAATAATAAACACATTATTATTATTAATTTTAATTCATTTAATTAATTAAAACCAAATTAAATTTCGGCGACCGATCACACTATGCAGAGTTAACCGGGGGTCCGTTGCCCGGTCAGCGGGACGGGGTTTCCGCTGATCGATCAGCGGACGGGGGTCAAGGGGGCAGCGCCCCTGGCCAAATTTTTGAATGAACAATTCATTTGAAATCGACGTTGTTTTTCGCATCAACACTTGATACTTTAAAGCACAACTCTTGTGTAGTCACAACCCTAATCGCATAACTCTTTGACAACACAACCCTTGTGCCGTCATTAACCCTAATGCACCAATTTCAGACCGTCAAACACACCTCGATTGTTAATTCAGTATGATTGATCAACACATCATTGCTTCATCATACTGATGTCGGATCAAGAAGCAAACGACCATTGATCGCTCAAGGGAAAACAACCATTAAGTGTTTGAATGAACGAAACAGAAATAGTATATCATATATACCGTATTTTGCATCAGGATTACTTATATCATATATATAACTTGATCAATCTCAATTGTATAGCCTATGGACAATCGATGTATCGCTGCTTCACCATACTAATGTCGGATTCCGAAGCATAGTCAACATCAATCATCCAAATCGTACACACATGATGCCAAATTTAATTACTCGTTTATTCTTTGATTCATTATGTCTTTTAATCGTATTAATATAGAAAATACAGAAAATAAACAGCTATCAGATGCATGGTTTCGTAAGTGGCTCTGATACCACTGAAGGAGAAGAGCGATCCAAAATGTAGCGGAATTTAAAATTTCTCCTTTAATGATCCTTACAAATGGGCATGATCAGTGATAGAATCGTTACCTCTTGTGGTGATTGTAACCTTTGATGCAGATCTACGGAGCAATCACGAACGTTGAACGATGACAATGCCTCTACTCAGTCCACACGAACGGATTCCTCCAATCTCAGTGCTAGTTGCTACGAATGAAGGCTTTGAGTGAGAGAGAGAGAAACGAAATTGCAACTGCCCAAATGCTTCTACACAAGGGTTCTATTTATAGAACCACTTGTGTGGGCTGCAAGCTAAAAATCCCACTCAAGTGTATGTGGCCCATATCTTATAATATGCCAAAATCACTCAAGCGCATGGTACCCTACCATATTTCATATTCTACTTAAGTACACCGTACCTTACGATGTTCTACAATTCACTTAAGTGCTGATAACATGAAATAATATCACATTCTTGGACTCGATTTAATTATATTATATTATTATTCGCTTCAATTTATTTTATTTTATTCGATACTACTGGGTATTTTTCCTTCTATTTATCTCAGGTAGCTTATTTGAAGCATAAGTGAAAAAGGAAGAAAAGGAGGTGCAAAAAGAAATGAAGAGAAGCAATTTCGCCAAAGCCCAGCCCAAAAATACAAGCCATGAGCGCTGAGCCCGTGACGAGCGCCACACAAGGTGTGACGAACGTCACGCCCTGCTGCCTTGTGTTACGAGCGTAACACATGGTGTGACGGACGTCACACCATTCTCCTATATTTTTGGCTTCAGAAACGCAACAGACGCACGTGAAGCCTATTATTTCGTTTGACTCTTGGAACGTGAGGATTTTACACGGAAAGCTTTGGAAACCGTTACAAAGTGGACTAGTATAAATAGTCACTTCTTTCCAACCCTAAAGCTCTCTCTTCTTGGTTCTTTTTTCTCTTCCGGTGGTGCAAGCATACTTTACAGCATTACTTTTTTTTACAGTTTTTACTTTAATTGCAATTTTTATTTTCTTTTCCAGTCAATCTTTCAGCACTTAATTAATTTTTCACACAATAGTTTCTACACCGGAAGCTATTGTGTATCTTTTACTGGATCTAACCTTACGTTAGATCCTAGATTTTTATTCCTTCACTTTTTATTTTCCTGTCCGATTGAAGAATTCAAGAACAAATCCAACCGGTCTATGATGGAGTGTTCAAGATTGCCATTAATTATTCAGGTTCTTTAATTATGGTTTGAATTTATATATGCCCTGCATTATTGTTTATTTATATTGTTTGCCTGAGATGAATTTATTTAAGCATGATGATTGTTTAGATCTGTTTAGCATGTCCGACTAATTTATTTAGGTATCGGTATGTAAAGTAAGCGGAATGAAGGAATCAAAACTAAGTTGGTTTAATTACGTTTAAAAATAAAATCACTCTTTTTATGGTCTCAATTTACAGGTTTAATACCTAGGTTTTTGTACGAGAGTAAAAGACTAAAGAAGTTAAAATCAATAGAACGAAAGTTTGAGTTTTTAACTGGACAGTGTAAATTGGACATTAATTCTAGATCAGGGCGAAAGCAATTTTTAGAGTTAATTAAATTCTAATCTTTTTCAAAAAGTATTTTTAAAAGTTAAATGTGATGACGAGAGTTAAGCATTTGAATTTAATTATATAATCTAAGTCAACAGAGCGAGAGTTTGAGACGAGGGTGTTTAAACGATTAGTATTTTCCTAAAAAGAGTTTCTATAGATTCTATTGTTTTCAAAAAGTGATTTTGGACTTAACTAATAAGTGACAGCTACGTTAATTTAAAGTCATGGTCTATTCAACAGAGCGAGAGTTTGAGAGAAGACTTTTAATCAATGGTGTCCACTGAAAAGATTTATTTTAAAACCAAGAAACCAACGAAGACTTGATTCCCTAATTACGACGAACTACATACCGATATCCGCTTAATTGATATTTAACCTAGATCTTATTTTAGTTTTAACTTTTCCCCCGAACAATCAAAGTATCATCCGCCTTAGCTTTACGAAGTAACCTTAGAAAACGGTATATCGATTCATAAGTCCCTGTGGGATCGATATCTTTTAAAACTACGCGATAGAACTGTGCACTTGCAGTTAGTACCCCAATCGACTCATAAAGTCGCGATCAAGTTTTTGGCGCCGTTGCCGGGGATTTTATTTAGTCGATATCGTAACTCTTCTGTTACGCTGTAGAGACTAAGGCAATTTTTATTTCTTCTTTTTTCGTTGATTTGTATGCCACACACTCGCTCACAAGGCGAGCCGTTTTACTTACGAATCAACGACATCGAACTATATCTCCGAGTCTTACGATGAATTCGGGAATATCGTGCTGCAAACAATCTCCCTCCTATCGAAATTCCTGATCTCAAAAATCTTCTTCCTTCACCGATACCCGAGATGGCAGAACCAGCTCGTGCTCTTCGAGATTACGCCGCTCCATCGCAAGATGAGCCGCATTCGAGTATTGCTCCACCCGCAATCGAAGCAAATAACTTCGAACTTAAGCCTTCGCTGCTACAGGCAGTGCAACATAATCAATTCTCTGGAAATCCCACCGAGGATCCAAACCTTCATTTATCCGTATTTGTCCAATACGCTGATACTGTTAAAGCTAATGGTGTCACTTCAGAGGCAATTCGACTTCGTCTTTTTCCTTTCTCGTTAAGAGATAAAGCTAGAAGATGGCTTCAGTCTCTACCTTCTAACTCAGTTACCACATGGAACGAGTTGAAGAAAGTCTTCCTTGCCCGATATTTTCCTCCGAGCAAAACAACTATGTTGAGAGCCCAGATAAATGGATTTAAACAGAAAGATAACGAGTCTCTTTTCGAAGCATGGGAAAGATACAAAGACATGATGAGACTTTGTCCACACCATGGTTTAGAGGACTGGTTAGTGATTCATACCTTCTATAATGGTCTCTTGTACAACACAAGGTTAACAATAGACGCCGCAGCAGGTGGTGCACTTATGGATAAACCTTATGCCGATGCTTATCAACTTATCGAAAGCATGGCCCAAAACCATTATCAGTGGGGAAGCGACCGAGCAATGGTAGAGAAACCTCAAACGAAAAGTGGCATGTACGAGATAAGTAGCCTTGATCATGTAAATGCAAAAGTGGAAGCCCTTGCCCAGAAAATTGAAAGTTTGAATGTATCACCTCCAACCACCGTGGTTGATGCAACTCAGAATTGCGAAGTCTGTGGAATCCAAGGTCACACTCCTGCAGATTGTCAACTCCTAACAGGAATCCAAGCAGAGCAAGTGAATTATGCTCAAGGAAATCCCTACTCGCACACCTATAACTCAAACTGGAAGAATCATCCTAATTTTTCATATAAGAGTAATAATGCTTTATACGCACCAGGACAAGCTCCAAATCAAGCCCCAACTATACCTCCTGAATATCAAAAGCCGACCCCATCTACACCTAACAATAATGTTCCTAGGAAATCCAACTTGGAAATAATGATGGAGAACTTCATAGCTTCTCAACAGCAAACCAATAAAGATTTCTTAAACCAGAACATACACACTAGCGAACAAATCAAACAACTAGCAAGTAAAGTAGATGCCCTGGCTACCCATAACAAAATGCTGGAAACACAAATATCACAAGTAGCTCAACAACAAGCGCCTACTGCTGCCCCAACTGGTACATTTCCTGGACAACCCCAACCTAACTCGAAAAGCCACGCTCATGCAATCATACTAAGAAGTGGAACGGAAGTGGAAGGACCAGTAGATCCAAGAACTGAAAACCAAAACTCTAAAAAGTCAACTGAGGAAGAAAGTACACCTAAGGAAAAGGAAGAGAGTAATAAGGAAACCGTAGAAAAGAAAGAACCTTATGTACCTCCACCACCTTATAAACCACCTATCCCTTACCCTCAAAGGCTTATTAAAACCAAAGATGCGGGCCAATTTAAAAAATTTGTTGACCTACTGAAACAATTAAACGTCACAATTCCGTTTACAGAAGCTATTACGCAGATGCCCTCATATGCTAAGTTCTTAAAAGAAATTCTTTCTAATAAAAGGAAACTTGAAGATAGCGAAACTGTTACACTCACTGCTGAATGTAGCGCTATAATCCAGAATATGCCTCCTAAACTTAAAGATCCAGGTAGTTTCTCTATACCCTGTCACATAGGAAAATTTGTCATAGATAAAGCCTTATGCGATCTAGGAGCCGGTATTAGTCTTATGCCTTTATCCATATGCAAGAAACTAGAAATGGGAGAATTAAGACCAACTAAAATGTCTGTGCAACTAACAGATCGTTCTGTTAGATATCCTGTAGGAATTCTTGAAAACGTTCCCGTGCGCATAGGTCAATTCTACATTCCAACCGATTTTATAATTATGGACATTAGAGAAGATGAAGTTACACCCATTATATTGGGAAGAACATTCTTAGCAACCGCCGGTGCGATCATAGACGTAAAACGAGGACGACTCACTTTCGAAGTAGGAGAAGAGAAAATTGAGTTCATTCTTTCCCAATTTTTGAAAGCACCTGCAATAGAAGATACATGTTACTTCATGGATATCATCGATGAATGCATAAAAGAAACAAAGTTAGAAAATGACAAATTGTCTGACTATCTTGTAGAAGACAAACTCAACCAATGTTTAGCAATAACACCGGACCCTACGCAATGCCTTAAGAAACCAACCCTAGACCTGAAAACACTTCCCAAAAATCTGAGATATGAATTCCTAGACTTAGAACTTGAACGACCAGTGATAGTTAATGCAGACCTAGGAAAACTCAAAACCGAAAAACTCCTACATATCTTAAGAAAATATCCAACCGCACTAGGGTACAACATCACCGATCTTAAAGGAATAAGTCCTTCTATTTGTATGCACCGCATCATGCTAGAAGAAGACTGTAAAACTTCTAGGGAACATCAGAGGAGACTAAACCCGATCCTGAGTGAGGTAGTGAAGAAGGAAGTAACCAAGTTATTAGAGGCAGGTATCATATATCCTATATCTGATAGCAAATGGGTTAGTCCTGTACACGTAGTACCAAAGAAAGGAGGTATAACAGTTATCGAAAATGAAAAAGAAGAAACTATAACCAAACGAATCGAATCGGGATGGAGAATGTGCATTGACTATAGGAAACTAAACAAAGCAACCCGAAAAGATCATTTCCCTTTACCATTCATTGACCAGATGTTAGAACGATTAGCAAAACATTCTCATTTCTGCTATCTAGACGGTTACTCAGGCTTCTTTCAAATACCAATTCACCCTGATGACCAAGAAAAGACAACATTCACATGTCCTTTTGGTACTTTCGCTTATCGACGAATGCCGTTTGGCTTGTGCAATGCTCCCGCAACCTTTCAAAGGTGCATGATGGCGATATTCGCCGATTTTCTCGAAAATATCATGGAAGTATTTATGGACGATTTTTCCGTATGCGGACAAAGCTTTGAAGAATGTCTTGAAAACCTAGAAAGAGTTCTAGAACGATGTGTAAAAGTAAACCTAGTACTTAATTGGGAAAAATGTCACTTTATGGTACAAGAAGGAATTGTTTTAGGACACATCATCTCAAATAGAGGAATTGAAGTAGACAAAGCCAAAATAGAGGTAATCGAAAACCTTCAACCTCCGAAAACTGTGAGAGAAGTACGAAGCTTCTTAGGGCATGCCGGTTTTTACCGACGATTCATTAAAGACTTCTCTAAATGCTTCTACATGATATTACCACACGAACGGATTCCTTCAATCTCAGTGCTAGTTGCTACGAATGAAGGCTTTGAGTGAGAGAGAGAGAAACGAAATTGCAACTGCCCAAATGCTTCTACACAAGGGTTCTATTTATAGAACCACTTGTGTGGGCTGCAAGCTAAAAATCCCACTCAAGTGTATGTGGCCCATATCTTATAATATGCCAAAATCACTCAAGCGCATGGTACCCTACCATATTTCATATTCTACTTAAGTACACCGTACCTTACGATGTTCTACAATTCACTTAAGTGCACCGTACATTACGGTATTCCTTAGTTATTCTATCTCTCATCAATCCGTCCTTTTATGTGTGACCCTGTAGGTTTTCGCGGCATTGGCAATTATATTAAATCATACATTTAACATAATAAACAGTGAGCGGTATCTAGCAACACATCACTGCTACCCAAGACACGGAAATGTCATATGATCTGACAAATCCTTTTGTGATAATACTTATGTGTATAATTACCCTTTTGCCATTATGTCTTTATTGAACACAAGGCATAGACCATGTCATCCATGTCTAGTTCAATATTGGGCCCATAGACATTTATCCTATTACGCAGGATGGGCAAATTCCATCTAGGTCACTCATGTCCCTTAGCATGCTTCGTGGAGTACCCATCAACTGTCTTTATGGTCATCTAGTTACGGACAATGTTTGATCATCAATAAGGCACTCGACTCTACATCTAGGGTCCATAGTGGTTTCAGGTCGAAGGGTGGTATACACCATTATCACTATGAGAATAACTTATGACACTTTGCATTATATAGATATTCTATATAGTATTCTCAAAGCGGGTCAATCCAGTATAAATATCACTCTTAATATTCATACCTATGTTTAAGACTTGATAACTCCTTATCCATGATCCATGAGATGTGATCATCAGTCTATATACATAATAGTCTTAATGCTTTAATGTTATCCCACTTCACAATAAAGCTCGACTATGGATACTTTAAGAATAGTGTCCTTATGTTTAATGTTATCTCATGATTAAGTCACACTTGATATATTAAATGGACTATCTATTCTAGGGACTTTATTAGACAAACATAATAAAGAAAAAACCTTTTATTATTAATAAATAATTTGATACAAGTACCAAAAGTATTGGCCTCTAGGGCTTACACCAACAAAACCCTGGAGCTATATCCTAATAACAGAGAAGGCCTAGAATCCATTGAAATTGTATACCAAAAGAAGGAAATAAAAGTGCCAGTAAAATAATTACAATCCATAAACATTTGTGTTGTTACACCATTCACCTTTAAAAGCACCAAGGAAGTACCTTGGACTTATGAAACAACTTCTTATGTGGGAGGAAAGCCTTTGGTAATTCCATAGCCAAATGTTACCACTATAGCAAGCACATGAGGCATAACCAGGAGTGGTCGAGTTTCGCTCCGAACTACTCGAAGAAGACCGATGTGGTAGTACCTACCATACTTTCAAAAGGAAAGAACACATTAGATGTTGAAGTAGAAATAGGACCATAAAAGGGGGAAACATTTCAAGATGAAACACAAGAGTTCCTAAGATTGATTTACAAAAGTGATTACATGATACTTGACCAACTGGGTATCATGTCGAAAATCACTCCTTCATCTAAAGAAGAAATCAGCGGTAGTAATATCATGTCGGAAAACTATTCTATCTTCACAAAGATTGACCCATCAGAAGTTTTAGCATACTACAGGGAAATCTTTCGTGAAGATAATGTTGATCCTTTGGTAGATCCCTTAAATCTCCTGGATTTCTAGCCAGCTGTTTTGTAGCCTCCTCCTCCTTCCCAAAACCCTTAGTTTTCAAAAATTGTCTTCACACGCGTGTGTGCTTTTTATTTTTATCTATGTGTGTGTGTGTGTGCCCTTTATGCTTATTTTAATACTTGTTGCATTTCTCTATTGCTTTTATCTGTATTTCCATCTCTGTAATCAATTGTATCTTTTCTTCCTGATGGCATTAATCAATGAAAAGTGTGTTTCTTTCTCTTTATTTCTTTTATTATCTTTATTTGTCTATGTATTTTTGATTGATGACAAAGGGGAAGAAACATATATAAGGAGAAGATGCGTAATTATTATTGATGTACCTAATTTCCTAACTAAAGAACTCAAACATTGTTTAATGTTTTATACTAATACCTACTTTTAAGAATAGTTTGTTAAATGTGTTGTAGGGTTAAGTAAGCCATAATGGTTTAGTTCAAACATCAGAAGCTTTTATGAAGTTTCAAAGATCAGAATACAAGTTACCAGTTTCTGATGAAATGATCTTCTATCTGAGTCCGTAAAACCTTCGTGCTGATGATTAAGATCAAATTCAAGCATATGAATCTTCAGGGAATTAATAACCATGTTCTGAACTTAGAACATTGGGTACTTGGCATCAAGTTTTAAAGAATTGGGAAATTTTGGCATTGGCGTCTAGCTATGAGGAAAAGTTTCCTCCATAGTAATTAGACTTGGAAATCAAGTTCTTGAGAAGAATTCTCAACCAGGTTCTGAAAGTTCTTTTCAAAGAGTTCTGCTCTCCAAAGGCAACCTAGCCCTGAAAGAGAATTTTAAAGAGAACCAGAATTCAAGTTCTGACTGAAGACAACCATCTCTAAAGCTTCTTCAAAAGAAATCAACCAAGCTTCTGAAGTGAAGCTCATCAGAATATTGATGTTAACAAACCGGTGCTCTGGATAACATCAATCAACTTTTGAAGATAAACCAGATTCTGATTGAAAATTACTCGGGTACTTCAAAAAGGCTAATCAGGAAAGTGTTCTTTCATTCTGATTTTATCTTTGTAAGGATTATACATCTCAGGGGGGAGCTTTGTGCTTCTGTAAGATGTATCCTTCTGTGATTACCCTGTATAAAACTGTTCATCAAAATACATGTTTTGTCATCATCAAAAAGGGGGAGATTATTAGAACAAGATTTGGTTCTGCATCTATACCTTGAGTTTTGATGATAACAATGTTGTATTTATGTGAGAACAATTTTGGTACCCTAATGGTTTGTTATTGTGTAGCTTTAACAACCAGTTTTGATTCTGAGTATATGGCGTGCAACTTCATCAGTTTCTGAATAATGAGTTCCAAATTTGCTTCGCGTTAGTTATTAGAAGTTCTGAAAGATCTTCAGTGTTACTGCTGCAATGTTCTTTCTGCTTCTGTGTTGATTCACTCCTAAGAAGCTTATGAGGAAACGTTATATTGCTTTTGCAACATTATCTTAGTTCATGCTTCTAGACGTGACTCTGATCATCAAGGTTCTGAAGAATGACAAGCTTTTGAAGTAATATTGTGTAGTTTGAGATTCTGAAGATCTCAAGCCAGATGATTGAGGTTATCAAGGTTCTGACTGTAGATTCTGAAGACTCTGAAGATTCTGAAGACTCTGAAGATTCTGAAGAACTCAAGCCACGCTACTGACGCTGTCAAGGTTCTGACCAAAAATTCTGAAGTTTCTGAATCTAGCTCCATGTTTCTTCATTTCATGCTTCATCAACTTTTATTAGAAGCCAATGAACTTGAAAATAAGATCAAATGGGAACATGATCAAATAGTACATAGTACAAATCAAATATCCTTTCCACTACCTGATTTCGTGGGCAAAGGACAATACTATACATCCCACATGTCACTGATTTTGTGGGCGAAGGACAATATGCATTATCACTCCTTTCACTATCCAACTGTGGACAACCACTCTATGAGCTTTCCCCATTTTCCCCTCAAACGGTCTTCTTCTTATGCTATATAAGTGAGACTTGAAGACTTGAAGAAAAGTCGCCGTGATATAACATTTTGACAAGTTTGTTTCTTTGTGAAAAGCTATAAACTTTTATACACTGTTTTTCTTTGAGTGTTTGTTTATCATTTGTGTAAAATCTTCTTGTATAGAAGCAACTTATAATACACAAGTTATTATTCAAACTGTTTATTTGATTCCTTAAGGAGGTTATCCTTTAGACAAAGAAAGTTATTTTTTGTGAGTCCTTAAGGAGACTAGGGTATAGTTGGATCCTTGAGAAGACAAAGAAGGTTATTCTTTGTGATTATTATAATTTTTTGATTATAATGGATTAAGTCCCTGTGTATAAGGAAAAATCACCTTCGCGGGTGGACTAGAGTAGCTTTGAGTTTCAAGCGAACCAGGATAAAAATACTTGAGTTTTTATCTATTTTTCATTAACTTGTTAGTGGTGTTCTTGAGTTGGTAAAAAACTTTTGTTTTGTAACACCCAATTCACCCCCCCCCCCCTATTTCTTGTATTTTTCACACCTTCAAACCTCTCTCACAAGGTTATTCATTTGTAGGAATCTCATATTCCTTATTCTCCGTGATAAGTTTCTCAAAGAATTCCACATCTCAGGATTCAATAATTATATTTGACTTAAAATTCAAAAGCCTATATACTTTTGTGTGAGGTAAATAGCCTACAAAAGCACATTTGATCACCGGAGGATCCTACTTAGTCCATTTAGGATCCATGTTCTTGTAGTAAGCTACGCACTCCCACGCTCTAAAATAACGGATATTTGACGCTCAGTCTTGCCATACCTCATATGGAGAAATATTTCTTTTCTTCAAAGGATTTCTATTCATTATATGAAAAGTAGATACCAAAGCTTCACCCTATAATTTAAATGACAATTCACAATGCATTAACATGGAATTTATCATTTCTTGATATGTCATATTCTTTCTTTCGGCTAGACCATTTTGTTGTGATGTACGAGGTGCAAAACGTTCATGTATAATATCATATTCTTCACAATAAACATCAAATTCAGTAGAAAAATATTCACCACCTCTGTCACTCCTAAGTACTTTAATACTTCTACTTAATTGATTTTTTACTTACGCTTTAAAACTTTTAAATGCCTTGAAATCATCATCTTTTTGATTTAAAAGATAAACATGTGTGAATCTAAAACAATCATCAATAAAAGTAATAAAATACCTATTTCCCCCACATGTTAACATGTTATTAAATTCACATAAATTTGAATGGACAAGATCAGCCAATTGATATTTCTCTCTACTATATGGAAAAGTTTCTTAATCATTTTCGATTGAACACATATTTCACATTTTTCAAAATTATTAACATCACATAAAATTAAATCAGAAATAAATTTTTTAATCATGTTAGCCGAAATATAAATTTTATTAATAATGTTGTCAAGATTAACTTGCCTGATTCATACACAAATTTAATACCCGATTTTTCCAAAAGATCCCCACTAACAAGGTTCTTATTCATGTCAGGCACATGAAGTACATTAATAAGCATAACTTTCTTCCCATAAGTGACGTTGATTTCCACAGTTCTTATTCCAACGACACTATAACATACTTAATTTCCCATTTAAACCTCTTGTCCATCAGTGATTTTAGAATAGGTTTCAAATGTTGTTTTGTCATAGGAAACATGGATGGTAGCACAAGTATCATACCGCCATCCATGTACCTTGCCTTTGATCGCCATAATTTCGCTCACAATAGTAATTATCTTATCATCAGTTTGAACATCATTTGCCTCATTTTGGGACTTATTGTTCTTGAAATATCGATTATAATGATCGTATTTTCCACACACATAACAACCTCCATTAGGATCCTTTGATCCACCAAGATTCTTGAACTTATTTGGATCCTTCTTAGGATCAAGATAGTTCTTTTTACCATCTTTTTACCATTTTCCCTCACCGTATTGACATTAGAATATCCAACAAACTCATATTTTTCTATATCTTTTAATTCCTCCTCGATTCGAAGATATTTATAGATTTTCTACTGCGAGAAGTCCTTAGAATTGTGATGCAACTTCTTCATGTAGATTTTCCATTAAGATTTCAATTTCGTAATAACTGCACCAACTTGAAAAACTTCAGGAATATTTGTCTTCACATCCCTCAGTTTATTTACAAAAATTTATAACTCGTGCGCTTGTGCAAGTGTAGACTTTAAATATTATATTTTAAAATCAAAATACATTGAAATCACACACTTTTTTACTAACTTCCCCATCATCACAAAATTTGAACTCGAGTGCCATCCAAATTCCCCTTGTCGATTGGTTGTCGGTGTAGAGATGATCCGATAGTGTGTTCATAATATGTATGTGCCACAAAAATTCATCCTCCTTTCGTTTCTTGCGTTCTGCCTTGAATTCCTCGGAATCATCGTCTTGCAATTCTAGAATCGGGGCCAGTTCAGGATCCAATATATAGAAGATCTTCGAAGTAGTTAGGAGGAATATCATCTTGTCTTGCCGACGAGTGAAATTTGTCCCGTCAAAACTATTCAACTTCACAAGGTTTTGGTTCATCACTTTGATACTTGAAATAAAAAAATTAAACGGTAATTAATTGAGATGCTATTAAGTGTTAGAAATTGTTTCTAAGTTAAATGGATCAAGGCTAGAATCATGCATATGAACACTTTCCTAATAGTATTTCAAGCACTCTCTATTTTGTCTCAAAGTCTTCATGCATAAATACTCATGATAATTTATCCTAATTCTAGTTTTCACAAGATAGATGAACACTCAAATATAAAGAAGAAAGAAATCTAGAATTTAAATAAGGAAGATGAGATTTCAAATTAATATGTTTTTTCTGCATTCGAAACCATCTCTTTATAAACTTAAATGATGTTGTTTCACTAGGTTATGACCGTTGATAAAACACACTCTATAATTTCTTATTAAATATTACGTCCATTAGTAGAACACATCATTTCATTAAACGTTATAACTATTTACTAAGTATTCCGACACTTAATAAATCACACTATTTCATGTCTTACAAGTTACAATTCTTTACTAACTTTTTACTAAGTATTGTAATTATTTATTCACGGTGTCATTTTATTATTATTAAAACATCACAATTGTTATTTATTTAATTAGTCTCTATGTTAATTAATAACTACAACAGTTATTTTGTTAGTTAAGCACATGTTAAGACTAATATTAAGTTTGACATAATCGATGATAAATCGGTAGATCTTTAACAAAAAATATATTTTAAAATTTTAATAAAATTACTGTGCAACCTTAATTTTGCCAAACTCTCTTTTAATTTAAGTAGAAACTATATCTAGTGGAGCAGACATACATGATTACTATACTATTAATGTTCAATTTGTTAGCACTTATTCCGGGAAAGAATCCTTAAATTTATATGTAGAAGAAGCATAGGATACTTTGTAACAGCAAAAGAAGAGCCACACAAAATATGGAGCAGAAAAGGGACCATCATGTGTTATTAAAATGAATTCTCCATTAATTAATTAAATTAAAAAATAGGATGCATGAACTTAATCTATGCTCTTCTAAAATTGGCGCCACCATTATTGATGCAATGGTAATAATAAGATGAGCTGTATAGACTGGTTTGACTTCATTTATTCAAATTTGAATAAGTGCTATGATTGGTTGGTTTGTAATAAAATATCAAATTTTAATATAATCGAAGTCATTTTTTTTCTATCTTTAATGGTTTGGGCCACTAAAGGAAACAAAGGGGAAGTTATAAAGTTGCACGATTCTTGAGTTCTTATCTAAAAACAACTTTTAAAATGAGACTTGAGTCATATTAACATGATAGTTTACCACTTCCTCAACACAAAAAGACATTGTCGGAGAAAATAACATTATTATGCAACTACTAAATGAACCAAACCATTGAATGTAAGAAAGACTAATCTTTTACAGCCAATACAGAGATTCCTAATTGTCAAGTCTTTCTACAACTTATAAACTAATATTTCAATTCTATTTATAAAAGAAAAATTATTTTATATATTTATTGAATAATCAATCCTTTAAAATCATATTAACCAGAACTTCATGCATGCAAAACTTAAAATGACAAATATTTAATTTTATTGTATTATTTTGATATATCAAATTAAATTTAAATTATTTGATCTTGATCGAGCCGTCACTTAAATAACGAATGTGTTTTTCTTTGACAGAAGGAAAACTAAATCTATAAACTTAAAAGTTCATATGTTCAACAAAATCTCTTGACTACTAGTTAGAACATAAAAGGAGCAATGGGGTTTTCTACTTTTCTCGATGGGGTGGTAGTTGTTGACAAAGTGATCCATTTTGCTAAGAACTCTATTATTCCTTCATTTTTTTCCTTAACCTCCCACTAGGCCACTTTACATCATTTCCATAGAGTATAGCATAATTTATTAAACACGATTTTGGATCCTCTCCTACTATTTTCTCTATCTATTTTTCTCCTTCTTGTCTATCTTTTTCTTAAAAGTAAAAATGATTTTTATAATAAAAAAGAGAATGTGAGATTAAGAGAAAAATAGAGAGTAAAAAAAATGAAGAAAATAAAATAAAAAGAGAGGATCCAAGTCCAATTTTTAATCATTATTATAAACTATATTGTTTTGAATTTGGATATTTAAATTTAAAGGAGATATTCTCTACTACAATTTTAGAATTTTTCACTTCAATATTCATCTTCTCCAAATTTAAGTTCTAAAATAATAAAATTTTCTCATATAAATTAAACTACCCAATTAAAAAAAAATTGAATAAGTAATTGACATTTGGTTTTATATTTAATAGAGTGCATCAGTTGAATCGGCATTTTTATTTATTTTTGTTTCATGTGGATATGACATTTCCTGCGAATCATTTTATAAAAAATTATATTTTATTTTGCATGCAAAAACTATACAGACGAATCTGTCCGAAACATCAAATTTACTAGAAAATCAGTAAGAAATGTGCAAAATAAAACAAAATAAATACCGCTCTAATAAATATAACAGCAAACACCAATTAATTAATTTAATTGGTTGTTTTTTTTTAAAGTTTGATAGTTATATATATATATAATATATATATATATATATATATATATATATATATATATATATATATATATATATATATATATATATATATATATATATATATATATATATATATATATATATATATATATATATATATATATATATATATATATATATATATATATATATATATATATATATATATATATATATATATATATATATATATATATATATATATATATATATATATATATATTATATATATATATATATATATATATATATGATAAAAAATGAGTTATTTTAAAATTAAAGTTGAGGTAGATGGGTGTATTAGGATGATAAATTCAAAACTTTATCCATTACTTTCTATTTTATTTGATTTTTATTTTTTTAGATTATGATATTCGATTAGGTTTAATTAACTCTATAAAATCGATTAGTAGAGTGAAGATTATCTCCATTTATAATGATATGTTCATATCATATATTATCTGATGTAAGACTCTTAACCGACCCCCTTACGCCCATAACTAGACTAGAACATAAAAGATAAAAGTAAATGATAGATATCCCGATAGCGTAAATCTGACCATCAAATCTTTAACAAGATTCTTGATACCATGTGTTTTGACCAAACTCAACAATACCAACTACTATCGTTAACATCGCATAATAACCTTTAAAATAGGTTTATGTTTGAAGGCGTGCAAATTAGAGTTAAATAAAAATAATATGATAGATTTCTCATAGTGTAGTTAAATCATGATTAAATAATAATCCTAACTATTTTGTCAAGATTGAAGTATAGTTAACTCATACATGAAGTCCAAATATATATATTTGCAGAATAATGAGATCTGATACCTGATATGATCCAAACAAATAAAGATGAAAGTTAGTGGCGTTCACATGCTTAATTAATTTATAGTCCATTCGATAACAAAGAAATTTGTACAACACTTGGTATGTTACACTATTCTTGTATCAATATACAAGAAAAAACCTTGGATATATAATAATTAAACAATACTATACTAAAATATCACCCTTTTCTATCCCTTTTCACTTGAGTAAATCTCTCTGAGATCTCTCATTCGAAACATGAAGAAAAAAAAACAGTGGAAATAACAGCATCCCTCCTCGGATGCTAATGTTCGAGGAAACTAAGAAACTGCACTGTATCTTCCATTTCCCTTCCTTAGAGCATAACTTCAGATAGGCATGCTCATGATAACACATAGCATAGCATACACCACAGTGATTCAAAAACTCGTTAGTTCTTCCGAAAACACAAGCTGAAAGGTTGTTTGTTTTTTTCTTCCCTTCACACCAAAACACTTTTCATACCAACTTTTTTGTTTCTCAAACACCTCTAGCTTCTGTTCCTTTCATGATTCTTAGTCTTTTGCAAGATGTCACAAACATGCTGCAAAAATAAAAGTATAATTCTTCTGTCAGATTTCTTTCATTTAGTTTATAGATAAATCACACACAGTTGATAAAAATGATATGAGAGAAAAAGAGGACTTACTTCCATGGAACATCTCCAACTAACATCCAATCACCATCTTTATCTTCATACGTAGGTTCATATTCAGATCCTTTATAACCTTCTTTCTCTGAATAGTCACCAATAGTTAACTTGAACATGTTTTCCAAAGCTTTAAGAAGCTGTGCATAACCTCCATAGATTCTCAAATCAATCTTTCTAAGGTAAGGAGCTCCATCCAAACTCACTTTTATATAAATCCCAGAAGCATCAGCCTCTTGCAAACTGTTCTTCCTATAAGATCTTATTGGTGGCCACCCCACTATTTTTGCCCTATAATATAAAAAAAAAAGAAAATTATCATTAACCAAAAACTCAAAAATTTCAGCTTCCAAAATATAGAAACATGATAATTATTAAACTTACTTAGAAGGAGGTGCTGCATCAGATTCAGAGGTTTTTGAACCAGTTGCACTGTCCTTAGAGGTTTCAACCAATGATCTTTTGTTGGAAACCTTAACAGAAAGTGCTTTTTCATTCTCATTTTCTTCTGTCCCTGGAAGTCCTAGTCTTAGCTCAGTATCCTTCATGTTAAGATCACTCTCATATGCAACACTGTTTTCCATCTTCCAAATAATTTTCAGAATATGCTTCAAAGAAAGGCTTGTAGTAAAGTAAGATGAGATGCAAATACAAGAATGCAAGGTTTATTTTATATAAGAATATGGATGATGATGATAAAGGAGAGGTGCATTAAATAATGTTTGTAGTATTGAATGAATAGAGATGAATAAATAATGGAGAAAGACAAGGAAAGGTGTCGGTAGAAGGAGTAACAAAGATGAAAGCAATATGTCCCTACATATAGAGGACAAAGGTGGGACAGGAATGGTGAAGATGTGGTATTGAGAGAGAGAGAAATAGAAAAAGGGAACATGGGCATGTGAAGAGTGATAGGTGCTTATGCCATGTGGGGTTTCAGTTTTATATTATTAGTAGGGGTCTCTTTACATCATTGTATGTCAACTTAGTTGTTAACCCCTTTATAAAGTTTTAAAATATAGATTATTTATTTATTAGTAATATTTAGGAGTTATTCTAATTTGAGCAGCCTTGTGTATTATTTTAATTAGACCGGAGAAATTCAAACATTTTTATTTTTTTGAATAAATAAGGAAAATTAAAAAATTGTTTTTTATAAAAATTAGAACACCTTTAAAAATATATAGTGAATAGATATTAAATTAGAGTATTCATTAGAGATTATAAAGAAATATGTAAGTTAATTAGAGATACATTAATAAAAAAATCAATTGATGAAGTTGAAAATATAAAGAGATTCTTAAAGTAAAACAACTAATGAAGATGACAATTTAAGAGAGTTTTATACTTAAAGGTTGAGGTATTATATAAATAATTAGAGAAACCATATATGTCATTAGAAGAATTCTATTTATTCCATAAAATAAGAAGATAATTGATAAATTAATAGATAATAAATGAGCTAACTGATTTAACATTTTTTAAAGTGATTAATTTATAAATATTAATAATTTATTTATATTAATAATTTCTGAATGGTCATTCGAGTATCTTGAACAAAACCGATGCCTAATTTCTTATAGATGGACAATGACATCAAACTTACACTCGCTCCTAAGTCAATCTGAGCCTTCTTGAATTTTCGATCACCAATAGTGCAAGGAATAGTAACTGATCCCCTGTCTTTCTTTTTCACTGGGATTTTCATGCCTTGGAGAACGGCACTGCATGTTTCAGTCAGGATGATCGGTTCAAAATCAGTGGAACGCTTCTTGGAAATTATGTTTTTCATGAACTTGGCATATATTGGCATTTGTTCCAATGCTTCAGAAAAAGGGATATTGATTTCGAGTTTCTTGAACATCTCCAAAAACTTCTCGAAATTCTTCTCATGTTGATTTTTCTTCTTCTGTCGTGGAGGGTAAGGAAGTTTGATTATGGGTTTAGGAACCTTTTCCTTATCCTGGACAGGAGGTGGTATTGCTTCTTCATCTTGGACTTTTGTTTCCTTGATTTCTAAATCCACCTCTATTAATCCATCTTTTTCTATATCATTTACCTCGATTGACTTTCCACTTCGGGTTGTGACAGCGTTAACAGTGTTATGTTCCCGCGGATTTGTCACCGTACCACTAGGTAGGATTCCAGGGGCTCGAGAGTTTGATGCTAACTGTTGTGCTATCTGTCCCATCTGAACTTCAAGATTTTTGATGGAGGCTGTGGTGTTTTTCTGATTAGTCCTTGTTTCTTCTTGAAACTGTATACTGTGAGCTACTAATTTTTCAATGGCAATCTCCCATTCAGCCTTTTTAGGTGTCTGTTGTTGTTGTTGCTGTTGTTGATACTGAGTCTGATATTGCCCTGTACCTTGTTGCGGAACATTCCCTCTCCGATCTTTCTAGGAGAAGTTTGGATGATTCTTCCAACCTGGGTTGTAAGTGTTAGAGTAGGGATTATTCTGCTTCAAGAATTTGATCTCTTCAATTTGTTGGGGAATCGCAAAGCAATAGACCGTGTGATGAGGTCCATTGCAGATTTCACAAGTACTCGCCTGAGCTGGCTGAACCTGTGCTATCTGTTGAGTACCTATATTCATAGCTTTCAACTTTTTGTCTACTTCGGCAGCAACAGTGTCTTCCAGACAAATTTTATTTGTCTCTAATTTAAGATCAATTACCCCGTCTGGCTGACTGGTACACCTGTCATATAGCTCTATATGCTCATTAGCAACTATTGCTTCAATAATCCTCTTGATACCAGTGGTTGTTGAGAAATTTGTTGAGCCACCGACTGCTGTATCAATCAACTGTTTTGTCTTTATTTTCAGCCCATTAACGAACATCTGTATTTGTTCTGTCTGATCCATATTATGAGTGGGACACGCGACTAAGATCCTTTTGAATCTTTTGTAAGTGTCTCCCAATGATTCACCATCCTTTTGTTTGAAATTCAGAATTTCATACATTTTTCTCAAGAATACTGATGCTGGAAAATACTCATTTAAGAATGCAGTTTCCATCTCCTCCCAGGAAGTGATACTACCGGCAGGGAGAGAATAGAACCATTCTTCCGCGTCTTCAGCTAAAGTGAACGGGAACATTCTTAATTTTTTTGCTTCATCAGTGTGACCATCAATTTTCAAGGTGGTGCTCATGGTCAGAAATCTCTGCAGGTGTTTCTTGGCATCTTCATTAACCTTTCCGGTGAAAGGTTTTCTTTCCAATTGATTGATCGTGCTAGGATGCAGTTAAAAATTTGTCACATTCACCGGTTGGTTAACTATGGTCAGTCGACCACCTAGTGCGTTTGCACCTCCATAGTCACCTAGGAGTCTTTCCGGAGGTGGAGGAGGTGGAATTGGAGGAACTTCAGCCATTGGTCCCTTGACTTCTGGTTGATCCGAGGTACTTTCTTCTGTAGAATCCACTCTTTGTTCTCTGCGTCTTCTGTGAAGGGTTCTCTCGATCTCTGTGTCAAAAAGAATTTCAGTTGACGGTTTTCCTCGCATACACTGGTTAGTAAAATATAAATGACAGAAAAATAATTTTATTGCAGAGCAACAAAATTTTAATTGAAATAAAATTAAACTCTATATTTTTTGCAGTCCCCGACAACGACGCCAAAAACTTAATCGGGAAAATAGCAAGTGTACTATTTTGCTTTTTATAGTAATAATGGGGAAATTCCCCGAATGTCGATCTCAAGGACTGCACGTTAGTATTGAGTTTAAATTATCATTCAATTAAACAAAAAGTATTAATTTGGTTTTTGAGTGTAAAAAGAAAATAATAAAGAAATATGAAAATAAGGGTTTATAGAGAAAAAGGAACAATGCCAGGGAAGGTGTATGATTTATCCCTGTAACAACTCTGAGTTACTATTGCATCAACAAATATCAATTACTACCAGTTCTCAAGGGTATTTTCTCTCAAGTCCTTGGTGAGAAAACCTTTAATCAATCTACCCTAATTCCTAGGTCCATAGCCAATTAGGGTGAAGTTAAGCTATATAATATCAAGAATGCTCTGGTTCATACAGGGTATCCCTAGTCCTAGGTGATATCTACTGCAGAGTAACCTGATGAAAACCTTATCACTGGTGGTCCAGCCTAAGTGATAACCATAGATCAATCTCAATTGGTCCGAAAGAGAAAGCAATAAACACATAAAAAGGTTACCGTAAACTAAATATTATAAATGCAAATGTAAACTCAAATTCATTACAATTCTAAATCAGGGACACCCCCTAGCATTGGGGGGTTTAGCTACTCATATTATTTAAAACAAATTCAAGATAAAAATTACACATTACAAGTAATTGGATGACTTTGATCTTCAATCGCTCCCGCTCATGAATCTCTTCAGCTCTCCAAATGCCTTGATCTCTGTAATACTTGATTGCTTCACAATACTGTGGTTTGCTGTATTCCAAGATGATTTTTCCTTTGATAGAAGACCTCTTTTTATAGTGAAATCCTTCTTCTGCTTCCCTTGCCCTGACACGGCCCGTGTCAGGTGACACGGGTGGCCGTGTCAGGCCTCTTGTATCGGGGTTTTCTGCTCTTTTGCGTGCCGGACTCTCGCACTGTCGTGTTCTGAGTTCTCCGGTTCTTCTACCTGGATTTGTCAGACAAAAACACAGTTATCCCACGCATAAAGTCAAGATAAACAAAGTAAAACATAACAAAGATTAAAAATAACGGAAGTAAAACTACTCAAATTGTACCTTAAATGCTTACACAATGTATCAAATGTCTCTGTTTTGCGTCGGATCAGTAATGAAAACTTACTATAAATGGTGACTGATCATTTACAAACCAAAAGCACAAAAATATGTCACTAACATCTTTTGTTTTGAAGCTCAAGCAATCATGAGATCCCTTGCTCATAGGAGGCTCCTATGCTCAATGAAGTGGCTAGATGAAGATAAAAGCAAGCATGACAATGGTCCACAAAGCTCTCAATCATCATATATGTCTCCCAATAATCTCAATTTGTCAATTTGATCAAGATAAACCAAAGGGCTTGAGGATTGTTTCTCAAGGAAACCCTAATTCAGCCGTGCATTGATTGTGCATTGCTCATGAAGCAACCTCAACCTATGATCAAATTCAATCAAGGTAAGTTCTTTCATTCACTATTTTATGTATATATTAGCCTATGTGAGTATCCTCAATCATTCATTCATCAAGATTTGAAGCTTGGCTTTGAGAAGTTGGCCAGTCAAGTCATCTGACCAATCTGAGGATCCCTGAGACCTAACTTTTGATGTGTTTGTCAAATTGTTAGGGACCAATTAGTACTACTTTTTATATCATTTTATTGGTCCCTTTTACCAAGTTTTGATGTAATTACACACTTTTATTCTTATTAATTTGTATAAATGCAATTAGGTTTAATTTATTTTGTTTTGAATAGTTATTTCACATATTTGTTAGTTTTGTAGAATTTTTGGATGAAAGAGCTTTTGGAATGCAACATCATAATATGGAAGATTTTGGATGAAGCTTGCAAAGCAAGGAAGCTGAGATAGCTTCAGTTCGCGCCGCGAACCTCCTTCGCGCCGCGAAGGCTGCGAATCCAGCAAGCTGATTTTGGACCATGGGTGCTATTTTTTATGACCAGCTGTTTTGCCATTTTGGTGTCTGCCTTGGAATAGCTTTTCTGCTTTGGATGAAAATGATCAATTAAGGATATGTCAACCCTTTTAGGATAGGAGAACACATTATTCTAAGATTCATTATTATTCACACATTGAGACTTGGATATTTTTCTGCAAGAGAAAAAAACAGAGTTTTTCTTCCATTGCATTTTGCTTTGTAAAATGATGATGAAGAGCTAAACCCCATTTTGTCAAGATTGGAGGTAGTAGATATTCTCATTTGTTTATGTATTCCATTTGATTTATATATATGATAAAAGATTGTTGATGTATTGAATACTATTTTTGCCCTATGTTGAAAATCAGATTTGAGTAGTTGTTGAAAGAGATTATTTGAGTCTTGACATAAAATAGATTTTCAAGTAGTGAATAAGTTGTAGAGATAGATTTATTCATTACTCTTCTTTGGTATCAAACATTAAAGATTGCTATATTGATAGTTAGGTGGGGAGTTTGTCTAAGGATCAATATAATGATTATCACAATATCATTTAGACATAAATGACTTTGAGAGGATACTTGAACATCATCAATAATCTTAAATCTATATAGGTATCATAAGGAGTCATAAGCACGTGGAATAGTGAACTCCAATCTTGTCAAGCTTTTACATTTGATTAAAACCATTTTACTGTTTTTAGTGACATTTACTCACAAGATAACTTTCCAAACAAAATAACTTTGTTACTTTCTAAACTTATAACAATTTGGATTATAGAACGGCGGTAATAACAACCAATCTCTGTGGATACGATATAAAAATATTTGCCGAAGATATACTTTTCAACAAATTGGCGCCGTTGTCGGGGATTGGTGTTCGATATTACAAGCATTGCAATAATTCATTGTTTTAAGTTTTGTTACTTTTATTACTATCCCTCTTGTGTTTCACTTGGTTTGTTGGTTTTGAAGATTCTAGTGCATGCGAGGAAAAGCTACCAAGGAGCAATTTCAATTCGATCCCAAAATTGAAAGAACACTTCGGAAGCTCAATAGTAAAACACGAAGAAGAAGGAAACTAGCCGAAGAGAGGAACCGGAGAGAAGAAGCATCTACTTCCGCACTTGTTCAAATTGAAGAAGTGGTTGTAGAAGCTTGTGAAGGAAACATGGCGGATGATAATCGTACCGAAATGTCCGCTAATAGTCCAAGAAGGAATGCTCAATTTGCCCGTGGAGGAAGAAACACGGAGATGAAGACCGAAATCCTCCAACTTATCTATGCAAACCCATTCACCGGAATGGACCATGAAGATCCGTATACCCATCTCATCAAATTCTATGAGATTGCGGGTTCTACGGGAATTGATGAAACGGGTGAAGAGGCATTATTCAAGAGGATGTTCCCACACTCTTTAGTGGGAAAGGCAAAGAAGTGGTACCTTGATCAAGCACCAAGAGTGATGACGGATTGGAATTTGCTAGAAGAAAAGTTCTTAGAAAGATATTTCCCTCAATCCCGATTCATGGAAGCCAAAACGGCTATTGCGGTATTCACTCAAGGAAGCAACGAGTCTCTAAATGAGGCTTGGGAAAGATTCAAGTCAATGTTGAGAAAATGCAAGGGTCATGGTTTTGATGAGCTCACTCAAATCCATATTTTTCTAAATGGGCTCTAATCAACTCACAAGACACTTTTGGATGCTACCGCGGGTGGCTCTCTTATGTCAAAGAATGCGGAAGAAGCTAAAGTCATTATTGATCGGATGGCACTCAATGATCGCCAAAGTCAACATGACCGTAGCCCTTCACAACGTAAACCGGGATTTCTTGAGTTGAATACCAATGACGTCATTCTTGCTCAAAACAAGCTACTCTCTCAACAAGTGGAGTTGCTCACTCAACAAATGGCCAAGCTTCCACAACAAATGAAAGAAATTCAAGGGTCTCAAGTTCGACATCAAGTAGCATGTTGCGAATTATGTCAAGGAGATCACCCTACTGGTTTTTGTCCTCCACTAGAAGAAGTAAGTTATGTGAACAATCAAAATTAGGGCTATCAAAGACAACCTTCTAACAATCAAGGTTATCAACCAAGAAACAATCAAGGCTATCAACCATCAAGGTTCAACAATCAAAATTTTCAGCAACAAAGTCCCTATCAACACCCAAACTCTCAAGGCCAACAGTCGCAAGGAGGAAATTCCAAGCTAGAGGACACTCTTCAACAATTCATGCAAGCTTCCATGGCAAATCAGAAGAGTAACGAAGCAGTAATTAAGAATCTGGAGAATCAAGTAGGCCAACTTGCGAAGCAACTGTCAGAACAAAATGCAGGATCTTCCTTTTCCGCTAACACTCAAACCAATCCAAAGGAGCATTGTAAAGCAATTGTCACGAGGAGCGGTAAAGAGTTGACAAGTGAAAAGAGTGAAGAAATTACAGTAGAGAATGGTGAGGATGAGTTGCTGGAAAAAGAGGACATGGTTGGTGGAAGGGAGAAAGTGGCTGGAACTCTTCAGTTCGCGCCACGATCCCCCTTCGCGCCGCGAAAAGAGCAGGATTTGCCAGCAAAGGAACAGCCTGAATTGGAGGTGAAAAAGGATGCTGAACCAAGAAAGAAGAAGAAAGGAGAGAAAGGTGTGAGCGTCATTCCAACCGAACATCTACCTTATCCACATGCTCCATCGAAGAAGGACAATGCTAGGCATTATACACGGTTCATGGACATATTCAAACAACTTCAAATCAATATTCCATTTGCTGACGCATTAGAACAAATGCCACGTTATGCAAAGTTCATGAAGGACATTCTTACAAAGAAAATGAGACACGTGGAAGACGAAACCATCTTACTTGATGCATGTTGTAGTGCCATCATTCAAAAGACTCTCCCAAGGAAGGAATCTGATCCGGGCCGAGTCGTTTTACCGGTGACCATTGGAAGCACATACATTGGTAATGGTTTGATTGACTTGGGATCTAGAATCAATCTAATCCCCTTCTCCATTGTTAAAAGATTGGGAAATGTTGAGATCAAATCGACAAGGATGACTTTACAACTAGCCGACAAGTCTACCACTTCACCATACGGAATTGCTCAAGACATGTTAGTGAAAGTGGACAAATTCTTGTTTCCGGTAGATTTCGTGATAGTAGAAATGGATGAGGATCGTGATGTTCCTCTAATTCTTGGAAGACCATTCATGAAAACAGCCCGGATGATGATTGACATAGATGATGGACTAATGAAGGTGAGAGTGCAAGACGAAGAGGTGACCTTTAATCTTTTTGAAGCTATGAAGCATCCAAATGACAAGTATGATTCTTTCCGAATTGATGCAATCGAAGAGGAAGTAGTGGAGGTCGCAAACCAAGTTCATATTTCTAATCCTCTAGAAAGATCTCTTATCGGAGCCTACAACATGTTGACCGAAAATGAGGAAAAAGAGATTGAAGCAATGTTGTATGAGTTAGAATCTTGTGGTGAGCTTACTTATCAAGAGGAAACAAAGGAGGACTTGGATGCGACGAAGAAAACGGAAGAACCAAAATTAGAGTTGAAGATGCTTCCTTCACACTTGAAGTATGTGTTCCTTGGTGACGAATGTACTAAACCGGTGATTATAAGCAACACCTTGTCCATAAAAGAGGAATACAAATTGATTTAAGTGCTGAAAAAGAATGAAGGTGCAATAGGGTGGGTGTTATCCGACTTGAAGGGTATTAGTCCGGCCTATTGTATGCATAAGATCATGATGGAGGAGAATTTCAAACCCGTTGCACAACCTCAAAGGCGTCTAAATCCATCAATGAAAGAGGTAGTTCGGAAAGAAGTTGTCAAACTCTTGGAAGCCGGAATGGTTTATCCTATATCCGATAATGCATGGGTGAGTCCGGTACAAGTAGTTCCCAAGAAAGGTGGCATGACGGTTATCAAAAATGATAAAAATGAATTGATTCTGACAAGAACGGTAACCGGGTGAAGGATGTGTGTTGACTATAGAAGGTTGAACCAAGCTACAAGGAAAGATCACTTCCCACTACCTTTCATGGACCAAATGTTGGAGAGGTTAGCCGGCAAAAATTTCTACTGTTTCTTGGACGGGTACTCGGGGTACAACCTAATTTCGGTCAATCCGGCGGATCATGAGAAGACAGCCTTTACATGTCCTTTTGGCATCTTTGCTTACCGAAGAATGCCTTTTGAGTTATGTAATGCACCGACCACATTTCAACGGTGTATGCAAGCTATATTCTCGGAATTAATAGAAGAATGCATTGAGGTGTTCATGGATGATTTCTCCGTTTACGGATCATCTTTTGATTTATGTTTAAAACACCTTGATGTGGTTTTAGGAAGATGCGTGGAGACCAACTTAGTGCTCAACTAGGGAAAATGCAACTTTATGGTCACCGAAGGTGTTGTACTCGGTCACAAGATCTCCTCCGAAGGATTAGAGGTTGATAAAGCCAAGGTGGAAGTCATTGAGAAATTACCACCCCCAACAAATATAAAAGGAATAAGGAGCTTTCTCGGGCATGCTGGTTTCTACCGGAGATTCATCAAAGATTTTTCAAAGATAGCAAAGCCATTGAGCAACTTGCTCAACAAAGGTACGCATTTTCTTTTCGATGAGTCATGTCTCAAAGCTTTCCTTGATTTGAAAGAAAAGTTAGTCACCGCACCCATAATCGTGGCACCAAATTGGAAACTTGATTTTGAACTTATGTGTGACGCTAGCGATTATGCGGTTGGTGCGGTGTTGGGTCAAAGAAGAGATAAAGTTTTTCATGCTATCCACTATGCTAGTAAAGTGTTAAATGAAGCACAAGTCAATTATGCGACAACTGAAAAAGAGTTACTAGCTATAGTGTACGCATTGGAAAAGTTTAGAGCTTACTTGATTGGTTCAAAAGTTGTAGTCTACACTGACCACTCGGCGATCAAATATTTGCTAACTAAGCCGGATTCCAAACAAAGACTAATTCGTTGGATTCTCTTATTGCAAGAGTTTGATTTGGAAATCCGGGATAAAAAAGGTTCCGAAAACTTGGTGGCGGATCATTTGTCTCGGTTGGTCAATGTGGACGTTACAAACAAAGAAGAGGAAGTTAGAGAAGAATTTCCGGATGAAAAACTGTATGCGATTCAAGTGAGGCCTTGGTTTGCTGATTTTGCTAATTACAAAGCAACCGGTTTAACACCGGAAGACCTCACTTGCAATCAAAGAAGGAAATTCTTGGCGGATGCAAGATATTATGTTTGGGATGATCCGTATCTGTTTAAAGTGGGTGTAGACAATATTTTGAGAAGGTGTGTAACAATTGAGGAGTCAAGAGACATCCTTTGGCATTGTCACAACTCTCCGTATGGAGGTCACTATAGCGGTTTGAGAACAGCCACTAAAGTGCTCCAATCGGGCTTTTATTGGCCATCTTTATTTAAAGATGCGCATGAACATGCGAAGAGTTGTGATACATGCCAACGGAGTGGAGGAATAGGAAAACGGGACGAAATGCCTCTAACTAACATGCTAGAAGTAGAAGTTTTTGATTGTTGGGGTATTGATTTTGTTGGCCCATTCCCCTCTTCTTTCTCAAATGAGTACATACTAGTGGCCGTTGACTATGTCTCGAAGTGGGTAGAAGCAATTGCTTCACCTAAAGAAAAACATATTTTCACGTTTTGGTGTGCCTAGGGTGTTGATAAGTGATGGAGGCTCACACTTTTGCAATACACCTCTAGAAAAAGTTTTGCAACATTATGGTGTAAAGCACAAGGTGACCACTCCCTACCACCCACAAGCGAATGGTCAAACGGAGGTTTCGAACCGGGAAGTCAAGCGGATTCTTGAGAAAACAGTCTCGAATTCAAGAAAAGATTGGTCCTTGAAACTGGATGAAGCTTTATGGGCGCATCGTACCGCCTACAAAGCACCTATTGGGCTAACTCCATTTCAAATGGTGTATGGGAAGACTTGTCATCTTCCAGTGGAAATGGAGCATAGGGCATTATGGGATCTTAAATTCTTGAATTTCGACTCCACTTTGGCTGGAGAAAGAAGAAAAGGACAACTCCATGAATTGGAGGAATCAAGGAATAATGCTTACCATTCGAATAAACTGTATAAGGAAAAGGTAAAGACATACCATGATGGAAAGGTCCGCCATAAAGAGTTTCATGTTGGACAAATGGTATTGCTTTTCAACTCAAGGTTGAAGTTATTCCCTGGTAAGTTGAAGTCGAAGTGGTCAGGACCGTTTGTGGTCAAAGAGGTGCGCAACTCTGGGGCCATTGTGATTGAGGATCCAAAGTCACAAGAAAGTTGGACTGTAAATGGCCAAAGACTCAAAATCTACCATAGTGGCGACATAAATCGGGATGTGTGTGTTATTTCTCTATCTGGACCGGGCTAATCATTGGACCGTCGAGCTCTAAACGACGTTAAACAAAGCGCTTGTTGGAGGCAACCCAACGTTATAAGTCTGCATTTTACATTTTCTCAATTCTGTTTTATTGATTTTCTGCTGTGTTAAATTTTGAAAAAATTTAGGTTCTGTTTTCTGCCGTTCGCCCAGGGAACTGAATGCAAAGCTTCAGTTCGCGATGCGAACAAGGTTCGCCCCGCGAACAGTGTGTGGCAGAACAACTTAAGTTCTGTTTAGGTTATTTTGCTTGTTCATTCTATTTCTTATTCAAAACAACAAGTTCCCTCGTTTTCACTCCCACTCCCAAAACTTCCCAAAACTGAAAATTTTCCTTTCCCAACTCCCAAATCTTCATTTGCTAACAAGAATCAAGTGCTTCAATAAGGTATGTTATGCTTTTCATTTCCTCTTCTCCATTTCCTTTTAGGTTCACATTTAGGTATGGTTAGGGATTGGAAAAAAATCTGAAGATTGACACTTGAAATCACTTTGCATGTCTAATTTAGATTAGGAATAGGATAGAGTTGGAGACCATGACTGTTGGAAGTAGCAAATTTCACATCTTTGGAACCCTAGGAGGCTTCTGGAGATTTCCTAGTTCGCAGGGTTCGCGCCGCGAACGGGCCTTCGCGCCGCAAACTGGGAAATTCCAGTGCCATATTTTTATGCTGATTGATTGCTAACTCTTTTCATGTTTTGTTGTGTGGTTGTTCTGATGTTTAATGCAGATGTCAAAGAGAACCAAAACCACGGCTTCCGTTCAACCCCGTTCATTAAGAAGGTTCACAAGCGACGAACACGAGGAACGATTCGATAACCTTATCAAGAGAACCATCCAGCCGGAAAGGTTCATCCGTTTATTACCGGGTGGGACTTATCGGAATGTGGTTTCAAATTTTGAGAGACGAAGGTGGACGAAGCTTTGTGAACCAGAAGCGGCAATCAATTATGATATTGTTCGGGAGTTCTATGCAAATGCCATGCATCAAGAAGAGGGGGTAGCTTTCAACTACCAAACAAGGGTAAGAGGCAAGATCATTTCTTTTGGGAGAGATTCAATTAATTCATATCTTGGTAACCCTCTAACCCTTGGTGAGAACGAGCGGTGCGAGTATCGTACCCAAGAATTGGCTAATGTGTGGGATCTTCAAGCGGTGAATGCTACCCTGTGCCTTAAAGGAAAATCATTTGACCTAAATGACCAAGGACTTCCAAAATCTTGGAAAAGAGAAAACCTAAATCTGGAAGCAAGGGCATTTCTGGTACTGCTGTTGAGCAACATCCGGCCAAGGAGCCACACAACCACAATCCCTCTGGATGTAGGGTGTTTGCTGTACTACATTATGATCGGAAAATCTGTGGATGTAGCATCAATCATAGCGGGAGAAATGAGGAAGATGGCCATAAGTGGAACCAAATTTGGTGGTAAAGCAGGTGTGCTTGCATACCCGGCGCTGATCATGGGACTTTGCCGTCGGGCGAATGTTATCATTCCGGATGAAGTACACTTCTCTATCACTAGTGTGATTAACGATGCCTATCTGAATAGGTTCTGCCAAAGCCAAATGGATAGAACCGAAGGAGCTGGAACTTCGTCATCCAGACCCAGACCCCGACCCCGCACTACTCCAGTCTTCGACCAAATGGCGTTTGCCAATTATTGTTGCGAGAGCTTTGAGGCTTCTAGGAGGTCTCAGTCATTTATCTTTGATGCTATGCAGCAACAGTTCCAGAACACGTTCCTTGCACCCGAAGCCCGCACATTTCCTTCTCAGGCGGAATATGTTGCTTATGCTAATTGGCCTGAGGGCAGGCCAGATTTTATGGGGGGTGTAGGAGGTGGTGCAAACCCTAATGATGAGATGGAGGACGTCCCTGGAGCTGTTGGTGGTGGCCAAGAGGAGGAGGATTGAGGAGTTGGTGAATTTGAGGAGTTGTTGTCATTTTGAGTTTTCTTTATATTAATTTTGTTTTGGAAAAAGTTTGATGTACTTTTGGGTGGCTCTAGTTCACCAAAACTTTGTTTTTGTTAGTTGTTTTTGATAATTGCATGAATACTATTTGAGATTTAAGTGTGTTACAATCAAATTGGTTTACCAACATTTTTTGTTTAATTGTTCTTACTCTTAAGTCAAGCTTAAAGCAACCGAGAAATGTCGCAAAGAAAGAAGCATAGGACACTTCGAGTGGTGATGATAAGAATTAGTGTCGGCATGTCAAGGTACACTTTATCGCTTTCTAGACTTAACATGAGTAGTTTGATGGTGTGTGCAAATTCCATATCATAAACTCATTGAAATGTATGTCATCTTTGAATCAAAATAGGACTTAGCCAATTGTGAGGAAACTTTCCATTGTACACTAAAAAGCGGGAAACCGAGCATTATTTCAACTCATTCTTATCATGCTAAATCATGCATCAATCTATTTTTCGTGACTTGGGTAGCAGTGATGTGTTGCTAGATACCGCTCACTGTTTATTATGTTAAATGTGTGATTTAATATAATTGCCAACGTCGCGAAAACCTATAGGGTCACACACAAAGGACGGATTGATGAGAGATAGAATAATTAAGGAACATCGTAAGGTACGGTGCACTTAAGTGGAAACGAAATATGGTAAGGTACCAAATACTTAAGTGATTTTGGCATATTATGAGATATGGGCAAAATACACTTAAGTGGACTTTTTGGCTTGAAGCCCACATAAGTGGTTCTATAAATAGAACCCCTTGGGTAGAAGCATTGTCACTCCACTCAGACAGAAATTCAAGTAGAGACTTGGAATTTTGTTTCCCTCTTTCTCTCACTCAAAGCCTTCATTCATAACAGCTAGCACTGCGATTGAAGGAATCCGTTCGTGTGGACTGAGTAGAGACGTTGTCATCGTTCAACGTTCGTGATCGCCCCGTGGATCTGTATCAAAGGTTTTGATCATTATCAGAGATCTGCACCAAAGGTTTGAATCGCCACAAGAGGTAATGATTCTATCACTGATCATGCCCATTCGTAAGGATCACTAAATGGAGAAATTTTTAAATTCCGCTGTGCCTTGGATGGCAATTCTCCTACAGATTTCCCATTACCTCACATCGATGTTTTGGTGGATAACACAGCTCAATTCTCGGTATTCTCCTTCATGGATGGCTTTTCTGGCTATAATCAAATTAAGATGGCACCAGAAGACATGGAGAAAACAACTTTCATAACCCCATGGGGCACCTTCTGCTACAAGGTGATGTCGTTTGGTCTGAAAAATGCTGGGGCAACATATCAACGAGCTATGGTGACTCTTTTCCATGATATGATTCATCATGAAATCGAGGTTTATGTTGACGATATGATTGCCAAATCTCAGACAGAAGAAGAACATTTCGTGAATCTGCAGAAACTGTTTGAGCATTTGAGAAAATTCAAGCTGAGGCTGAATCCGAACAAGTGCATTTTCGGGGTGAGATCTGGAAAACTGTTGGGTTTTATTGTTAGTGAAAAGGGGATTGAGGTGGATCCGGCCAAAGTGAAAGCGATACAAGAAATGCCTGAGCCAAGAACAGAGAAACAAGTTCGTGGTTTCTTAGGGAGGTTGAACTACATTGCGAGGTTCATATCTCACCTAACAGCTACGTGCGAACCGATATTTAAATTGCTAAGAAAAGATCAGGCCATCAGGTGGAATGATGATTGCCAAAGGGATTTCGAGAAGATAAAAGAGTATTTACAGAATCCTCCTATCCTCATGCCTCCGGTCCCAGGGAGACCACTGATTATGTATTTGACAGTACTTGACAATTTCATGGGTTGTGTTCTCGGTCAACACGACGAGACAGGTAGGAAAGAGCATGCTATCTACTACCTGAGTAAAAAATTCACAGACTGCGAGTCGAGATACTCAATGCTTGAAAAGACATGTTGTGCACTTGCATGGGCTGCAAAGCGATTAAGACAATATATGCTGACTCACACAACCTTATTGATCTCCAAGATGGATCCAGTCAAGTATATATTCGAGAAGCCAACTCTCACCGGAAGGGTTGCTCGTTGGCAAATGGTACTGACAGAGTACGACATCCAGTATACATCCCAGAAAGCCATCAAGGGGAGTAATCTATCAGACTATCTTGCTCAGCAGCCGATTGATGATTATGAGCCGATGAAGTTTGATTTTCCAGATGAAGACATCATGTTCCTCAAAATGAAAGACTGCGAAGAGCCAGTTGTTGAGGAGGGACCTGATCCAGATGAAAAGAGGACTTTGTTGTTTGATGGGGCTGTCAATGCTAGAGGAAGTGGAATTGGTGCTGTCATTACTACTCCGAAAGGTGCCCACATGCCTTTCACCGCTCGTCTGACTTTTGAGTGCACCAATAATGAAGCTGAGTATGAAGCATGTATCTTGGGTATTGAGCAAGCCATTGATTTGAGAATCAAGACTCTGGACATCTTCAGAGATTCAACTCTAGTGATTAATCAAGTGAATGGTGATTGGAACACTCTCCAGCCTAATCTGGTCCCCTACAGAGATTACACGAGAAGACTGTTGACTTTCTTCACGACAGTAAAACTGTATCATATACCTCGTGATGAGAATCAGATGGCAGATGCTCTTGCCACTCTATCCTCCATGATCAACGTGATTCGGTGGAACCACGCTCCCAGGATCAATGGTATGCGCCTCGACAGGGCCGCATATGTGTTCGCTGCTGAACTGGTAGTTGATGACAAGCCCTGGTATCACGACATCAAATGCTTTCTGAAGAATCAAGAGTACCCTGCAGGGGCATCCAACAATGATAGAAAGACTTTGAGAAGATTGGCAGGCAGTTTCTTCTTGAACAAAGATGATGTTCTGTATAAGAGGAACTTCGACATGGTTTTGCTCAGATGCGTGGATACACACGAAGCAGACATGTTAATGCAGGAAGTTCATGAAGGCTCGTTCGGTACTCATGCTGGCGGACATGCAATGGCTAAGAAATTGTTGAGAGCGGGTTATTACTGGATGACCATGGAATCTAATTGCTTCAAATATGCTCGAAAGTGTCATAAATGCCAGGTTTATGCTGATAAGGTGCATGTGCCGCCAAATCCCCTGAATGTGATGTCTTCGTCGTGGCCTTTTGCTATGTGGGGCATTGATATGATTGGAAAGATCGAGCCGACTACCTCCAATGGGCATCACTTCATCCTTGTTGCCATCGACTATTTCACCAAGTGGGTCGAAGCAGCATCATTCGCGAATGTCACCAGACATGTGGTTGCCCGTTTCATTAAGAAAGAAATCATTTGTCATTATGGGATTCCCGAAAGGATCATTACTGATAATGGTTCTAATCTCAATAACAAAATGATGAAAGAGTTGTGCAAGAACTTCAACATTCAGCATCACAATTCTTCCCCTTATCGCCCTAAGATGAACGGTGCTGTTGAGGCAGCAAATAAGAACATAAAGAAGATTGTGCAGAAGATGGTCATTACGTACAAAGATTGGCATGAGATGCTACCCTTCGCCTTGCATGGGTACCGTACTTCAGTATGTACATCGACCGGGGCAACCCCTTACTCCCTTGTGTATGGTATGGAAGCAGTCCTACCTGTTGAAGTGGAGATTCCTTCTCTAAGAGTCCTGTTGGATGTCAAGTTAGACGAAGCTGAATGGATTTGGACAAGGTTCAATGAGTTGAGTCTTATCGAAGAGAAGCGAATGGCAGCCATTTGTCATGGGCAGTTGTATCAGAGTCGGATGAAGAGAGCCTTTGATCGGAGAGTGCGTCCTCGATGTTTCTAAGTTGGAGATTTGGTGTTGAAAAGGATCCTTCCTCCTCAAACAGATCACAGGGGCAAGTGGATTCCTAACTATGACGGACCTTATATTGTTACCAAGGTTTTCGATGGTGGGGCCTTAATGCTTGCAACTACGGATGGTGGAAACTTCACTTCCCCTGTGAACTCAGACACAGTTAAAAAATACTTCGCATAAAATAGAGCTGCTGGACAATAAAAAGAATAGTCCAGGCAAAAAATGGGCATCCCGACGAACCAAGAAAATGAAAAGGTTCGGGCAAAAATTAGGGATTAAAAAATGAAAAGATTGTACACCCGGTAAGTTGAAAACCTGAAATGGAAACTTAGGCAAAAATGGGTATCCCGGTGGATTGAAAACCCGACAAGGGCGGTCCAGGCAAAAGTTAGGGATTAAGCGAATGACTGCGTTCTGAGTAGTTCTGAATCTCATCTCGTGTCGATAACTGGAAATTTTTGAAGGGTAGGAAATAGTCCAATCACCTTTTTCAGAAAGCTGATCATCTGGAGGATCTTGAAGATGAGCGAGTCATAGCAGAATTGGAACCCGATAGAAATCCATTTCACATTGTCGTTAGATTAATTTCTGTTTTTTTATCTTTTGTGCGATTACCTCTTTCCAGGGATTGCTTCCTGATGTAAATGCCTATTCAGATGCCACTCAATCAATAAAATCATGTTATTCAGTACATCACTGTGTCCATTTTTCATTTTACTGTTTTGTTTGCAAAAATGACGTCCGAATTTTTGATAAACATTGCATCATGAAACATAAGAGCTTTACAGGTACGTGCTCAATAAACATTGAAAATGGCTGTAAATTTTAAGTGCTTTGGATCGTCTATTCAGAACAGGTACATTCGTGGCATTTCCTTAAGGTCCCCATCAAATGATCGTGGATGTTTTTCCTCAACAGTTGGAATTTGGTATCTTATCCCTGCAGAGCTGGTCCGAGCGTTGGATTCTTCAATCCCCAGCAGGCTCTCACTGCGGTACTTTCCCAAGCGGTTGTTTCAGAATATACAATCCCCAGCGGAGTTGACAGTGACAGACTGTATCTTCCCAGCAGAAGCGGCTGCTCCTCAGAGTTCGATGCCAGATCGATGATCTCGACACTAAACCCATGGTCTCTTTCCTTGAAGCAGAATCTCGGTACCGTATCGGTGTTTTCTTCCCCTGCTGAGTCGTCTCTCTCGCAGATTATGGTTGCCAGAACCACTGTCGCTTTCCTCAACAACAAGTTTTCAGTGTCGTTCTCTCCTCAGTCAGATCCTCGGTATTTTGTTATTTGCCAGAACACCGTGTGGTGGGTCATTTCCCCACAGAGTTCTTTGTGCTGTGCATCTCCAACAGCCTTGCCAGGGTCTAGAAGATGGTGATCACTTCCCCAGCAGTATTCCTTGCCTCGGCTTAGCGTTCCCTCTACCCAGCATTTTGCATCCTTGCATATAGAATCATATTGCATTACATCCTCCCAAATCGCATAGCATTTCCATACGCATATAAAGCATAAAACATTCTCGGTATCCCAAGTGATAAGCCAGAAGTTGTTTCCAGTACTCAGACTGAAGATTGTTCATGACTTATCTCTACTATCCCCAGCATAGGTCGTTGGCCCATGCGCCGCCTCAATTATCATATTCCCTATTTCTGCCGATGCTGACAGGCATGAAGGTTTCCGGTATTCAGACCGAAGTGGCATTCAGGCCAGTTTTTCGATATTCAGATCGAAGAAGTTTCCAACGTTCAGGTCGGCGCAACTTGTGGCATTCAGGCCAGTTTTCCGATATTCAGATCGAAGAAGTTTCCGACGTTCAGGTCGACGCAACTTGTGGCATTCAGGCCAGTTTTCTGATATTCAGATCGAAGAAGTTTCCGACGTTCAGGTCGACGCAACTTGTGGCATTCAGGCCAGTTTTCCGATATTCAGATCGAAGAAGTTTTCGACGTTCAGGTCGACACAACTTATGGCATTCAGGCCAAGTTTCCGGTATTCAGACCGAAGTGGCATTCAGGCCAGTCTCTCGGTGTTCAGACCGATATTAATAACCTCATATCTTCCGATGCTCAGATCGAAGTCATTTCCAGTATTCAGACTGATGAGCGGCATTCAGACCATGGTTATTTCTGTGTTACCATTTATTTTGGTATCTAGGTTAACATTCTTTTTCGGTATTCAGACCGACTCTCACCGTACCAGACGGATACTTCTTTCAAGACCACCTCTTTGCCGATTCCGACAGGCATTGTTACTTCACCTCACTTCAGTGCAAATTTTCAGGCTTTTATTGTATTCAATCGCTTGATACCTCGAAAGTGCGAAAGCCGCTGCTTTCTTCTTTTCGGGTCTCCAGTTGATTGAATAGGGGCAGCTGTAATACCCCAAAATTTACCCTTCATTTTTCCTGGAAGCATGGGATTATGTTTTACCCCTCATTCATGCATTCATTTTCAGGTCATTTAACATTTCATATTGCATTGCATCATATCAATCAGAATCAGATCCAAGAAGCTTGAACGTCATCCAAGACACTTTATGGGTTCTATCTAGAATGACTTGAGTTACTTCCAACATGTTCAAATGGGGTCTATTCATCATTCAAAACGCTAATCTCGAAGGAGCAAAAGTCTGTGCCTGAGCTGTCATGCTCGCTAGGCGAGCAGCATGGTTCGCTTAGCGAATCTGAACTGTCATGCTCGCTAGGCGAAGCACACACGTTTTTGAAAAAATATAACAGCAGAATCTTGGACTTAAACCTCTCATTTGAGCCCAAAAAGCCACGAAAATCAGGTTATAAATTCTAGACTTCCATCTCCCAAGAAAGACCAGACAGACTAGAAGGAAGGAGAAAAGCTAACAGGATTCAGAGCAGCCTCCGGACACTAAAGGGAACTCATCTGCAAAGAACCAATTCCCTTTCATATAAACCCTAAGATTGTTCTGCAAACCAACGACACGATTTTATTTCATTCGATCTCTCCAATCAGGTTATCCTTGTTCCCATTATTTTATGCCTTCAATTTGAAATTTTTAAATGTATGAGGTATTATGGTGAATTTGAAAGAGTGGGTATCGTTAGGTTTTGCACACGGGTTTAGATATGCATGAACGTGTAAAATAATTCCCTGAATGTTTAATCGTTTAATTTCTGAAATACGTACCATAGGGTTTGGGGTTACTGAAATCGGACTGTTACCAAAAGAAGAAACCAAAACCCGCAGGCATTCGCTAGCACATCGCTAGGCGAGCCTGTAGCGAAGCTTCGCTAGTACCTCGCTAAGCGAAGCAGTAACGAGCATGACAGAAGTGTTTTTTGCTCTAATCTGTTTGGTGTTTGTTATGACATGTTTTCTCTTGCATCCGTGCACTGTTTACCTGACACTTTGTTGTTATGTTTCTCTTGTTGGTGCAATTCTTGATTGCATCTCATTATTCTAACCCGTTTGTTGAGTTTTTTATGAGGGCTCACATGATCCTTGAGGAGATAGCTTGCTTGGTATTCAACTTTATTTATGGGATACCCCTTGTAGATCTATTCCGATTACTTATACTGACTTGCTTTCTTTGATGATGCCAGCTTGAGTGATCTTCGGGTTTCTCGTTTCTTTAGTTGGTGTTACTTAGGATCTTTATCCGTGGGGTAGATCTTCCGACCCCTTTTACATCTTTCCCGCATTTTACTGCTTTCTTAGTTGGAAGACCTCAATAGGAGGCAATGTTTTCTTTTGTTTGTTTACTTTTGTGCCTAAAGACCTCCATGAAGAGGCAATTGACGGATAAAAGGGATTAGTAGTCAATCCCCCGTTATTCAGTGTGTCGTTCTTTATGCTCACACTTCGTGTCGATGCTTCAGAGCAAAAGCCCAAGATCTTTTGTCCGGTCGGTCAGTGGAGAGGGTTCCACCTTTCTGAATCCCCAATTTTTGTCATGAGCTCACCCTGTCCAGGGTTAAGAGCTATGAGGTCTTATCCTCATTACCCTTTTGATCTGCTCACCCTGACGTTCAGTGTCAGTGGTTAAGAGCCCGTTTGATTACCTTTCCATGGCTTGTTTGTCGAGGTTGATATGACCCCTCTTGACTAAAAGCCCTACCCATGTATATTTGAGCCCCCTTGTTGGCTGTTTACTTTATGCATGTTTGTTTTGTATGGTGTGATCGTCTCCCCATAGGGTTGCTAGGCTTCGTATAGTCTCTCGTTTGCATGTCAACTAAGGTAGCATGGTTCCTTCGTCTAGGACTTCCTTTTTGCATGAGCATTCCTAAAAAACACAAACAAACTCATTGATTTTTCTTCTCCTAAGAACACGTTAACTTCTTCTACTACAGGCGAGTAAGTCTCCAAAGGTCGAGCATCCGGTAGATTGCGTAGTAACGTCGTTCACCTAAAAAACACAACCCTTAACCCGTAGTTAGACGAACTACGACGTGCTCTGATTCTCATTCCAGATGAGATACGTAGGCATAAGACGCGATGTCTTAGCGAGCACACTCGTCTTTAACCCATAGGTAGCCGAGCTACGAAGACTCTGATTCTCATATTCAGATGAGATACGTATGCAGTGGATGCGACATCCGTGCGAGTCATTTTCTTTTGACCCCTCTTTTAGTAAATAGTACCTTAGATAAATACACACCCTTTAGACAAGAACAACAAGAGTGGATCCCGTAGAGTACTACGGATGCGTACGGGTGCTAATACCTTCCCTTCGCATAATCGACTCCCGAACCCAAGATTTGGTTGCGAGACCTTGTCTTTTCCTTTCCTGTTTCTTCAGGTTTACTTCGAGCGTTTCCTTTCCCTCCTTTGGGATAAATAACGCACGGTGGCGACTCTTCTGTCATTTTTCTTTTTTCGCCAATTGTTTTCGCAGGTTGCGACAGTTTGGAATCTAAAGTTGGGGAGAGTAAAGAAAAAAATAGTTGATTAGAAACTTGGAAAAGTGAGTTTTTATGGAAGGGTGAAAAATATGAAAAGAAACAAGAAAAAGAAATCACCCTTGAAACCGTAGAGCAAAGAAAAAGAAAAGAAAGAAAAAAGCAAAGAAAATGCTCATGGTTGTGTGGATGTAAAAAGAAAAAGAAAAAAATAGGGATCAAAGTAAGGGAAATTGTGTAGAGTTGAATGTTTGGGAATGCTCCCTACGGATAGGCAACTTTGTTGAATTCTCTTAATCATATCCTTTTCAACACAAATGAAGATGATCCCTAGAGAAAATATGTTCTTAAGAACCATATTAACAACTTTCATGTTCATAAAAAAATCATTTGAAACTTGGAAGGTCATCATTCATTTCAAAATATTATAGGTCATTTTGACTGAAACCCTAATTTTAGGTCAACTTCCCAAGGACTTAACTTCTTCATTTTTCATGATTTTTAGGTGAGACCAATTGCATTGGAAATATTAAGATGTATACTTAAAATGTTATGTTGGACAAAATTTCATAATACTAAAAGAAACACATGTGATAATACAAAACATTATAGGTCACTTTGTACCAAAATCATTGAATCTTGAAAATGTCCAACTTCAAGTGCCCATAACTTTCTCATCAAAAATCCAAATGATGCAAACGTTAAGTCTAAATTTATTACCTTGAAAATATATACAACTTTTATGTTGAAGGTTTTTCCATTTGAGGCATGCATCATTGAAATAAAAGGGCTTGAAGTTGGTCACTTTTGACAAAATTTTCAAAGACATGTTTTATACCTCAAACTTCAAGGTCAGTTTTCATAAATTTCCAAACTCCAAATGGATTTTTTCCCAACATAGCTTTTGTTCCTTATGTCAAGACCTTTCCAACCATTACTCACATGCCTATGTTTGGATTTTCTATGTGTAACTTTCGTAGAGGTGAATGTTTAGGCCCAATTATGCATTTCACTTTGAATCTTCATGCACAAGCCATTGCAGTTCAAATTGCATGTCCATTTCAACTTGGTGTGAAATCAGCTTGCATTTACACTTGATTTTGGGCCTCACATGCGCCTGTACAGGCCCATGCATGGAGGACCCAAAGCTTCATGCACACGAGTATTTTCCCTCATTGCTTGCAGCTCAGCTATAAATACAATGCCATGCTCATTCAAATCTAAACCTTAAGGCAACCTGAAACTCTGCAGAAGTGAAAACCCAACCATACCAAAGGCATTCTGATTTTTATTTCTCAATTTCAAGCTTGAATTTCAACAAAATCAGTTGATCTTCAAGACTTATTCCTTAGCCTTGCGTTCAAATCATATCTCAAGATCAATTTGGAAGCAAGAGATTGAGTGGATCGTGCTGATCAAAGCTACTCTTCAAAGGTATATGATCCAAATGTTTTGACCTAAATCTCATCATACAATGTGAATTGCTTGTGTTCAAATGGTTTTCTGAAGTCCTCGAGCAAGAGGCAGGCCAGTGGTGGTCTTGATTTTGTGTTTTGAGAAGTTTCAGTTTACACACCTGGATTTTCAAGCTCAGATTTCTCCTTACATAGTGATCTTAAGAACAATCCAAGGTTACAGGGGTGATGTACATCACCCCAGCTTCATTTTGGTATCACGTTTGTGCATTTTGGTTGAGGTTCAAAAACCTGCAACTGGTGGCCGGAATCAGTTGGTCCACCGGAGAAGATGGTGGTTTCCACCACCATCCCCACGTGGATGAGTCTGAGCCATTGGATGATGTTCATTTGTTCTAATCCTGGCCATGCTTTCTATTAACTTTTTTTAATTCAGTTTGCTTCGCGCTTGACTCATGACTATGGTACACTAGCGCTTCTGGACCGCCTGATGTGTCCACGTCAATTAATGAAGTGGATCCAACGCTCCTGGATTTTTGGCATTTTCTAATTTCTGTTTTATTTTCTTTTATTCCCTTTTATTTCAAAAATTCATAACAATTTTATTTGGAATCACAAAAATATGAGACCAACCCTAAAATTTTGCTTGAAAAATCTAGTTTCATAATCTGATTTTTAATTATTTTTTGTGATTCCATTTAATATTTTTTGTGAATTATTTTGTTTTTAATAGTTTTTAATTCATTTTAAATACTTTTTGATATCCAAAAATTCCAAAAATATTTTCTTAACACATATGGATCATGATAAGTCTATGAAAAATATTCTCATCAATTTCTTAATTGATTTGAGATTTATTTGAAATTTTAATTCATTTGTGTTATATTTTCTTGTTTTTTTAATTGATTTTAAATAGTTTCTGTTTTCAAAAAATGTTGAGAAAATTTGTCAAACTTTGTTTGACCATGTTAGACTTATGATGATTCAATTGGACTTGTTCAAGTTACTTTGAATTGAATTTGAGGTTTGACCATATCTTTGTCCATTTTAATTTTGCATTTATTTTAATTTCAAAAATACCAAAAAATATGTTTGACTTTGTTGACTTCTAATCTTCATTTCTCTTCTGTTTTACATTGGTTGATGATGGTTTGATTCACATTTGATCATTGTGTTTTGCTTATGTCATTTGAATTCTCATTTTGTCCATTTCATTTCATCTTCATCTTCTTCTTCTTTTTATTTTGGCCAATGAGTTACTGATTTGTGGTTAGTCTTGACATATGAGAGGCTTAACCTTCTTTGATCCAAATCAAACTCAACTTGATCAAAGATCAAGTGACTTGCTTTGTGTCCAAGATAGGTTGCTTCTTGGTCAAGCAAAAACCCTAAAATCCATACAAGGCTTTCCCTCTTTTCTTTTGGCATGACAAGTTGTAGGAGCTTGGATTACTAGTCATGATCTCTAACTTGTGTTTATTTTCCTATAGTTTTATTGTAGGTGTGACTACTACATTAGTCCACTTACGATTGCTTAACATAGCGCTAAATTTTCTTATGACACACTAACATAACCATTAACTACTAACTTTAATTTGAGCATTTAATTCTTGCAATTTACTTTAATGCAATTTACTTTCTTGCTCATTTATTCATATTGCCTTTTCCCTTTGCTCACTTGAGCTCATATTTTATGTTTATGCCATTTTCCTTTTGCTCATTTGAGCTCATTATTGTATATAAATATATTGTTGCTTTGTGTTTGCTTTGTCTTTGTTTGTGTGAACCCAATGCAAAAAGGAGAAAGGACTTAGAATTAGGACCTTACCTATGCTTAAAGGAGTTCAAGAGCAACTAGGCCTCATGCCTTTAGAATGCTAAACTTGTTGAAGAGAAACTAGGCCTCATGCCTTTAGAATGCAAAATCTTAAAGTTGACTTCAAAGGACCCCTAATTTAAACTCATTTTTTGTCCATTCCTCTTATTGAGTTATGAACTTCTTGATTGTTTGTTCTTGTGTGATAGGCCATCTTGAGATAGTAAGAAGGACCATTGTCATGAATAGCCAAGTTAAGAAAGAAAAGCCAAATGGAGATCCTAGGAGCTTGAATATAATATTTGTTTGATTGCTTGAGTGATTGCTAAGTCCAAAGGAAAGGAGCATCTTGAATCATCTTTATGATCTCAAGAAAAGGAACTCCAATGGTTTTATCTCTTCTCTCATCTTTGCATGTTTAGGACTAGCCCTTCTCTTCTTCTCTCCACTCTAACCCAAGCCAAACTCATTTTGTGCAAACTTTGACATTATTTTCAAACTAGAAACCTAGGCATTGTGCCTTTGATTTTTCAAACTCTTTTCATTAATACTTATTTTGAATGAATCATAAGTCAATTTTGACTTCATTTTGTGAATACTTCTAATTTGTAAATACAACTCACTTCAAGTGATTTTTGTGGTTCCAATGGCCACCTTTGTTAAATTTTTTTTCATAAACATTAGCCATAGGTTTGAGTTATCATAGTAGTTGATGTAAACCTCACGTTATCCTTAGTGATTGGACTATGAGTCTTCCATACTTATTATAGGGTGGATCCCTCACTAGTATGTTGAAGCTCTCCTCACATGGTGGATTGTTGGTTTAGGTTGAGTTTTCTCCCTTTGATAACAAAAGACCTTAAGGCTTTTGACCAAACCAATTCACTAATCTTTTGAGATTTTTACCCCGAACTACGAGGTTTTGATCCTACCTTTGTGAAGGTACGTAGGCAATGGGTTTATCCATTCAAACAACAAATTGTAAATAATATGTATATTCTTTTCTCATCTCCCCAATCTTGTTTGCACAAATATTTTCACAAATACCAACCTACAATGCACATTTGCAAAAAGGGCTCCCTTAGAGTACTAAGGATGTTTTGGGTGCTTAAAACCTTCCCATTTCATAACCAACCCCCTTACCCAGATCTCTGACATTTTTATTAGTTTTTGATTCGATAAAACTTCTTACTTGGTTTTTGTTCGCTTTCTAACCTTTCCTTTGGATAAATAGAAGTGCGGTGGCGACTCGAATTGTATGCTTACTTTTGATTTAGTCAATAAATCTAAAGGTAACGAATACCCTGCTACAGAAAAGTGGCGACTCCACTGGGGACAAAGAATGTTTCCTAGTGGGTTTAGCCTACTTTTTGCCTTTGTTGTATTGTATGTTTATATTTATTTGTGACATATTTTTTGTGCAAAATTTGGGATGACTGTATTGTTTGTAATGTATGATTAACTTGATATATCAATTGCTTGTATGCTTGGTGGTCTCTTGTGAGATGAGTTCTATACCCGAACTCGAGCGTACTTATGATAGGATAATGGCATAGTCTTGTTGACTTGTGTGGAGTTATTCCTTAGCAAGTTGACTTGCAAGCCTATTCACTTGGTGGAGGTCTTGTTGGGATCAATAATGTCACACGAGTAGTCGTGGTTAGGCATTACTCTTTCCAATATAAACCTTAGAAGCCAAGGACCTTAGATACCTAGCCCGTCTTGGCCTATTTTAGGACGTAGTGCGAAGGTCGTTCAAGTGTAAGATTTGATACGATTGTTACGCGATACTACACTCATAAGAGTCTCTCGAGAATATTTTTGGAATACGAGTAGTCGTTTTATCCGATAATATCCGAAAGATGAGACGATGACTATGGGGACTTTTTTAGAACATGATCGTCAGGTTTAACCATAGTACACTCCCTTTGGGTGGTTCTTAACCAAGACTCCATGATCATGACTCACAACAAACCCTTGATTCACAGTTGATCCGTTCTCGTATATCCTTAATATCAATGGAACTTGGGTGTTGATAAGGTGTAAACCATAATCCACCAAAATGGATGATTGATATTGAGGATGACTTGATCCATCCCGTGACCTTCGTGTGGTGCTACTTGCTTGATCCTTGAGTGTGATTGTTGCATCCATGCATTCATGTATTCATTTGAATCCATATCATCAACAATGAGAAAATTTTCAAGGAACTTAAGAGATCTATTTGCAAATTTTCAGACATGGATAAGCAAAGAAGGAATACGAAGAAGTACAGTTTCAGACAACCCGACTTGAAAGAGTTAAGGATTTTTACATCTTATGTATTAGATCCCTTGGAGTTCAAACCTCGCCATGGGAAGCTTATGTCTATTCTTGCTACTCAGGTGGATGAAGGTCTGATGAGTGTGCTAGTGCAGTTCTATGATCCTCTGTACCGTTGCTTCACTTTTCTAGATTTCCAACTTTTGCCTACACTTGAGGAGTATGCCTATCTTGTGGGTATACCTATCTTAGATCAGTTGTCATTCAGTGGCTTGGAGAGGGTTCCTTCTTCCCAAGAGATTGCTGATCTGCTTCATATAGATGTATCTGATATTGGTGCTCATATGACTACCAAAGGTGGAATTCATGGTCTCCCATCTGATTTTCTCATTGCCCAAGCTACTTTGTTTGGGAAGGCCATGAGTGAGGACGCCTTTGAAGCCGTATTTGTACTTCTCATCTATGGGCTAGTGTTATTCCCCAACATCGATAATTTTATGGATGTGAACGTTATTAGGATTTTCTCTACTCTTAATCCCGTTCCGACTCTGTTGGGTGACACTTATTTTTCTTTGCATATGAGGAATGAAAAGGCTGGTGGTACCATTGTGTGCTGTTTTCCTCTGTTGTACAAGTGGTTTATTTCGCACTTGCCTCAGACGCTCGCCTTCAAGGAGAATAAGGGATGTCTACGGTGGTTCACGAGACTTATGTCTCTCACTAATGATGATATCTCTTGGTATAACTGTGTGTATGATGGTGTCCAGATTATTGACTCTTGTGGTGAATTCTCCAATGTGCCTCTTCTTGGTACATGTGGTGGAATTAACTACAACCCTATTTTGGCCCGCCATCAGCTTGGGTTCCCCTTAAAGGATAAACCTAATAACATTTTATTAGAAGGTGTGTTCTTTCAAGAGGGTCAAGATCCCCAGAACTTGAAGGGCAGGATGGTCCGCGCCTGGCGCAAGGTCCATAGGAAGGGAAGGAAAGAGCTTGGTCCGAAGAATTGTATTGCTTTGGAACCCTACACCACTTGGGTGAGGAGGAGAGCTTCTGAGTACCGCATGCCATATGAATATCCAAGACCTACTCCTATGGTTATGGTTGGGCCTTCAACCCCCCCTAACCAAGGAGTAGAGGAGTTGAGAGATGAAGACCGTTTGCGTGCTTGGGTTCGTGAGCGAGAGGAACTACTTCAGCAACTCAGAGATAAGGATGTTGTGATAGAATTTCTGGAGCATCAGTCATCCAAGTTTTGGAAGAGGAAGTATGATCGACTCGCCAAGGAGAAGGCCGATATGGAAGCAGCCTATGAGAGAGAGGTGAAGAGGCTTCGTGCAGCTTATCTTCCGATCTCGAGAGCTTTGGACGATTGTTTCTAGGGCTCCATAGGATGTTTATTCTCCTTTCCTCTTGTATTGTATTTGGTTACCAAAATTGTACTACTTCTTTGGTGTAAATTTTTTTCCAAATACTATTGTTATGAGTATTCTCTATATGTCTAAAAAGGATTAATATTTTTAAATACTTGCAAATAGGTCTCTATAAAGTTCCTATGATAATAAAAACAAATCATATGCATAAGCATTGCATTCATCATATGCATAAGCAGGTTTTGTTCAGCTCTGATCAGTGGTCTAACTCTTTGCTCTTCATTTATTTTGAAGACAAGTTGACGCACCAGTATAACACCAGGGCAAATCTTCCAAAGCTGATTGATCATCTAGAGCAAGAGAACAGAGAGCTGAAAGAGGAAGTAGCTAGGCTGACTGCCATGATGGAATCAGTGCTGGCTGCCCAGAGTCAATCATCTCCAACTCCTGCAACTCCTCCCGTCAGGACTGTCATCTCAGAGGTAGCATCCTCAACTGTGCCTGCCGCAACTACTCATTTTGCGCCTACTATGCCAGCCGGGTTCCCGTGGGGGATGCCCGCAAACTTTGTGCTCGAGGGTTTTGCTCCAACTCTCGCTTCTTTGCCGACATCTAGCCCGGTCCTTTCTGTGCCACCTCCCGTTGTGCACACTTTACCCAGAGTAGAAGACACCATCTATCATTCTGAGCCATTAGAGGGCCCAGATGTTTATGAGAAGATGGATGATATGAACGACCAATTCCTTGAGCTACGCAAGGAACTGAAGACTCTGAGGGGTAAAGACCTCTTCGGTAAGAGTGCTGCTAAGTTGTGCCTTGTGCCCAACGTTAAAATCCCTGTTAAGTTCAAAGTACCTGACTTTGAGAAATACAAGGGAAACACATGTCCTCTCAGCCATCTTGTGATGTATGCTCGCAAGATGTCAACACAGACAGAGAATGATCAACTTCTTATCCACTACTTCCAAGACAGCCTGTCCGGTGCTGCATTCAGATGGTACATGGGTCTGGACAGTACGAACATCCGCTCCTTCAATGATCTTGGTGAAACTTTCGTCAAGAAATACAAGTATAATGTTAATATGGCTCCCGATAGGGACCAACTGAGGGCGATGTCCCAGAAAGAGAAGGATACTTTCAAAGAGTACGCCCAGAGATGACGTGAGTTGGCCGCTCAGATTGTGCCACCCCTTGAGGAGAAAGAAATGACCAAGATCTTTTTGAAGACCTAGAGTTCTTTCTATTATGGGAGGATGATTGCTAGTGCTCCCTCGGACTTCACTAAAATGGTGAATATGGGAATGAGGCTAGAGGAAGGAGTCCGTGAAGGACGTATGACTAGAGATGAAGGCTCTTCAGCAAAGCGATATGGGGGCTTTACAAAGAAGAAAGAGGGAGAGGCACATGTTGTGTCTTCCCATATCAAAATAAGACCCTCTATGAAGAGAAAGATTGCTCTCCCTGCCATTAACCAACACCAGGTGGCTCATATAGTACCCGCCTTTAAGGAAGTTCATCATCATCAACAACAACAACAACAATATCAACAAAAACATCGTCCACAACAGCAGGCCTACTAGCCTCGAAACAACAATAACACCAGCACCAGCTACGAGAGGAAGAGGGTCACTTTTGATCCAATTCTGATGTCTTACGCTGAACTCTATCCATCTCTGATAGATAGAAAGTTAATTACTCCACGTGACCCTCCCACTGTATCGACCAACCCTCAGTGGTGGTACAAGCCTGAACTACACTGTGTATATCATTCCGGTGCTCCCGGACATGATGTGGAGAATTGCTATCCCCTTAAGACCAAGGTGCAAGACCTTGTTAGAAGTGGGATTTTCTTTTTCGAGGACGTAGGTCCCAATGTAAAGAAGAACCTATTGCCTGAGCATAGGAAGGTTGCTGTGAACATGGTCCAGGGTTGTCCTGGCAAGTATAAAGTCCTGTATGTCAATGATATCAGGCAGTCTTTGGTCGAGATGCACAGACTGTTGTGTGGATACAGTCATTATGAGCATGACCATGACAGATGCCAGGTGTGCACTGTCAACGAAAGAGGATGCCGACAAGTAAGGAAGGACATCCAAGAGATGCTGGATCAGGGTTTGATCGAGATACTTCAGAATCGCAATGAGGATGAAGTTGATGTTATTTCTCTTGTATTCAGAATACCAGAGCATGTTGTTGTCAAATATGATGGCAGCAAGAAGAAGGTTTCTCCATCTCTTGTAATGAAGCCAACGGGCCCTGTCCCGTATTCTTCAGATAAAGCTGTTCCTTACAGGTACAATGCAGTTATGCTCGAAGATGGGAAGGAGGTGCCATTGCCCTCCACCTCTGTTGTGAATATTTTCGATGTTAGTGGTGTGACCCGTAGTGGTCGTGTTTTCTCGGCGCAGTCGAAACCCCACGAAGATGCCGTGAGAAGAACTGCTGTCGATAATTCTGCCGGTCTTGTGGGGACTTCTTCTTCTTCTAATCTGGCACTTGTTGTGAAGGGCGTTGACCTTGTTGTTGATAGAACAGTTAAAGCTCCTGTCCTGGTTGGCCAGCATGGCATTTTGAAAGAGGACTGTGATGAGATGCTGAGGCTCATCAAGAGGAGCGAGTACAATGTTGTTGATCAGCTGCTACAAACTCCATCAAATATATTTGTCCTATCTTTGCTGATGAATTCTGAGCCACACCGCGAAGCTTTGCAGAGGGTGTTGGACGTGGCATACGTGGATCACGATGTCACTATTGAACAGTTTGATAGCATTGTTACAAACATAATTGCTTGTAACAATTTGAGCTTTTGCGATGCTGATCTTCCCGAGGAGGGAAAAGACCACAATTTGGCTATACACATTTCTATGAATTGCAAGGATGCCGCCTTGTCTAATGTGTTGGTAGACACATGATCATCGCTCAATGTGGTGCCAAAATCCACTATGGCTAAACTTTCTTATCAGGGGCCTCCCATGAGGCAGAGTGGAGTGGTAGTCAAGGCTTTTGATGGATCGTGCAAAATTGTGATCGGTGAAGTTGAGTTCCCGATCAAGATTGGACCTAGTGATTTCCAGATCACTTTCCAGGTCATGGATATCCATCCATCATATAGCTGTTTGCTTGGCAGACCATGGATTCACGAGGCAGGCGCTGTGACATCCACCTTACACCAGAAGTTGAAGTTTGTTAAAAACAAGAAGTTGGTGGTGATAGGGGGAGAGAAGGCTCTCTTGGTTAGCCATTTATCTTCCTTTTCCTATATAGATGCTGAGGATGAGGTTGGGACTCCGTTCCAAGCCTTGTCTATTGCTGAGCCTTCAAGGAAATGACCTTCTTCATTTTCTTCCTACAATGATGCGAAGTTGGCCATTGAGCATGGTGCAACTACTGGTTTAGGATAAATGATCAAGATGGAAGACAATAAATCCCGAGCCGGCATAGGGTATTCTTCAGGTATTTCCAATGAGTGTGGGCTGTTCCAGAGTGGTGGTTTTATCCACACCGTCAAAGACCAAGAGGCTGCTGCCATTGTTGAAGATGATGAAGAGGAAGATCTGGGCAACTTCGTCATCCCTGGTGGAATCTGCAATAATTGGGTCATTGTTGATGTCCCAACAGTTATCCACAAGTCCACGTAATATGATTCATTTTGTTTAAAAACCCTTCTCCCATGCCAAAAGGAGAAGTGATGACATTGTTGACACATATTTAATTAATACAATGATATTCATTCAAAAATTACATGTTAAATGTTTGTTTTTCCAAATTATTTTCCCTTTTTGCTTTTTGCATGAAATTGGTGATCACCAAAAAACCCTAAAAAAGAGAATAAAATCAATCTTTTCATCTGCATAATGATTTGCTTTATTTGAATTCTGAAATCTCTTTTTATACTCAAAATCATTATGCAGGTTGATCAAACCCATTGAACATAATGATCCAACACCATCTCCCAACTTTGAGTTCCCTGTATTTGAGGCCGAAGAAGATGATGTTGAAGAGATTCCTGATGAGATTACCCGTCTGCTTGAGCACGAGGAGAAGATCATTCAGCCACATCTTGAGAATCTGAAAACAGTCAACCTGGGGTCTGAAGATTGCATTCGTGAGGTGAAGATTGGGGGACTCCTTGAAGAGTTTGTCAAGAAGGGGTTGATTGAGTTGCTATGAGAATATGTCGACGTCTTTTCCTGGTCATATGAATACATGCCTGGTCTAGATACTGATATCGTGCAACATTTCCTGCCTTTGAAGCCTGAGTGTGTGCCTGTGAAGCAGAAGCTCAGAAGAACTCATCCTGATATGGCAGTGAAGATTAAAGAAGTTCAAAAGCAAATTGATGTTGGGTTTCTGGTGACTTCTACATATCCTCAATGGGTGGCCAATATTGTGCTCATGCCTAAGAAAGATGGAGAAGATCGAATGTGTGTTGATTATCGAGACTTGAATAAAGCTAGTCCGAAAGATGATTTTCCACTACCACATATTGATATGTTGGTAGACAATACAGCTAAATTCAATGTCTTCTCATTTATGGACGGATTTTCCGGTTATAATCAGATTAAAATGGCACCCGAGGATATGGAGAAGACAACATTCGTCACACCTTAGGGAACATTCTATTATCGAGTGATGCCCTTCGGTTTGAAGAACGCCGGAGCCACGTATCAACGAGCTATGACTACCTTGTTTCATGATATGATGCACAAGGAGATCGGGGTGTATGTTGATGATATGATTGCAAAGTCGAGAACATAAGTTGAACATGTAGAGCACTTGTTGAAGCTTTTTAAGCATTTGAGGAAGTACAAACTCCGTCTGAACTCGAACAAGTGTACATTTGGAGTCCGTTCCGGCAAGTTATTGGGCTTTATTGTCAGTGAAAGAGGTATCGAAGTTGATCCTACCAAGGTTAAAGCAATACAAGAGATGCTTGCGCCCAAAATTGAGAAGCAAGTCCGAGGTTTTCTTGGCCGCTTGAATTACATTTCTAGATTTATACCCCATGTGACTGCCACATGTACGCTTATATTCAAGCTCCTCCGGAAAGATCAGCGTCATGATTGGACCGAGGATTGCCAGAAGGCCTTTGATAGTATCAAAGAGTTTCTGTATGAGCCTCCGATTCTGTCTCCGCCTGTTGAAGGAAGACCATTGATTATGTACTTGACCGTGCTTGATGACTCTATGTGTTGTGTATTGGGCCAGCAAGATGAATCAGGGAAGAAAGAATATGTTATATACTACTTGAGTAAGAAGTTCACTAATTGTGAGTCTCGATACTCAATGCTTGAGAAGACATGTTTTGTTTTGGCTTGGGCAGCTAAGCGTTTACGCCAGTATATGTTAAATCATACGACTTGGTTGATATCCAAAATGGATCCAATCAAGTATATCTTTGAGAAGCCTTCTTTAACTGAGAGGATTTCCCGTTGGAAGATGTTGTTGTCTGAGTATGATATTGAGTATCGAGCTCAGAAAGCTATTAAAGGTAGTATCTTGGCTGACCATTTGGCACATCAACCAATTGAGGATTATCAGTCTGTTCAGTAAGACTTCTCGGATGAGGAGATTCTGTATTTGAAGATGAAAGATTGCGATGAGCCTACGCTCGATGAAGGGCCAGAGTCTGGTTCCCGATGGAGTATGGTGTTCGATGGCGCTGTTAATCAGTATGAAAATGGTATTGGGGCAGAGATTATTACTCCTCAGGGCACAGATTTTCCTTTTACGACAAGGCTAATTTTCAAATGCACGAATAATATGGCGGAGTATGAGGCCTGTATTATGGGTTTAGAAGAGTGTATTGATCTTAGGATCAAACATCTTGATGTTTATGTTGATTCAGCCCTTGTTGTTAATCAGATTAAGGGTGAATGGGAGACGAATCAGCCTGGCCTCATCCCATACAGAGATTATGCGAGGAGGATTTCAACTTTCTTTACTGAGGTTGACTTCCATCATATTCCTCGAGAAGAGAATCGGATGGCAGATGCTCTTGCTACATTTGCTTCAATGATTATGGTGAAATATTGGAATGAAGTCCCCAATATTACTGTGATGCGCTTGGATAGACCAGCTCATATATTTGCAGTTGAAGAAGTGAAAGATGATAAGCCATGGTATTATGATATCAAATGTTTTCTCCAAAGTCAGATTTACCCGCCTGCGGCATCTGTTAAAGATAAGAAGACTTTGAGGAGATTATCTGGCAGTTGCTACCCCAATGGTGATGTGCTTTATAAGAGGAATTTTGACATGGTTTTGCTTAGATGCGTGGATAGACACGAAGCAGACCTGTTGATGACTGAAGTCCATGAAGGTTCATTTGGTACTCATTCCAATGGACATGCCATGGCAAAGAAGATGTTGAGAGCAGGCTACTATTGGCTGACAATGGAGTCTGACTGCTGCAAGTACGTGAAGAAATGCCATAAATGTCAGATTTATGCGGATAAGATTCATATTCCCCTGACACTTCTGAATGTTATTTCCTCACCATGGCCTTTCTCCATGTGAGGAATTGACATGATTGGCATGATAGAGCCGAAGGCGTCAAACAGTCACCGTTTTATTCTTGTAGCTATTGATTACTTCACCAAGTGGGTTGAAGCAACATCATATGCAAATGTGACCAGTCAAGTGGTTGTAAAGTTTATCAAGAATCAACTCATATGCCGTTATGGTGTGCTAGATAAGATCATTACTGATAATGGATCTAACTTGAACAACAAGATGATGAAAGAGCTGTGTAGCGAGTTCAAGATTGCACATCATAATTCTTCTCCTTATAGACCCAAGATGAATGGGGTTGTTGAAGCTTCTAACAAGAACATCAAGAAGATAATCCAAAAGATGGTTGTTACGTACAAGGATTGGCACGAGATGCTGCCATTTGCTCTGCATGGTTATCGTACATCTGTCCGCACTTCAACAGGGGCAACCCCTTTCTCTCTTGTATATGGCATGGAGGCTATGCTCCCCGTGGAGGTTGAGATCCCATCAATGAGAGTCTTAATGGAAGCCAAGTTGACTGAAGTTGAATGGGTTCAGAGTCGTTATGGCCAACTGAATTTGATTGAAGAGAAGAGATTAACTGCCATGTGCCATGGTCAGTTGTATCAGGGATGAAGAAAGCCTTTGATAAGAAGGTCAAGCCTCGTGTGTTCCGAGAAGGCGACCTCGTGCTCAAGAAAGTCTTATCTTTCGCGCCCGATTCCAGGGGGAGTGGACTCCAAACTATGAAGGGCCATATGTTGTTAAGAGAGCCTTTTCAGGCGGTGCTTTGATACTTACAACTAGGGATGAGGAGGATTTCACTCGTCCTGTGAATTCAGATGCAGTCAAGAAATACTTCTCCTAAAATAAAAAACAGAATAGCTCGTTAAGTTGAAAACCCGAAAGGGCGACTTAGGCAAAAATGAGCGTCTCGGTGGATTGAAAACCCGAAAGCACGGTCTAGGCAAAAGTTAGAGACATATAAAAAAATGAATACATATATCCCACTAGATTGAGTACCTCACCTGGGGCAATCTAGGTAAAAATTAGGGATTTGGCAAGTAACTGCATCCTGACAAGACTTTGTTCTACAGCCGTATTCTGTCAAAGATTCTTGCCCAGTCATCGTCAACTGAAGCTTCAGATACATTGGATTCAGAGTTGGTGGAGAAATGTTCATTATGTTCAATGTAACCCTTTTTCCAATATATATCACCAATTTCAAATTTGTAAAGATCCATGGAGTCTCGTCATTTGCGGGCTACCATTCCATCAAATAAATTTGACCCTTTATCCAATTCTTTGCACTCTTATTTGTTTCTGTTTAACAAATGTTTGCATGTTTTAAATTGATAAATATCATTGATTTAAACAAATAAAGTTTTTATAAATTGTTTTTAAGCAAAGTGAACATTCACAATGACTGAAAGGATAATTGGAATGTCTTCAGTTCTCTCCCAAGGATAGTATGATCTCCCAAAGGGTAAGACATTTGTTCATATTCTAGCATGATTGTATCCTCTTCATTTTCTTTCAGGTTGTCTCCTCAGCAAGCACAGAAAGAATTAAATATCCTCAACTCCCCAGAGAGTCTGAGTCTAGCATTTATGTTTTATCAATCATATGGTTGTCATCCCTTGTGCGGACTGACCTAAAATCCCTTATAGATTGATAAAAGTTGATATGCTATTTATTCTCGAGGAAGTTGGTCTTCCCCCAGCGTAAAAGGATATCTCCAGCAGAGTGAGCGGAAATTCCTAGCTTGAGTAGAATCCCTCAGAAGAGTAGGCATGTATCCCCTGCAAGGCTATCTTTTAAATATCTCCTCAACAGGTTGGCTTGTAGTTATCCCTAGCGGGTTGGCTTACAACTCATCCTGATTGCTCACAGCAGTCTACCCACAGTGGAGTTGGCCTGACCAGAGCCCGGTAATTTATTTCCCCTCCTTATTGGAAGTTTTCCTCTAAGTTGAGTTGGTGATCAAGATGTTCATTTCCTTCCCTAGCGGAGCATTGGTTCTCTCTCCCCTTGGCCGAGATGTCTCTCCAGCAGATAAGAGGAAGTGTTTTGATTGTTGGAACTTCTGTTTGGTGGTTATTCCCCATAGAATTTCATATCATTCCTTGATAAGTTTCCCCAGTAGAATTTCTTCTACGACGGAACTTATCCGTGTTAAGCTCCCCAGTAGAGTTTCCTCTACATAGGATTTTATGTCTGTTCAACAACACATAGCTGGTTGGTGGTTGTTCCCCACGGAGTCTCACATCTTCCCTGATAAGATCCCCAGTAGAGTTCTTCTGTGATAGATCTTATTGATATCTCTACATGTTCCCCAGCTGAGACTTTGCCTATCCCTGGCTGTTGATAGTTGTGACCTTTGCTTATCTCCAGTAGTGGCTTTTGTCCCCAACGGTGATTTGTGTCTCCTGGTATTTGATGCTCCCCGCCAGAGTTGATTTCTCCCGTGGACCTGGCTTTTCTCGTTTGAGATGTTATACCGAATGTCCGTCCATTGATTCTCGGACTTGTTTGTGTTAGATATGTTTGTCTGTCAGCATTAATCATACATAAACTATACATATACATGCATAATTATAGCATTCAGATATTCATGTTGCATTCTTTGCCATATATCTTTGCTTGTTATCTCCTACTGTTGGTGAAATGTTCTTCCCCAAGTAGATGTTTGTGTCTGATCTCTCCATATAGAGTCAACCCCTATAAGCAGAAAGTGTCTATCTTTCCTTCTATATTCCCCACTGAGTTATGTCCTCGTGGATGATTTTTGTTTCAGTTTCCTCCCCAGTTGTGTATCTGGATGGAATTACTCCCTTGAGTTATACCCTCATTGGGTTGAGTCTTGTTTGATTGGGTCTTTCTAGTTTGTTCCTAGATTGACTCCTTTCTTATTTTCCCTGCAGTTTCCTGTGGTTTAAGTTGTTCAATTACTCAGTAACTAGTAATTGTTCATCTTTTCCCCAGTGGATCTTTGTGGCCTTCTATCCAGTAACAGGTAGTTGCAAGTCCTATTTCTGTGGTTTTCTACCCAGTAACCGGTAGATGTAATCCCCTCTTCGTTGGTTATCTTTATCCAATATTTGGTATTGATATTCCTTCATTTTCGAGTATACCACCCAGTAACCGGTAGTATATCTCTTGGATAATTGCTTTTGTTAAGCAATTTATCCCCTGTGAGTCATCTTTCATTTACCCTTGTTTGGTAATGATTGTTTCTCCTTTTTATTGGTCATCATTTTATACCCAGTATCCGGTATCCCGATGTCCTTTCTTTTCAGTCGATTTATCCTTTATTAACCCAGTAATCGATTGTGGATAATCTTCCATGCGAGTAAGTTATCTATGTTATGACGGTAATAGATAATATATCTCATGCGCTCTTCAGTCGAAGTCTTTTTCTTCCCCGGTTGAGTAAGGTTCGTATTTCCTTATGGAATCGAATGCCCATCCTGTAAATTGAGTTTTCTTTTTCAGCCCTCCTTTTCAGATGATGAGTGTCTTGGATATGTTCCCAATTCACGCCTGGTTGGTCATCTATTATATGCCCAGTAACCGGTATCCCTGGTGTTCCTTCCCTCTGCTCCCTATTATGACTTTTTGTCCCCCGTGGAGTCGGATTTTCCTGAGTTGAGACATGCCTTTTGGGTCCTCCTCAGATGTTTTGGATGATTGATATCTCTCACCCTTATACCAGTCTTAGATATTCTTTCTCCCTGAGCGTGTTGTTCTCTCATCCAGTAACCGGTGTTTTGATGACATGTCTCTTTTTGAGTTTATTACCCAAATGTTGGTAATATCTCATTCTTTTTCCCCATTTGAGTACGGATTTTTATCCGAGGTATCCTTTGCGGATAGTTTTGCTGTATTGGCATATTCCCCAATACATGCATCTTTGCGTCAGCTCGAGTCTTTCCATTGATTTATTTTCGTGGAATCCCCTCGTGTCTCCCAACAAGTTCTCAAGTCGTGACCTGCTCACGCATTTTTACCCTTATTTCTCCCCAGAGTCTCTGTCTCCCTAGTGAGTGTATTACTCCTATGGATTTTCAGTTTCTCTTGATTTCTTTTCCTTTGTGGCCATATTTCCCCACAGAGTATTAACTTTTGCATGCATACATCTGCATCATGAGGTCTCTTAGGGACCAAAATTCATCTCTTTGTTATTATTTAAGCCCATTCTACCTCGTCGAGACGAAGATTTTAACCTTCATATCTCCGGCTAGAATGACCTTAAATAGGGGCATCTGTAAGACCCTAATTTTGACCCTAAGATCCCTCATGGCATCATATCATTGCTTAATGCATTTGCCTCAAGGATCATAACATGTGTGGCTCCTTAACCCTAGGGTTGGGACTTGTGTGAGTTGGTTTGAGACCACCAAGCATGCTTGAATTGTATATTATTGCTTTTCTTATTTTGTTTACCAACCAAAAGCACAAAAATATGTCACTAACATCTTTTATTTTGAAGCTCAAGCAATCATGAGATCCCTTGCTCCTAGGAGGCTCCTATACTCAATGAAGTGGCTAGATGAAGATGAAAGCAAGCATGACAATGGTCCACAAAGATATAAATTATCATATATGTCTCCCAAGCATCTCAATTTGCCAATTTGATCAAGATAAACCAAAGGGCTTGAGGATTGTTTCTCAAGGAAACCCTAATTCAGCTGCGCATTGATTGTGCCTTGCTCATGAAGCAACCTCAACCTATGATCAAATTCAATCAAGGGAAGTTCTTTAATTCACTATTTTATGCATATATGAGCCTGTGTGAGTATCCTCAATCATTCACTCATCAAGATTTGAAGCTTGGCTTTGAGAAGTTGACCAGTCAAGTCATCTGACCAATCTGAGGATCCCTGAGACCTAACTTTTGATGTCTTTGTCAAATGAAGATGACCCCAAGAGAAACTATGTTCTTAAGAACCATATGAACAACTTTCATGTTCATCAAAAATTCCTTTGAAACTTGGAAGGTCATCATTCATTTCTAAACATTATAGGTCATTTTGACTGAAACCCTAATTTTGGGTCAACTTCCCAAGGACTTAACTTCTTCATTTTTTATGATTTTGAGGTGATACCAATTTCATTGGAAATCTTAAGATGTCTAATTAAAATGTTATGTTGGACAAAATTTCATAATACTAAAAGAAACACATGTGATAATACAAAACATTATAGGTCACTTTGTACCAAAATCATTGAATCTTGAAAATGTCCAACTTCAAGTGCCCATAACTTTCTCATGAAAAATCCAAATGATTCCAATTTTAAGTCCAAATTTATCTGCATGAAAAGATGTACAACCTTTATGTTGAAGGTTTTTCCATTTTAGGCATGAATAATTGAAACATAAGGGCTTAAAGTTGGTCACTTTTGGCAAATTTTTCTAAGACATGTTTTGTACCTCAAACTTCAAGGTCAGTTTTCATAAATTTCCAAACTCCAAATGAATTTTTTCCCAACATAGATTTTGTTACTTATGTCAATACCTTTCCAACCGTTACTCACATGCCTGTGTTTGGATTTTCTATGTGTGACTTTTGAAGAGGTGAATATTTAGGCCCAATTATGCATTTCACTTTGAATCTTCATGCACAAGCCATTGCAGTTCAAATTGCACATCTATTTCAACTTGGTATGATATCATCTTGCATTTACACTTGATTTTGGGCCTCACATGCGCCTGTATAGGCCCATGCATGGAGGATCCAAAGCTTCATGCACACGAGTATTTTCCCTCATTGCTTGCAGCTTAGCTATAAATACAATGCCATGCTCATTCAAATCTAAACCTCAAGGCAACCTGAAACTCTGCAGAAGTGAAAACCCAACCATACCAAAGGAATTATGATTTTTATTTCTCAATTTCAAGCTTAAATTTCAACAAAATCAGTTGATCTTCAAGACTTATTCCTTAGCCTTGCATTCATATCACATCTCAAGATCAATTTGGAAGCAAGAGATTGAGTGGATCGTGTTGATCAAAGCTGCTCTTCAAAGGTATATGATCCAACTGTTTTGACCTAAATCTCATCATACAATGTGAATTGCTTGTGTTCAAATGGTTTTCTGAAGTCCTCAAGCAAGAGGCAGGCCAGTGGTGGTCTTGATTTTGTGTTTTGAGAAGTTTCAGTTTGCACACCTGGATTTTCAAGCTCAGATTTCTCCTTACATAGAGATCTTGAGAACAATCCAAGGTTACAGGGGTGATGTACATCACCCCAACTTCATTTTGGTACCACGTTTGTGCATTTTGGTTGAGGTTCAAAAACCTGGAACTGGTGGTCGGAATCAGTTGGTCCACCGGAGAAGATGGTGGTTTCCACCACCATCGCCACGTGGATGAGTCTGAGCCATTAGATGATGTTCGTTTGTTCTAATCCTGGCCATGCTTTCTGTTGACTTTTTTTTAATTCAATTTGCTTCGCGCTTGACTCATGACTATGGTACACTAGCGCTTCTGGACCGCCTGATGTGTCCACGTCAATTAATGAAGTGGATCCAACGCTCCTGGATTTTTGGCATTTTCTAATTTCTGTTTTTTTTTATTCCCTTTTATTTCAAATATTCATAACTATTTTATTTGGAATCACAAAAATATGAGACCAACACTAAAATTTTGCTTGAAAAATCTAGTTTCATAATCCGATTTTTAATTATTTTTTGTGATTCCATTTAATATTTTTTATGAATTATTTTGTTTTTAATAGTTTTTAATTCATTTTAAATACTTTTTGATATCCAAAAATTCCAAAAATATTTTCTTAACACATATGGATAATGATAAGTCTATGAAAAATATTCTCATCAATTTCTTAATTGATTTGAGATTTATTTGAGATTTTAATTCATTTGTGTTATATTTTATTGTTTTTTTAATTGATTTTAAATAGTTTATGTTTTCCAAAAATGTTGAGAAAATTTGTCAAACTTTGTTTGACCATGTTAGACTTATATGATTCAATTGGACTTGTTCAAGTTGATTTGAATTGAATTTGAGGTTTGACCATATCTTTGTCCATTTTAATTTTGCATTTATTTTAATTTCAAAAATACCAAAATAAATGTTTGACTTTGTTGACTTCTAATCTTCATTTCTCTTCTGTTTTACTTTGGTTGATGATGATTTGATTCACATTTGATCATTGTGTTTTGATTATGTCATTTGAATTCTCATTTTGTCCATTTCATTTCATCTTCATCTTCTTCTTCTTTTTATTTTGGCCAATGAGTTAATGATTTGTGGTTAGTCTTGACATATGAGAGGCTTAACCTTCTTTGATCCAAATCAAACTCAACTTGATCAAAGATCAAGTGAGTTGCTTTGTGTCCAGGATAGGTTGCTTCTTGGTCAAGCAAAAAACCTAAAATCCATACAAGGCTTTCCCTCTTTTCTTTTGGCATGGCAAGTTGTAGGAGCTTAGCTTACTAGTCATGATCTCTAACTTGTGTTTATTTGCCTATAGTTTTATTGACCGGCCTCAGATAGGTGTGACTACTATATTAGTCCACTTACAATTGCTTAACATAACACTAAATTGTCTTATGACACACTAACATAACCATTAACTACTAACTTTAATTTGAGCATTTAATTCTTACAATTTACTTTAATGCAATTTACTTTCTTGCTCATTTATTCATATTGCCTTTTCCCTTTGCTCACTTGAGCTTATATTTTATGTTTATGCCATTTTCCTTTTGCTCATTTGAGCTCATTATTGTATATAAATATATTGTTGCTTTGTGTTTTCTTTGTCTTTGTTTGTGTGAACCCAATGCAAAAAGGAGAAAGGACTTAGAATTAGGACCTTACCTATGCTTAAAGGAGTTCAAGAGCAACTAGGCCTCATGCCTTTAGAATGCTAAACTTGTTGAAGCGCAACTAGGCTTGATGCCTTTAGAATGCAAAATCTTAAAGTTGACTTCAAAGGACCCCTTATTTAAACTCATTCTTTGTCCATTCCTCTTATTGTGTTATGAACTTTTTGATTATTTATTCTTGTATGATAAGCCATCTTGAGATAGTAAGAAGGACCATTGTCATGAATAGCCAAGTTAAGAAAGACAAACCAAATGGAGATCCTAGGAGCTTGAATATAATATTTGTTTGATTGCTTGAGTGATTGCTAAGTCCAAAGGAAAGGAGCATCTTGAATCATCTTTATGATCTCAAGAAAAGGAACTCCAATGGTTTTATCTCTTCTCTCATCTTTGCATGTTTAGGACTATCCCTTCTCTTCTTCTCTCCACTCTAACCCAAGCCAAACTCATTTTGTGCAAACTTTGACATTATTTTCAAACTAGAAACCTAGGCATTATGCCTTTGATTTTTCAAACTCTTTTCATTAATACTTATTTTGAATGAATCATAAGTCAACTTTGACTTCATTTTGTGAATACTTCTAATTTGTAAATACAACTCACTTCAAGTGATTTTTGTGGTTCCAATGGCCATCTTTGTTAAAACTTTTTTCATAAACATTAGCCATAGGTTTGAGTTATCATAGTGGTTGATGTAAACCTCACCTTATCCTTAGTTATTGGACTATGAGTCTTCCATACTTATTATAGGGTGGATCCCTCACTAGTATGTTGAAGCTCTCCTCACATGGTGGATTGTTGGTTTAGGTTGAGTTTTCTCCCTTTTATAATAAAAGACCTTAAGGATTTTGACCAAATCAATTCACTAATCTTTTGAGATTTTTACCCCGAACTACGAGGTTTTGATCCTACCTTTGTGATGGTACGTAGGCAATGGGTTTATCCATTCAAACAACAAATTGTAAGCAATATGTATATTCTTTACTCATCTCCCCAATCTTGTTTGCACAAATATTTTCACAAATACCAACCTACAATGCACATTTGCAAAAAGGGATCCCTTAGAGTACTAAGGATGTTTTGGGTGCTTAAAACCTTCCCATTTCATAACCAACCCCCTTACCCAGATCTCTGACATTTTTATTAGTTTTTGATTCGATAAAACTTCTTACTTGGTTTTTGTTCGCTTTCTAACCTTTCCTTTGAATAAATAGAAGTGCGGTGGCGACTCGAATTGTATGCTTACTTTTGATTTAGTCAATAAATCTAAAGGTAACGAATACCCCGCTACAATAGGTATCAAAGCCAATAGTTCTGAAGCTGATGCTACCAAGTGGTGTTTGTTTGAAGATGGTGATAATCTCTGTTCCCATGACTTTGGAAAGGTCAAGAACATGAAGGATGAATTCAGGCTTATGATAAAAATCTTAATTAATTTCTTGATTCCAAGGGAAGGTACTACTGATCAGATTTCTTGGTATCACAAACATTTCATTTTCTACCTGAAGAATGAGGATAAGATAAATCTTTCAGCTTAAATTTTCAACAATCTCTGTGAAGTTATAAAGGATAACACAAAGCTTCGCAAGAAGAATGTTCCTTTATGCTAGATTGTTGTCATAACTATTCTTTCATGGTCATCTAATTGATGCCCTTAAAAGCTTACTTGATAATGAAGATCTAGAGGAGATTTATGGAAATATCGTATCAGCTTCTGTTTTGGCTAACATGGAGATGAAGAAGAAATGTGATATTTTGGCTTCAAAGATTCCTCTTTCTGTTAGATGTACTAATTATGATTATCTTGAGGATTATCATGTCATCAAAAAATGGATAACCCTAAAGTAATCAGAAATTTCATCATACAGTCCTTCAAGGAAGGTAAAAACATCATACTTAAAGATCTTCCTAAAAAGACTAATGATGTTTATTCTTCTAAGAAGAGGAAGCAATAAGCTTCAGTTATTCTGAAGGATGTTCAGAAATATTCTAAGGAGAGATTTATGGAGAAGGAAGTTGAAGAATTGATTGCTACCACTATAATAATTCCATCTAAGACTAAGAGTGAAAAGTCTCCCAAGAAGGTTGCTTCTGTGTCTGTTATTTCAGAAGCAACTTTAAGAAAGAAGAGGTTAAGGAAGTTGTCTGAGATTGAGAAAGAAGAAGAAGAAGAAGAAGAAGAAGAAGAGGAAGATAATGTGTCATTAATCAGGAAGGAGAAAGATGCAAATGACTTTGTTTAGAAGAAAATAATTGAGCCTACTCTCAAGGTTGCTCAACTTTTAACATTTGTTATCTTGGATCAGTCACAAAAGCATCAAGAAGCCTTTGTGTCTAAGGATCAAGAAGTTATTGTTTGTGTTTTGGAACCTGCTGAGGTTCAGGCTGCTTAAGTTATGGTTGACTTAAAGACTGTGGAAGCCTCTGCTGTTTTTGAAGAGGTTGCCCCAGAAACTGCTACTTCAGATGCTCAGAATTCTGGTAAAACAGGTATAAATCTGAATTTAGTCTCTTATGATGATTTTGATTGCACCACCCTTAACCATATTTCTTAACTCCCTCGCCAAATCACTCACCTAAACACACACCTATTTCTACCAATGAACCAACTGGTGTTCAGAATCAGCTAGTTGAATTCTATGCTTCTGAACAACCATCTCCTTAAACACAATTCTAGACCCCCTATAGATGTTTCTAGTGGGAAAGCTACATCATCTAGCTTTGAGTCAAAATATGATTCCGAAGGTTTTGACGCTCATCTTGACCTAAAATCCTCAAAATTTTCACCTCATATCAACCATATTATTGTTATTCCTATCAAAGTCTTCACTTATTTAATTCAATCCTCTTACTAAACATGTTCTACTTCTGAAGTAGAACATGTAATCTTTGTTCAACCAGAAATCACCCTTCCATAAAAAAACCCATCAATCATCTCAACCTTCACCCCTAACATCCCCTCTGAGAGAATCTAACATTGTTCAGAGTCAACCTCTAGAACAAGCTGCATATAAATCTCAAATTAGAACTGAACAAGTTGTTTAGGATCTATCTCTAGTTCAAATTGCGTATGAATCTACAGTTGAGTTTGAACATATTCCTTTTGACATCCTTCACCCTGAATTCTCACTGAACCCACCTTACCATTCATCTGAACATGGATCCTCAAATTCAATCACCCCATCCTTGTCTCAAACTATCCAAACTAACATGGGTGTAATCAGAAACATTCTCTTAGGTAAAATGCAAAGTATGATAGATGAGAGACCTTTTGCATATGACCCAATAACATATGTTGCTAGGTGGAATTCTCTCAAGACATATGTTGTATCAGTTATTCAGGATTTGAAGGAAGTCACTTCAGAGTCGATTGCCTCATCTTGTTCTAGGCAAGATCTTTTGGAGGAAAATCTGGATTCTCTCTCTACTGCTCAATAAGCCATGATTGTCAAACAAGTTGGAATGGATAAGTGGATGAAGTGTATGGATGCTAGGAAAGACATCATGGGTTCAAACCTAAGGGAGATTTTGGATCTTCTGAAGAAACCCTAGCTTTAGGATCTGAACCATTTTTTATTAAACTATTTTCTTTTATAAAATCTTATGTTTTTTCTCTCTATCTATTTTGTATGTCTTGTTATCTTGCTTATGTTTTTACATTAAGCTATATTTATCTAGAAATTATAATCGTTCTTATGATAAGTGTTTGATAATATCTTTGCTTGATTATCTTTTGGATGAATGATTTTTTTCCTGTAATTTTCTTGATGTTTAAACAAATTCAAAGGAGAATCAAATCATGTAAAGTAAATATCATTGCAGAAAAGGGAGAAAATTTTCATTTATAGACTGGAAGGATTATAATATTCATGGGTTTAAATTATTTTGTCTAAATTAGAAAAATAACCCATCACTGATACAAAATCATCCCAGTCCGGAACCCGCTCCTCACTTCCTTCATCGTAATTGTAGAAGAAAATTATTCTAGGCAATTTTTTCTTATTTTTCTTCTTAATCTTCTTCTTATTCTTCTTGGGTTTTTTCACCCTTAATGCATCCCTTATGGTGGTCGACCCAGCTGGCTGGGTCTCCTCGATGAGTTACTGCTAGAGGGGAACTATGACCTCCTTTGAGACGGTTGTGTGTCTTGAACGTTACAATAAGAAGATGTAACATATGCTCATTTAATGCTTGCAATGATGACTTATTATGGTTGATATTCTTGAATGACGTGTGACACCTTGAGAAAAGCAGAAACTGTTCAACCATTTCGGCCGCTTCCCAGTATTGGGAAGTGTAAAGGCTGTTCACACTATGTTCTTATTAGAACTATATTTTTCCATATATGTGATAGTTTTATTTAATATTTTTGTTGACCTATATGAACTCCTTTTTTTGTTGATGACAAAAGGGGGAGAAAAGTACTAGAATATTTAAGAAGGTTAAAAGTAATTTTTAATGCTTTTAATTAATCCTGAACCCTAATCACTCAATTATTTTGATACTAATTTCTTCTGAATGAATTTAATATCACTGTGCTTAATGAGAGTTTTAATTAACAAAAATAAGAATTAAGGAAAGCTTAGAAACCTTATCTTAATGATCTGTCGGACTAAAGGGGGAGCTTACAAACCTCAAACCTAAAGTCAGTTTGTTGATTAAAATTATAAGATTCAATTAACATATAAAAGTAGTTAAGGGGAGCTTACAAGCCTCTTCTTAATGGACTATCAGACTTAGGGCGAGCTTACACACCTCACCTTAATGGTCTGTCTAATTTAGGAGGAGCTTACAAACCCCAAACTATGATGTTAGACTGTGTTAATTAAATTATAAAAAGGGGGAAATTTTTAAAACAAGATTTATTTATGCCCTTAAAAGTTTTTTATGATAAAAAATTATTTTAAAAACAGTAGGGTTTTCTAACATTTTGTTTAAGTGTGCAGGATCACAAGCATATAACTAAGCATGATTGTTAGCATATGTGAATAAGCAATGTGTTCCTAATTCTGATCGATCGAAATCTGAAATGGTTCTTCAGCATCTGAAGGCATCAACATCTGAAGACTATGGTCTTAAGACTCAGCTTCTGATGATAACTCAGATTCTGAAAGGATGAAAAGCATCTAATATGTACACTGAACCAAAGTAGTATTGTCTTATCAAAGTCCCAGATTTCTGGACAAAATCAACTAGGATTTTCGTTTTGCAGGGCTCAAGAAAAAGAGGTGTGACATCTTCAGTCTGTTCTAACTTTTGGTAGATGCCTAGTACAATAAAAGATACTGAGAGCAATGCTATTATTTAATGGATAAAGTATCAGATCCTATGTTAGTCTTCAACGTCTCTCTTGGCCTGCTTCTTCACTAAGTTTGTTCGTTATGTTCAAACCCTCCAACGACTCTTTTTCAGTCTCTATAAAGGGAAGCTGAAGACTTAAAGGAAGGTTACAACATCACAACACATTACAATATATTTGGCATAACTCTGAGCTATTATTTCTTTTACTATTATTGCTTAAAGATCATAAGATTTCTTATCTTTGATTATCTTAGAAATATTCTAAAGGTTGAAAACCTTTGTGATTGTTGCACTACTATTATACTTGTAATTGTGTATCAAAGTATAGTAGTTCTAGGACTGTATACTTCCCACGTAGAGTCATGTTGCATGAAAAAACACTCATAATCAATTTCAGTTTCAGATTGAGGTAGACAATGTGCAACATATCGAACCACTTTATGATCATCGTCAACCTGATCATAACAAAATCCATATGTTTTAAAGAAGACTCTATCATAATAAGGTGGTGGGGACTCGAGGGAACTAGGAGGAAGAACTTTACATTTCTTAGTAGTTAGGTTCCAAAGTATAATTTTTGGAATTTCTAAATCTTTGTAGAAACAAATAGTCCCATCAACAGAACCCAACATGTGAAAACTTGTGTCATCCTCTTAAATTGGAGGTGGTCAATCTAATTTTACTTTATTCTCAAATTTCTTCCCAGAAAGAGAAAACAAGGTATTGTGCCCTTCATAATATGGCTCAAGTTTCTCTAAGGTTATGAATGAATGATCAACATAGGTATAATTGTGATTAGATGCAAAATGGATGCGGTAGGTATTCATAAAATAGAAGTCTTGGAATAAGAAAGACCATGGTTTTCTTATGCATCTAAATCAAACCAAATATTTTAGAGAAAGTTTTGAAAAAATGGAAACTGTAAGATCTTCAGGTATATGATTACTTACCTTTTAGTCAATGATTTGGAATTCACCATTTTCGTAAATGCTATGAAAAATTGTTTCGATAAACAGAAGCATGAGATAATCTCTGGTAGATTTGTTATAGGTATCAAAGACAATAGTTCTGAAGTTGATGCTATCAAGTGGTGTTTGTTTGAAGATGGTGATAATCTCTGTTCCCATGACTTTGGAAAGGTCAAGAACATGAAGTATTTTTGGGTTAGGACATAAGTTTTTTATGAATTTGCTGCTTGTGAAGAGCTGAGACTTCTGGTTGATAAGGGAAACTCTTTGAAAGGGGAGATAAGGAAAGAAGTAGGATTGCCGAAGTTTGAAGTGGTTGAAATTGTATCTATTGTAATGGTTATTGATGGGACCATCACTTAGAATCATCACTTAGAAAATGGTTGCTAAACTTTTGAGTACTCCAAGCTCTGGTAGATTTGTTATAAGTATCGAAGCCAATAATTCTGAAGTTGATGCTATCAAGTGGTGTTTGTTTGAAAATGGTGATAATCTCTGTTCCCATGACTTTGGAAAGGTCAAGAACATGAAGGATGAATTTAGGCTTATGATAAAAATCTTAATTAATTTCTTGGTTCCAAGGGAAGGTACCACTGATCAGATTTCTTGGTATCACAAACATTTCATTTTCTACCTGAAGAATGAGGATAAGATAAATCTTTGAGCTTAAATTTTCAACAATCTCTGTGAAGTTATAAAGGATAACACAAAGCTTCGCAAGAAGAATGTTCCTTTATGCTAGATTATTGTCATAATTGTTCTTTCATGGTCGTCTAATTGATGCCCTTAAAAGCTTGCCTGATAATGAAGATCTAGAGGAGATTTATGGAAATATCCTATCAGCTTCTGTTTTGGCTAACATGGAGATGAAGAAGAAATGTGATATTTTTGCTTCAAAGATTCCTCTTTCTGTTAGATGTACTAATTCTGATTATCTTGAGGATTATCATGTCATCAAAAAATGGATAACCCTAAAGTAATCAGAAATTTCATCATACAGTCCTTCAAGAAAGGTAAAAACATCATACTTAAAGATCTTCCTAAAAAGACTAATGATGTTTATTTATTAATTTATTTTATATTAAACCTTACACACGTTTGTTAACTATCCATTTCGTTTATTTTTAACTCACGATTTTTTTTATTTTTTTTATTTTTTATTTTTTAAAAGATAACTACTCATTTGGTTTCAACTATTTTATTTTATATGAACATTTATTTATTATTTATTAAATATCGGTTTAATCCAATCAACTTTGTTTATTTTCTTTAATCCAAATTTTAAATTAACTATTAATTACTTCTTTTTTTAATTTTTCGTAACCAATTTTTTTAAAGTTAACCATTTATTTATTTTAATTTATTTCCTTTATTCATATTCTTAATTTTTCTTTTATTTATAATTATATATTTTTATTTATTGTTATGGACAGGTTATTAGAATGAATAACAATAAGGATGTTGAAATAAAAGATAAAAGCCAAAATCATGGATTTGACTTTGAAGGTCTAAAATACTTTTTCTTTTAACAGGTTTTAAAACTCATGTAATTTATAAATTTACCTTAATAGAACACCAACATTAATTCTGCAATATATATTTTTCTATTTAAATAATAAAAAAATAACATAAAATATTTAAATGAACAATAAAATAAATTATATGTTAACGAAATTTATCAATTAATATAATACTTAGGAATATTATGGTGTTTGTTGTTGTCAAGTTGTACCTCAACTATTTCTTTTTTGCTTTGCAAGAAGAAAAATATGTATTAGAATATGTTTTAAAATTATATTTTTAGTTCATATTATTTAAATTATTTTACATAAATATTTTTTTTTAAATTAATGAAATAAAATTTAGCGCTAAAAAAAGTTAATTTATTATTTTTCAATATTAATTTTATTACTTATTTTTTAATAATATATTTTATAAATTTAATATTAGTTTTTTATAAAATTACTAACCATGACTTCTCCCACTAACTTTCACTACCATTCCATCTATACTTTCCCACTATCCTTTTTTTCCTTCATATTATTAATTATTTTCTTTCATATTTACTTATTTAAATATAAGTACTATTATTATTATTTTTATTATTATTATTATTATTATTATTATTGTTAATAATAATAATAATAGTAGGTCTAAAATTCTCTTAAAAATTCTTTTCATGGTTGTTTTGTCCAAGGAGGTATAGAATTCAATTTTTTTATATAATTAAAACAAATACCATTTTTTAATTAATAAATATATTATATCAAAATTTATTTAAACGTGTTATTAATTATTATATATAATATTAAAATTTATATTAATATCACTATTATTAACTTTTCGTGTATCACTATCTTCCCTTCGTTGTCAATAGAGGGTGAACGACACTTGAGCTTCACAATTTTTTAATTGTCGGAGTATGGTAGGAGATTCTACCGTATGTATTTCAGATCTGCAAGAGGGGTGTACTCGTTGATCTCAAATTTAATTGAGGATTTCACGACGTTAAAGTAGACATTTGTGACATGTCAATTGATGTGCATTATGGTGTAATGTGTTTTAATATGAAACAAGAGACAAGATCCCATACTTATAGTAGTTGTAGACAAACGTGGATCTCAAAAATTCTATCTTGTACCAGGGGATGTTCCAGAGATACATCTTTGATACCACCCTGTGCTGTTATTCCGAAGATGTATTTTCGAAACCCCTCATAACAGAATAAAATTTTGTTCCAGACAGAAACATAATATGTATTAAATACATAATTTTTTTTTGGAAAACTTCAAAATATATTGAAATATTCGAAAATGTGTATATTAGACATCATCAACATTAATACAATATTACATGCAATACATCATTGAATAAAAACTAAAATGAACTTAAACATTTGTCGCCTGCTAAATGTATATCAATGAGTGATACTGCATTTGAATTTTGATTATTTGATTCTCTTTCAATCTCGTTCAACTTGGTGAACTCTTGCATCCTCTTCAAAGAATGATCTGACCAAGTCTCAACTTCCCTTGTTGAATGAGTTTCCATTCCAATGATGTGAATGGTATAGGACATTTCGGTTTCAAATAAACTTGAATAAAATGTTGCAGATTTGAAATATATCCAATACACATAATATAATAATTTGGATTTTGAGGTGGAGCAGTGCGCATTGGAAAAAATATTTCTGAAAAATATATATCTTGTAAGATCAATATACACTCTTTCATACACATTTGCTATGAGATAACCCATTTTAAAGAAGCGCGTCCACTTATTCTCTGGTGCCGGTGCACTAATGCAAGGAACAAGAGATCCATAAATTACATCAAAATTGTAAACTTGCCTGATATTTGAGATATTTTCATGTTGTTTATGTTTCAAAGTTGCAAGTATGTTTTTCGTTTGCATCACATTCAATGTCATGTCTAAAACACATTTATTCTCTACCAGCATGAGGCGACATGCAATTGGATTCTCAACTTACTTTTTACACATGTCATGGTTATGCATATGTCCTATTAAATATTCATTTGTTATTTGCTAACTGATAACCACACAAGTTAAAGAGATAATCATATTCTCTTGAAACGGTGTCATCTAGTTTGAGTTTTCGAAGAGGAGTCTTATACTTCCCACTTCTTTCGCATGTCATTATCATAAATGCTATCCGAACCATTATCGGACCTTCCAATTATAACACCAAACCCCTATTTGAATGCCTCTGTAAGAATTAATTGGAGCATGTGATCACAAAACTTAAACTCTTGTCCATTTGTACATTGGTTGCCAACATCTACCTCTTTGAAAATGATAAGTTTGGCATCCGAAGACATAATAGGTTTGGGGAAAACATCGGGGTGTACCATATCAAATGAAAATAATAATATAAAATGTTAAAAAAACAAATGAAATTGAAAAAAAAAATTGGTGGCAACACTACTATAAAATATACATTTGGTAACACTAAATTACAACAGTCTTGACAGTTAACTATGATAATACCTCATTTTTAGATGCGTTCTTTTTTATATTTACGAAAAGACATTGCATTACGGTCAAAACAATTTTCTTGTTGTCCTTATATATATATATATATATATATATATATATATATATATATATATATATATATATATATATATATATATATATATATATATATATATATATATATATATATATATATATATATATATATATATATATATATATATATATATATATTTAAGTTCATTTGTAAAATTGAAATGACTTATTTAATTGTAAAATAAACAATGATCCTATAAACTCAATCATATTAAAATGAAGATCGTATTTTCTTTTCTACTTTTATTTTAGTCGTGCAATAAATAATACTACATCCGTTTCAAAATGATTGTCGTTTAAAATTTTTATGCACAAATTAAGAAATGTAATAATATTATCATAAGATGTTACACTTTTACTAAATTAACCATATTAATACATTGGAAATAGTATAAAGAGTAATAACTAAAGAACATAATTGGAAAAATAATAATCATTTCTATATTTAAGAATGAGAATGACAGTCATTTTTACAAATTTTATTTATTAAAATGATAATCATTTTGAATCAGAATGAGTAATATGTAATACCTTTTTATTAAAGTTTGAAAAAAAACAAGCGAGTGCCTATGCAATATGAGAGATATTTCCCTATAAAATGTCATCTATAATTTGAATATATAATCTTTTATACAACTATGTTATTCCTACATCATCCCTTACACTTACATCATATTTTCTATTCACAAATACGGTAAACAATAACATGAACATTGCATAAACATTATCCGTGAACAGTGCATGAACAATGATATTTAATAGTAAAACAAAGTTAGTTGGTGAAATGTAAAAGGTTGGTTAATGAAGTACGAAGTTGGTTAATGAACGCTCATATATTAAAAATAATATTTAGTAGTAAAACAAAATTGGTTAATGAAAAATAAAAAGTTGGTTAATGAAGTGATGAAGTTGGTTAATAAACGCTCAGATATTAAAATAAATTTTAATTGTAAAACAAAGTTGGTTAATGAAAAGTAAAATATTGATTAATGAAATTATGAACTTGGTTATTAAACACCCAGATATTAAAAAATATTTTTAGTTGTAAAACAAAGTTGGTTAATAAAATGTAAAATGTTGGTTAATGAAATTATGAAGTTGGATTGCGTTAAGCCTTACAGAGGTATATTTCCGTAGCATACTAAAGTAGAAACAAACAGAGAATCAGAAAGATGCAGTTTGACAAAATAGAATTAACATTGATAACATAAAAAACAAAATATTACATAGGTAATTGTTAACATAAATCAAACATGAAATTTCAATATCCGGGTAAACATTTCAACACCCTCATAATATCTTCGAATTATCTCAAAACCGTTACATCCATCTCGATTGGAGCTTTTTTTTTTAAATGAAAAAAAATATTCCACATAACCCTTAAATCTACACTCGACTTCAGCTCAAAGTTGCCAAACTCAATATTCTCTCTGTTGTCAATCGAGGGTGGACGGTACTCGAGCTTCATAATTTTTTAATTGGAGATTCTGCATCATGTATTTCGGATCTACAAGAGGGGTGTACTTATTGATCTTAAATTCAATTGAGGGTTTCACGGTATTAAAGTAGACATTTCCGACATGTCAATTGATGTGCATTATGGTGTAATGTGTTTTTGTATGAAACAAGAGAAAGAGCCCATACTTATAGTATTTGTAGACAAATGTGGATCCCAATTTTTTTAATCTTATACTAAGGGATGTTACAGAGATATATCTTTGGTACCACCCTGTTCTGTTATTCCGAAGATGTAATTTCGGAACCACTCATAACAAAATAAAATTTTGTTCCAGACAGAAACATAACATGTATTAAATATATAATTATTTGGAAAACTTCAAAATGTATTGAAATATTTGAAAATGTATATATTAGACATTATTAACATTAATACAATATTACATACAATACATCATTGAATAAAAACTAAAATGAACTGAAACGTTTGTCGCCTGCTAAATGTATATCAATGAGTGGTACCGCCTTTTAATTTTGATTATTTGATTCTCTTTCAATCTCGTCCAACTTGGTGAACTCTTGCATCCTTTTTAAAAAATGACTTGACCAAGTCTCAGTTTCCCTTGTTGAATGAGTTGTCAACTCTAGTGATGTGAATGATATAAGACATCCTGGTTTCAAATAAACTTGAATAAAATGTTACAGATTTGTAATCTACTCAATACACATAATGCGATCATTTGGATTTTGAGGTGGGGCAGTGCGCAGTGGCAAAAATATTTCTGAAAATCCATATCTTGTAAGATCAATACACATTCTTTCATACACATTTTTTATGAGATGACATATTTCAAGGAAGCACGTCCATTTATTCTCTGGTGCCGGTGCACTAATGCAAGGAACAATGGATTCATAAATTACATCAAAATTGTAGACTTGCCTGATATTTGCGATATTTCCGGGTTATTTATGTTTCAAAGTTGAAAGTATATTTTCCGTTTGCATCATATTCAATGTCATGTCTGAAACACATTCATTCTCTACCGACATGAGGCGACATGCAATTGGATTCTCAACTAATTTTTTACACATATCATGGTTATGTACATGTCATATTAAATATTCATTTGTTATTTGCCAACAGATAACCACACAACTTAAAGAGACACTCACATTTTCTTGAACCGATGTCATATGGTTTGAGTTTCTGAAGAGGAGTTTTATACTTCCTACTTCTTTGGCATGTCATTGTCATAAATGCACATCTTCTATCCGAATCATTATCGGATCTTTGAATTACAACACCAAACCCTAATTTAAATGCTAGAATTCGTTGGAGCATGTGATCACGGAATTTAAACTCTTGTTCATTTGTAAATTGGTTGCCAACATCTACCTCCTTGAAAATGACATATTTGACATCCGGAGACACAATAGATTTGGGGAAAACATCGTGATGCACTATATCTAATGAAAATAATAACATAAAATGTTAAAAAAACAAATGAAATTGAAAAAATAATTGGTGGCAACACTACTACAAAATATACATTTGGTAACACTAAATTACAACGGTCTGACAGTTAACTGTGGTAATACCTCATTTTTGGATGCGTTTTTTTTTATATTTGCGAGAAGACATTGCATTACGGTCAAAACAATTAATCGTGATTATACATTCATGGAGTGACATGGTTCAAACCTCAGCTCCAACAATTTTTACTTTTTCGTTACAATTATATATCTATATATATATATATATATATATATATATATATATATATATATATATATATATATATATATATGAGTGGGGATCAACTTACTTCAAGAGTAAATTTTTTTAACTTACTCCAAATTATAACCTTTGAATTGGATCTAAAATAATTGTTAAATTAGTTTTCTTACTTAATTAATCATTATATTAGATTCAATTCAAAGGCTATGATTTAGAGTAGGTTAACATTTTTTTACTCTTTTAGTAAGTTGATCCCATATATATATATATATATATATATATATCACCATGGTTGGTATTGTCAACCAATGTGAAAGACATTATGAGTTTTTTTTTGTATGTTGTTGTTGTTGTTGATAAATGTACATAAATGTTAGTTGGCATGATTTTCATATTATTTACTTCGGTTTCACATGTTTTGTTGTTGGTTGTTGTTGCTGATAAATCTTTTTTCATATTCTCTCTTTTTCGTGTATGTTATTGTTATGTTGATGTTTTTGTTATGTATGTTGATAAGTTTTTGTTGGATTACAATGTACTGCTAGTTTATGTTAACATGTTTTTTTATGGTGTTTGTAGGATTACATTTGATTTGTGTTGCTATGAAGAAAAAATACATGAAAGGATGAAGCTGAAGTGAAAGATGCAAACTTGTATGATAGACCTAGAATGATATTCATTCAAATTTAACACAAGTTTGCAGCTTTCGCATTAGTTTCATCCGCCGTTTATTTTACAAGTTTGCATACTATGAGTGTGGTTCACATGATGGTTTCTCTTAATTTTCCCCGATTTTTTTCAATTAAAGGTATATATGTTGTTAATAAATGTTGTTGTATATTGCTGATGTTGTTTTGTGTTGTTTGTTAATAAATGGTTCTTCATGTGCAGATAGCAAACAATTATTGTTCTTTACTTATCACTAATACAACTGATAGTGTGATCATGAATCTAATAAGAGAGTCGCGAACTTGTGTTCGTTGTGGAAATATTATGAGTCTTTCATATGATATTTCCATAGTGGACACATATTTTCTACTCTCACTTATACTTTATCCTCTTCATAGCTTCCAAGAATGATTAGTTATCAAGTTCTCTCAATCTATGCTAATTAATTGATATTTTTGTTGATAAATATTGTTAGCGAATTTGTTATATCATATGTGATTGCTTGTTTCACTAACCCCTCATTGAACTTGCATTCATTTAAATATATTTTTGAGACAATAATTAGAAAAATTAAATTATTCTTGAAACTCAACTTAAACGATCCAATATTTATCAAATTGCATGTATCTTATAATCATGATTTTCTCTTTAGGCTGTAGAACTTGATTCAATGCCACAAATTCTTCAAAACTATGATGATAAATGGATGTAAGTCCTAGTCTTTCACACAAAATTTAATGTTTGTAAAATAAACTAGAAAAAAAAGAGAGAAAATTAAATTTTGTGTGAAAGACTTGGAAGATATTCATTCATCTTCATTAATTTGAAGATTTGGGAATGAATCAAATTATATGGGTTAATGAATAAATCATGAATTACAAGATGCGTGCAATTCGAAAAACATTGAACCTTTTAAGTTGTTTTTCAAGAATAATTTAATTTTTCTAATTATCATCTCAAAAAATCTATTTGAATGGTTGTATATGGTTAATGAGGGGCAGATAAAAACAAGTAATCTCATATTTTATAAGAAACTCTTACACATACCACAACAGTTGTTTAATATAATTGTTGTGATAGGTAACGCGCTGCCTAGCTTATAACCACGATCACACGCCCGTTGTGAAAACCAGGATACATACAATCACACACTACCTAACAACGGATGTACAACCATCATTATATGTATTTCGCAGCCGTCATTATATGTGTTTTTCATAGTAGTGCAAATGAAAATAGACAGACTCCAAAAATGCATTTCTAGAAGAATTCTTACCGAATCCAAAAATACATTTCCAGATACGACGTAAGTTTTTTCAACTACAAAATAAGATTAATGTGAGCAATGAAGCTTGAAATAAACAATCTTTATCTTGAATTCCATTTTCTTTTTGTCCTTTTGATATGATGAAACATAAGAATGAAAGTTTGGAGTGAAAATCTTGATTGAGAATGAAAGTGTTATTTGAAAGGATTTTAAGCAAAAATGGGTATGGGATCTGATCATTTAGGTGGTTGTTTTATTAAAAATTGCGTTTGATATTTTCGCAAATGCATCTCTCGATATGATTAACATGCAAAGGTGATAGGTTTTCAAATTCCCTCTTTCAAACTCCAAAAATGCATTTTCGTAAAATCCACTGAAATGCTCAATAATCAATAAATTGATTGGATTTGCCCGGAGGTGCATCTCCAGAATAAATTTTTGATTTAAAATCGAGTGACACTCATTTGAGACGTTATTCAATGAGACAAATAATGCGTCTGGAGATACATCTCCAAAATCTAAAAGACAATTTTAGATTTTTATAAGATATTTTTCTATCTCTTATGGTAAAATTAGTAATTCTCAATTCTTATTCTTCCAAGACAAACTTTAATCTCTTTATTTCGACTAATCTACACCAACTTAAATACTAAAGAGTATGCCAATTTTTTACAGAAGGTCTCTCCCTTCCAAATATGTAGAGCGATCCCCAAAAATGATCGGGGCTCAAGTTTGAAGAAGTACCCAGATTTATTTGATTCATAAAAAACAAACAACAATCCTTCCTCTTTATAATTTAAAAGCATTAGTACTCACCATCCATGGAACAACAGAAAATGATAGAGAAATCGTGCAAAAACAAAAAGGTTTTGAATATGAGACCATGTCATCATTATCATGCCTTGAGTAGTTTGTCGTCATATACAAGGACCAAAAATTGAAAATGGGGTCTTATGTATGGGTGTTTCTTCCATTATATGATTGTCATGTGATTTCACTCATACTATTATTTTTCAAGGTATACAACTTTTTTGTTATGTTCTTATTTAAAGTGTTTTGCAAAGAACTTTAATACAGTAAATAAAGAAATTAGAATCACAATAGTAGTGATCTCTTTTGGAATGTAAATATAATTTTTTTAATTTTGTTTGTCAATTTATCTATTTTGAACAGCCGATTTCATAAATTGTTTTAAAATGAAAATATGACACACAATTGTACTAGCATAAAAGACAACAAAACAAAAAAATAAGCCAGTTCTGACCATACACAAAGCAAACCAGCATGCATATAGACAACTAGAGATAGTCAGCAAAGAGAAGGAACCACATCCCTGCTGAATGCAAACAACCAGGTAAAACCACGACTGTGGCCCAATCAAAACCCAACCACAACAAACTGCTGCAGACCTGCGATAATATTGATAATGCAAAACTATTCCAATATTTACCCAAGATCGTGGAATGTGAAAGTATTTGCATAAAGTAGCACAAATTGTTGGTGAGTTTCACAAATTGATGGAACATGGTTATATGGTAAGTACAAAGGCAGACTGCTTAGGGCGGTAGCACAGGATGACAAAAATAATATTTTCCCAGTTGCCTTTGCCCTTGTCGAAGGTGAGACGACTGAAGGTTGGGGGTTCTTTCTACAGAACTTCAGAAGGCATGTTGCTCTTCAACCTGATCTATGTTTGATTTCAGACATGCATGCGTCAATTGAAAATGCATACAATAATCCAGATAATTGTTGGCATAATCCGTCATCTGTGCATGTCTACTGTATCAGACACATTTCGCAAAATATCATGAGAGAAATCAAGGACATAAACCTCCAAAAAAAGTTATTAACATGTGTAAGTATCTATATATTTGGTAACATTATATCTTAGTCAATTATATATTATAACATTAACCCATTTACTTTTAACATATAGGGTATGATTTAAACCAACCCACGTTTAACTATTATCATAATGAAATTGGCATGACTAATGATGATGCTTTAAGGTGGGTAGATAATATTTCAGTAGAAAAGTGAATGAGGGAATTTAACGGAGGTCAGCGTTGGGGTCACATGACATCGAACCTCGTCGAGTCAATGAATTCAGTCTTTAAAGGCACCCGTAATATGCCCATTACAACATTGGTAAGTGCAACATACTATAGACTGAGATCACTATTTGCTAAAAGGGGTGCAAAGTGGAGTTCAGTTTTGAATTATGGACAAACATTTATAAACAATTGCGTTAAGGTGATGAAATAAGAAACAACAAAATCCAACACACATCAGGTAAGAATTTTTTTACTACAACCAAAACACTTTTAGTGTGAAGGAGACAATGAACCACTGTGAGGGAAAGCTTATGGGACATTACAAGGTCAACCTAATAAATGGTTGGTGTGACTGCGGAAAGTTTCAGGCATACCGTGTCCCTTGTTCACATGTTATCGTTGCATTTTCTATGGTGCGTCACAATGCCTACGCTATTTTGTCCAATGTTTACAAGGTTGCAAACCTATTTGGGGTTTATAGCACAAGCTTTCCAGTGCTACCATATGATGAATATTGACCCATTTATGAAGGAGATCAAATTTCCCATAATCCAAGAATGCGGAGGAACAAGAAAGGTCTCCCAATTAGCACATGTATTAGAACGGGAGTGGACACGACTGATAAGTTGGAGAGAAAATGTTCCATGTGTTGTCTTCCTAGTCACAATCGAACACGGTATCCCAATGTTGGAACTAGTAATAATTAATTTTTTATTTTGTTATCAAGTATCATTTTCAGATTACCATCAAGCTTCTCAATTATTTGAACAATTACTCATTAAGTACCAAATATAAATAACAATAAACCAAATATCACAAAACGAACAATAACAAGTCTAAATAAACGACACATGCAACAGATACCAAGACAAATAAAAATACTTAACCACAACATTTGAACACAACATTTCTAACTGATTACATCAATCAAACTGATATCATTTGGTCAAAACATCATTTCCTTCGCATCCTTATTATTTTTAATTCGCACCCACCCACACAGGGCATCATGTCTCTCAATACTTCTAATTTTTTTGCCTTCATGTATGTCTCAGTCTAACTAACAAGTCAAGTCCCTTTGTAATTGCTCAAAACTACAGATGTTCCAAAAGAGATAGCATCTCCATCAGAGGCTTATCTCTCGAAAAAATAACTTTCCCTTTGCAGCGACGATACATGTTAGAACTATTACAAGAAAATGAGAATAGATGTGAAAAAATATATCACACCACACCTCTATTTATATCAGATCCGCCACATTTGAGTTATATTTAAATAATAAAATAATCAAAGAATCTGCCAATTGCAGAGATAGAATTGTACTTAAATAATAAAATAATCAAAATACCTGACAATTGCAATGATGAAGTTGTACTTAAATAATAAAATAATCAAAGTATTCATCCATTGCAGTGACAGAGTTGTACTTAAATAATAAAATAATCAAAACATCTGTGCATTGTAGTGACATAGCTGTACTATTTAAATAAAATAATTATATACATATAAATGAATTTAAATTATTTAAAATAATTTTATAGTACTTAAAATCGGATTAACATATTTTATTAATAATTAAAATCTAATAAATAATTTAATTCCATTAATTATGTACATCAAAATATTTTAAATTATTTTATTATAACTACAAAACTAATTAATATATTTTCATAATTAATTTTTATATTAATTTTAAATATATATATATATATATATATATATATATATATATATATTTATTATTAATATTAATTATATATTATAAAAATATTTTTTATTAATTTTAATTATATTTATTATTAATATTAATTATATTTATAATTAATACTCTTTATAAATATTAAATTAAAAAAAATCATCTTACAATAGTGCCGCCCATTCTGCATTTATATTTTGAGAAACGGCGCCCATTCATTGGACGGCAGTTCTAGAATGTCCTTTTTTTTTCTGAAAGCATGACATATTGATATATATGAATGAAAAGTGTGGTATTTGTTATTTTCTTCTAATAATGTGGCAATGGCAGTAAAAAAACCACATTCAAATTGTATAGTGTAGGTAAGTTATATATAGCTTTTCCGCTCAAATTAAAAAATACATGGCTTGGGTTTAGGCTTCAAGATGTTTGTCAATACCCGTGTCCAACTCATCTGCCCCATCTTAGTGAATCTCATAGTTCTTTTTTATTTTATTTGTTAATGCACCTTATATATTAGTGGTGTATCAAATAAAAATATTAAAATATCATCAAAATTTTGGAGAAATCTTTGAACGCAGCTTGAATAAATATAATTTACATTTAACGTTAAAAAACTCAGGAGATGCATCTTCATAATTATTTCAGATATGCATCTCCGGACGGTGTTGGTTTTAAAACGCGCCAGAACTCTTTTCATTCCTCAATTCTAAAAAAATACTAAGAAATTTCTCAAACTCTCTCGACTCACCTTCTTTCAAAATCAATCAACAAAGTTCAAAGTTTCTTCCATCAACATCAAGTGCATCAAAGACATCATTCAACACTGAAGTAAACTCTCAATTTGTAAGTTTTGGATTTTTGAAAAGTTTTTTGAATTTTTGTATAAATGAGTAGAAATTGATGGTTTAGGTAAGAAATGAGTAGAAATTGCATGAATGATAGTTTATACATATTGAAAAACGTGTTTTATGGTTCAAAATAACGATCAAAGCATTATTTTTTAGGGTTTGGTGGTCTGCATTACCACCATTAACGAACCTGAAAGTTATAGAAAATTTCTGAGATCCATCTTCAAAAATTTTCAACGTTTGGATTGCCAGTAATCGGAGATGTATCTTCGTAATTTATCTATCTATTTTTTGTTTCGTTTCTTGTTTGTAAGGTTGCTTGTAGTAATTGTATGAAACTTGTTTGGTTTACTTACAAATATTTTGGCTGATAGAGACGGCATACTGGGGCACAAGAGGATTGCACAACATGCACCAGTCCGTAGGGAGAAGAGTCAAGTTTTAGAGGATTTTGTTCACTCTAGCCCGGTTCATGCGGAGGCATCAACTTTTGGGGCTCATGCTTCTCCATCTTTTTCTTCCCGTAGGAGACGAGTGTCACCTACTGACGCCTCACTGCCTCTCTCCTCTTGTAGGCGACAAGTTTCACCTATTTAGGCGCCAGAGGTATCCGAGTCACCGGTGGTACCTGAGGCACCAATGCCACCCCGAACGCCGGAGGGACCTCATGCTGATGAGCCAGTGCCACCTCCTGCTGATGAGGTTGCTAAGCCATTGTCATCTCAGGCTGCGGAGACTGATGAGCTAGTGCCACCTCAGGCATTTAAAGGAGGCCCGATAGAGTTGTTAATGATGCATTTGTACTTGGACCATACTGCCAGACATATCTGGGACGGAGAGGTAAAATTAGTTGGATTCATTCTTTTTAAATTACATTTATTATTATATTACAAGTTTTTGACATAGATTTATTTTTCTAAAGGACCGTGGTCTGTTGAAGTTTATTAACCATGGGCAAAATATTACTAGCTTGCCTCAGCCTAATGACAAGTGGTTTCAGGCTGCTTTGTCCCTATATGGGATGAAGGACTTATGCAAGACCGATTATATTACGGTCAACCACGAGATGCTTAATGCATTCGTGGAGAGATGACACACTGAGACGTCATCATTTCATCTACCACTTGGTAAGATGTTTATCACACTCAATGATGTGTCATGTTTGCTGCATCTTCTGATTAGGGGGAAACTTCTAAATCATAGGAGGATTAGCAAAGATGAGACACTCGAGTTGATTGTAAACTATTTGGGAGTTGACCCAGAGGATGCCATTAAGGAGTTTGAAAAAACTAGAGGAGCTCATGTTAGGTTTGAATTCCCGAAAAAGGTATATACAACTGAGCTCCTTAGAGTGAAGCAGGCTAGATGTGATGACGAGAAGGTGGGGCTCCATAGAGAGTATGATATGAGAGCATACATGCTATATTTGGTTGACACTATGATTTTTATGGATAAGAGTGCCACTTATGTGGATGTCATCTACCTACGGGTACTTCAAGGACTTCGAGCGGATCCGTGAGTACAACTAGGGGACCGCTTGTTTGGTCTACTTGTACTCGAAGTTATCAGAGGGCTGCACGTTAAAGACAAAGCATGTTATAGGAAGCATCACACCACTGACGGTAATATTTATTAGTCTTTTAATGTTTGTGTGTCATTTTAATTACATTTTTGCAACACCCTTATTGATGATTTGTATGTTCCAACACTTTTCAGGCTTGGATCCTCTAGAACTTTCCACGCATCTTCGACTGGTTGTATGTACTGACTTATACTAAGGATATGTCGTGTGCTTCTGTATTTGCCCCGCTAAAAAGGAACTAGGCGATAAAGTCGTTCAGAGTGTATCTTGACCGTTGGGTTGCCAAGGATATTCACTTTAATAGCCATGTCAATCACCGTGAGACGCGACCATTTGACAACATAGTGTTATACTCAGGATGGTTGGCTTGCAGTTCACGTCTGCCTGAGCGCATCATGTGGCAGTTCGTCTACACTCAGACTATTCCCAGACACCCTGCAATCTCTGCTCCTCATGCTATAACACGTAGAGATATAAATGTCATGTTTCATGATTATCTTAGTCATCTGGTACAGAAAGAGGCACAAAGTACGATAGCTGAGAGCGACTAAAGTTATATCGACGGGTACATCAGGTGGTTCTTCACGGTGTCACATTCGTATATGGTGCAGATTGCTCTAGGAGATCCATCGAAGGCAGCTCATCAGGAGATACTAGAGGAGGAGCAGACACAGTTAGATCATGCTTATGATGTTTTGCCTAGATGTCCTTGGATTGTGGAGATTGCGTAGGCAGACATTGACAAAGGTATCTTCTCTGATGGGTCTGAGGTGAGGCATGTCCTAGATGCCATTATGACGGAGGCACGAGAGGTACTGATGTACTGGAGACAACGTCGGGGGACGGGGGTAGAGGAGACCGAGGAGCTCGAGGAGTTGTAGTCCGGAATACGCAGTAATATATAGTATTTATACTTTGGATTTGTTATAGATTTTATTTTATTTTGACTTCATTCTACTTTATTGTGTATTTTGACTTCATTTATATATGTCATTTATTGACCATCTGGATTTATATATTTCATTTTTTGCATATCGATTGTATGGTTTTATGCTCATCACATAACAAGGTCCTTAATATTTATAAATCTTCATTTTCATTTGAATAACCATAAACCTAACATAACCTGCACTATTCTGATAGGGTACAGAGATGCATCTCCGCAAATCATAAACGAAGATGCATCTCCGGAACAATAATCGTATAAAATAGGCCTTTCAGAGAGGGATGCATGGGGTATGTGTTAAAACATTTCAGAGATACGTCTCCAGACCAACTAACGTTTATACTTAAGACAAGGTCGTCCGAAGATACATCTTCAGAATCTGAGAGACATTTTGGATTTTTCATAGGGTATTTTTCCATGGCATAACCAAATGAGACCCTTAACTGAAACTAAGGAGCTTGTTGGTGAAAAGCCCTTATCAGACTCAAGCTATGCAACCTGAGAAGTAAGCCCATGTTCTTCACCAAATTCTTTGTCGCCCACTAAAACCACCACCTATGAATCTATACTCGGGCCTCTCTTACCCGAAATTCTTATTTTCCAAAGACAAACTTATTTGTTTTGACAAATCCACACCAACATAAACATTAAGGGGGTTTCTTATCCCACCCTATGTGGTGGAATAACATCCTATAAAAATTTGAAAATGTCCCTCAAAATTTAGAAATATATCTCCGGACGTATCTCATACACACAACTCATTTGTTTATTAATCACGCCTCAATTTTATGACAAAATTTAGTTCGAAAATATATTTCCCGAATTTCTCCGAAAATATATTTCTGAAACATGCTGTAGTATGTGCTTTGGAGGGTTCTCAAATTTTTCTAGGAGCCTCTTGAGGCGCATCACCTGCTCAAAAGTATTTTAAAATATGCATTTTCACACAATGTCAAGCTATTGGAAACATGGCTTGTAACTTTGATCTCTTTTCACTTTGATATTTTTCATGTCATACTTTAACATTTCTTAAACTTATTTCAAGCCCTGCTGGTTTTTGAAGAATATTATTTTCAAATTTTCTTAATTTTCCGGCATTGACCAACTTGTTTATAATGTACTTTGTCTTTCGTAGCAGCGGTGATCATGGCTACGTCGAGCCCTTTTCGGCATTGAAAAGTTTGAATACTTTTATCATTCATGGGATAGGAAGACAAAGAGCAATATGCTACTGCGAGAGGTTTTGAATACCGTTAGTCAGTCATACAGGTTCCAGAAATAATGTTTTTTCGGACTAAATTTTATCATAAATTAAGGTGTGGCTCAAAAACGAATGAGTTATGTGTATAAAATAAGTCAAAGATACATCTCCGAATTCAAAAGATATTTTTAAATTTTCACAAGATGTCTAATAAATCATATGGTACATTAAAAAAAATTCTCAATATTAAAGATATGCTGGTTTTTTAGGAAGGTCTCAACCTCCCAAATATGTGGAGTGACCCGACCTAGACCCCCAAGATTTATTTGACTAGTAAAAACCAAACAACATTCCTTCCTCTTTACAAGTTAAAAGCATTAGTACACACCATCCATGGGAACAACAGAAATGACAGAGAAATCATGCAAAATAAAAAGGTTTTGGATATATGTCATCATTATCATGCCTTCCATTATATGGTTATTTATATGGAATGCAACCTTTTTGTTATGTTCTTATTTAAATCATTTTGCAAACAACCCCTTGTTTTGTTTTTTTTTAAAAATGATTTTTATAGTGTTATATATTTTAGTATAAAAAAATTTACAAAGAAATTTTTCATAAAAGCTTCAAATGAAAATTTTGTTTGAATAGTTATTCTTAAAATGTTATTTTAGGTATTTTATCATTTTATCGAAACTTTTTTTGGATATCAAAATTTCAAAAAATCACTTAATTTTAAAACTATTTCAAATAGCTTTTTCTAAAAATCATTTTTGAGATACAATTTTTAAAAAAAATTATGATTTTGACTATGTTTTGGTCTTCAATAATGTATATTTATATTATATAATGAACAATTTAATTTTTTAATTTATAAAAAATAAATTAAAAAAAATTTATAATATTTTGAAAAACATTTTTGTAAAATCCATTTTCAAAAATACAAAGAAAAAATTCATTTTTTTTAAACTAAAACTAACTAGCCCATAATAGAGCAAATAAAGAGATTATAGCCAAAGTAATACCGATGTCTTTTGAAATATAAATATAAAAGCTTCAATTTTGTTTGTCAATTTCCCTGTTTGAACAACCGATTTCATATCCATCTAAACTGCTGAACAATTACTCAGATTTAGCATCATCTGAACTGCTAATAGTTTCAAATTAAAATCTAACACACACCAAACCCACATAGCAGACCAGCTTTAGAGGACAGTTTGGTGCCAACATACTCACATTCTCTACCAACTTGTGCCCGAATAATGATTTTATTTTTTAAACAACTGAAAAACAGTACAGAAAACAGAACTCAAAATTCAAGCACAAGACGAATCCAAAAAAGAGCAGAAAATAAATGCACAGCCATTGCACTAGCATAGAAGACAAACCAAAGAATAAGCTAGTTCTGACCATACACACAGCAAACCAGCATGCACATAGACAACCAGAGACACTCCGGTCCTTAAAGAGAAGGAACCTCATCCCTGCTAAAGGTAAACAGCCAGGCAAAACCATGACCGCGACCCAATCAAAACCCAACCACAGAAAACCACTTTAGACATGCGATAAAATTGACAATGCAAGACTATTCCATAAAGTACCAGACTTTGACCATCAGAGATGCAAACTCCAACACATATGCACTCCCCTGCCACTATAGAGAAAAAAAATACTGCTGCAGAAAATCCTAACCCAGACAACGACCAAGACTCGACGAAACGCTGAAAAATATCCCACTTCTAATTGCCAAAAAAAGATCTCTAAATGACAAAGGAAAAAGACAGCTCCACCTAAACTGTTACCTAAATATTTTAACTTAGATTCTGCATCAATTTTAATACTAACAGACTAACTGTCAAGCCACAAGAGGTCAGAAATAACCAATTCTCTAAAGGTACAGATATTGGTGAAATCCTTTCACTTTAGCCATTTCCAAGCAAAGCACACATTCTATAGGAGGCGGAGAAATAAAGCAAGAGGACATGTATCTAGAGCAGAACCACTTAATAAGACAGGTGTCTCAAACACTTTCTTCATGGACCTAAAATACACTGATTCCCTATAATACAGATTTAGTTATTTCAATATTAACATAATAGTTCAAGAGAACTATATGTAGCTCATTATATTATCAGATTTTCTCAAGTATTAGTTATGTCAATGTAAAATTGGAGGTTCTCCAGTAAAGACATAAGATCATTCATACAGTTGAAATACAAATCAGATCAATTTGCAAATATATATCAAAAGTAAACTATAAAATAAACTTGATGAAGCAAAATTCATATTATCAACTAGTTTCTAAATTTTTCATATACTTTGAAAATAAGTATGACATGCTTTATTGATACGGTCATACATCTCTTAGTTCTCCGACCGGAAGAAAGACTTCCTTATAAAGGAGTGTCTTTTTACCTAGTCCATAGCTAATATCAATTTTTTCAATTCTCTGCGTCATTAAATCAAACTGAACTAGTTTGCAATCTTTTGACAAAAAGAATATATCACCTTTGTTCCCTGCTCCAATAGGATGGTAAATACAAGGTAATGGTCCAACAATGAACAGTTTAGTCCATGATTCTTTCCTACCGAGTTCAGCCAAAACCGATATGTGAAAAGTAGTTAGCTTATTTGCACAACTTGTTTCCCAGGTTGAGATAAAAGCAACGGACCCATTTAAAGCCACAAACCGTTTATCTATCAATAATAAGCCAAAATTATCATCCACACATGAGGGTAGGGGTGTTCTAAAGAACACATCATTTGTCAAGTCGAATGACACCAAACAATCTTCAGGTTCATCACACCAATGACAAACTCCATTTACGTGAACTCGGAGATCTGTATTAAAATAACCGTTGGACATATCTATATCAACTTTTTTCCAAGAATTACTTCTTAGACTGTATACTTCCCAGTTAGCGTGGTATGGCGGAATAAGATCTTCATCGTCGGTTACATGGAGACAATGTGCTACATGTCTAATCAGCTTATGATCATCTGTAACATGGTCATAACCAAATCCATGAATTGCACATGCAGCATTATGATAAAAAGGTGGCGGAAACTCGAGGGAACTAGGAGGAAGAGTCTTGAATTTGTTAGTATTAATGTTCCAAAATACAGTATTTGGGATTTCCCAATTTTGGGAGAAACAAAGAGTGCCATCAAGAACAGAACCCATAAACTGAAAACCTAGGTCATGCTGTTGAATTGGAGGTGGCCAATCTAATCTTACTTTATTCTCAAAACTCTTCCCACGATACAAAAACAAGGCATTGTGGAGTTCATAATATGGCTGAATTAACTCATGACTGATACATGAATGATCAGCATAGGTATAATTGTGATTAGATGCAAAATGGATGCGGTAGATATTCATAAAATAGGAGTCTTGGAACAAGAAAGACCATGATTTTCTTACGCATCTAAACCGAACCAAAGATTTTAGAGCAAGTTTTGAAAGAATGGAAACTGTAAGATCATCAGGTATATGATTACTGACCTTTACACAACTAGACTTTGTTTTCTCCATTTTCTACAACAGTGTTGATTGCATGCCAAACACAATCGAACAATTCTGAGAATGAAATATACGAAATTTGAGGGAAATTGGATCAATGGAAAGATATGACTATGAGTTGATCAAGGGTTGAAGAGTTAAAGAGGATAGTGATTGAATAGAGGTACTATTTTTACTCATGGTACAAAATACCTCCGATACATTTTTTATTATAATTTTTAAATATTTTTAAATATATTAAAAAATAAATGTATATTATATATTATTTAATGTATTTAAAAATTAACTTTTTTTTCTATAATTTAGTTGGTAGAGCGGAGGACTTTAGTTTCTATAAAAAAAAAAACTTTTTTATAATAAGGATAAATAAAGTAACAAATTAACAGAAAAAAAAACTTTTTTTTATAATAAAGATAAACAGGAATAACAATTTAAAAAAAAAAAGCTTTTCTTATAATAAGAATAAAAAAATTAACAAATTAACTTATTAATAATAATATTAAGGATGCATCTTATCAATGATGCAAAGACTTATGTAAATAATGTTGTCTTTTTTAGGATAATGAATATAATATTTTTAAGAGGATTGCTAATTTTAAATAATCTTGATTATTAAAATTTTTTTTTAATAAAATGATTCTAGCTCTAGAACGAAATATATATATATATATATATATATATATATATATATATATATATATATATATATATATATATATATATATCGTTATAGAATAGAATTAAGTGTAAGTTAGTGATGAAGAATCTTAAATCGGTGGTGCTGATCTCTGATACAATGGTACTAGAGTGGATCTACAAAATTAGCACTCCAACGTTCAGGTCAGTTTAAAATTAAAGATGAGCGTAGTGAAAAGTGGAGATCAGAAAGTGTATTTTGCATTTCACATGAGATGACTTTTATACATTGAGTCATTTGGAGTGGATTGACATTACTTCGAGTCTTTAACCGACGCAAAACAATTTTCCCAAGGCTTGTCAGGCGTTAAGGAGCCGGAGAAGTCTTTATTACTCGTGGTCGCCCTCTAAGGATGTCGTTCGCTTTGAACTAGAAGCGGAAACACTTAAAGTCATTCGAAAAAGTAATAAGGAACATAAGCATTAAATGTCTTCCCAATGGAACCTTATTTTGCAGGTGATATGTTTTTAACAAAGACATCAATTTTTAATGATGACAACCAATGTATTGTGATAAGTCAAGCATGAACGATTAAACAGATAAAGATGCAAACCTTATCATTAGGATTTGATGAACTTGACTATCCGATGATGGAAAACAAAGAATGCAGCTAAAGCGTCATCTCAAGCCACTCAAGCATGTGTCAACAAAAAGAGAAGTATTTGACAAAGTCTTGAAGTAATGTGGTAAACTCCTAAATTAGTAGTGAGTGAAATAATTGTAAAGTAAAAGGACATCATTGTAAATGTGCATATGGCTAAAAGCGCACACACACACAAAAATGTTTTCAAAATGTATTTATCAAATAAAATATTTTCAAAAATATCTTAAAGTTGTGTCAGATGAATTAGGAACTGTCAAAATTGAAAGAGAAAATATTTAGACTTATCTTATCGATTAGAGCATTTGTCTAATTGAGTAGATCAGTTCAAAAATGAGTCACAAGCGATTAGGACAATGACTTAATGATGTGCAATAGCTAGATATATTTTTCTTCCTGTAAGACCCTAATTTTGACCCTAAGATCCCTCATGGCATCATATCATTGCTTAATGCATTTGCCGTAAGGATCATAGCATGTGTGGCTCCTTAACCCTAGGGTTGGGTCTTGTGTGAGTGGTTTGAGACCACCAAGCATGCTTGTATTTTATATTATTGCTTTTCTTATTTGTTTAACTAACCAAAAGCACAAAAATATGTCACTAACTTCTTTTGTTTTGAAGCTCCAACAATCAAGAGATCCATTGCTCCTAGGAGGCTCCTATGCTCAATGAAGTGGCTAGATGAAGATGAAAGCAAGCATGATAATGGTCCACAAAGTTCCTAATCATCATATATGTCTCCCAAGTATCTCAATTTGCCAATTTGATCAAGATAAACCAAAGGGCTTGAGGTTTGTTTCCCAAGGAAACCCTAATTCAACTGTGCATTGACTGTGCCTTGCTCATGAAGCAACCTCAACCTATGATCAAATTAAATCAAGGGAAGTTCTTTAATTCATTATTTTATTCATATATTAGCTTATGTGAGTATCCTCAATCATTCATTCATCAAGATTTGAAGTTTGGCCTTGAGAAGTTGACTAGTCAAGTCATTTGACCAAACTGAGATCCACTGAGACCCAACTTTTAATGTGTTTGTAAAATGAAGATGACCCCTAGAGAAAACATGTTCTTAAGAACCATATGAACAACTTTCATGTTAATAAAAAATCCATTTGAAACTTGGAAGGTCATCATTCATTTCAAAACATTATAGGTCATTTTGATTGAAACCCTAATTTTGGGTCAACTTCCCAAGGACCTAACATCCTCATTTTTTATGATTTTGAGGTGAGACCAATTGCATTGGAAATATTAATATGTCTAATTCAAATGTTATGTTGGACAAAATTTCATAATCCTAAAAGAAACACATGTGATAATACAAAACATTATAGGTCACTTTGGACCAAAACCATTGAATGTGAAAAATGTCCAACTTCAAGTGCCCATAACTTTCTCATCAAAAATCCAAATGATGCAAAATGTAAGTCTAAATTGATCATCTTGAAAATATCTAAAACTTTTATGTTTAAGGTTCTTTCGTTTTAGGCTTTCATTATTAAAACAGAAGGGATTGAAGTTGATCATTTTGGCAAATTTTCCAAAGACATGTTTTGTACCTCAAACTTCAAGGTCAACTTTCACAAATTTCCAAACTCCAAATGGATTTTTGCCCAACATAGCTTTTGTTCCTTATGTCAAGACCTTTTCAACCATTACTCACATGCCTATGTTTGGATTTTCTATGTGTGACTTTCGAAGAGATGAACATTTATGCCCAAATATGCAATTCAATTTGAATCTTCATGCACAAGCTATTACAGTCCCAATTGCACGTCCATTTCAACTTGGTATGATATCAGCATGCCATTCCAATCAAGTTTGGGCCTCACGTGCGCCTGTACAGGCCCATGCATGGAGGACCCAAAGCTTCATGCACACAAGTTTTCCCTCAGTTGGCGTCAGCTCCAGCTATAAATACAATGCCTCCCTCATTCAAAATTCAACCTTAAGGCAACCTGAAACTCTTCTGAAGTGAAAACCCAGCCATACTTAAAGGAATTGTGATTTTCATTTTCTCAATTAAATCTTGAATTTCAATAAAACCAGTTGATCTTCAAGACTTATTCCTTAGCCTTGCATTCATATCACATCTCAAGATCAAATTGGAAGCAAAAGTTGGAAGGAATCGTGCTGATCAAAGCTTCTCTTCAAAGGTATATGATCCAACTGTTTTGACCTAAATCTCATCATACAATGTGAATTGCTTGTGTTCAAATGGTTTTCTGAAGTCCTCGAGCAAGAGGCAGACCAGTGGTGGTCTTGATTTCATGTTTTGAAACATTTCAGTTTGCATACCTGGATTTTCAAGCTCAGATTTCTCATTCCATAGAAACTTTGAGTACAATCCAAGGTTACAGGGGTGATGTACATCACCCCAGCTTCATTTTGGTACCACGTTTGTGCATTTTGGTTGAGGTTCAAAAACCTGCAACTGGTGGCTGGAGTTGGTTGGTCCACCGGAGAAGATGGTGGTTTCCACCACCATCCCCACGTGGAACCACCTGAGCCTTTGGATCTCACTCATATGATCTAATCATGGCCTTTGGTTCACATGACTTTTTTTAATTCAAATTGCTTCGCACTTGACTCATGACCATGGTGGGAGCGCGCTTCTAGACCGCTTGATGTGTCCACGTCAATTAATGAATTCAATCAAGCGCTCCTTGTTTTTTCATATTTTCTATTTTCTGTTTTATTTTCTTTTAATTTCTTTTTATTTCAAAAATTCATAACTATTTTATTTGGAGTCAAAAAAATATGAGACCAATTGCAAAAAAATTCTTGAAAAATCTAGTTTCATAATATGATTTTTAATTATTTTTGTGACTTCATTTAATATTTTTTGTGAATTATTTTGTTCTTGATAGTTTTTTAATTCATTTTAAATACTTTTTGATATCCAAAAATTCCAATAATATTTTCTTAACACATATGGATCATGATAAGTCTATGAAAAATATTCTCATCAATTTCTTAATTGACTTGAGATTTATTTGAGATTTTAATTCATTTGTGTTATATTTTATTGTTTTTAATTGATTTTAAAATAGTTTCTGTTTTCAAAAAATGTTGAGAAAATTTGTCAAACCTTGTTTGACCATGTTAGACCTATGACGAGTCAATTATACTTATCCAAGTTGATTTGAATTGAATTTGAGGTTTGACCATACTTTGTTCATTTTATTTTATGTTTCATTTTAATTTCAAAATTACCAAAAAATATGTTTGACCTTGTTGACTTCTAATCTTGATTTCTCTTCTGTTTTACATTGGTTGATGTTGATTTTGATTCATATTTGACCATTGTGTTTTGATTATGTCATTTGATTTCTCCTTTCATCCATTTCATTTATTTTTCATCTTCTTCTTTTTATTTTGGCCAATGAGTTAATGATTTGTGGTTAGTCTTGACACATGAGAGGCTTAACCTTCTTTGATCCAAATCAAACTCAACTTGATCAAAGATCAAATGAGTTGCTTTGTGTCTAAGATAGGTTGCTTCTTGGTCAAGCAAAAAAACCTAAAATCCATACAAGGTCTTTCATCTTTTCTTTTGGCATGGCAAGTTGTAGGAGCTTGGCTTACTAGTCATGATCTCTAACTTGTGTTTATTTGCCTATAGTTTTATTGACCGGCCTCAGATAGGTGTGACTACTACATTAGTCCACTTACGATTGCTTAACATAGCGCTAAATTGTCTTATGAGACACTAATATAACCATTAACTACTAACTTTAATTTGAGCATTTAATTTCTTGTAATTTACTTTAATGCACTTTACTTTCTTGCTCATTTATTCATATTGCTTTTTCCCTTTGCTCACTTGAGCTCATATTTTATGTTTATGTCATTTTCCTTTTGCTCATTTGAGCTCATTATTGTGTAAATATATTGTTGCTTTGTGTTTGTTTTGTCTTTGTTTGTGTGAATCCAATGCAAAAAGGAGAAATGACTTAGAATTAGGACCTTACCTATGCTTAAAGGAGTTCAAGAGCAACTAAGCCTCATGCCTTTAGAATGCTAAAATTGATTGAAGAGCAACTAGTCCTCATGCTTTTAGAATGCTTAATCTTGAAGTTGACTTGAAAGGACCCCTAATCTAAACTCACTCTTTGTCCTTCCCTCTTATTGTGTTGTGAACTTTTTGATTGTTTGTTCTTGTGTGATAGGGATTCCATCTTGAGATATTAAGAAGGACCATTGTCATGAATAGCCAAGTTAAGAAAGACAAGCCAAATGGAGATCCTAGGAGCTTGAATACAATATTTGTTTTGATTGCTCGTTGCTTGCTAAGTCCAAAGGAAAGGAGCATCTTGAATCATCTTTATGATCTCAAGAAAGGAACTCCAAGGGTTTTATCTCTTCTCTCATCTTTGCATGTTTAGGACTAGCCCTTCTCTTCTTCTCCCCACTCTAACCCAAGCCAAACTCATTTTGTGCAAACATTGACATTGTTTTCAAAACTAGAAACTTAGGCCATATGTCTTTGATTTTTCAAACTATTTTCATTAATACTCATTGTAAATAAACATTAATTCAACTTTGACCTCATTTTGTAAATAATCTTAACTTGTAAATACAACTCACTTCAAGTTGTTTTTGTGGTTCCAATGGCCACCTTGGTTAAAACCTTTTTCATAAACATTAGTCATAGGTTTGAGTTATCATAGTGGTTGATGTAAACCTCACCTTATCCTTAGTGATTGGACTATAAGTCTTCCATACTTATTATAGGGTGGATCCCTCACTAGTATGTTGAAGCTCTCCTCACAGGGTGGATTATTGGTTTAGGTTGAGTTTTCTCCCTTTGATAACAAAAGACCTTAAGGCTTTTGATCAAATCAATTCACCAATCTTTTGAGATTTTTTACCCCGAACTACGAGGTTTTGATCCTACCTTTGTGATGGTAAGTAGGCAATGGGTTTATCCATTCAAACAACAAAATTGTAAATAATATGTATATTCTTTTTCTCATCCCCTCAATCTTGTTTGCACAAATGTTTTCACAAATACCAACCTACAATACATACTTTGCAAAAAGGGCTCCCTTAGAGTACTAAGGATGTTTTGGGTGCTTAAAACCTTCCCATTTCATAACCAACCCCCTTACCCAGATCTCTGACATTTTTATTAGTTTTTGATTTGATAAAACTTCTTACTTGGTTTTTGTTCGCTTTCTAACCTTTCCTTTGGATAAATAGAAGTGCGGCGGCGACTCGAATTGTATGCTTACTTTTGATTTAGTCAATAAATCTAAAGGTAACGAATACCCCGCTACAGAAAAGTGGCGACTCTGCTGGGGATTCTGTTGCTTCCTAGTGGGTTTAGCCTACTTTTTGCCTTTATGTGTTATATGTTTATATTTATTTGTGACATATTTTTGTGCAAATTTGGGATGACTGTATTGTTTGTAATGTATGAATTGCCTGATATATCAATTGCTTGTGTGCTTGATGATCTCTTGTGAGATGAGTTCTATACCCGAGCTTGAGTGCACTTATGATAGGAGAATGGCATATTCTTGTTGACTTGTGTGGAGTTACTCCTTAGCAGGTTGACTTGCAAGCCCATTCACTTGGTGGAGGTCTTGTTGGGATCAATAATGTCACACGAGTAGTCGTGGTTAGGCATTACTCTTTCCAATATAAACCTTTGAAGCCAAGGACCTTAGATTACCTAGCCCATCTTGGCCTATTTTAGGAGGTAGTGCGAAGGTCGTTCAAATGTAATATTTGATACGATTGTTACGCGATACTACACTCATAAGAGTCTCTCTTGAGAATATTGTTGGAATACGAGTAGTCGTTTTATCCGATAATATCTGAAAGATGAGATGATGACTATGGGAACCTCTTTTAGAACATGAATGTCAGGTTTAACCATAGTACACTCCCTTTGGGTGGTTCTTAACCGAGACTCCATGCTCGTGACTCACAACAAACCCTTGATTCGCGATTGATCTATTCTCGTATATCCTCAATATCAATGGAACTTGGGTGTTGATAAGGTGTAAACCATAATCCACCAAAATGGATGATTGATATTGAGGATGACTTGATCCATCCTGTGACCTTTGTGTGGTGTGACTTGCTTGATCCTTGAGTGTGATTGTTTCATCCATGCATTCATGCATTCATTTTCATCCATATCATCAACAATGAGAAAAAGTTTAAGGAACTTAAGAGGTCTATATGCAAATTTTCAGATATGGATAAGCAAAGAAGGAATACGAAGAAGTACAGTTTCAGACAACCCGACTTGAAAGAGTTAAGGAGTTTGACATCTTATGTATTAGATCCCTTGGAGTTCAAAGCTCTCCATGGGAAGCTTCTGTCTATTCTTGCTACTCAGGTGGATGAAGGTCTGATGAGTGTGTTAGTGCAGTTCTATGATCCTCTATACCGTTGCTTCACTTTTCCGGATTTCCAGCTTTTGCCTACACTTGAGGAGTATGCCTATCTTATGGGTATACCTATTCTGGATCAGTTGTCGTTCAGTGGCTTGGAGAGGGTTCCTTCTTCCCAAGAGATTGCTGATCTTCTTCACATAGAAGTATCTGATATTGGTGCTCATATGACTACCAAAGGTGGAATTCAAGGTCTCCCATCTGATTTTCTTATTGCCCAAGCTACTTTGTTTGGGAAGGCCATGAGCGAGGACGCCTTTGAGGCCATATTTGTACTTCTCATCTATGGGCTAGTGTTATTCCCCAACATCGACAACTTTGTGGATATGAACGCTATTAGGATTTTCTCTACTCTTAATCCCGTTCCGACTCTGTTGGGTGACACTTATTTCTCTTTGCATATGAGGAATTCGAAGGGTGGTGGTACCATTGTGTGCTGTTTGCCTCTGTTGTACAAGTGGTTTATTTTGCACTTGCCTTAGACGCTTGCCTTCAAAAAGAACAAGGGATGTCTACGGTGGTCTAGGAGACTTATGTCTCTCACTAATGATGATATCTCTTGGTATAACCGCGTGTATGATGGTGTCCAGATTATTGATTCTTGTGGTGAATTCTCCAATGTGCCTCTTCTTGGTACATGTGGTGGAATCAACTACAATCCTATTTTGGCTCGCCGTCAGCTTAGGTTCCCCTTAAAGGATAAACCTAACAATATTCTGTTGGAAGGTGTGTTCTTTAAAGAGGGTAAAGATCCCCAGAACTTGAAGGGCAGAATGGTCCGTGCTTGGCGCAAGATTCATAGGAAGGGAAGGAAAGAGCTTGGTCCGAAGAGTTGTATTGCTTTGGAACCCTACACCTCTTGGGTGAAGAGGAGAGCGTTTGAGTACCGCATGCCATATGACTATCCGAGACCTACCCATATGGTTATGGTTGGGCCTTCAACCCTCCCTAACCAAGGAGTAAAGGAGTTAAGAGATGAAGACCGTTCGCGTGCTTGGGTTCGTGAGCGAGAGGAACTACTTCAGTAACTCAGAGATAAGGATGTCGTGATAGAATTTTTGGAGCATCAGGTTATTGATGAGCCTGATGATGTGGTTACTTCTCTTCTTCCTCAGTCATCCAAGTTTTGGAAGAGGAAGTATGATCGACTCGCCAAGGAGAAGGCTGATATGGAAGCAGCTTATGAGAGAGAGGTGAAGAGGCTTCGAGCAGCTTATCTTCCGATCTCGAGAGCTTTGGATGATTGTTTCTAGGGTTCCATAGGATGTTTATTCTCCTTTCCTCTTGTATTGTATTTGGTTACCAAAACTGTACTACTTCTTTGGTGTAAAATTTTTTCCAAATATTATTGCTATGAGTATTCCATATATATGTCTTAAAAGATTAATATTTCCAAATATTTCCAAATAGATCTCTATAAAGTTCCTCAAATAAAATTATATGCAAAAACATTGCATGCATCATATGCATAAGCAGGTTTTGTTCAACTCTGATAAGTGGTCTAACTCTTTGCTCTTCATTTATTTTGAAGACAAGCTGACGCACCAGTATAACACTAGAGCGAATCTTTCCAGACTGACGGAGCATCTAGAGCAAGAGAACCGTGAACTGAAAGAGGAAGTAGCTAGGTTGACTGCCATGATGGAGTCAGTGCTGGCTGCTTAGAGTCAATCGTCTTCAACTCGTGCAACTCCTCCCGCGAGGACGGTTATTTCCGAGGTAGCTTCCTCAACTATGCCTGCCGCCACCGCTCATTTTACGCCGACTATGCCAGCCGGGTTCCCGTGGGGGATGCCCGCTAATTTTGTGCCCGAGGGTTTTTCTCCAACTCTCGCTTCTCTGCCGGCATCTAGCCCGGTCCTTTCTGTGTCACCTCCCGATGTGCACACTTTACCCAGAGTAGAAGACACCATCTATCATTCTGAGCCATCTGAGGGCCCAGATGTTTATGAGAAGATGGACGCGATGAACGACCAATTCCTTGAGTTGCGCAAGGAACTGAAGACTCTGAGGGGTAAAGACCTCTTCGGTAATAGTGCGGCTGAGTTGTGCCTTGTGCCCAACGTCAAAATCCCTGTAAAGTTCAAAGTACCTGACTTTGAAAAATATAAGGGAAACACATGCCCTCTCAGCCATCTTGTGATGTATGCTCGCAAGATGTCAACACAAACCGAGAATGATCAAATTCTAATCCACTACTTCCAAGACATCTTGTCCGGTGCTGCACTCAGGTGGTACATGGGTCTGGATAGTGTGAACATCCGCTCCTTCAACGATCTTGTCGAGGCCTTCGTCAAGCAATATAAGTATAATGTGGATATGACTCCTAATAGGGACCAACTGAGGGCGATGTCCCAGAAAGAGAAGGAGACTTTCAAAGAGTATGCCCAGAGATGGCGTGAGTTATCCGCTCAGATTGTGCCACCCCTCGAGGAGAAAGAAATGACCAAGATCTTTTTGAAGACCTTGAGTTCTTTCTATTATGAGAGAATGATCGCTAGTGCTCCCTCAGACTTCACCGAAATGGTGAATATAGGAATGAGGCTAGAGGAAGGAGTCCGTGAAGGACGTCTGTCTAGAGATGAAGGCTCTTATGCAAAGCGATATGGGAGCTTTGCAAAGAAGAAGGAGGGAGAGGCACATGATGTGTCTTCCCATATTAAACGAAGACCCTCTATGAAGAGGAAGATTGCTCCCCCTGCCATTAACCAACACCAGGTGGCTCATATAGCACCTGCCTTCAGGGAAGTTCATCATCAACAACAACAACAACATCAACAATATCAACAACAACATCGTCCACAACAGCAGGCCTACCAGCCTCAAAACAACAATAACACCAGCACCAACTACGAGAGGAAGAGGGTCACTTTTGATCCAATTCCAATGTCATATGCTGAACTCTATCCATCTTTGATCGATAGAAAGCTAATTACTCCACGAGACCCACCCGCTGTACCAACCAACCCTCAGTGGTGGTACAAGTCTGAGCTACATTGTGCATATCATTCAGGTGCTCTCGGACATGATGTGGAGAATTTCTATCCCCTGAAGACCAAGGTGCAAGACCTTGTGAGAAGTGGGGTTTTGTTTTTCGAGGACGTAGGTCCTAATGTCAGGAAGAACCCATTGCCCGAGCATGGGAAAGCTGCTGTGAGTATGGTCCAGGGTTGCCCTGGCAAATACAAAGTCATGTATGTCAATGATATCAGACAATCTTTGGTCGAGATGCACAGACTATTATGTGGATACAGTCATTATGAGCATGACTATGACAGGTGTCAAGTGTTCATTGTCAACGAGAGAGGATGCCGACAAGTAAGGAAGGACATCCAAGAGATGTTGGATCAGAGTATGATTGAGATACTTCAGAATCACAATGAGGATGAAATTGATGTTATTTATCCTGTGTTCAGAATACCAGAGCCTGTTGTTGTCAAATATGATGGCAGCAAGAAGAAGGTTTCTCCATCTCTCGTAATCAAGCCAGCGGGTCCGGTCCTGTACTCTTCAGATAAAGCTGTTCCTTACAGGTACAATGCAGTAACGCTCGGATATGGGAAGGAGGTGTCATTGCCCTCTACCTCTGTTGTGAGTATTTCCGATGTTAGTGGTGTGACCCGTAGTGGTCGTATTTTCTCGACGCAGCCGAAACCCCACGAAGATGTCGTAAAAAGAACTACTATGGTTAATCCTGCTGGTCCTGTGAGGACTTCTTCTTCGAATGCGGCACTTACTGTGAAGGGCGTTGACCCTGTTGTTGATAAAATTGTTAAAGCTCCTGTCATGGTTGGCCAGCATGGCATTCTGAAAGAGGACTGTGATGAGATGCTGAGGCTCATCAAGAGGAGCGAATACAACGTTGATGATCAACTGCTACAAACTCCATCAAAGATATCTGTCCTATCTTTGCTGATGAATTCTGAGCCACATCGTGAAGCTTTGCAGAGGGTGTTGGACGTGGCACACGTGGATCACGATGTCACAATTAAACAGTTTGATAGCATTGTTGCAAACATAACTGCTTATAACAATTTGAGCTTTTGCGATGCTGATCTTCCCGAGGAGGGAAAAGACCACAATTTGGATCTACACATTTCTATGAATTGCAAGGATGATGCCTTGTCCAATGTGTTGGTGGACACAGGATCATCGCTTAATGTGTTGCCAAAATCCACTCTGGCCAAACTTTCTTACCAGGGGCCTCCCATGAGGCAGAGTGGAGTGGTAGTGAAAGCTTTTGATGGATCGAGGAAAACTGTGATTGGGGAAGTTGAGCTCCCAATCAAGATTGGACCTAGTGATTTACAGATCACTTTCCAGGTCATGGATATCCATCCATCATATAGCTGCTTGCTTGGCAGACCATGGATTCACGAGGCAGGCGCCGTGACATCCACCCTACACCAGAAGTTAAAGTTCGTGAAGAACAAGAAGTTGGTGGTGATAGGAGGAGAGAAGGCTCTCTTGGTTAGCCATTTATCTTCCTTTTCCTATATAGATGTTGAGGATGAGGTTGGGACTTCGTTCCAATCCTTATCTATTGCTAAGCCTTCAAGGAAATGACATTCTTCATTTGCTTCCTACAATGATGCGAAGTTGCCCATTGAACATGGTGCAACTACTGGTTTAGGACAAATGATCAAGTTGGAAGATAACAAATCCTGAGCTAGCATATGGTACTCTTTAGGCATTTCCAATGAGCACGGGCTGTTCCAGAGTGGTGGTTTTATCCACACGGTTGAAGACCAAGAAGCTGCTGCCATTGTTGAAGATGATGATGAGTAAGATCTGGGCAACTTCGTCATACCTGGAGGAGTCTGCAACAATTGGGTCGCTATTGATGTTCCAACAGTCATCCACAAGTCCACGTAATGTGTTCATTTTGTTTTAAAACCTTTCTCCCATGCCAAAAGGAGAAGTGATGACATTGTTGGCACATTTTGATTAATACAATGATATTCATTCAATAATTACATGTTAAATGTTTGTTTTTCAAATTATTCTCCCTTTTTGCTTTTTGTATGAAATTGGTGATCACCATAAAACCCTAAAAAAATCAATCTTTTTTCATCTGCATAATGATTTGCCTTGTTTGAATTCTGAAATCTCTTTTATACTCAAAATCATTATGCAGGTTGATCAAACCCATTGAACATAATGATCCAACACCATCTCCCAACTTTGAGTTCCCTGTATTTGAGGCCGAAGAAGATGATGTTGAAGAGATTCCTGATGAGATCACTCGTCTGCTTGAGCACGAAGAGAAGATCATTCAGCCGCATCTTGAGAATCTGGAAACAATCAACTTGGGGTCTGAAGACTGCGTTCGTGAAGTGAAGATTGGGGCACTCCTGGAAGAATCTGTGAAGAAGGGGTTGATTGAGTTGCTACGAGAATATGTCGACGTCTTTGTCTGGTCATATGAAGACATGCCTGGTCTAGATATTGATATTGTGCAACATTTCCTGCCTTTGAAGCCTGAGTGTGTGTCGGTGAAGCAGAAGCTCAGAAGAACTCATCCCGATATGGCAGTGAAGATTAAAGAAGAAGTTCAGAAGAAAATTGATGCGGGGTTTCTGGTGACTTCTACATATCCTCAATGGGTGGCCAATATTGTGCTTGTGCCTAAGAAAGATGGAAAAGTTCGAATGTGTATGGACTATCGAGACTTGAATAAAGCTAGTCCGAAAGATGACTTTCCTCTACCACATATTGATATGTTGGTAGACAATACGGCTAAATTCAATGTCTTCTCATTCATGGATGGATTTTCCGGTTATAACAAGATTAAAATGGCACCCGAGGATATGGAGAAGACAACATTCATCACACCTTAGGGAACATTCTGTTATTGAGTGATGCCCTTCGGTTTGAAGAACGCCGGAGCCACGTATCAACGCGCTATGACTACCTTGTTTCATGATATGATGCACAAGGAGATCGAGGTATATGTTGATGATATGATTGCAAAGTCGAGAACGGAAGTTGAACATGTAGAGCACTTGTTGAAGCTTTTCCAGCATTTGAGGAAGTATAAACTTCGCCTGAATCCGAACAAGTGTACATTTGGAGTCCGTTCCGGTAAGTTATTGGGCTTTATTGTCAGTGAAAGAGGTATTGAAGTTGATCCTGCCAAGGTCAAAGCAATACAAGAGATGCCTGCGCCCAAAATTGAGAAGCAAGTATGAGGTTTTCTTGGCTGCTTGAATTATATTTCCAGATTTATATCCCACATGACTGCCACATGTGCTCCTATATTCAAGCTCCTCCAAAAAGATCAACGTCATGATTGGACCGAGGATTTCCAGAAGGCCTTTGACAGTATCAAAGAGTATTTGTCTGAGCCTCCGATTCTGTCTCCGCCTGTTGAAGGGAGACCATTGATTATGTACTTGATTGTGCTTGATGACTCTATGGGTTGTGTATTGGGTCAGCAAGATGAATCAGGGAAGAAAGAGTATGCTATATACTACTTGAGTAAGAAGTTCACTGATTGTGAGTCTCAGTACTCAACTCTTGAGAAGACATGTTGTGCTTTAGCTTGGGCTACTAAGCGTTTACGCCAGTATATGTTAAATCATACAACTTGGTTGATATCCAAAATGGATCCAATCAAGTATATCTTTGAGAAGCCTGCTTTAACTGGGAGGATTTCCCGTTGACAGATGTTGTTATCTGAGTATGACATTGAGTATCGAGCTCAAAAAGCTATTAAAGGTAGTATCTTGGCTGACCACTTGGCACATCAACCAATTGAGGATTATCAGTCTGTTCAGTATGACTTCCCAGATGAGGAGATTCTGTATTTGAAAATGAAAGATTGCGATGAGCCTACACTCGATGAAGGGCCAGAGCCTGGTTCCCGATGGGGTATGGTATTCGATGACGCTGTTAATCAATATGGAAATGGTATTAGGGCAGTAATTATTACTCCTCAGGGCACACATTTTCCTTTCACAGCAAGGCTAACTTTCAAATGCACGAATAATATGGCGGAGTATGAGGCATGTATTATGGGATTGGAAGAGTGTATTGATCTTAGGATTAAACATCTTGATGTTTATGGTGATTCGACCCTTGTTGTTAATCAAATTAAGGGTGAATGGGAGACGAATCAGCTTGGCCTCATCCCATACAGAGATTATGCGAGGAGGATTTCAACTTTCTTTAATGAGGTTGACTTCCATCATATTCCTCGAGATGAGAATCGGATGGCAGATGCTCTTGCTACACTTGCTTCGATGATTGTGGTGAAATATTGGAATGAAGTCCCCACCAATATTATCGTGATGCGCTTGGATAGACTAGCTCATGTATTTGGAGTTGAAGAAGTAAAAGATGATAAGCCATGGTATTATGATATCAAATGTTTTCTTCAAAGTCAGATTTACCCGCCTGGGGCATCTGTTAAAGATAAGAAGACTTTGAGGAGATTATCTGGCAGTTTCTACCTCAATGGTGATGTGCTTTATAAGAGGAATTTTGACATGGTTCTACTCAGATGTGTGGATAGACACGAAGCAGACCTGTTGATGACTGAAGTCTATGAGGGTTCATTTGGTACTCATTCCAATGGACATGCTATGGCGAAGAAGATGTTGAGAGCAGGATACTATTGGCTGACAATGGAGTCTGACTGCTGCACGTATGTGAAGAAATGCCACAGGTGTCAAATTTACGCGGATAAGATTCATATTCCCCCGACACTTCTGAATGTTATTTCATCACCATGGCCTTTCTCCATGTGGGGAATTGACATGATTGACATGATTGAGCCAAAGGCATCTAACGATCACCGTTTTATTCTCGTAGCAATTGATTACTTCACCAACTGGGTTGAAGCGACATCATATGCGAATGTGACCAGGCAGGTGGTTGTAAAGTTTATCAAGAATCAACTCATATGCCGTTATGGTGTGCCAGATAAGATTATTATTGATAATGGATCTAACTTGAACAACAAGATGATGAAAGAGCTGCGTAGCGAGTTCAAGATTGCGCATCATAATTCTTCTCCTTATAGACCCAAGATGAATGGGGCTGTTGAAGCCGCTAACAAGAACATCAAGAAGATTATTCAGAAGATGGTTGTTACGTACAAAGATTGGCATGAGATGTTACCATTTGCTTTGCATGGCTATCGTACATCTGTCTGCACTTCAATAGGGGCAACCCCTTTCTCTCTTGTATATGGCATGGAGGTTGTGCTCCCCGTGGAGGTTGAGATCCCATCAATGAGAGTCTTGATGGAAGCCAAGTTAACTGAGGCTGAATGGGTTCAGAGTCGTTATGACCAGTTGAATTTGATTAAAGAGAGGAGATTAACCGCCATGTGCCATGGTTAGTTATATCAGCAAAGGATGAAGAAAGCCTTTGATAAGAAGGTCAAGACTCGTGTGTTCCGAGAAGGTGACCTCGTTCTCAAGAAAGTTTTGTCTTTCGCGCCTAATTCCAAGGGCAAGTGGACTCCAAATTATGAAGGTCCATATGCTGTTAAGAGAGCTTGTTCAGACGGTGCTTTGATACTTACAACTATGGATGGGGAGGATTTCACTCGTCTTGTGAATTCAGATGCAGTCAAGAAATACTTCGCCTAAAAATAAAAACAGAATAGCTCGCTAAGTTGAAAACCCGAAAGGGCGACTTAGGCAAAAATGAGCGTCTCGGTGGATTGAAAACCCGAAAGGACGGTCCAGGCAAAAGTTAGAGACGTAAAATATATATATATATATATATATATATATATATATATATATATCCCGCTAGATTGAGTACCTCAGCTTGGAGCAATCTTGGCAAAAATTAGGGATTTTGCAAGTATTTGCATCCTGACAAGACTTCGTTCTACAAGCTGTCTTCTGTCAAAAATTCTCGCTCAGTCATCGTCAACTGAAGCTTCAAATACAGTGGACTCAGAGTTGGTGGAGAAATGGTCATTATGTTCAATGTAGCCTTTTTCCAATATATATCACCAATTTCAAATTTGTAAAGATCCATGGAGTCTCGCCATTTGCGGACCACCATTCTATCAAATAAATTTGAGCCTTTATCCAATTCTTTGCACTCTTATTTGTTTCTGCTTAACAAATGTTTGCATGTTTTAATTGATAAATATCATTGTTTTACACAAATAAAGTTTTTATATAAAACTGTTTTTAACAAAGTGAACATTCACAAAGACTAAAAAAGATAGTTGGAATGTCTTCAGTGCTCTCCCAAGGATAGTACGATTTCCAAAAGGTAAGACATTTGGTCATATTTCTGGCATGTTTGTTCCCTCTTTATCATTTTTCAGGTTGTCTCCTCAGCGAGCGCAGAGAAGAATGATACATCCTCAACTCCCCAGTGAGTCTGAGTCTAGCATTTGTGTTTTATCAAATATATGGTTGTCATCCCTTGTGTGGACTGACCTAAAATCCCTTATAGATTGATAAAAGTTGACATGCTATCTATTCACGAGGAAGTTGGTCTTCCCCCAGCATAATTGGAAATATCCAGCAGAGTGAGCAGGAATTCCCAGCTTGAGTAGAAGTCCTCAGCAGAAGTAAGCATGTGTTCCCTGCAAAGCTATCTTTCAGATATATCCTCAGCAGTAGTTGCTTATAGCAGTTGGTGAAGGGTTTGTTCCTCTTTTCATCCCCAGCATAGCACGTGTTGATGAAGGATTCACTTCCGATTCCCTCAGCCAGGACAGTTCCTCTGGAGGTACTTGTAAGTATCCCTAACAGGTTGGCTTACAGTTTCTCCCCAGCAAGGTTTTCCTACAACTCACCCTAGTTAGGTTGCTTGCAGTAGCTCATCCCCAATATGGTCGCCTACAGTCTATCCGTAGCGGAGTTGCCTGATCAGAGCCTGATAATTTGTTTTCCCCTCCTTATTGGAAAGTTTCCTATAAGTTGAGCTGGTGGTGAAGATGTTGTGGCCTTCCCCAGCGGAACATTGGTTCTCTCTCCCCTTAGCAGAGATGTCTCTCCAGCATATAAGAGGAAGTGTTTTTGATTGTTGAAACTTCTGTTTGGCGGTTGTTCCCCACAAAGTTTCACATTATTCCTTGATAAGTTCCCCAGTAGAGTTTCTTCTACGATGGATCTTATCCGTGTTGATCTCCCTCGTAGAGTTTTGAAATTCTGGTGTAGTCAGTATTCAGATGTTCTACTCCAAGTCATGACATCTGATCCAACATTGTAACTAATACATCAAGACAGTTAACACATTAAAACCCTGTACTAAGGCACGCTTTCATAGATGTCACAACATCTCCTTCTATGTCACCCTAGAATGAAGGAACACCTAGTTCTGTGCATCAGGTATACAAACTCAGCAGAGATCACTCATAGCACTCACTTCTGTTGTTTTCCTACACAGTTATCAGCACGATGTCTTAATATTGATTTGGACATCATCTGTTACATTATTCCAGTGTGCTTGCCTTTTACTTGTATTTCCTAAAATAAAGGTTGAACACATTAATTTAATTTCCACTTATTAGATTGCTAACAAATAGGCTATTTGTTAGGTTCATTAATTGTAGGGTAGTAGTTGGTTTCCTAGATTTTAGCTCAGCTGTTGGATTCCTAAAGAATAGCCTGAGAAAAATACTGAAACAGAAAAAACTAATCATCCTACACTTTAGCACATGCTGTCAGGAATGAATGTCACAACATTCAGTTTGACAGACAGAACATATACATCATGCTGATTCTGGTATGTTCCTGAAAACAGACTGTGCTAAATTTGTTGTACTGTTAACGACCAACCAGTCTCTAATTCAGTATCAGCCTACATGAACAACTGTCTAGACATCCAGTTTGACTGTTTCACAATGATCCTTTGGCCAGGTCTATTTTCCACTTGAAAACCAGACTTAAATATATACTGAACTGAAGCAGAAAAACCAACCTGCCTATTATTTAGTATATGCTGTCAATGATGAATGTCAAGACATTCTGATGGACATTCAACCAGAAGGCTATGTATCAGGTCTGTTATTATCTTGATAGGCAGACTGAAATACAAGCTTAGTTATGGCATACAGGATTATAACATACAGAAGGAAAACTAACACAGAAAATTGTTAAACCCGGTTCGGTGCAGCATCAACTACTATGGGGGCATACCAAGCCAGGAAGAAGATCCACTATCAGCAGTATTAATTCAGAGTTAAACTCCCCCGTTTACAACTCTTCACTTAATCCCTACCCAATGCAATCTATACCTAGGAACTCCTAGATAGAAACCTCCAGTTTCCATTCCTATCACTACAAATACAATGTAATGTTAAAATAACTTGAACTTGATTCACAACTTCGATCAAGACCATAACAACTCTTGCCTACAGGCTTTGAGTTACAAATACTCTCAGCTTTGACCATTGAGAAACACATGGTAACCTTCCCACAGATTGGGAGGTTTACCTCACACACCCCCCTAAGTTTTCATTCTATGAGGCTTACAAAAACTAGGTTACAATATGCTATTTATAACCTAATCACCCAACTGGATTTGGGCCTTCAGAAATCGCAACAAACTTGTTCTTTGTTGTTACAAATACAGCAGAAAATTTCTGCTACAAACAAGGTCTTCAATCCTAAAATCTCTCCATATATATCTCCATATTTGGAGCCTATATATATTCTGATTGAGTCTTTAAGACCTCCACATGGGAGTTAAGATATTCACCAAATATCCTTACTAATCCCAGAATATATACTGAATTAATTAATTCAGTTTTCTACACATGTGCGATGTCACAGGCATGATGTCGTGACATCGTACATGACATGTTGGTCCAGATGTTGAACTTTTTCAACCCAACATATTAAAACAACAGAGATGATTACATTATTTGTTTTACAAAATTAATGCCAATCCCAAGGTATTAAGAATCTCCCCCTTTGGCAAATTTTAGCTAAAACAAATAAGCCTCTGTCATTATCTCCACCACCACAAACACCAAAGTTGGTGTACATGAGGAAGTAGAGGTACATGGCGCAGCTGCATCACAGCCCTTCCCCTCAGCAGGAGGGCTTCCTGAAGAATATGTAATGCTGAGTACATAGACAATGTAACTCAGATCACAAGACACATCTGTCTTCTTAACTTAGATCACAAGACACAAGTGATATACCCAGTTGGTGGCTTTTGTGCCTGACGCCAACTTCTGTTTTCTATCACAGTTTGCTTGCTTCTGGTACATTCTCAGGACCCTATTTCTCTCCCCCTTTTTAGCTAAACATTTACAAATGAACCCTTCACAAAACCAGATCCAAGCGCAGTTTGCCCATACCTTGACAAACCCCATGGTTTAGAGGGAATGGAATGTATCTCTTGTGAAAAGAGGAGTGCTGATACATCCTTTAAATAGTCCAGCCCGTGCTTAGGAATTAACGGTAGGAGTAAATGCTTGGTCAAGATTCATTAATGTTTGCTGAGAAACAGTCAGAGAATCACCAATAAAATCTCAGACTATCTTTGAATACCTTTTATAGCTCTTGACTGTTTCTTTTTCGAAACAGCAGTTCCAATGCATGGAGACTATTCCATATATGCAGTCAGACATGTTGCACGCGATGTCTTAACATTCCACGCGGCTTTTCCCTGCATTCTGCCTGTATTCTTCCTATTATCATTTCCTAGGACCAAGTTCGTCCTCCAGTAGTATCTTGACATCTGGCACCACTCCAGCCAAAATCCCACACTTCAGCAGATGGTTACTCCCCCTGTAACACATAGCTGTAGCACTCAGGCTTATTCTGATATATCATAATTAGACACATCACCTCCATATTTCCTCATGACTGTAGGATTCAGAAGGAAATAATAGTATTGTCCAAGGCAATGTCATGACATCAGGTCAGACATTCTTGTGCTCACTCAGCATTGACATGCACCACACCATCCCAATAACTAACAGGTGCCATACCTTGTTATCTGAGAGCACATATACCACTAGCTTGATGATTACTTGCGGCACAAGGACAGAACTCCCCCTGTCATGAACAACCAACTCTCCTCTTGAAACTTGGAGATCACACATGAGCATATCCAACATCCCAAAGTTGGACCTTCACATACTTCCTGATTCAAAGAGAATCCAGACCACTTGATGAATGGAAAACATAAGACGCATCTTCATGTCTTCAAGAGCACCCCCTCTGTTCAACCCTCTTGGCTGAACACATCCACACTCTGTGTCAATCTCTCTTCTAACCAGACCAGAAAACCACTCCACAAAATGTTCTAACATTAATTAGGACATTCTTCACAACATACCAAAGACCACTATTTGATAATCTTCAGATATCACTGAGTCACCAGATTGATCCAAGTGGACCCAGACATAAATTGGGACTTATATATTCTCATCCCAATACGAGAGATAATCTTCCATAGATTGCTCAGAACTCCTACCACAAGCTCCAAGAGATGAATAGAAAACACCTCCTTTTGTCTTCAACTTACTACTTTTCTGCTCAAAAGTAATTTGTCTCAGACTTTCCTCAAGAATAATCAGCTGCCATATGTTGATTATCTTGATTCTTCCAACTCACTTCTGAGATAGACCAAATTCCACTGGTTGATTACCTCCTTCATGAATCCTCATATGAAAAAGTCAAGTGTCACTTATTGACCTCTCCACGTTTATCAGACTTCTCCCAAAGATATTCTGACCTTCCAAGTGAGACTTGAACTTCAAGCTACATGTTAAACAAGACTTAGATTCTCTAAGACATCAACATGTAACATCTTCTCCATCTAGCAACTCCAAAGGACTGCAATGAGAACGATCTTTTTGAAGTACCCAATCTACAACTCTGTAGACCCTTCTATCTTAAGTTGATGTGCCACTTCACCAACTAAGATTCTGATGTTGAACCAAATGTCACAACATTGTGTTTTAACATCTAGCTGTTGAATTCAGCTCCTTCTTCTGCCACTTGAGAGAACTTCCTCCCTACACAGAACAAGAGTTCAACGCTCTCATAGACTTGATTGTGGAACCAAGTTTGAGTAAACGACCTCCATCCTGCAGGTTTGAAGTTAAGTCATCCAAGCTCACACCTTGATGAATCCCTACTTCTTCTCCAAAGACATCAGACATTCTGATGCATGAGTCTTCAGAAGGACCAGTTAGAAACTATCCCTTCAGCTATGCCAAGGATTCCACTTCCTAAAGCAAGGTTATTTCCATGAAGTCAAGAATGCTGCCACTTGTTCTTAACTCCACAGTGTGCATTAGCCAATGCACTTCCTTACCTAGATCAGAAATACACTGATCCAAGTAACTACCATCAAGACTATGATGTCTTCTTCTTCTTGTACACACCAAGGTTGAACATGTTTCTTGCCAGGAAACCTTTTCAGAGATCATACGCTTTTGCTGCCACCAAAGAGATAGATCATAAACCAATGTACTATCCTTCCTGTGATTCTGCACAGGGTCTTGAAGAAGAGATGTTCCAACATCTTTAAGAACATCAGTTATCTTGAGCTCCAAGGATAATCAATTAAATACTTGTACTTGGCACAAGTAGTCATTGATCTTAAATCCTTTCCCAATTATCCTTTCAGATACTTCCACCATAAGAATACTTTGAGAGTACTCTTCTTGTGTCAACATCTTCTGTTTGCAAGCACTTCAACAGATTTGAGAATCTTTCCAGATTAGATTCACCCTTAGGAATGAGAGAGATGAATCCTTCCTTGCAGATGTGTCACACAACAACCAGAACCCATGTGACACAGGTCAACAGCCAACCAGACCCTAGGTTGACCAACCGTGAGGAGATTAACCAAAACTCCCCCTCAAATTAACAATCATGGAAACTCCACACCAATATCCATGCATTGTACATACACCATCCCTACCAGTGGCACCTAACTCTAAGAGTTATACCTAGACATACTCCAATCACACCAATCAGACTCCAGCTGACCATAAGTACTTAAGGAACACCAGTCAATAGCAGACATGCATTGCCAGAGCATACTACCTCAACCAACCTCTGTAACTTCATATTCTCACTCCTTGAAGGATCTGCCACTTCTGAGCGAGGTGTTTGAATACCAAGACTCATGGTTCCAATCCTCTTAAATGAAATAGCAATCAGGTTACCCCATTATTGACTTCTAACATCCAAAGGACTTGTCTTCCAACACACCATAGTACTCCAGAGAACAGCTATCCAGCCCTGATCAATCTACAGGAGTAGGACAAGCAGCAGGAAATTGCGCAATGTCACATCTCAGCCAGCTCCACTTCTAGAGACCAGACCTCTACATGTGACCTTCTTGAGCATACACACAGTTGACCCTACCCTTGTCAACTTAGCACACACAAATGTCTCCTCTTCCAGGTCAGGAGTAGGTTCCAAACAAGGTCTCCCTTTGTTTGACACCTAAAAACATCTGCTCTTCAACCAGTAGCTGCATACTTGTTGAACATGTTCTAACATCACATAAAACATTAGTTCCACCTCCTTGGAACAAACTTTCCTTGAAATTCTTCAAGGTCTTCATATACATTACCCAAAAGAGTAAAAGAATCAATGAACAGTTGATTCTTACCATCCTGAAGTGAGAGCGTCATGATGAGTGGACTTGAGGAGACTCGAGTATCTTTGACATCTTCAATAGATTATGATGAAATCTTGAATACAGCAGCCTTTCATCCACATGAGGGGAAACTACATCAGAGTTTGAGTTTTGCCAGGTATTATGCAATGGAAATCATAATACAACTCAACCTATGAACACACACTTCACCAGATCAGCCTCCAAGACCATACCAAGTTTGAATGTGATTCAATACTGGCACAACTGTCCCACACACCGGCCAATTGCCAACCTCCAGAGACAGGTACACACCATTCCTGTCATGAACAGTCCATCCACCTACTTCAAGGGACCATTCAGGGAAATTACAGAACCTTCCACAGGTTCCAACATTAGTACTAACATAACTTCTTGCAAGATACCAGAAAGTATCACCCATGGATCTCATCCAGAAGCAGAACAAGATGCCTGCTCTGATACCAATGGAAATTCTGGCGTAGTCAGCATTCAGATGTTCTACTCCAAGTCATGACATCTGATCCAACATTGTAACTAATACAGCAAGACAGTTAACACATTAAAACCATGTACTAAGGCACGCTTTCACAGATGTCACGACATCTCCTTCTATGTCACCCTAGAATGAAGGAACACCTAGTTCTGTGCATCAGGTATACAAACTCAGCAGAGATCACTCGTAGCACTCACTTCTGTTGTTTTCCTACACAGTTATCAGCACGATGTCTTAATATTGATTTGGACATCATCTGTTACATTATTCCAGTGTGCTTGCCTTTTACATGTATTTCCTAAAATAAAGGTTGAACACATTAATCTAATTTCCACTTATTAGATTGCTAACAAATAGGCTATTTGTTAGGTTCATTAATTGTAGGGTAGTAGTTGGTTTCCTAGATTTTAGCTTAGCTGTTGGATTCCTAAAGAATAGCCTGAGAAAAATACTGAAACAGAAAAAACTAATCATCCTACACTTTAGCACATGCTGTCAAGAATGAATGTCACAACATTCAGTTTGACAGACAGAACATATACATCATGCTGATTCTGGTATGTTCCTGAAAACAGACTGTGCTAAATTTGTTGTACTGTTAACGACCAACCAGTCTCTAATTCAGTATCAGCCTACATGAACAACTGTCTAGACATCCAGTTTGACTGTTTCACAATGATCCTTTGGCCAGGTCTGTTTTCCACTTGAAAACCAGACTTAAATATATACTGAACTGAAGCAGAAAAACCAACCTGCCTATTATTCAGTATATGCTGTCAATGATGAATGTCAAGACATTCTGATGGACATTCAACCAGAAGGCTATGTATCAGGTCTGTTATTATCTTGATAGGCAGACTGAAATACAAGCTTAGTTATGGCATACAGGATTATAACATACAGAAGGAAAACTAACACAGAAAATTGTTAACCCAATTCGGTGCAACATCACCTACTCTGGGGGTATACCAAGCCAGGAAGAAGATCCACTATCAGCAGTATTAATTCAGAGTTAAACTCCCCCGTTTACAACTCTTCACTTAATCCCTACCTAATGCAATCTATACCTAGGAACTCCTAGATAGAAACCTCCAATTTCCATTCCTATCACTACAAATACAATGTAATGTTAAAATAACTTGAACTTGCTTCACAGCTTCGATCAAGACCATAACAACTCTTGCCTACAGGCTTTGAGTTACAAATACTCTCAGCTTTGACCACTGAGAAACACATGGTAACCTTCCCACAGATTGGGAGGTTTACCTCACACACACCCCTAAATTTTCATTCTATGAGGCTTACAAAAACTAGGTTACAATATGCTATTTATAACCTAATCACCCAACTGGATTTGGGCCTTCAGAAATCGCAGCAAACTTGTTCTTTGCTGTTACAAATACAGCAGAAAATTTCTGCTACAAACAAGGTCTTCAATCCTAAAATCTCTCCATATATATCTCCATATTTAGAGCCTATATATATTCTGATTGAGTCTTTAAGACCTCCACATGGGAGTTAGGATATTCACCAAATATCCTTACTAATCCCAGAATATATACTGAATTAATTAATTCAGTTTTCTACACATGTGCGATGTCACAGGCATGATGTCGTGACATCGTACATGACATGTTGGTCCAGATGTTGAACTTTTTCAACCCAACATATTAAAACAACAGAGATGATTACATTATTTGTTTTACAAAATTAATGCCAATCCCAAGGTATTAACAAGTTTCCTCTATGATGGATCTTATGTTTGTTCAACAGCAAATCCCTAATAAGATCCCCAGAAGAGTTCTTCTGTGATAGATCTTATTGATATCTCTGCATGTTCCCCGGCTGTGACCTTTGCTTATCCCCAACAGTGGCTTTTATCCTCAGTGGTGATTGGTGTCTCCTGGTATCCGGTGCTTCCCACCAGATTTGTTTTCTCATGTGGGCATGGCCTCTCTCTTTTGAGATGTTATACCGGATGTCTATCCATTGATTCTCGGACCTGTTTGTGTTAGATATGTCTGTCTGTCAGCATTAATCATACATAAACCACACATATACATGCATAATTATAGCATTCAGATATTCATGTTACATTCTTTTCCATATATCTTTGCTTATTATCTCCTGGTGTTGGTGAAATATTCTTCCCCAAGCAGATGTTTGTGTCTGATCTCTCCATATAGAGTCAGCCCTATAAGCAGAAAGTGTTTATCTTTCCTTCTATATTCCCCACTGAGTTATATCCTCGTGGATGATGATTGTTTCAGGTTCCTCCCCAGTTGTGTATCTGGATGGAATTACTCCCCTGAGTTATATCCTCATTGGGTTGAGTCTTGTTTGATTGTGTCCTTCTAGTTTGTTCCTAGATTGACTCCTTTCCTATGATTTCCCCTGCAGTTCCCTGTGGTTTAGTTGTTCAATTGCTCAGTAACCAGCAATTGTTCATCTTCCCCCAGTGGACTTTGTGGCCTTCTACCCAGTAACCGGTAGTTGTAAGTCCTATACCTGTGGCCTTCTACCCAGTAACCAGTAGTTGTAAGTCTTATTCCTGTGGTTTTCTACCCAGTAACCTGTAGATGTAATCCCCTCTTTGTTGGTTATCTTTATCCAATATTCGGTATTGATATTCCTTTGTTTTGAGTATACCACCCAGTAACCGGTGATATATCTCAAGGATGATTGTTTTTGTTAAGAAACTCATCCCCTGCGAGTCATCTTTCATTTGCCCTTTGTTTGGTAATGATTGTTTCTCCTTTGGATTGGTCATCATTTTATACCTAGTAACCGGTATCCCGATGTCTTTTCTTTTCGGTCGATTATCCTTTATTAACCCAGTAACCGGTTGTGGATAATCTTCCATGCGAGTATGTTATCTATGTTCTGACGATAATAGATAATATATCTCATGCACTCTTCAGTCGAAGCCTTTTTCTTCCCCAGTTGAGTAAGATTCGTTTTTCCTTGTGAAATCAGATGCCCATCCTATAAATCGAGTTTGCTTTTTCAGCCCTCCTTTTCGGATGATGAGTGTCTTGGATATGTTCCGAATTCACGCTTGGTTGGTCACCTATTATATGCCCAGTAACCGGTATCCCTGGTGTTCCTTCCTCATGCTCCCTATTATGACTTTTTGTCCTCTGTGGAGTTAGATTTTCCTGAGTTGAGATATGTCTTTTAGGTCCTCCTCAGATGTTTCGGATGATTGATATCTCTCACCCTTATACCAGTCTTAGATATTATTTCTCCCTGAGCGTGTTTATCTCTCACCCAGTAACCGGTGTTTTGATGACATGTCTCTTTTTGAGTTTATTACCCAAATGTTGGTAATATCTCCTTTTTCTTCCTCGGCTGAATCCCTTTTTGGATTTCTCCATCTGAGTCCGGATTTTTATCCGAAGTATCCTTAGTGGATAGTTTCGCTGTATTGGCATATTCCCCAATACATGCATCTTTGCGTCAGCTTGAGTCTTTCCATTGACTTATTTCATGGAATCCCTTCGTGTCTCCCAACAAGTTTTCAAGTCGTGACCTGCTCACGCATTTTTACCCTTTATTTATCCCTAGAGTCTCTGTCTCCCTAGTAAGTATATTACTCCTATGGACTTTCAGTCTTTCTCTGATTTCTTTTCCTTTGTGGCCATATTTCTCCACAGAGTATTAACTTTTGCATGCATACATCTGCATCATGAGGTCTCTTAGGGACCAAAATTCGTCTCTTTGTTATTATTTAAGCCCATTCTACCTCGTCGAGACGAAGATTTTAACCTTCATACCTCCGGCTAGAATGACCTTAAATAGGGGCATCTGTAAGACCCTAATTTTGACCCTAAGATCCCTCATGGAATCATATCATTGCTTAATGCATTTGCCTTAAGGATCATAGCATGTGTGGCTCCTTAAACCTAGGGTTGGGTCTTGTGTGAGTGGTTTGAGACCACCAAGCATGCTTGTATTGTATATTATTGCTTTTCTTATTTGTTTAACTAACCAAAAGCACAAAAATATGTCACTAACTTCTTTTGTTTTGAAGCTCCAGCAATCAAGAGATCCATTGCTCCTAGGAGGCTCCTATACTCAATGAAATGGCTAGATGAAGATGAAAGCAAGCATGACAATGGTCCACACAGTTCCTAATAATCATATATGTCTCCCAAGTATCTCAATTTTCAAATTTGATCAAGATAAACTAAAGGGCTTGAGGTTTGTTTCCCAAGGAAACCCTAATTCAACTATGCATTGACTATGCCTTGCTCATGAAGAAACCTCAACCTATGATCAAATTAAATCAATGTAAGTTCTTCCCTTCATTATTTTATGCATATATGAGCTTATGTGAGTGTCATACCCCAAAATTTGCCCATTAATATTACAAGGCATTTCTTAGGCACTCCAACTTATTTTTCAAGGCATTGATCCCAAAAGAACAAAGGCCAGCTCACAGATGGCCAAATCCAGAAAATGGCCCAAACTGGCATGCTCGCTAGGCGAGCAATTCCTTCGCCTAGCGAACCCTTCGCTATACAGCTCGCCTAGCGAAACCTGCGAATAACAGAAAATTTTGGGCTTCATTCTGAGCCCATTAGGTCACAAAAAGAGTATTATAAATACCCCAACTTCAGTCAGAAGAAGGGGAGGAGAACGAAAACGGAGAAAGGAGAATCCTAGCAAGCAAACCCTAACACTCACGGGAGGCAAACCCTGAAGGAACTCGGCGGCATCAAGGTTTACCTCTGCCCAATTCAATCCGATTTGCCGATTCAAAGTCACAATTCAATTGCAAACAGGTTTACATTGCTATTACTGCCTTATGTTCTTAATTTGCATATGGCATTATGATTAAATTTATGAAAATATCTTAAGTTTGGCATGTGAATTTTGGTATGTACCTGAATACCTTAAATGATTAACCATATAATTGCTGTAATGAAAGCCATAAGGCATAAAATTGGTTGAAATTGTACTGATATCAAAACCAGAATCCGCAGCCGCTCGCTAGCACATCGCTAAGCGAGCATGCAGCGAGTATTCGCTAAGCCTTCGCTAGGCGAGGCAGGAGCGAACGTGACAGTAGATGACTTTTCTGTTCTGATTTTTCACTCATGTTTTATCATAGCCATGCATCATTTACCCGACCCTATTTACTGTTGTGATTTTTTTTTGTGGTGTAATCCTCGATTGCACCCTGATTTGGTGTTCTGACATGTTTTGTTGAGTTTTGTAAAGGTTCACATATCCCAGGAAAAGATTGCTTGTTAGGTATTCCACTTTATTTGTGGGATACCCTTGTGGAGATTCACCCTGAATTACTCAATTGATTTTAATGTATTAATTTTATGGCAAAGATCCACCCTAAATTGCTTAATTGATCTTAATGTATTAATTTTAATATGGGGATTCCTCCTAATTACCTAATTAATTGTAAAATACGGCCTTTGAATATGTGATCTTGGACCTCTCTTTGTTGCTTTACGGTATTACGGTATTATGGTCATGTCCCGCGAATGTGGGGATACACTTAGCAAAGACCCTTCTATTAAATCATCATGTCCCTATAAAATAAATCATAGTCCCTCAGATGTTGCCTTCGAATATATGATTTTGTCCCTCAATGACCCTTCGGTGTAGCCTACGGTTAAATGATGATAGTCCCTCCGAATGCTAAGGTATCCTTACAAATGTTGCCTTCAATGACCAAACGATGACCCTACGATGACCCTTTTACATCCAAAGGATAAAACTACTTACTTCTCAATAGTAAGGACAATTTTACCTCCTAAGGATAGGAAATACCCATAAAGACCTTGGGTCGGTATAACTCTTAATTGCTGGCTCACAACCTAAAACATTTTTCATATATCACATTTTGCAAAACATCTTCTAGAAAACCACCACTTGGTATACATTCATACTAGAATCATTGCCGAGTTATATTTTTCTAAACCGCTTTCAAAATTAAACGAGATGAATACTTTTTATACATTCGCACGAGAATCATTACAAAGTTAAACTCTCTTTTCAAAACGTTTTTAGGCAATTCACAAACACTTTTTTCAAGCATAAGTGATCAAGCAATTAAGAGCCCATGGATAACCATGGATACAAAGGGTGCTAACACCTTCCCTTTGTATAATGTACCTCCCGAACCCAAAATCTAATTAAGGTCTTTCCTGTTCTTTTCCACCTTTCCTTATTGGATAAAAGAAAAGTCGGTGGCGACTCTTGCTATCCGCGACATTGCGATTAAAAGCAAAACACACCAAAGTCAGTTCAGCGTATGACAGTGAGTATCCTCAATAATTCATTCATAAAGATTTGAAGTTTGGCCTTGAGAAGTTGACCAGTCAAGTCATCTGACCAAACTGAGATCCACTGAGACCCAACTTTTAATGTGTTTGTCAAATGAAGATGACCCCAAGAGCACAAATGTTCCTAAGAACCATATGAACAACTTTAATGTTCATAAAAAATCCATTTGAAACTTGGAAGGTCATCATTCATTTCAAACCATTATAGGTCATTTTGACTGAAACCCTAATTTTGGGTTAACTTCCCAAGGACCTAACTTCCTCATTTTTTATGATTTTGAGGTGAGACCAATTGCATTGGAAATATTAATAGGTTTAATTCAAATGTTATGTTGGACAAAATTTCATAATCCTAAAATAAACACATGTGATAATACAAAGCATTATAGGTCACTTTGGACCAAAACCATTGAATGTGAAAAATGTCCAACTTCAAGTGTCCATAACTTTCTCATCAAAAATCCAAATGATTCAAAATGTAAGTATAAATTGATCATCTTGAAAAGATCTACAACTTTTATGTTTAAGGTTCTTTCATTTGAGGCTTGCAGCATTGAAACAGAAGGGCTTGAAGTTGATCATTTTGGCAAATTTTCCAAAGACATGTTTTGTACCTCAAACTTCAAGGTCAATTTTCAAAAATTTCCAAACTCCAAATGTATTTTTGCCCAACATAGCTTTTGTTCCTTATGTCAAGACCTTTCCAACCATTACTCACATGCCTATGTTTGGATTTTCTATGTGTGACTTTCGAAGAGATGAACATTTATGCCCAAATATGCAATTCAATTTGAATCTTCATGCACAAGCTATTACAGTCCCAATTGCACGTCCATTTCAACTTGGTATGATATCAACATGCAATTCCAATAAATTTTGGGCCTCACATGTGCCTGTACAGGCCCATGCATGGAGGACCCAAAGCTTCATGCACACGAGTTTTCCCTCACTTGGCATCAGCTCCAACTATAAATACAATGCCTCACTCATTCAAAATTCAACCTTAAGGCAACCCGAAACTCTGCTGAAGTGAAAACCCAGCCATACTTAAAGGAATTTTGATTTTGATTTTCTCAATTCAAGCTTGAATTTCAATAAAACCAGTTGATCTTCAAGACTTATTCCTTAGCCTTGCATTCATATCACATCTCAAGATCAAATTGGAAGCAAAAGTTGGAAGGAATCGTGCTGATCAAAGCTGCTCTTCAAAGGTATATGATCCAACTGTTTTGACCTAAATCTCATCATACAATGTGAATTGCTTGTGTTCAAATGGTTTTCTGAAGTCCTCGAGCAAGAGGCAGGCCAGTGGTGGTCTTGATTTCATGTTTTGAAACATTTCAGTTTGCATACCTGGATTTTCAAGCTCAGATTTCTCATTCCATAGAAACTTTGAGCACAATCCAAGGTTACAGGGGTGATGTACATCACCCTAGCTTCATTTTGGTACCACGTTTGTGCATTTTGGTTGAGGTTCAAAAACCAGCAACTGGTGGCCGGAGTTGGTTGGTCCACCGGAGAAGATGGTGGTTTCCACCACCATCCCCACGTGGAACCACCTGAGCCTTTGGATCTCACTCATATGATCTAATCATGGCCTTTGGTTCACATGACTTTTTTTAAATCAGTTTGCTTCGCGCTTGACTCATGACCATGGTGGGAGCGCGCTTCTGGACCGCTTGATGTGTCCACATCAACTAATGAATTCAATCAAGCGCTCCTTGTTTTTTCATATTTTCTATTTTCTGTTTTATTTTCTTTTAATTTCTTTTTATTTCAAAAATTCATAACTATTTTATTTGGAGTCACAAAAATATGAGACCAATTGCAAAAAATTTCTTGAAAAATCTAGTTTCATAATCTGATTTTTAATTATTTTTGTGACTTCATCTAATATTTTTTGTGAATTATTTTATTCTTGATAGTTTTTTAATTCATTTTAAATACTTTTTGATATCCAAAAATTCCAAAAATATTTTCTTAACACATATGGATCATGATAAGTCTATCAAAAATATTCTCATCAATTTGTTAATTGACTTGAGATTTATTTGAGATTTTAATTCATTTGTGTTATATTTTATTGTTTTTAATTGATTTTAAAATAGTTTCTGTTTTTAAAAAATGTTGAGAAAATTTGTCAAACCTTGTTTGACCATGTTAGACCTATGATGAGTCAATTGGACTTATCCAAGTTGATTTGAATTGAATTTGAGGCTTGACCATACTTTGTTCATTTTATTTTATGTTTCATTTGAATTTCAAAAATACCAAAAAATATGTTTGACCTTGTTGACTTCTAATCTTGATTTCTCTTCTGTTTTACATTGGTCGATGTTGATTTTGATTCACATTTGACCATTGTGTTTTGATTATGTCATTTGATTTCTCCTTTCATCCATTTCATTTCTTCTTCATCTTTTTTTTGGCCAATGAGTTAATGATTTATGGTTAGTCTTGACACATGAGAGGCTTAACCTTCTTTGATCCAAATCAAACTCAACTTGATCAAAGATCAAGTGAGTTGCTTTGTGTCCAAGATAGGTTGTAGGAGATTGGCTTACTAGTCATGATCTCTAACTTGTGTTTATTTGCCTATAGTTTTATTGACCGACCTCAGATAGGTGTGACTACTACATTAGTCCACTTACGATTGCTTAACATAGTGCTAAATTGTCTTATGACACACTAATATAACCATTAACTACTAACTTTAATTTGAGCATTTAATTTCTTGCAATTTACTTTAATTCACTTTACTTTCTTGCTCATTTATTCATATTGCCTTTTCCCTTTGCTCACTTGCGCTCATATTTTATGTTTATGTTATTTTCCTTTTGCTCATTTGAGCTCATTATTGTGTAAATATATTGTTGCTTTGTGTTTGTTTTGTCTTTGTTTGTGTGAACCCAATGCAAAAAGGAGAAAAGACTTAGAATTAGGACCTTACCTATGCTTAAAGGAGTTCAAGAGCAACTAGGCCTCATGCCTTTAGAATGCTAAAATTGATTGAAGAGCAACTAGGCCTCATGCCTTTAGAATGCTTAATCTTGAAGTTGACTTGAAAGGACCCCTAATCTAAACTCACTCTTTGTCCTTTCCTCTTATTATGTTGTGAACTTTTTGATTGTTTGTTCTTGTGTGATAGGTATTCCATCTTGAGATAGTAAGAAGGACCATTGTCATGAATAGCCAAGTTAAGAAAGACAAGCCAAATGGAGATCCTAGGAGCTTGAATACAATATTTGTTTTGATTGCTCGTTGCTTGCTAAGTCCAAAGGAAAGGAGCATCTTGAATCATCTTTATGATCTCAAGAAAGGAACTCCAAGGGTTTTATCTCTTCTCTCATCTTTGCATGTTTAGGACTAGCCCTTCTCTTCTTCTCCCCACTCTAACCCAAGCCAAACTCATTTTGTGCAAACATTGACATTGTTTTCAAAACTAGAAACTTAGGCCATATGCCTTTGATTTTTTCAAACTATTTTCATTAATACACATTGTGAATAAACATTAATTCATATTTGACCTCATTTTATAAATACTCTTAACTTGTAAATACAACTCACTTCAAGTTGTTATTGTGGTTCCAATGGCCACCTTGGTTAAAACCTTTTTCATAAGCATTAGTCATAGGTTTGAGTTATCATAGTGGTTGATGTAAACCTCACCTTATCCTTAGTGATTGGACTATAAGTCTTCCATACTTATTATAGGGTGGATCCCTCACTAGTATGTTGAAGCTCTCCTCACAGGGTGGATTGTTGGTTTAGGTTGAGTTTTCTCCCTTTGATAACAAAAGACCTTAAGGCTTTTGATCAAATCAATTCACCAATCTTTTGCGTTTTTTACTCCGAACTACGAGGTTTTGATCCTACCTTTGTAATGGTATGTAGGAAATGGATTTATCCATTCAAACAACAAAATTGTAAATAATATGTATATTCTTTTTCTCATCCCCTCAATCTTGTTTGCACAAATGTTTTCACAAATACCAACCTACAATACATACTTTGCGAAAAGGGCTCCCTTAGAGTACTAAGGATGTTTTGGGTGCTTAAAACCTTCCCATTTCATAACCAACCCCCTTACCCAGATCTCTGACATTTTTATTAGTTTTTGATTTGATAAAACTTCTTACTTGGTTTTTGTTCGCTTTCTAACCTTTCCTTTGGATAAATAGAAGTGCGGTGGCGACTCGAATTGTATGCTTACTTTTGATTTAGTCAATAAATCTAAAGGTAACGAATACCCCGCTACACTTCCCTTTATAAACTTACAGTCGATTAAATTTTAAACTTCTAATCGATTAGAATGTCATAAACAACTTTGATTAAATTTTCCTATTTGAGTCAATCTCTAGCCTATAAATCTATGCCCCTTTTCTAATTTCTTTTCATCCAGAATCGTATTTTAACACTTCCAACTCTCACTTTCTCTCTCTCTCTCTCTCTCTCTCTCTCTCTCTCTCTTTCTCTCTCTCTCTCCTCTCTCTCTCTCTCTCTCTAAAAATTTCCCTAACTTTCTCTCACTAATGTTTTAGCCTAGATATTTTCTGAGAAAAGTCCTTTTGTGAGTGAGATACATTTGTAATGCTTGAAGGGGTAGAGTTGTAAATTCACCAAAGGAATCTTTTGTATACACCTTGGTTGATTATTATCCATTTAGGTATTCGATTGGGTTAGAAGCTAAACCCGTACAAAGCTTTGGTTTGGGATTGTATGATTCACTCCTAGTTTAGGTTGGAGACCAGTCTGTGATAAAATCTCCTAGGTTCTTGGTTAACCCGATGTTAAAACCAAGATTGGTTGAAGCTTATCCCGATATTAAAAGCTTCATAGGTTCGAGATCAACCCGATGTTAAAATCTCACATGTTTTTGGTTATTCCGTGTAAACTAAGGTTTTAAGCTCAAAAGCTTAGGAACTTGAAGACTAATCGTTCCAAGGTCCGTATTTGTGAAAAGAGGACTAATTGTTTCAATCCATCATTGAGAAAGACGTTTTGCCCTTTCATTCCGGAGTTTATGCTGAAGAACAGACACAAACACCTATATTTATCGTCTTGTATTTCTTGGTTGAAGATCAACCATCATTTCCTTGTATAAGTGGGTTCGTGAGTCTTTCCTACTAAAAGATCTCAACATTTATTGAAAACTTTCAAGATCAATTCTTGTGGAAAGGAGTAGGTCCTTTGGTTTTGAACGAACCTCTCTAATTCTTGGTGTTTTCTTTTCCTTTAACTCCTTTAAATTTCTGCAATTTATTTTCCACTTTTTGTTTTTCGCTGCTAAGTATTTCAAAAATGTTGTTAAAATATGATTTTATTTCACAAAGTTTTACAAAACTACATTTTCCAAACCACACAATTCACCCCACCCCCCTCTTGTGTGTGAAGTCTCAAGTCTAACAAGTGACGTCAGAGCCTAACTTATGTTTAAGGACTAATCGACTTAGGAGGAAGATGACTTCCGACAAGAGATATTTTTTAAACACACAATCATTTTTCAATAATAGTAATTTTAATATTTGGCAAGCCAAGTTTAGATTTTTTTAAAATCATAAATCATGATTTATGGAAAACTATAGCCAATGGTCCAATTTATCCTACTCATCAAGTAAATGATTAAGTAGTGGAAAAAACCCTATTCCCTTTGGACCAAAGAAGAAAAGAGAAAAATAGATATTGATCTTAAAACAAAGAAGTTTATATTAATTTCTATAGATGATAGTAAAAACTTTATGATGTTCTCCATTGTAAAATTGCCAAGGAAATGTGGGATGCTCTTAAAAAGATTTTATGAGTTTCTCCAAGTATCAAACAAGAGAAGATGAACACGTGATGTAAAGAAAATGATGACATTCGTCATGGATATTTTTCTAAATTTAGAAAATTTGGATTTTTTTTTGGAAACTTTACTACTAACAAGTATCTAATAATTGAGGATTGGAAGTTTTATCCAACTCTTAAATCGATAGATGAGAGCCTTCATGAATTTCAGGAAAAATCATGAAGGAATGAAATTATAGAGAAGATGAACAAACTAGTTCAAATACTAAAAGATGAAGGAATCCAAACTGAAGAATCATCATCCTCATCTTACTCATATCACACAACTCTTTCACAATCCTTAGAAAGAATGCACTTTGTGGTTTGGAATATTCAATATCAAATTAAGGATCCTCTTGTTCAAGGAATGATAAAGAATATGAAGAAGGTTCTTCAATATTCAAACAAACAAGAGGAGAAACATCAACCTCGGGGAGAAATATGGAAAGGACTTTTTCCAACGAAGAAGATGAAATCTGCTTAAAAGCATCCTACGAGGGATATACTATTCTAGATATCAAACTATCTTATACATAGTTATTTAGAATGAGTGGTCAATTAACGGAGTAAAATAATAAGCTAAGAGAGGTACCCTAAGTTTTAAGGAATCCCTAAGATATCTTAAGGAAGTTAACAAATCCTTCAAATTAGAAACAACCAAGCTTATAAATTCCAAAGAAGAATGTAAGCAGTGTAACTACCATACAATATAAGTAACTAGACTGAGTGAAACCTTATGAAAGTTCACCCAAGGAAAAGAAAAGCTTGACATAATTCTATCCAGTCAAAAGCCTTCCCTAAATATAATGGAGTAGGATTTAAAAGGGATAGAAAACCTATGAAAGGTGTAGATCAAAAGAACAATAAGTGTCCAATCATTATATGCATACACTGTAAGATAATAGGACATTTAGAACCCTTTTGTTTTTATAAATTGAAAGGATATAAAGGTAACCACCTTAGATATTTTGTGACTAACGTACCTGGGACCAAGATGATATGGGTATCAAAGGTGAAACCCTAGTGTTTTGCAGGTATTCTTTGCAGCTTGGAACTTTTGACAACTATTATTAAAAGTTGTTGAAAGCAATAATATACTTTTAAAGTATACAATATTTATGAAGTCTCGATCCCAAAGATGAACGATGATGGAAAATGCCAACAGTTGTAATGATCCTTAGTTATCAGTTTAAAAAATATGTATGTAATTCATCTATTTATTTTATGGTTTTACCAACTCTCGCATCCAACGATGTGTAAAGAAGGATACATCATTTAATGTCTTCCATCTTGGGAATATTTTTCAAGATTTCTTGATAAAAGGAGGTAAAATTGTTTTAAGGTTGAAATAATTAGGAAAATTTGACTAATCCCTTAAAATAATATTTCTTAATATCTTGCTCATAAAAATTAAATTATTTTCTAACCCATAAAATGAGAATTTCAGTATCTTATAGCAAGAGGTCTAAATAAAGCCCAACAAGAGTGCAAAACTCAAAGTCAAAACAAAGATATGCTGAATTGGGCTAATCTAATCGATTAGATCTTTTGAAAACTAAAAAATTCAAACATTAGAGCTCAACACAATAGATAGTTAGGGGAGTATTTACAGTAACTGACACCTATAACAAATAACTCGTATTTTTTACTATTTCAAATCGATTAAGGCATATGTCTAATTGATTAGACAAAGATTATAAAAGAAGGTAACTTCTCATCCTTATCATCCCATCTTTATCTTACTTATTCATTGAATTATAAGCACATTAGCTCTCTCTCTGATCATCATCACTTTAAAATGGCCTCAAAGAGAACTCGATCTTCCCAACCATCACCTTCATACTTCCCCGAAGATTTCACCTCTCAAGCTAGTGAAACCAACTACAACCTCAACCACTCTGACAAAGAAATATTCCCATCTCACTATCTAGATGAAGATCTTTTCAAAAATTGCTCCTTCATGGAAGCATTCACTACCGAAGGGCTAAGGAACTTTTTTTAAGAAACCCCAAGATATCCAGTGTTAGTAAAAATATTCTACGCAAATCTCTCATACACAGACGAAATCATCAACTATGAATTCAAAAAAATCCTATCACCCTGTATCTTGTAGACTTCGCTCATATCTGCAACCAACCCTTCTTATAACAAGATTATGATCAAATGGATCTTCAAGATAATGAATTTAACTTTTTAAAGTCTTGCTCGCTTACTCCTCATTGACCGCACTTCCAACATTCCATCTCCCTTCAATGTTGGAATTATTCGCCTAAAAATTAGACTAATCCATTACACCATAAGCCATGTTATATTTCCAAGGAATGGAGACTATATCACTCTATCAAAACCAGACATCATTGTTGTTTGGTTTTTAGAAAATCAAGTCCCAAAAAATGCACAGATGCAGTTCTTCATGATATGCTAGATAGAAAATGGAAAGTCAGCATCATACTCTATGCCAAACTGATCTCCAAAATCCTTCTCTATTCCAGATATCCCTTCCTAGAAGAAGAACCTATTTATGTACACATAAAGATATGGCATGATGTTATAAGAAAAACGGGATATAAAATTCAAGAAGGAAAATTTGTCCCTCAACAACCAAGAAGAGAAAGGGAGTGAATAAACACTCCTCCATCCAACCCCTACAATCAAATTCGTGACAAGCAGAGGAAGATGAATGCAAAAATCAACATGCTCATTGAGAAAATGTCAAGGAAAAATTGCATATCTTCAGTGGTTTCTAGCGAAGATGATGATGTTGAGATGAACTAAGTGTTTCTTAGATGTTTTCATTCTTGTTATGCATTTGTTCATCTTTTAATTTCAATTTAAGAAATTTATAATTATGTAATTTGAACTTCAAAATGTGAGTAAAATGTTTTCCCTTTCCCTAAATGTCTAAACTGCCCATGTTTGCATATTTTGTTTTTTCCAAATATATCTTTATCTGCCTTTTTTATTTTGACAAATGGGGAGAAGTATACTCTCAGTGAGAGTAGGATATATTCTCTATCTAACTTGGGAGGAGTTTAATATATCCAAATATATATGTACTATTTCTTTTACCACCTCCCTTGAGATATGTGTTGTCATCATCAAAATTAGGGAGAAAGTGGAAACTTATTTTGCAGGTGATATGCCTTTAGCAAAGACATCAATTTTTGATGGTGAGACTAATGTATTATGATAAATCAAGCATGAACGATTCAACAAATAAAGATGCAAACCTTATCATTAGGATTTGATGGGCTTGACTATCCAATGATGGCAAACAAAGAATCCTATTAAAGTTTCATCTCAAACCACTCAAGCATGTGTCAACAAAAAGAGAAGTATCTGATAAAGTGTTGAAGTAATGTGGTAAACTCCTAAATTAATAGTGAGTGAAATAAGTGTAAAGTAAAAGGATATTATTGCAAAAGCGCATATAGCTAAAAGTACACACACACCAAGCACACACACACACAAATGTTTTCAAAATGTATTTACCAAAGAAAATATTTTCAAAAACATCTTAAAGTTGCGCAAAATGAATTAGGAACTTTCAAAGTTGCAAGAGAAAAAATTTAGACTTATATAATCAATTAGAGCCTTTGTCTAATAAATTAGATCAGTTTAAAAATGAGTCACAAGCGATTAGGACAACACCTTAATGACGTGCAACGACTAGATATATTTTACTTCCTTTTATAAACATACAATCAATTCTATTTCAAACTTCTAATCGACTATGAATATGTGTTAATCGATTAGAATTTCATAAAAAGCTTTTATTGAATTTTCCTTTTGATCCAACCTCTAGCATATAAATAGAGGCCCTTTTTCTCATTTCATTTCATCCACAATAGTGTTCTGACACTTCCAACTCTCACTTTCTCTCTCTCTCTCTCTCTAAACTTTTATTTAACTTCCTCTCACTAATGTTTTAGCCTAAATGGTTTTGTGAGAAAAGTCCTTTTGTGAGTGTGAATACATTTTAATTCTGGAAAGGGTAGAATGGTAAATTCACCAAGGGAATCTTTTTTATACAACATGGTTGAATAATATCCATTTAGGGATTTGATTGGGTTAAAAGCTAAACATGTAAAAAAAAATTGTTTGAGATTATGTGATTCACTTCTAGTTTAGGTTGGGGATCAACCAGTGATAAAATCTCCTAGGTTCTTGGTCAGCCCAGTGTTAAAACCAAGATAAATTGAAGTTTATCCCGGTATTAAAAGCTTCACAGGTTCGAGATCATCTCGCTATTAAAATATCATAGGTTATTTGTTATCTCGTGTAAAACCAAGGTTTTAATCTCAAAGGTTTAGGGAACTTGAAGACTAATAGTTCCAAGGTCTGTGTTTGTGGAAAAAGGACTAACTGCTTCAATCCACAATTGGGAAGTAAGATTGACCACTTCACTCCTGAGTTTATGCTGAAGAAAATACACAAATGTCCATATCTATCGTCTTGTATTTCTTGGTTGAAAATCAACCATCATTTCCTTGTATAAGGGAGTTCAAGAGTCTTTTCTATGAAAAACTCTAAGCGTTTATTGGAAACTCTCAAGATCAATTCTAGGGGAGATGAGCAAGTCCTTTTATTTTGACCTAACCTCTATATTTTTTGGTGTTTCTCTTTTCCCTTAACTCGTTAAATTTATGCAATTTATTTTCCGCTTTTTATATTCTGCTGCTAAGTATTTCAAAAATGTTTTTAAACTCTGATTTTATTTCACAAAGTTTTTCAAAACCATGTCTTTCGATTTCAAGATCGAATAACAATTGTTCTACATGAACCTTTCCTCGCATAAACTATTAATAATATAACTAATTCTAGATGTTATTAGGTTAGTGATTATAAACAAAACCTACAAATATCAATAGATATACATAGATATGAATAATAAATAAAATTAACAAAAATTATGCAATGTTTTTAAAAACCAGCACCAGTCCTCGACACGAGCCATTTTGTTTTCTGAGACAAAAGTAAGTTTTATAATTATCGTATACATAGAGATTGGTAGTGTTCAAAGAACGTTCAATGTTTTTTAAGATGTTAGTTAAAGAAGGGTTTTATAGCTTTTTTGATGCGTGAAATTAAATGACAGAAAATAAATGACAAAAAGTAAAGTGGAGGTTCTAGTGTTAATAGTAAGAAACCTTGTTAGGGGTAGATTTCATAATGACATGTTTATCATGCATAACCATAGGTCAATAATATTCTCCTCTACCCAAATATTAATATGACCACATATTGCTCTCATTGTATCTCCTATCGATCTTAACATTGTGAGACCAATGCATTACATGATAGCTGATAACTTGTTCAATTAACTAACATAAACCATTAAGTTCCAATAGTTATAAAGCAACAAGAATCCATGCCAGTCTTCCTATAGTACATGCAAATATTGAACCTAACCCTATGTCTATGAATGACAAACACCTTTGAAATGTCAAATCATAACATGAAAACAAGTTTTTGGCAGCAAACTTAAAATAGGCATCAAGATTAAAGAGTATTCAAGATTAAAACTTGAGTAGACTTACATAATATGCTATGAGATCTTTAAAACATGAATATAATGACTATATTTAAACCCCAACAAACATTTTAAAGCTACGCTTACTCATCGTAGTTGTACCAGTAATCCCATGAAGCCGAGTTTGAAAGTTTATTTGTCTTGCCAATTGAGTAGTGCTTCCATCTTCAAGCTCCCTTTCTTATTCTCATAATATAAACCAAGTGAACCTACTATAATTATGTACTACCTCACTTCACCGAAAATCCATTTGAACTGAACTGAAAGCCCCTATTTATCAATGTTTTAAAAACCGGACCGAAGATCGAACCGGTGAAACTTACGGTTTAAGGTTCAATTGGTTCAACCGGTTAAACCTACGGTCGAACCGTTTATTAAATAAACTAATAATATAAAAATAAATTTCATAAATATATCACACATAATCATATGTTCACAACTTAATAAAATAAATATTTTAAAAATTCATTACAAATTTAATACAACAATATCGATGATACATATAATAAGATAACATAGTTCTACACTTTATTTCAACATTCATTTAAGAACAATTTGACCAAATTAAAGAATTACAATTAACTAAGTTAAACTAATTCAAACCAAAATTAAAATAATCGAATATAATAACTAAAATAAAGTTCAAATAATTAAGAATACCTAAATTAAATAAGATAGAATACCAAGAATAAATAATATAATATACTTCATTAAACAACAAAAAAGAACGAATTTGAATTGAACTACGACAAATAAATCTTAATTGACAATAACAAACAATATTGACTTGAACGACAATAATTATTAAGTTGGATTTCATGACTATGTTTGAAAGAGGCGGTGTGATGATGATGAAATGTGGTTGAAAGAAAAACTATAATGGAGTGACAAAATTTAGAAGTTTGTATGGATGTAAAAAATATGGATTTTTTTTTGTGATTGAGAATATATGTTAAGTTTTGATATTGACATATTAAAATTTATAAAAAAAATTAAAAAATGGTCAATTTGATGATTTTTTTTGAACGGGACGGTTTTATAAAACCGGCTCCGTTTCTTTGGTTTTTGACGGTTCAATCTGGTTTTTTCGGTTTTACTCCGCTTTTGACCCATTAGCGGTTTTAAAATGTTGACCCAACCGGATTTATCTCCGGTTCCCGGACCAACCGGTTGAACCGGTCGGTTCGGTCCGATTTTTAAAACATTGCTATTTATAGGTGAGAATTTAGCCTCAGCAGACACACCGTCAATTGTAGATTAAGCAATGTTAACATTTTGACAAGTGGCCCTAGCCGCCTTGCTTTGTTGGGTGTACCGCCCATGTGCTTAGAGCACAAACTCTTTCTTCACCATGAAGTACTTTATCCTTGAAGTTCCATATTGATTTCTTATAAAATAATTTAATAAGTGCCTATGTATTTTACATAAATTTTGCACTTATCAGAATTGTATAAAATTGATGCAACTATTTTTAACATTTTTTATGCACACCTTTTGCTATTTTAGGCATCTAGTCATTGAATGTCATCTCTAGGAAATACTTCATATAGTCTTTTTTTTCTAAAAGACACGTGAATTAACAAAAGTTAATGTATTTGATTCAATATATTGATTAAATAGTTTAACTTTTTTTTAGTCAAAACGTCTCTTATATTAAGGATCAAAGGAAGTATTTGAAATCAATGCTTCTAGGGATTCAAACCAACTTTGGACGCCCACTCTAAGTATTTTATGCAATATAATGAAACTTTAATGAGCATGTCACACTCAAAAGTGTGTCGTATTTCCGTTAGCTCTAAAGAGTTGAATATTGTGGTTCTCTTTCCTCCTAAAGAGATTTATCATGTTTTGAATAAAAATTGGCCGATGTGTTTTTATTAAGATTCACTATGAGTTAGATAACATATGGGATCTCAATATGCTTAGTTGGATTCAAACATTCAGAACATTCTAAAATCAAATTTTATTTTTCTAATTTATGTGGGTGTAAGCCATTAGAAACACCCGGCGAGCTTAGAAAAAAAAATTCAAAAAGGTATATAACTATGGAAGATATAGTTACCTCAAAGGTAGAAGATTACAAGAGATCTTTATTCAAAAATCATGGATGACGCGAAGACGCAATGATCAAGGAAACGATATAAGAAAATACTACTCCAATTGTGTTCTAGTGACAGATAAACCCATAAGGATCTTTTATGATGAATACAACTCCAACTTTGTCAATCTAGCACATCAATGAGAGACCAAACTCGATGGGTGAATGAAGACCTAATATGAATATCACGAGATTAATGTTAATTATATGGATGATTATCACATGCATAATATATAGAATTGAGAATTTAACCTGTGAAGACTACTTGAAGAGATACATGAATAAACAAGATAGACATATGAACAAAGACATGCCAAAGTCTGAAAGAAGAAGTTTCAGGCTATCACTACCTTGGGACCCTGAATAGAGGTGATTCAAAGATGAGATAATGGGTAGAAGGTCAACACCTCAATTTATAGAGACCAACCTGATATTAGGGGGTTTCCAAGAGAATGGTATTCTAATTGCTCTATAAAAAGAAAGTTGATGCCCTAAAATAATTTTTCACCTTCACACAAGTAGGAAACATTATGCTTATAAGAATATTCTCTGAGAGAAATTCCAAAGACATGGACTATATTATCCTATATTGAATATTTGAGTCATCATATCAACATATATCTTAGCAATGAAGTTTCCTTTGGAGAATGGTAAGATCGCCACCATCATGCACGCCAACAATGAGTGATTAGGTAGCACTATGTTGACAACCTTATGCAAAATTGAAGGGACACCCATTCAATCAATAAACTATAGAGACAAGTGCAAGTTCATAAAATTTTATACAAAATTTTGTATTGAAAATTATAATATATTGAGTAAAGAACATTATGAAATATAAAGAGGAGTGGCCCATTATGATGAATTTTTTTTATTATGAATAAAATAATAAAACTTTAACATAAATTATCTTGTGTAATGTACTACTATATAATTGATATATTTTTTTAATAAATGTTATATTGAAAAAATAAGATTGATACACAAAAAGGTGGGAGACTAAAGCCAAGACCCACTTAAAAGTATCTAAATTTAAAAAGAGGTAAACCTAACCTAATTTTTACATAATCACTTCTAATCCCGATTGATAAAGAATAAAAAAGAGTGAAGACATTAGATGTGCGATCCAAATTAGCAAAAAAATCCACACGTCTATTTCCTTCTCTACAAATGTGAGAAATGATTAAATTGATGTCCAAAATATACTTGTTACTAGCAAACCACTGGTTCCTTAACTGCCAAGAAACACTATCAATCTTAACAAAAGAGAAGGCTTTGACTATCATAGAAGAGTTAGATTTAACTAAAGATTCCTCCAACCTCTATCTTTAGCTATTTCTATACATCGAAGAACGCCACAAAACTCTACCAACAACAAGTTACCCCAAAACAAAGGTTTAGCAAAATCTAAAACAATCTCACAGAGCTTTTCCTAAATATATCACCACAACTAGCAGAATTAGAAATAGATACAAAAGAACCATCTATATTGCACTTAACTCAACTTTGAGGGGGAGGATTCCAAAATATATCCTTTATGGAATGGACTCTCAAAGGATTTACTTTGACCTGAAACGCCTTCAGAACTTTAAAATCAAACACGTTGTGCTTGAAAGTTAGCTTAGTTTTAGAGTAAGACAGATTAACTTATGCTATAATATTGACACAGATTGAGTGTAAATTTGGGATAATCCTTCCAAATTTCATTGATTAAGAAAATATATTATTTGATATATTGTTGCAAACGCATACTAATAAAAAAAAGAGATAAATACACTCTACTACCCTATAATATGAGCGAATTTTGATTTATCCTTTAAAATAATTCTTTTGGATTCTCCCTTATAATGTTTAGATTTTGTTTCTCTGACCTATTTGATGACATATCAACTATGAAATCTTCTTATTTGTTGATTTGGCAATCCACGTGATTTTTTTATTTTTATTTTTTTCAAATTCACGTGGATACATAACCTTGGTTATGAGATGTGCTATATTGACACCAAAAATGTAACACCGGATCCTTTACACCATATCTAATAAATCTCTTTGCAAGTGTGGCACAAACTCCATTGCACTTAAATATAATAAAAAGTGGGAAAAGTTGATTGCATAGTATACATATACACCTTATATGTGAAAATATGGTGTCATTGTATCATTTCTCATTAGTAAAAGAGGGAGTGTTATAGAATTGAAGAATACAAACATCCTTACTAATCAGATATTTTATTATACACATGTATATATTTATATTTTGTGAAATATCTTTAGATTTATTGTTGTTATATTTAGTGTTGATTAAATTACTTAGAATTAATTTTTTTTATTTAGAGTTTATAATTCATCTAATTTAAAATCCAAATTTTGAAATAGTTTTGTAGAAAATAAACAAATTATTTGAAGAGTAGTGTAAATAATTTGGAATTCATGTGGTTATGCGATTTTAGATTACTTTATTTAATTATTTAAAATGAAATTAAGGAGTCTTGTTAATATAAAAATGAGAGTTATAGAATTGAATGGGATTAGCCTCCTTACTAATTAGATATTTTAATATACACATGTATATATTTATATTTTGTAAAATATTTTTAGACTGATTTGTTATTATAATTAGTGTTGATTTAATTATTTATATTTTTTTATTTAAATTTTAGAGTTTATAATTCACCTAATCTAAAATCCAAATTTTGAATTAATTTTGTCAAAGAATAAATAAATCATTTGAATCGTAGTGTGAATAATTTGGAATTCATGTGGTTATGCGACTTTAGATTATTTTTTTAATTATTTAAAATGAAATTAAGGAGTCTTGTTAATAAAAAAAATGGGATTTATAGAATTGAAGGGCATTAACCTCCTTGCTAATTAGATATTTTAATATATATATATATATATATATATATATATATATATATATATATATATATATATATATATATATATATATATATATATATATATATATATATATATATATATATATATATATATATATATATATATATATATATATATATATATATATATATATATATATATATATATATATATATATATATATATATATATATATATATATATATATATATATATATTATATTTTGTGAAATATTTTTAGATTTATTGTTATTATATTTAGTTTTGATTTAATTATTTAATTATTTTTTTAATTTTAGAGTTTAGAATTCATCTAATCTAAAATCCAAATTTTGAATTAGTTTGTCAAAAAATAAATAAATTATTTGAAGCTGTGTAAATAATTTGGAATTCATGTGCTTATGCGACTTTAGATTACTTTTTTTTAAACTATTTAAAACGAAATTAACGAGTCTTGTTAATAAAAAAAAGGGAATTATAGAATTGAAGGACATTAACCTCCTTATTAATTAGATATTTTATTATACACATGTATATTTGTATTTTGTGAAATATCTCTAGAGTTATTGTTATTATATTTAGTGTTGATTTAATTATTTAGATCATTTTAAAAAAAATTAGAGTTTATAATTCATCTAATCTAAAATCCAAAATTTGAATTAGTTCTGTCAAAAAAATGAATAAATGATTTGAATCTGTTTAAACAATTTGGAATTTAGATTACTTTTTTCAATTATTTAAAACGATATTAAGGATTGAAGGGCATTAGCCTCCTTACTAATTAGATAATTAAATATAGTAAATGATATAATACTAATAGAAAACAATAAGTAAGTAATTGAAAATGATTCTGGTTGGCAAGACATAAACATGCATGCATATAGTACAAGTTTAGGACACTCATTCCACCAAATAAAATGATGCCAACCTTATTTCTATTATTTTCATTGTTCATGATATTAAATAGGTAGTGTGATATCATTACTTGTACATAGACTCTTCCGAATATCACTAGGACAACTTTTGTATTATCTCCACTAAAATACACACCATTCCTGCAGGTTCAATCCTCTTGTGTAATGGACATGTTCCATGTTTATTCCATTCATATTCCCAAAGTCTCGAACTTGGATCTCGGGATAAGGTCTGCTTGAATTTGTAGGCCACAGACCATGAATCTTAAATATGTTTGGGACCTTTTGGATAACACATTCTCCATTTTTGCAAACTGATGGTGGCCATTGTTCAGACATGAGAAAATACTCATAGGTGGCTGTTGAAAAAATAATTTGGGTTGTGATAAACTTGATCATCTTTAAAGTGTGTGAGAATAAATACTCAAAGGAAATTGAATTCTCATCCTTTCATCACTTTTACATAATTGACATATTCTTTTACATAATTGACATATTCTCTAAACGGGAGGTAGGAACTCATTAATGTATGTATATCATATCTATATAATGCAACCAAAGTTTATATTAGTCATGGTCTTTGGCATGTATCAACACATGGTTTTTCTTTTTGGAAATATATCAACATATGGTTTTAATTGTGATATATAAACACAATTATTTTAGAAGAAGAAAACATAAAACCGTGTCAAAATCATTTTGAAAGAAAAAATAATTAAATATCTAATTGTCTTGTCATATATTCTAACACGCTAATTTTGGGAATCATTTTACAAATCAAAGCAACACAATTTTTATAATAACAATAATATTATGGTTCATCTGAGCGATAAATTAATTTCCATGCCTTTGCAACTAGTAGAATTAACTTACAATTGAGATTAATATTATTTCTAATTAAACTTATAACCAACTTATTTCTAATTAAACTTAAAACCAACTATAAGTAGGCTTGTGTTAGAATAATTATGTGTAATTATTGGCTTCCGAGAAAGAAATGAGGGATCAAAACATAAATTAATCATGTGAAATGAGAATTTTGATAATGCTTTGGACCCGCCAAATACGAAATGCTCGACAACAATCCTCCTGATCAAGACTGGCAAACAGGTGGACTCTCGAGAAAAGGCCGCATACCGAGGACAATCCATACATTCATCTTATCCATCGTGTTCAATCCAACTATTCCACGTTATCCACTATGCACAATAATCGAGTGCAATTCCATTCATTCTTGTCAATGCACCTCTCTAACCTCACTAACTTCGATGTTGAAGTGTTAAGCTTACAGGTACACCCCATATTTTCGTCCATCGAGGAACCTTTTATCGTTCTAGAGAACTTATATGGCTTCTTTTATCAATATCTCACCAAAATCATGTTCCACAACGAAATGATGGTGCTGTCTATGTGAATCGAAGCTTGATTCTCACAAAACCCACGTTGAACTTCATTGATCTCTTTTGTAGCGCCACAACTTTCATACTTCTCCACCGATCACTGCGAATTTTCTTGACCATCAATAGAATTTTCCAAATTAACTCATGAAGATCCTCCCCTCCCTCTATCATAGATGGCGGTCCGATTCTTTTAAGATCCCTAACAACTTCATCTCCTTAGGGTTCAGTTCCTCCACCGATTGATCGTGGGACTTTCCAAGCTTAGTTGTCCTTCAATCCTTTTCGATAGATATAAGCCCCACAAGGGTTGCATGTAAAAATCCACAAAGTTGAATACCTTGTTAAGGAAGTGTTAAATTCTAACTCCCTTAGAAATATTTCCAACGATATTTAGAATGAGATGGTCCATCATTCTTTGAAAAGACTTTGATTTTCTAAATTTAATTCTTTATCTTAGAATTTTTAAAAACCATTCATATAGAAGAATTTAAATAACACTCTATTACCTTTATCGCACAACTTACTTAATACTAAGTAATTTGTGTTATAATCCTTAAAATATTTCAAAAGTAGGTTTAAGGCTTTTACAAATAATTTCTAAACTAACATTTTTATTTTTGTTACTATAAGAAGAACATTCATATTTGGTAGGAGTAGAATAAGAGATCATATTTATTTCTCTAGTTGTATGACTTGAAGAGTCCCATTCGATATCATATTTTGAATTCAAGTTATCAAGCTTATCTGAATCACAACATGACTTTTCAACCTTTGGTACCTAAATCTTTTTGTGTCCTTTGATGTTAGTGGAATGCATATTTTGATAATACATATTTCTCTTTTTACCTTCACAATTCTCTTTATGAAAATGCGATGGAGGAAATCCTTGTTTTCTTTCATGAGTTTTTTTATAAAACGGAACATAGCAATATGTTTGTCTTCATTATAACAGTTGTGTTTTAGGGTTTTGCATTTAGATGTTGACTAGGCATTGCAAATATTGCTAAAGATTTTGATATTCAAGTGTGTTTTGAAAATCATCAATTTTACTTTTTAAAGTGTCACATTATTGATAACACTTGATAGATTTATCTAAGTCTCTTTGAGAAGAGGAGTTTTGATCATACCATCTTGTCTCTTTTTAATACTTTCTATTTCTTCCAATAAATCTTTATTTTTTAATTTGTGGAAAGAAATAGAGTCTTTGGAGATAAATGCAATTTTTTCTAATTTAATTGTTTCTTTAGCTAGCTATTTACATATGTGAAATAAGTCTTGATAAGAAAGTAAGAGGCTACCTTATCTTCTTCATAATTTATCATGAAATACATGTTTGATTCTTCCTTATCAAAGGCTTCCACATACTGTCATCCCATGATAAGTAGGCTCTCTTAACTTCTTTTTTGCAATTTCTTGGATCTATTAAGACTTTGAGGGTCATTTATTCTTATGTGTCATTCCTTTCTACATTTGTGAGATGTGGGAGTGAAAGAGTATCTTTCTTATTTTTGCTCTTGGAAACTAGAAAAACAATTATGTGCCTTAGACACTCCTTGAATTTTTTAAACATGAGTTTCATGTATTTCTTCATTTTCTAATTCCATATCTTTGATGTTGGTAGATTTTAGTTTAATAGTTTTCCTCTTCTTCTTGTCACTTTCTTCGTCATCAGCATGTCTCTTCAGCTCCATCTCATGTTCGTGCAATTTACAAAAAAGATAGTGTGTGTCCATGGTTGCTAAATCCCTAGATTCACAAATCGCAGTGACTTTAAGTTACTAACTATAGTTTAGGCATATAATAATTTTCACAACCAATTTCTCATTTGAAAATATTTTTTCCATAGTTATCATATGACTCACGATATGGGTAAACCATGTTTGCATTTGATTTATGTTCTCTTCAGGTTTCATTATGAAGAGTTCATACTCGTTAGTTAATGTTCCATAGTTCCATCATGAGTAATTTTGAGGATGTTCCATATTTGTTTCGCAATATCGTAGTGAGAAGTTCATAAAATTTCATCAAGACTGAGAGTAGTAGTGATGACGGTTTTTGCTTTTAAACTGTGTTGCATATTTTCTTTATCATATTTGGTCCAATACTTTTCAGATTTGTTTACTACAACACCATCAACTTGTGTGTAGCAACAATTGGATCTTCCTTCACAATCTTCCAAATACCACGATCCATCCTTTATATGAAAAACTTCATTTTCTCTTTCCAAAAACTATACCCTTCTCCTTTAAAGGATGGATATTTATTTAGTGAATAACTTGAAGTCATTTTCCTCCTGGGATGATCAATCTTTAACAGGAATTAGGATCTGAAATCAATTGTAAAAAAAGTGACTCCAAGCACAAGAGGGGGTGAAATATGATATTCAAATTTTGTGATTAATTTAAAGGTTTTATTTATTACTTGAAAATCAATTTGTGTTAGTATATTCAAGATCAGAGATAAAATCAACGGAAATAAAATAAGACGATAAAGTAAATAATAGAATTAAAAGAGACAAAGTTAGAGACATAACACTATATAATTATCCAAGTTCAAAAAAATCTTGACCTAGTCTTGTCCCCAAGAAACCTTCTTGAGATTTCTCTATAATAGTAAGCTTTTGTAGGTTATGACCATGAAACTTTGATGCAAGCAAATCAAGATATTTTACACTTGTTTATCCCCCAACCAAAAAGAGTTTTTTACTAGATGAACTCACGAACCGAGTAGAGATTTTATCAGCAAATCTCAGTAACCAAACATAAATTTTACATGTTGAGTTCTATAATCAAAGAGAGACTTTCCAATGGTTGAACTTAAGAACCAAAATCAATTCTTAAATAATATTGCACTCTTGAAAGTAAAACAATGGCACAACACCAATACAACTATTTCCTCACAAGTAATTTTCACTCATAAGGCATTAAGGAAACTTTGGTGATAAGAATATATATATATATATATATATATATATATATATATATATATATATATATATATATATATATATATATATATATATATATATATATATATATATATATATATATATATATATATATATATATATATATATTATATATATATATATATATATATATATATATATACACACACACACATAGAGAGAGAGAGAGAGAGAGAGAGAGAGAGATTGTAAAGAATTAGGAAAACTTCGAATTAATGTGTGAAATGATGGATCCTCCTTTGTATAGAAGAAAATTTGGCTAAAAAAGGAAACAATCAATGGGCCCATCAACCTACTTGATTGATTAGGTCCTGAGTTTAATCGATTATGCATTTCAAATAATCGATTATTATGGCTCAAAATAGAAGGTTTTGATTTAGAGTCATTACCAATCATTAAGAGTCTGTCATAATTGATTATAGACTCAAATAGGCATCATCTAACCGATTAGATTCAGGATCTAATTGAGTAGATAGTTGAAAAAATTGTCATAATCAAGCAGACAGTTCCCTAATCAACTAGCAAAGACTTGAAAAATGTTTTTAAGTGATTTTGTTAAGTAAAGAGATCTTAAAAATATTTTAGGTGGAACCAAAGTTTATAATAGTAATTGCATTTCGCATGTATCAACATATTGTTTGTCTTTTTGGAAATTTATCAACATATGGTTTTAATTATGATATATAAACACAATTATTTTAGTAGAAGAAAATACAAAACTGTGTCATAATCATTTTTAAAGAAGAAAAAAATTAAATATCAAATTATCTTACCATATATCCTAATACACTAATTTTAGGAGTCATCATACCAGATAAATTTTATGGCTTCCTTTATAAACATCTCACCAAAATCATGTTCCACAACATAATGAAGGCGGTGTCTATGTAAGTTGAAGCTTGATTCTCACGAAAATACACGACGAACTTTATTGATCTCTTATGTAGTGCCACAACTACCATACTCGGTCACTAATCACCATGAATTTCTCAACCATAAATGGTAGTCTCCAAATCAACATATGAAGATCTCCCCACTCCCCTTTCAGAGGCCACAGTCCAATTAGGTTAAGATACCCAACCACTTTATATCTTTAGGTTCCAGTTCCTCCACCATTTGGTCGTGGGACTTTCTAATATATTTTTCCTTCCATCTTTTTAAACAACTACAAGTCCCACAAGGGTTGCAAGGAAAAAATCCACAAAGTTGCATATCTTTCTAAGGGAGTGTTAAATCCTAACTCCCTTAGAAATATTTCCAACGACACTCTAAATAGGATGATCATTAATGGTCCTTAGTAGAAGAGTCACGAGAGAATAAATTAAGGTTAAGATATAGTGTTTAGAGACAAGGATGAAAACTAGAAGACAAAAGTCTGTGAATAGTTTCCAGTGCATTGCCACAAAGCCACCCCTTAGTTGAGGCAAGCTTACCAAAAGTTATGTTGTCGCCCATGCATTATGTATTATCATGGTACATGTACTAGCAAAAAAGGAATATGCTTTATTCTTTGGGTTGAAAACATTGGAAATTTACAAGACCTAGGACTTTATGAAAGAGACAACACACAATTAAGAGTTTCCTATAAATGGACCAACATTGGAAATTGAAAGGGGGTTCAAAACTTAAAAACAAAATCAATAAAAAAGAAGAGGGAAGAACCAGAGTTATGTTCCGCTTATGTCCACATCATTTCTAAAGGAGTATAATGTTGGGAGGCATGACACCTGGCCTCTCTTGTTGGGTGCAAGATGCAAGTGGTTAAAATGTCACACTTTGATTTACCTTTTCTTTCTTCTTGCTTTGGAATATTTAACTTAGGACCTTTCTTTGTTGTATTTACTTTTCTCAACATAAACTAAACTCCTTCTGTTGGATAATATGAAATTTAATGACAAAGTAATTTGTTGAATGTTATGAATGGGTGATTATGGTATATTTTGTTCATGTGCATTTAAGTTATATGTTTATTCCTCTTGGTTGATCATCTTAAGAATAACAAACACTTTTTAAGGATGATGAATCATCTAGTAAATGAATTTTGTAACACAAGTATATATATATATATATATATATATATATATATATATATATATATATATATATATATATATATATATATATATATATATATATATATATATATATATATATATATATATATATATATATATATATATATATATATATATATATATATATATATATATATATATATATATATAAATTAGTTACTTTAGGCATAATGAAATAGGATTATAAGAGTAATTAGAGAACTTGATTTAAAATTTATTGATGTTGATTTGAGTCTTAGAAATAAGTTTCGTAGTTAATCGGTGCATGTTTTAATGTTGTAGGCACACACCCACTAGGTTATGTTTTTGCCTCTTATGTCTTAACATATCATATCATATTTATTCTAAATGAAGTAATTAAATGGATCATTGTCCAACATGTTATTCCACTTGGTTAAAAAATTCACTTCCAAGTTGTGATTTATTTTTTTCTGAGCACATGGTAATAATTAATTATTTTATTACCTCTGGGCATGTTTAACTTATAGGTTTAATATCATTTTTGACCCCGTATCTTAACCTTGGGATATGCATGGGATGATGCTAGATCGAAGCGACATGATTAATGCATGAAGATGATTTATGTAATGACTTGAGGGTTTCCAACAATTCCCTTGTGGTGGGTTGGAAGGAAGGGTTCCTTTGCAACAAGGTTTATTTTTTGAGGGAAAAGGTTATTTGATGGAAGGTACTTTCCAACATGATTTCCCGACACTGGTCTCGAACTCAACGGTTGTTGATGCATTGGAAGATTCTTGTTTGAGCAATTTCAAAGTATGGAGAGGACTTTCCCTTATGTGGCTTATCTTACCCCAGTCTATTAGGTGTTTGAAGAAACTAACCTCGAATGGAGTTGGGAAGCAGCTCGTCATGAAATTGAGGTGGCTTGCCCCATTGTTTGAATCTTGCAGTGGTATGCCCCCAGATTAACCAATATTTAGAATGGTTTGCTTTGATTAACCGACCTTTGAAGAGTGGATTTCACTATTCTCTGTAGGTGGCTTGCCCCAGTCTGAGTCTTGAAGCAATTTTCTTTTTACTATCTGACTCTTTGAGGAACTTGCTCATCCTTGAAGTGATTGCCCCAGATTGACTAAATCTCGGAACGATTCGCCCCTGGATGACTGATCTTTTGAGGGATTTCCCTTAACCACAATGTCTTTTGAATGCTTGTCCCTAGTCAATAGGATCCTTAGATAGTTTTTCCCATCTTGGGTTCTCTACGAATGATCAAATTTGTCGTTGATCGCTCATTGTTAGAACTTCCTTGATGTTGAGTACTTACTTGCAATTAAAATTGTGATTAAAAATGGTAATTTTAATGCAATGCTTATGCAAGTTTTGAAATCAACGCCATTATTCAAATTATGTGACGTACAGTGAATGGGTCATTGGTTTATTCGAAGTGTGAAAGATGATGCTTGAACTTGATACCAACATAAATGATTAACAAACATCTAGGAGTCGGGTTTATGCAACCTCATTGTGAATGCTTTCAAAATAAACCTTACTTAATTAAAGTCTTTTGCATGTTATAACGTGGCTTGGTTCATGGTTTTTGAATAAAAGGATATGAGGCTTAAAATTTAATTTTATGCCACCCTTCTTCTTGGTGATCTCCAGTCCTACGTTTATTTAATTCAACCCACGCATTCAAGCTCCAAAAAGTTTTTGAAGGTGAAGATGTTATGGTGCGGGAACAACTTGTATGACATTCGTTCACTTGATTTTTGTTGAAAGGGATTGTGACTATCATGTTTTGATGGTTCAAGAGAAACAACCATTGTAAGCTTTTTATTATTCACTACTTCTTCGACATTGTGTAGTGCGTGTGAAGAGAAGATGCGGTTGAACCTCAGATGGGATGCTTTTTTCTTGCAATTTGAATGCATAGTCAAATTAACCTAATAACTACCTTGCCCCTGGTTCAGATTAAGGGTTTTTTCCATATAGAAAGAAACACAAACTTCTAGGCTCAAAGGGGTTGACGAGGAATTAACTTTCTTATGTCTCTAGTGTTTATGAATTGAAATAATGCCTTACATTGTCAACAAAGTTTTATTCAAAAACATACTTGTCAACAATTTTAGGTATTTTGTTTTCATTATTCTCCCTCCGATGTATGCTTAAACAAATGGTGTGGGGTTTCCTTTTTTCCTTAACAAAGCTTGTAGGATATCCATGACCAAACGCATCTGACTTTTCAACCAAATGATTTCCTCTCTTAATATATCTTGACCTTGCTTGAGTTTGTATGTAGCTCTTTGAGACATGCTTCAAGTTCTAAGCGTGTGTCAGGTAATCAGCTGGCTAGTTATGAATGGAAGGTGGAATGAGTTTTTTTTTTGTAAAATGATATGCATGCATGCTGATAAGATGCGAATGCATGAATTTTTGTTATTTTTTATATTAGAAAATGCAATGTAATGCCACATATGGATACAATGAAATGTCATGTGTGGGTGTAAGGATCCAGGATATCATGAGTAACTCAAAATACCCTATTAGGTAGGTTTATTTATAACAGATAGTTTTAGGTATTTCTACCCATTAACCACTCACATGATAGTTTCTAGTTTTAGGCAACAGACTAGCCGTTTTATGACAAGAGTGACAGAAAAGTCTATTATGGGTGGGGTCTTCATGTTAGGCACATAAGGAGTGGTCCTTGGGGACTAACACTACGTAACCACCAAAGTATAAACTGGTTCTAAGAGGGGTTCCTAGAGTCATGGACCCTTAGTGAATCAACATTACACGACATGATAGACATCTTATAACGAGATCGACGAAAAGGTCCACTCTAAGGGGAGTTTTCATGCTAGGAACACAAGGAGTGGTCCTTGGGGACTAACACTACACAAATTTCATTCTAACTTATGTGTTCTGTCTTCTTTTTCCAAAGCTTGGGTGTAGATATTTACTCAAGATATCATCCCAAATCCCACAGATAAACAAGATGATAAACATATAATAAAAAAGAGAAAGCATAAAAGAAAGCATATAAGCAAGTATTCACAATGAAAATAAAAAACATAAAGAAAACAAATAAGAAAATTCAACATTCGTCGCAAAGTTAACTAAGTTAGGCTTGACTCTCTCTTGTAGGAGCAAAGTGTCCCCAGCAGAGTCGCCAAGTGTCGCATCTCAAAAAATACGATCCTTCGTAAGGCGTTCACAGAAAAATGTTTCGAACAGACTCGCCATCGAACATTATTTATTTCAAAGAAGGAAAGGGAAAATATCGATAAAACCCTTAAAAGAAAAAGAAAATGGTCATCGCAGCCAAATTTGGGTCCGGGAGTTGATTACGCAAGGGGAAGGTATTAACACCCCTCACGTCTATTGTACTCAACAAAAATCTTTTAGTTAAACTTACGATTGAATGTTAGCTTATGTTAGTTTGTGATCTTCTACTTATTACGCGAGAGAAAATAAAGAAAATATTTTTAGGTTTTTTTATTAATGTGTCTGACAAGATTTGCAATCTTTCACCCATGTAGTCTTTTTCTTTCCAATTTGTTACAAAAAGGTTCTGATATTTACAAGTGTTTTAAAGCGAAATACAAACATTTGAGCTTGCAAGCTATTACAACTTGGACTTAATGTTCGAGACTATGACTGGATCTTTCATTCAGGAATTCTTTTTATTTCCATTTATTACAAAAAGGAGACGCACTTGGATTTTGGCGAAAGACGATGTATTTATGACTTACAAGCGATTACCACTTGGACCTAATACTTGACACTATGACTAGACCTTTCACCCATGTAGCCTTTTTCTTTCGTTATTGATTGAAATGGTCTAAGTATGAATTAGTCATTTTGAGTTTGATTATGAAAAGAGTTTGATATTTGGTCAAGAGTTTGGTTTGCACTGTGATATGAATTGTAAAAATGGTTTACGAAATGGTTTTGAAGTCGATAGTGAAACTGGTTTGATTTGGGAAAATTGATCGACGTTGGATCGAGCACTATTTTTGTTCTTTTTGAAAGTGGTTGATTTTTACGTAATAAGAACAAAATAAAGGAAAATGGTAAGTTTATTACACATCACGAGAATGGGGGTACATTTTATTGAATAAGATTATAATAAAGCGATTAAAATACAAGCCTAATAAACAAATGTAAACAACAAGGAGCTCATTGTAAGAAGGCCCAAGACAAAGCCAAGGGACCAGAAATAACCGATACCTAAAGTACTGAATTTAGCTATAAGATAACTTAAAGTAGATTCATGTAGAAATCACTCTATAAGAAAATGAACAAAAATAATATTACAAAGTCGAATTTGCAACACAATGAAAAATCCAGCAACCCGGTAAACTATATACAATATTTACAACGGAAAAATAAACTGAAACTTAAAGTATTGAATTTAAACCTAAGCGAACTTAAGGTGGATTCATGTAGGAATCACTCTATAAGAAGTCGATCAACCGAATCTGTGCGTCCAAATGATTTTCAAAAGCTAAATTAGATTTAAACTCCAAAATTAGAATGCAATGGAATAGAATGAGAACAACAACCAACTACAATATACATCATTCCAAGGTATTTACAACATATAGGAGGTGCAATGTTTAATGGGCCTAACATACATGACAAAATCCCAATACTTGATTTAAATTCACTTTTTATAATAATAACATATAATAATTGTAAAGAAAATAAGTAAAATATGAAGAAAAAAAGTTTGACTTTGTCAAACCTTCCAAAACCAATTTGCTTTCCAATATTCCCACACATCAAACAACAGCCAACACCAGTGTAAATATAGAAGAAACCGAAACTAAGAAGAGAAGAAAACCTTCATAGCGTGAGGTTGGTTTATGGTTAGTGCGAGCTAATAGAAACAAATTCGAAAAGCGGTCATGTTAGAGATGTTTTGGCAAGGAATAGAAGAGTAATTATGGAAGGTTGTTGAAACGTTTTAAGAAGAGTTTGGAGCGGAGATTTATGAAGGTTGTTGAGTGGTTTAGAAGTCAGTCTACATCGGTTATTGGTGTTGTAGGTTGAAAAAGGAGTTTGTTGGTGTAGTGGCAGAGGTGATGAAGGTTTTTTCGGCAGCGAGTTATATTGTAGATGTGTGAGTGCAAGGAGGACAAAGTAAGTTCAGCCAGTGGTTGAAATTATGGCATGAAGCTTGTTGAGTCAGGGGGAGATGGTATAGCTCTGGTGGTTGTTGGAGTCGTCAGTGACGATAGAGGGTGTGTGTCTCGCTCATGACTTAGTAGGGAGACAATACTATAATGAAGACGACATAACAGAGAGGTTATTTCTGTCGGAAGTGGTTCAGTTTATGTGAGGTTGAGATGGTTTTTGAAGAATATTTAATGGTTGTTGAAGTGAGGTGGAGTTACATAGAGGTTTTGTGTAAAGTTAGTGAAGAGAATGACGAGATTCACGGTTGCGCGATGATATACAATGGTTTATAGAGGAGGTATCAGTTGGGAATGGTGGACCGCAATGAAGGAAGAGAGGTTTGTTTTGTAAGGAAAAAATGTGGTTTTGTGGACAAATGATTGTGGTTAGTAGTGTATGGTTAAGGGTGATGAGTATTGAAGAAGAAAAGAGGAAGCAAGGTTGTTGCTTTAACGCATGAGAGAGAGGAAAGTTTCTGACCATTTTTCTTCCACTCTTTCATCTAAATACACACACTTTCAGTCCTTGCATTTTTTATTTTTTATTTTTCTAAAATCAAAATCCGATAGAGAGTTCTCTCATTGGATACTTTTGAAATCAATGACAATGGTTTATTAGCTGGCAATATGTTATCACCAATTGAATGGGTCTCCTCTTTTGAGTGAAAGAAGTCATATGGTTGATACAAAGAGATTGAGGATTTTGGATTATTGTGATTGGTTCCTTTTGAAAATAAGGGAAAACTCATTCTAATAAGGGCTTTCCGCCTGCTAAAATTACGCACTTTTGAGAAACAATTCAACCGGTCTATCTATGATACCGAAAGTTTATTTTGGTCAACATTTTAAGTATCACGCATGGTGAAGTACATTCTATAATATGCAGATGATGCAAGTGCATGGTGAATGCTTTGATTTATTAATTGAGGGGGGAAATTGGGGTATCACACATACATCTTTGAACTACCAAATCATCAATGCATATAAATATAAATGAACACACATCAAAACACTTATGGGTCCAAAATCGAACACACCTAGTGTTTCATACTTATATGAGAGATTTTGTATGCTCTCCCATAAACACACATCAAAACAAGCAAAATGGATTCCAGAATTCAAAGCATTCCACTACCAACCTTGATCTTCTGCTTCATTATATGCATAATCATATCTCAAATTATGGCAGATTCACTAGTTGGTTATGGCTACTCAATCATAATTGTAACCAATAACACCAAAACAAGTTCTTTGATTTCTAACCTTAAACTCATCAAATCCTCCTATGTTTTTGGAACCGACATTCAACTCCTTAACCTCACAAACATAATCATATAAAACTTTTCTAGTGTTTAAAGATCAATACTTACAACTTTCTTCCTGTCTACCATCAAAAAGAGATTTTATGCATGGCTTTGGAGAGCACACAAAGAGTTCCTTCAAATTGCAACCAAACCAAACATTCACTCTTTGGAATGAAGATACCATTATTCAGAAAATACCAATATATCTCCCAAGACCCTTCCTAAAAACCTAATTACCTAATTACATATGAATCAATAAATCTAAATTAGTACAAATCTCATAATTAAGAGAAAGAGCAGAACCTGAAGATGGAAATCAGAAGCAAAAGATGGAAACCCTAATTACAAAAATATGAGTCAGAGCATTCCTGAAACGGAAAATGACAACATTAATCACAAAGGAGATGAACGAAAACATTGAGATAGTTTAAGTGAAAAATGTCATCATCAACATTGATAACCAAGGAGATGAATGGAAACATACAGATGAATGAAAAATCATTGTGAACTTTAATGAAAAAGCAATGAGAAGGGTTTCATCGAGTGAAGGATGGTAACATACGGGTGAAGGGTTTCGTCAAAATCTCTCGGATGTTCTACAAATTTCTTTGATATTTTCAGGATGAAGGATTTCAAAAAAGGGAAGAAACTGGAAGAAGCTTGATATTCTCAAGATGAAGGGTTTCATCGAAAGGGGGAAGAAACTGAGAAACAATGAGAAGAGTTTCGTATAATTTTTTATTTTGTTTTATATTTTAGTTATAGTTTCTCCTTTAATATTTATTATGTAGTTTAGATTTTTTTTCTATTTTCTATTTTTCTATTTATTTTTTATATAAATTAAAGTTAGTTAAAATAAAATTAATATTAAAAAAAAAAGTAAACTAAAGTTAAATTAATATAAACTAATATAATATATAATTGAAATAAAGTTAAAATTAAACTAAAAAAACAAATATAAAATAATATTTTAATTTATTGAAATAAATTTAAAAGAAAAATAATCTTTAATTTTTAGTTATATTTTATTTTAATTTTTAATTTTAGACCTAACTAAAAATATTATTATTAATTTAAAACAATTACAATATAATTTTAAAAAGAGAAAAATGAGTTAAGATATAATATATAATTAAAAAAATTGATATAAGTAAAAAAATATAAGTATATTAAGATATAATAAAAAAAAATTTAATATTAAATATAATAATCATAATAAAGAAAGGAGGTATACGAATTTGTAGAGGCTAGGTAAAATTTTCACACTTATGTAGCGTCTGCTCTGATAGACGCTGGTATAATAACGAATAATTTTAATATAAATATAATAAGAAAAAATTGGAGGCAAAAGAAAATTGTGGAGGAAAGGTAAATTTTCAGTTATTTAGCGTCACGTTAGGCCGCCGCTAATATTTAAATAAAAAATTATAAAATATTAAAAAAGTAATGATAGAAAAAAGGAGGTAAATGAAAATAATGAGAAGAAGAGAAAAATTTTCGCACCATGTATTAGCGTTGGCTTTTAATGACACAAAAATAAATAAAAATAAGCAAATAAAAAATAATTATAAAAAACTCAGTGTCGCTCTAAATAGACGCTACAATAAGTTAAACAAATTAAATTAAAATCAAATTTAGAAAAAAATAGCGTCGGCTCTTGCCGACACAACTGTTAAAGACATTAAAACTATAAATGAAACCAACGCACACCTTTCACACTGGTGAGTCGGTATGAGGAAAATTTCATAATTTATGTGCTTGCCAAAGCCTTTTCAGAAGTGACGAACTGATCGTCAATGGCTTTCAGCAAATCGCAGACATTCTCATGTTGATCGACAAAACCACGTATTCTACCTGTGACCTTAGTCTTAATGAACATCACACTGAGTCGGTTGGATCTCTCCCACCGCTCATATAGTGCGATTGCAGCTGGAGTACTTTCATTTGTAATTGCAGGTGGTTCGTCTTTCCTAATAGCATAAGATATGTACATCCATCCTAGATGGAGGAGAATTCTTTCCTTCCACACCTTATAGTTATCTCCTCTGAGCTCGGGAATATCACATCGAATATCAGAAAAATTAGCAGGTTGAGAAGCTAAAAAGATAAACAAAATTGATGTCAAAATTTGAGGCATAAATATTATCCAAATTGTATGTACTATCAATATAAACATACCATAAAATAAATCTTGCAACATAAAAATTACTTGTGGGCTAAATTTTAATGTAATAAGATTTAAAAGAATTGCGATAGATTTTTCAAACCTCACACTTTACGTGCATAATATAATTTTGTTTTTTCTATCCAAAATTAATACTTTATGATAAAACTATCAAATTATGTACCAATTCATAATTCCTGTGGGCAAGTTATGAAAATATTTTGACATTTTATCCCAATTAATCATACAAATATAATACAAATTCCTTTAGGATAAAATTCATTATACCACGCATAATTAATTATAATTTTATGTGATCTCAAAACTTTAAAAAAATAATCTCAATTAATTTAAGGATGTTGTGGCTAATCCAAATTAATCAAAATTATAACGATCACTAGACATAGTAACTCAATTATACGAGAGAACAAAAATAAATAAATAAGATCTCTTATACAATTGCTTAACAAAATAATAACATTATAAATCAATTTTAATTTATGCACAAATTTAATTCAAAGATTAAATAATAAGGAATAATATTCAGTAAAAATGAAATCATATGGATATGAATAGAATCAAAATACATGTTTAACAAAGCAGTCCAGCGGTAACATTCATAAATGCCATGGATCAGGACGTAAGTTTCCAAAAGAAAAAAATTAGAATGTAAATTATTTAATCTTTTGATATATTGTGAGTGCACTACCTTTGATTCTTCCAAGCTCTTGCTCTCTCAATATAGATGGTATATTTCTTTTCTGATGAGAGAAAGCTTTGGGGATCAAAGACTATTTATAGGCTTGATTCTACCATCAAAAATTTAAAGCCATTAAAACTCATTACCACCCAATTAAATGGTCATATCAATTTACATTAAAATCAAAATAAATCATACCCTTTTCAGAACCAAAATCTCATAAATTAAGATCATTCATTCATTTTGGGAGATGGAATACACATTCTATCAATTCCCTAAATCCAATGATCTTAATCTAGCAAAGTCAAATCAACCTTGACCAAGGCCCAATAACACAAGTCAAACTTATACAAACAATTAAAATGGCTCAACACAACTATTTGACATTTATTCAATTTAAAAATATTAAAAATAGTGCATTAAATTAAATATGATTTGTCAAATTCCTAAAATCTCATCAAAACACCAAAGAAATGGCCATGAGATTTATCATAGGTCAAATAAGGTCAAAGGACCTTGGAGAAAAAATTTCTGAATTTTTGGAAACTTAAAAGTATTTTTAAACAATTAAAACTATTCAAAAAATTAATTAAATCATGAAAAATATTAATAATGATCCAAAAAATAATTTTAATTCAAAATATGAAAGAGTATTTTATTTGAAATTTTTTGGTGAAACTCCCATATTTTTTGGATCAATATTAAAATTAATATGAATTAATGAAAATAAAAAAATTAAATGAAATTCAAATAATAAAAAAAAACGTGGACCACTTGATCTCCCTCATTAATTGAGGTGGCAGATCAAGTGGATGAAAACGCGCGTTCCATGGTACACTTGAGTCAACGCACCACACCAATGGTATTCAAAAGCAACGCTCAAGATTAAAACAATTTAAACAAGATCAATGGCTCAGAACCTGTCCAACACACCACCGGCGCTGGAACTCCGGTCACCTTCTCAGGCAAGGCTCACCGGACTGGTTCAGTCTTCACCATCACATAAATGAAAAAGGAGGACATGATCTGAAAGAAAAAATGGCGTAAAGCAAGAATCTGACCTCAATTTCAACTAACTCCAAATATATAGAAAGATATGATGAGTTGAATTTTGAGGTGTGTCAACTGAGTTGCTTCGATTTGGCCTCAAAGCAACTCAATCTTCTTGCCTACATTGGTCGGACTTCAGACAACCAAAGATCCAAGAGAATTGATGAGAATTGAGTGAGAATCGAAGAGAGGAAGATTTCTGAAAAATACCTTCAATGTTGTGCAGAATTGGATCTTGCTTGCTTCAAACTTGACTTGATCACACTCGGGGAGCTTGCAGAAGTGGTTTGGTAATGTAGCAAAGCTTTGGATCCTGGAGTTTTTGAATCTCCAAACAGTGAGATTCAAACTCAGTTTTCAAGTTGAAAATTCTCAGGTTATCCTTTGAATTGTGAGGGTTTGAAGAAAGGGGGCAAAGCTGGCGCGCAAGGGGTGTTTGAAATGAGCTCAGAGGTCATGTATTTATAGCATTTGGGATTGATAATTGCACACTTGAAATTTTGCTAAATTTGGCAATGTCATGCACAAGCTTGCATGGGCGTGTACAAGCCCATGAAGTAATCCATTTTGATCCAAATTCAACTGTATTGAAGTTTAAATGAGGCTCGAATGGAAAGGTAAAGCAATGTGAGGTTTTGGACATTTGATCTTTCCACTTGATGCAGGCCTGTTAAGACCATACGCAACCCTAGCAAACCTCATCCAAAATGCATGAAATAGGACTCTTTGGAAAGTTTAGATTAAGAGGAACAAATTTTATGTTGGACACTTTTCCATTTGGAACTTGGATCATGGTTAATTTTAAGGTGGAAGTTTGGAAATTTTCAACATGTTGAAATTTTTTCTAAGTGTTAAGTCATATATCTCAATATTCCACCTTGCTTAACTTTTCATGTGAGCTCCAAATGAGAAACGTGTCTTTATCAAAGTTGTAGCTCTTTCAAAGACCTTAAAAGTGGTGACCAATTTAATTTCATTTGGATTTATAATGATAGAGTTATGCATTTTTGAAGTTGAGGAAAGCCACTTGTTCAATGGTATAGGACAAAAATGACCTATAATGTATCCTCATATCACATGCTCATAAAAGTTGATTCAGATCTCACTACAAACATCAAAGTTTAATTAGACATATTAAATTTGATTTTTAAACTTGGAAATCTTTCATCTCATAAACTTTGAGCAAGTTATGGCCATGGTAAGTTGACTTTCAAATTAGGGTTTAGACAAAATGACCTATAATGTTTCAACATAGAAAATGATTTTACAAGCAAAACTAGATCTAGGTATCAACAAGAAATTTGTTTATAATGTCATTTAGAGTAAATTTTCTCTTGGAATAATTTTCATATGGTGAAAATTGTAGGAGATAGGGTCTAGGGAGACCCAGTTTTGATCAGATGAATTCATCTGGCCAACCACCACCAACCAACTTGCTAACCTTCAATTCTCTTGACTTTTTTGGCTCATGGTAGATAATATATGCATAAGATGATGAATTTTGAAGTTTCCCTTGAGAAATTTGATCAATTGGTGAGGAAGCTTGTTGTAGAAGTTACTCAGGATACCCAGACAAATTAGGGTTTTCAAGGCAAACCAACTCCAAACTCTTGAAGAAATCTTTATCAATATGACATGTAGAGATCATTGGGACTCATATATTATGCTTTGAGACATTATGGATCAATCCTTGGTTTTGCTCTTATCCTTGAGGGTCTTAAACCCTAGATGTGAACTTGATATATCAATGGGGATCATGCCCTACCTACAAAAGAGTTAGGCAAATGCAAAGACATATTTTTGGTATTTTGGTCAGTGAAATGATAAAATACAAGTATGATACAATCATGTAGTTCTTGGTGATCTCTCCCAAAACAAACCCAATGAAAGAGGGGTAAGGAGGATGCCAAGGTATGATCCCAATGCTAATGCGTATGATGAGGTTGCATGAGGGATCTTATGGTCAAAATTGGGGTCTTACAACCACCGCGCTTTTATTGTTTCCAAGGGAAAAGGGCAAAGTACGAACAAAACCCAGAGATAAGAAGTTTTCAAATCAAAACTAATAAAATACCAGAGATTACAGGTAAGGGGGTTGGTTACATAGAGGGAAGGTGTTAGCATCCAAAGTGTCTTAGGTACTCCTAGGGAACCCTTTTTTGTGTGCATATGTGTTTTTGTACAAAATGATGTTTGCAATAAATGGATTGGAGGGATGAGAAAAGAATTAATTAATTATATTTTTGTGTTTGATAAGACCTTTGGAATTGTGCCTATTGTAAGACCCCAATTTTTACCCTAAGATCCCTCATGCAATTCCATCATAAGCATTAGCGTTGGGATCATACCTTGGCCTCCTCCTTACCCCTTTTCATTGGGTTTGTTTTGGGAGAGACACCAAGCACTTTGTGATTATATCATACTTGTATTTTATCATTTTACTAACTAAAATACAAAAAATATGTCTTTGTATCTATCTAACTCTTTTGTAGGGAAGGGCATGATCTCCTTGACTCATTGATCACATCTAGGGTTTGAGACCCTCATGAACAAAGAGCACAACTAAGAATTTATTCAAGAATGGTTATGAACATCATATATGAGTCCCAATATTCTCTACATGTTATATTTATCAAGTTTGCTTCAAGAGTTTGAGGGTGATTTGCCTTGGAAACCCTAGTTTGACTAGGTATCTTGAGTAACTTCTCCAACAAGCTATCTCACCAATTGATCAAATTTCTCAAGGGACACTTCAAATTTCATAATATTATGCATATATGATCTACCATGAGCCAAGAAAGTCAAGAGACTTGGAAATTAGCAAGTTGGTTGATGGTGGTTGGCCAGATGAATTCATCTGATCAAAACTGGGTCTCCCTAGACCCTATCTCCTACAATTTTCACCATATGAAAATGATTCCAAGAGAAAACTTACTCTAAATTACATTATAAACAACTTTCATGTTGATACCTAGAGCTAGTTTTTCTTGGAAAATCATTTTCTATGTTGAAACATTATAGGTTATTTTGTCTAAACCCTAATTTGAAAGTCAACTTCCCAAGGCCATAACTTGCTCAATTTTTATGAGATGAAATATTTTCAAGTTGCACAATCAAATTCAATGTGTCGACTTCAACTTTTATGTTTTGAGTGGGAGAAAATTCAACTTCTTTGTACATGTGATATGAGGCTACATTATAGGTCACTTTTGACATATACCATTGATCAAGTGATTTTTCCAAACTTCAAAAATGCATAACTCTATCATTTCAAATCCAAATGACATGAAATTGGTGACCATTTTGAATGTATTTGAGGTATCTACAACTTTTATGAAGACACTTTTCTCATTTGAAGCTCCTATAAAAAGTTAAGCAAGGTGGAATATTGAGACATATGGCTTGACATTTAGAAAGATTTTGATATGTCAATTTTTTCTAAACTTCCACCTCAAATATCTCCAAGTTCAAAGCTCCAAATGAAAAAGTGTTTAACATCAAACTTGTTCCTCTTGATCTCACATTTCCAAAGAGATAAAATTCATGCATTTTGGATGAGAAATGCATAGGCTGCGCATGGCTTAAACAGGCTGACATTATTTGGCATGGATCAATCTTCAAACAACAATGCACATTTGCCTTGCAATCCAATCCATCTCCAAAGCATCTGATCATTCATTTGGACTTTCAAACTATCATTCCATGGGCCTATGCGCGCCCATGCGCCATGCTTGCATCATTTTGCCAAAATTGGAAAGTGAGAAGATTGTGCAAATATCACATGAATTCCTCTATAAATACAACTGCATTTGCTCAGAAATCACGGACACCTTGCGCCAGCTTTGAATCCCCATTGAAAACCCTACACTTTGAGAGGATAACCCTGAAAAATTCATTTGAATTTGAGCTTGAATCTCCACTGTTTTGGAATTCAACTCTCCAGGAGTCCATTGATTCTAAGCCTTTCCTTTCCTCTCCTGCAAGCAATTGAAGTGAAGCCAAGCACGATTCAGATCAAGATCTAGCAAGCTCAGACCTCCATTAAAGGTAATTTGCAGAAATTTTAAACTCTTCGATTCTCCTTGATTCTTGCTCAATCCCATTGATTCTTGTGTTGTCTGAAGTCCTACCAATGTAGGCAAGAAGATTGAGTTGCTTTGAGGCTAAATCGAAGCAACTCATATCATGAACCTCATTTTTGAATTCCACATATCTCTCAATATAGTTGAAATTGGATGAATTGGAGGTGATATTCGTGCTCAGTGATGTTTTCTCTTTAAAATCATGTCCATGTTTTAAATTTTAGTGATGGTTCATGTTGACCAGTCCGGTGAGGCTCACCGGAAAAGACAACTGGAGCTCTGGCTCCGGTGATGATGTGTCTTGACTCTGAGCCATGTGATCCATGTTCCATGTTTTAATCTCAGACATTCCTTTTGATTACTCATGTTACAACGCGCTTGACTAAGGCATTGGTGGAACGCGTGTTGTGGATCATCAGATTTGCCACCTCAATTAATGAGGGAGATCTGATGGTCCACGTATTTTAGCATTTTCTGAATTTCCATTTAATTCCATTTTCTGAATTTCCATTTAATTCCATTTTCTTCAATAATTCATAATAAATTTAATATTGATCCAAAAAATATGGGACTTGCACCATAAATTTTAAAATATTTTTCTCTTTCATATTCTGAATTTAAATTATTTTTTATGGATCATTATTAATATTTTTCATGAATTAATTGATTTTTCATTTGTTTTTAATTGTTTAAAAATCTTTTTAAGTGTCCAAAAATTATGAAATTTTTTCTACAAGGTCCTTTGACCTTGTTTGACCTATGGTAAATCTCATGGCCATTTATTTGGTGTTTTGATAAGATTTTAGGATTTGGACAAAACATATTTAAATTTAATGCATTATTTTACTATTTTTAATTGAATAAATGTCATTTTAATTGTGCTGACCATTTGCATTGACTTAATTGAGTTTCTCATTTGTTGTTGGGTCTTGGCCAAGGTTGATTTGACTTTGTCAAGTTAGTATTATTGGATTTAGGGGATTGATGGAATGTACATTCCATCTCCCAAAATGAATGAATAATATTAATTTGGTAAAAGTCCTCCTTTGACCAATTTGTGATCTCATTCATCCCTTTCCCTCTTCATCTAATTCCCCTTCTTCATCCATTCATTTCAATTGGCCAATGACATCTCAAAATCCTAATGCTAGTTGATTGAAAGATTAACATGAGTATGAATGAGATTAGGCCACACCTTTGCATATTTTTTGTGTGTGGTAATTATTAATGAGCATAGTTCATAATATTATGTCTCCAACATGCATTAACACCAAAAGTCCATTGCCCGACCTCAAATAGTTGTGACTTCTACATAAGTCCAATTACGATTGCTTAACATAGCGCTAAATTTGTGATACAAAAGGCATAAGCATTCTAGTTAGTGAGATTGTAAGTCTCCCCCCTTCCATGGTATTGTGTGGAAACTTGGCCTTCTTTCCTTCCTTTGGGAGATGTTTTGGTTCAAGGATCCATGCTTGTGGCAAGTGGGTCGAGTGTTCTCCAAAGAATGTCTTGACATCAAAAAGCAAAACAAAACTAACTACTAACTTACTAACCATTAACTTTTAATTTCAAGTCTTTACTTTTAATGCAATTTACTTTTAGCACTTTATTATCATTTTCCATTATACATATCATTCTAATTGTTTATGTTAATGTAATTTTCCCTTTGTCCATTTGGACCATTTTGTGTGATATTATTTTGTTTGTGTATACTTTGTTTGTTTATTTAGTCCTTGACCATGAATACACTTAATAATAACAAAAAACCCTAAAAGACTTTTTGAGTGGACTGTTGTTTTGATCTTCCCCAATTGGACTTAGGATTTAGGCAACATTCCTTTGCTAATGGACTTGGCCAATGCCAATTTGTTGAAGAACCAAGTACTTGCAATTTGAATTCATCTGATACATCTTTCAAGATCCCTCCAGTTCATCTGCAACATTGATCATTATTAAGCTGTTATGTTGAACCTGTGACTTGTGGAATTCATCTGCTACATAGGCTACTTTGAAGAAGATCATGAAGTGGATAAGCTTGGATGAGGCCATATTTATTTGATGCCTTTGCTTTTCAAGATTGATATAATTGTGCATTTGTGTGTTGCTTGATTCTAAAAAGTCCAAGGGAATTCTGGGTTTCTATTGACATACTTGTCTATTGGATTGCTCCCATTTGGTCAGATCTTTTCAACTTTAAACTTTTAAATTCTTGTGCATAGGGTAGTCTATTCATCTTATCCCCATTTCTTTAATTTTAAAATCTCTCCCTCCATTTTCAAAATTTTCTTTTTGTGAACTCCTTGTTTCTAAACTTTGACCACTTTTACAAAAGGTAGAAACTTTGGCCTTATGCCATTGCATTTTCAAACTTTTTTTCTTAAAACAAACTTGTAAATAAACTTAACTATACTTGACTTAATCCTTCAAAAAGCCAAAAAGAACTAACCCATTCAAATCATTTTCAGGCCTTTGTGCCTTTCAAATTAAATTTTGTTGAAACCAACACACTCATTTTGAAATTTATAGCACGAACTACGAGGTTTTGATCCCTCATTTATATGTTGGTACGTAGGCACAAGTCCGAAGGTATTGTCAAACACAAAAATATAATTAATGAATTCTTTTCTCATCCCCCCATTCTATTTGTTTGTAAACATCACTTTGTACAAAATACATATGCACACAAAAAGGTCTCCCTAGGAGTACCTAGGACACTTTAGGTGCCAACACCTTCCCTCTGTGTAACCAACTCCCTTACCTGTGATCTCTGATTTTTATTAGTTTTTATTTGAAAACTTCTTACTAATTGGGTTTTGTTCGTACTTTTTCCCTTTCCCTTAGAAACAATAAAAGCGCGGTGGCAACTCTTGTTAATTGATCTCTAGTTTTTCAATATCTTGATGATCATGATTTTCCTGCTACACCTATGTACCAACCTAAAATGAGGGATTAAAACTTCGTAGTTCGTGGTAACAATTTCAAAATGCATGCATTGCTTTTAACAAAAATTTAAGTTTAACACGGGCACAAAAGGCCTAAAAAGGTTTGAATGAGTGTTAGTTCTTTTTGTCTTTTGAAATTTTAAGTCAAGTAAAGTTAAGTTCATTTACAAATTTGATTAAGAAAAAGAGTTTAAAAATGCAATGGCATAAGGCCAAAGTTTCTAATTTGCAATATGGTCTAAGTTTAGAAAAAACACAAGCAAAGAAGATTTTAAAAGGAGGGAGTGATTTGAAATTAAAGAAGTGGGAGAGATGAAGAGACTAATCCTAAGCAAAAAATTAAAATTTAAGAGTTGAAAAGATCTGACCAATGGGCTGCAATCTAATAGACAAGAATGTCATATAGAAACCCAAATTTCATTTGGACTTTAGAATCAAGCAATATAAATACAAAAATAGCAAGATGAAGAGCAAGGCATCAAATAAAGATAGCCACATCCAAGCTTAGCAACTTCATGATCTCCTTCATAGTCTCCCATGTATCAGATGACTTCAGAGATAGGCATTAGACACAGGTTCAAAGTAACAACTTCAATAAGACCATGTAGCAGATGAACTCAAATGGATCTTCAATATTTGCTTCAGATGAAGTTTTAATTCACAATCACTTGGCTTCATAAAAGTTGGCATTGATCAAGTCCCTTTTTTGCATAGGGAATGTTGCCTAATTCTAAGTCCAATGTCTCAGATCAAAACCAACAGTCCACACAAATCCTTTTTTAGAGTTTTTGTTTTTATTATGTACATTCAATTCAAAGGACCATAAACACAAACAAGTATATACAACCACAATATAATCACAAGATAAGGCTTAAATGAGCAAAGTTAAAATGGCATTAAAGTAAACGAGTTAAATGGTATGAGTAATGGCAAATGAATAAAGGCTTAAAATTAAATTGCATAAAAGTAAATGGCTTGAAATTAAATGTTAATTGTTAGTTGATTAGAAGTTAGTGTTGCTTTTGCTTTTGTTTTGTTTAAGTCATTCTTTGGAGAACACTCAACCCATTATTCACAAGCATGGATCCTTGAACCAAGACATCTTCCAAAGGAAGGAAAAAATGACAAGTTTCCACACAATACCATGAAAGAGGGGAGACTTACAATCTCACTTACTAGAATGTTATGCCTTTTGTGTCAAAAATTTAGTGTTATGTTAAGCAATCGTAATTGGAGTTATATAGAAGTCACGACTATTTGAGGTCGGGCAATAGAAATTTTAGTGTTAATGCATGTTAGAGATGTGGTATTATGAACCATACTCCTAAAACATACCACAATTAAAAGAAAATGCAAAAGGGGTGTACCTAATCTCATTCATACTTATGTTAATTTTGCAATCAACTAGCCTTAGGACATAGAGATATCATAGGTCCATGAAATGAATGAGAAGAGAATGGGATTGAGATGAAGAGGGGGGAAATGGAATCAACACAAATTGGTCAAAGGAGAACATTTATCAAATTAAAATCATTCATTCATTTTGGGAGATGAAATGTACATTTCATCAATCCCCTAAATCCAATGATTTTAACTCAACAAAGTCAAATCAACCTTGACCAAGGCCCAATAACACAAGTCAAACTCAACAAGTCAATATCAAAAGCTCGACACAATTTATTTTGCAATTAAACAAATAAAATCAATTTAAAAATGTATTAAATTAAATTATGGTTGGTCAAAATCCTAAAACCTCATCAAAACACCAAATAAATTGCCATGAGATTTATCATAGATCAAACAAGATCAAAGGACCTTGGAGAAAAAAATTCATTAATTTTGGAAAATTAAAACTATTTTTAAATAATTAAAAATATGTAAAAAAACAATTAAATCATGAAAAATATTAATAATGATCCAAAAAATAATTTTAATTCATAAAATGAAAGAGGAAATTATTTAAATTTTTTTGGCGAAAGTCTCATATTTTTTGGATCAATACTAAAATTAATATGAATTAATGAAAATAAGTCAATTAAATCAAAAATCAGAAAATAATAAAAAACGTGGATCACTTGGTATGGCTCATCAATTGAGGTGGCAGATCAAATGGATCAGAGCGCGCGTTCCATGATGGACCTTAGTCAGTGTACCACACGCGTGGTAATCAGTTTATACGCTCAAGATTAAAACAAAATGGATGGATCCTATGGTTCTGAGACATGCCAACGCATCGCCGGAGCTGTAACTTTGGTCTTCTTATCTGGTGGACCTCACCGAAATGGTCCACCTTCAACCATCACCAAAATAAAAAAAGAGGACATGAATTTAAATAAAAAATACTCAGGGGCTCGAATTTGGCCTCAATTTCTCCTAACTCCAAGTATATTGAAAGATACAGGGAGTTGAATTTTGAGGATCATGATCTGAGTTACTTCGATTTAACCTCAAAGCAACTCAATCTTGTTGCCTACATTGGTAGAACTTCAGACAACCAAAAATCAAGAATAATTATGGAGAATTGAGTGAGAATCGAAGAGATGAAAAATTGAGAAATTCAATTTCACTGCAGGTCTGGATGAACACGATCTTGCTTTCAATTGCACTTGGCCTTGCTCTGGACACTTGATGGAATGGAATTGAATCAAAAAGGAAGCATGACACTTGGAGATTTGAATCTCAAAATAGTGGAGATTCAAACTCGATTTCCAATGGAAATCCTCAAGGTTATCTTTTGAATGAGAGGGTTTAGAGCTGGGGATTCAAAGCTGGCGCGCATGGGTCTTCAATTCTGAATGCAATGGTCTCTATTTATAGCCATGTCATTGCTAATTGCACACTTGATTCAAGTTTTCAAAAATAGTAACTTTGATTGCATGGATGCACGGGCGTGTGATAGGCCCATGTAATCATTCTTTCAAGTCCAAAATTGAGTACAAACATTGTTGAAGTCATGTGGAAAGGCCATGCATTTGTGTATGGAAGATTCAAGTTCACTTATGCCAAATGGTGATCCAATTTCAGGCCATGCACAAGTCACTCATACTTTGTCCAAATGGGATGTAATTGGACTTTTTGGAAAGTTTAGATCAAGAGGAACAAATTTCATGTTGAACACTTTCTTATTTGAAGCTCATATATGTCTTAAAAGTTAAATATTATCAAATATTTGCAAATAGATCTCTATAAAGTTCCCCTAATAAAAACAAACCATATGCACAAACATTGCATGCATCATATACATAAGTAGGTTTTATTCCAAGCTCTTGATCAGTGGTATAACTCTTTGCTCTTCATTTATTTTGAAGACAAGCTGACGCACCGGTATAATACCAGAGCCAATCATCCGAGGATTATGGAACATCTAGAGCAAGAGAACAGGGACTTGAAGGAAGAGATTGCTAGGCTGGATGCCATGATGGAGTCAGTTCTGGCCGCACAAAGCCAAGCTTCGCCAACTCCTGCAACTCCTCCCGCGAGGACGGTTATTTCTGAGGTAGCAACTTCAACTGTGCCTGCTGCAACGGCCCACTTTGCTCCGACTATGCCAGTCGGGTTCCCTTGGGGAATGCCTTCTAATTTCATGCCAGGGGGTTTCTCTCATACTCTCGCCTCCATGATGGCATCTAGTCCGGTCCTATCTATGCCACCTCCTGTTGTCCACACCCTTCCCTGTGTTGAAGATACCATTTATCATTCCGAGCCATCTGAGGGCCCGGATGTATATGAAAAAATGGATGAACTGAAAGATCAATTCCTTGAGCTGCGCAAGGAACTGAAGACTTTGAGGGGTAAGGACCTCTTTGGAAAAAGTGCTGCTGAGTTGTGCCTAGTGCCTAACATGAAAATCCCTGTCAAATTCAAAGTGAATGACTTTGATAAATATAAGGGAAATACATGCCCGCTCAGCCATCTTGTGATGTATGCTCGCAAGATGTCAACACAGACTGATAATGACCAACTGCTGATCCACTACTTTCAGGATAGCCTGACAGGTGTTGTGCTCTGGTGGTATATGGGGCTGGAGAGTGCAAGCATCTGCTCTTTCAACGATCTAGGTGAGGCCTTTGTGAAGCAGTACAAATATAATGTGGATATGGCTCCAGATAGGGACCAATTGAGGGCGATGTCGCAGAAGGATAAGGAAACCTTCAAGGAGTACGCCCAGAGATGGCGAGAACTGGCAGCTCAGATAGTGCCACCCCTGGAAGAGAAGGAGATGACAAAGATCTTCTTGAAGACTTTGAGCTCTTTCTATTATGAAATAATGATTGCCAGTGCTCCCTCAGACTTCACCGAAATGGTGAATATGGGGATGAGATTAGAATAGGGGATCCGTGAAGGACGTTTATCTCGAGATGACGGTTCCTCAGCAAAGAAGTATGGAGGCTTTGCTAGGAAGAAAGAGGGAGAGACTCATGTTATATCCTCTCATGTTAAAAGAAGGCCCTCTGTAAGGAGGAAGGATGTGCGTCTAACTGCCAACCAACACCAGGTGGCTCATATAGCGCATGCTTTCAGAGAAGTTCAACAACAACAACAACATCGTCAACAACAACAGGCCTACCAGCCTCGCAACAATAATAAAACCAGCACCAGCAACTACGAGAGGAAGAGGGTAACTTTTGACCCGATTCCGATGACATATGCTGAGCTTTATCCTTCCTTGATCGATAGGAGGCTGATAACTCCACGAGATCCTCCCGTGGTACCGACCAATCCTCAGTGGTGGTATAAGCCCAAGCTTCAATGTGTATATCATTCTGGCGCTCCCGGGCATGATGTGGAGAACTGTCACCCATTTAAGACCAAGGTGCAAGACCTTGTGAGAAGTGGGATATTGTTTTTTGAGGACGTAGGTCCAAATGTAAAGAAGAACCCATTTCCCGAGCATGGGAAAGCAGCTGTTAACATGGTCCAGGGATGCCCTGGCAAGTACAAAGTCCTTTATGTGAATGACATAAGGCAATCCTTGGTTGAGATGCATAAGCTGTTGTGTGAATATAGCCACTACGAGCATGACCATGATAGGTGCCAGGTGTGCACTATCAATGAGAGAGGATGCCGTCAAGTGAGAAGGGACATCCAAGAGATGATAGATCAAGGGATGACTGAGATACTTCAGAATCGTAATAAGGATGAAGTTGATGTTATCACCCCCGTGTTTAAGATTCCCGAGCCTGTTGTTATCAAGTATGATGGCAGCAAGAAAAAGGTATCACCAGCTCTTGTGATTAAGCCAACGGGTCCTGTCCCGTATGTATCAGACAAAGTTGTTCCCTATCGATACAACGCAGTCATGCTAGAGGATGCAAAGGAGGTGTTGTTGCCCTCAACTTCTGTGGTGAGCATTTCAGATATCAGTGGTGTGACCCGTAGTGGTCGTGTTTTCTCGGCTCAGCCGAAATCCCATGAAGATGTCATGAAGAGAACTGTTGTTAATCTTGCCGGTCCCGTGGGGACTTCTTCTTCAAATGATTATGTTCCTGTTATGAAGGGTGTTGACCCTGTTGCTGTCAAGAATAATAATACTCCTATCCTAGTTGGCCAGTCAGCCACTTTGAGAGAGGATGGTGATGAGATGATAAGGCTCATCAAAAGGAGTGAATATAATATTGTTGATCAATTGCTTCAAACTCCATCAAAGATATCTATTTTATCTTTGTTGATGAATTCCGAGCCACATCGCGAAGCTTTGCAAAGGGTGTTGGACGTGGCATACGTGGACCACGATGTCACAATAGAGCAGTTTGATAGCATTGTTGCAAATATGACCGCTTGCAACAATTTGAGCTTCTGTGATGCTGATCTTTCCGAAGAGGGAAAATACCACAATTTGGCTTTACATATATCTATGAACTGTAAAGACGATGCTCTGTCCAATGTGTTGGTGGACACAGGGTCATCACTTAATGTATTGCCAAAATCCACTCTTGCTAAACTTTCATATCAGGGGCCTCCCATGAGGAAAAATGGAGTGGTTGTGAAGGCGTTTGATGGATCGCGCAAAACTGTGATCGGTGAATTAGAACTCCCGATCAAGATTGGACCTAGTGATTTCCAGATCACTTTTCAGGTCATGGATATTCATCCGTCTTATAGCTATTTGCTTGGTAGACCATGGATTCACGAGGCAGGCGCCGTGACATCCACCCTGCACCAAAAATTGAAGTTCGTGAAGAACAAGAAGTTGGTGGTGATAGGGGGAGAGAAGGCTCTCTTGGTCAGTCATTTATCTTCCTTCTCCTACATTGATGCCGAGGATGAGGTTGGGACTCCGTTCCAAGCCTTGTCTATTGCTGAGCCTTCAAGGAAAGGACTTTCTTCATTTGTCTCCTATAATGATGCAAAGTTGGCCATTGAGCATGGTGCAACTACTGGTTTGGGGAAAATGATCAAGTTGGAAGATAACAAGTCCCGAGCTGGCATAGGGTATTCTTCTGGTGTTTCCAATGATCGTGGGTTGTTTCAGAGTGGAGGTTTCATCCACATCGTTAAAGATCAGGAAGCTGCTGCTATCGTTGAAGATGATGAAGAGGAAGACCTTGGCAACTTTGTCATACCCGGAGGAATCTGCAATAATTGGGTCGCTGTTAATGTTCCAACAGTTATCCATAAGTCAACGTAATGTGTTCATTTTGTTCAAAAACCCTTCTCCTATGCCAAAAGAAGAAGTGATGACATTGTTGGCATAATTTGATTAATACAATGATATTCATTCAATAATCACATGTTAAATGTTTGTTTTCCAAATTATTTTTCCTTTTTGTTTTTGCATGAAATTGGTGATCACCATAAAACCCTAAAAAGAGAATAAAATCAATCTTTTCATCTGCATAATGATTTGCCTTGTTTGAATTCTGAAATCTCTTTTATACTCAAAATCATTGTGCAGGTTAATCAAACCCATTGAACATAATGATCCAACACCATATCCCAACTTTGAGTTCCCTGTATTTGAGGCAGAAGAAGATGATGTTGAAGAGATTCCTGATGAGATTACCCATCTGCTTGAGCACGAGGAGAAGATTATTCAGCCACATCTTGAGAATCTGGAAACAGTCAACTTGGGGTCTGAAGATTGCATTCGTGAAGTGAAGATTGGGGCACTCCTTGAAGAGTCTGTTAAGAAGGGGTTGATTGAGTTTCTACGAGGATATGTTGACGTCTTTGCCTGGTCGTATGAAGACATGCCTGGTCTAGATACTGATATTGTGCAACATTTCTTGCCGTTGAAGCCTGAGTTTGTGCCTGTGAAATAGAAGCTTAGAAGAACTCATCCTGATATGGAAGTGAAGATTAAATAAGAAGTTCAGAAGCAAATTGATGCGGGGTTTCTGGTGACTTCTATGTATCCTCAATGGGTGGCCAATATTGTGCCCGTGCCTAAGAAGGATGGAAAAGTCCGAATGTGTGTGGATTACCATGACTTGAATAAAGCTAGTTCGTAAGATGATTTTCCTCTACCACACATTGATATGTTGGTAGACAATACAGCTAAATTCAATGTCTTTTCATTTATGGACGGATTTTCCGGTTATAATCAGATTAAAATGGCACCCGAGGATATGGAGAAGACAACATTCATCACACCTTGAGGAACATTCTATTATCGAGTGATGCCCTTCGGTTTGAAGAATGTCGGATCCACGTATCAACGCACGATGACTACCTTGTTTCATGATATGATGCACAAAGAGATCGAGGTGTATGTTGATGATATGATTGCAAAGTCGAAAACGGAAGTTGAACATGTAGAGCACTTGTTGAAGCTTTTCCAACATTTGAAGAAGTACAAGCTCCGCTTGAATCCGACCAAGTGTACATTTGGGGTCCGTTCCGGCAAGTTATTGGGCTTTATTGTCAGCGAGAAAGGTATGGAAGTTGATCCTGCCAAGGTCAAAGCAATACAAGAGATGCCTGCACCCAAAGCTGAGAAGCAAGTCTGAGGTTTTCTTGGCCGCTTGAATTACATTTCGAGATTTATATCCCACATTTGCGCCTATATTCAAGCTCCTCCGGAAAGATCAGCGTCATGATTGGACCGAGGATTGCCAAAAGGCCTTTGACAATATCAAAGAGTATCTGTCCGAGCCTCCGATTCTGTCTCCGCCTTTTGAAGGGAGACCTTTGATTATGTACTTGACTGTGCTTGATGATTCCATGGGATGTGTATTGGGTCAGCAAGATGAATCAGGGAAGAAAGAATATGTGATATACTACTTGAGTAAGAAGTTTACTGACTGTGAGTCTCGGTATTCAATGCTTGACAAGACATGGTGTGCTTTGGCTTGGGCTGCTAAGCGCTTACGTCAGTATATGTTGAATCATACGACTTGGTTGATATCCAAAATGGATCCAATCAAGTATATCTTTGAGAAGCCTGCTTTAACTGGGAGAACTGCCCATTGGCAGATGTTGTTATATGAGTATGATATTGAACATCGAGCTCAAAAAGCTATCAGAGGTAGTATATTGGCTGACCATTTGGCACATCAACCGATTGAAGATTATCATGCCATGCAATACGACTTCCATGATGAGGAGATTCTATATTTGAAAATGCAAGATTGTGATGAACCTACGCTCGATGAAGGGCCGGAGCCTGGTTCCCAATGGAGCATGGTGTTCGATGGTGCTGTCAATCAGTATGGAAATGGTATTGAGGCAGTGATTACTACTCCTCAAGGCACACATTTTCCTTTTACAGTAAGGCTAGCTTTCAAATGCACGAATAATATGGCGGAGTATGAAGCTTGTATTATGGGTTTGGAAGAGTGTAATGATCTTAGGATCAAACATCTGGATGTTTATGGTGATTCGACCCTTGTTGTTAATCAGATTAAGGGTGAATGGGAGACGAATCAGCCTGGCCTCCTCCCTTATAGAGATAATGCGAGGAGGATTTCAACTTTCTTTACTAAGGTTGATTTCCATCATATTCCTCGAGATGAGAATCGGATGGCGGATGCTCTTGCCACGCTTGCTTCAATGATTATGGTGAAGTATTGGAATGAAGTCCCCAATATTACTGTGATGCGCTTGGATAGACCAGCTCATTTGTTTGCAGTTGAAGAGGTGAAAGATGATAAGCCATGGTATTATGATATCAAGTGTTTTCTTCAGAGTCAGACTTACCCGCCCGGGGCATCTGTTAAAGATAAGAAGATTTTGAGGAGATTATCTGGCAGTTTCTACCTTAATGGTGATGTGCTTTATAAGAGGAATTTTGACATGGTTCTGCTCAGATGCGTGGATAGACACGAAGCAGACATGTTGATGACTGAAGTCCATGAGGGTTCATTTGGTACTCATTCCAATGGACATGCTATGGCAAAGAAAATGTTGAAAGCAGGCTACTATTGGCTGACAATGGAGTCCGACTGCTGCAAATATGTGAAGAAATGCCACAAGTGTCAGATTTATGCGGATAAGATTCATATTCCCCTGACACTTCTTAATGTTATTTCCTCACCATGGCCTTTCTCCACGTGGGGAATTGACATTATTGGCATGATTGAACCAAAAGCGTCAAACGGTCACCGTTTTATTCTCGTAGCTATTGATTATTTCACCAAGTGGGTTGAAGCGACATCATATGCAAATGTGACCAGGCAGGTGGTTGTGAGGTTTATTAAGAATCAACTCATATGCCGATATGGTGTGCCAGACAAGATCATTACTGATAATGGATATAACTTGAACAATAAGATGATGAAAGAGCTGTGTAGCGAGTTCAAGATTGCACATCATAATTATTCTCCCTATACACCCAAGATGAATGGGGTTGTTGAGGCTGCTAACAAGAACATCAAGAAAATTATTCAGAAGATGGTTATTACGTACAAAGATTGGCATGAGATGCTGCCATTTGCTTTGCATGGTTATCGTACATCCGTCCGCACTTCAACAGGGGCAACCCCCTTTCTCTCTTGTATATGGCATGGAGGTTGTGCTCCCCGTGGAGGTTGAGATCCCATCAATGAAAGTCTTGATGGAAGCTAAGTTGACTGAGGCTGAATGGGTTCAGAGTCGTTATGACCAACTGAATTTGATTGAAGAAAAGAGATTGACTGACATGTGCCATGGTCAGTTATATCAGCAAAGGATGAAGAAAGCTTTTGATAAAAAGGTCAAGCCCCGTGTGTTCCAAGAAGGTGACCTCGTGCTCAAGAAAGTCTTGTCTTTCGCGCCCGATTCCAGGGGCAAGTGGACTCCAAACTATGAAGGCCCATATGTTGTTAAGAGAGCTTGTTCATCCGGTGCTTTGTTGCTTACAACTATGGATGGGGAGGATTTCACTCGTCCTGTGAATTCAGATGCAGTCAAGAAATACTTCGCCTAAAAATAAAAACAGAATAGCTCACTAAGTTGAAAACCCGAAAGGGCGGCTTAGGCAAAAATGAGCGTCTCGGTGGATTGAAAACCCGAAAGGGCGGTCCAGGCAAAAGTTAGAGACATGAAGAAAAAAATGAATATACATATCCCGCTAGATTGAGTACCTCACCCTGGGGCAATCTAGAAAAAAGTTAGGGATTTTGCAAGTAACTGCATCCTGGCAAGACAACGTTCTACAACTGTCATCTATCAAAGATTCTCGCTCAGTCGTCGTCAACTGAAGCTTCAAATACAGCAAATTCACAGTTGGTGGAGAAACGATCATTATGTTCAATGTAGCCCTTTTTCCATGTATATCACCAATTTCAAATTTGTAAAGATCCATGGAGTCTCACTATTTGCGGGCTACCATTCTATTAAATAAATTTGAGCCTTTATCCAATTCTTGGCATTCTTACTTGTTTCTGTTTAACAAACGTTTGCATGTTTTTAATTGATGAGTATCATTTGTTTTAAACAAATAAAGATTTATAAATTGTTTTAAACAAAATGAACATTCGCAAAGACTAAAAGGATAAATGGAATGTCTTCAGTGCTCTCCCAAGGATAGTACGATTTCCAAAAAGGTAAGACATTTGTTCATATTCTGGCATGTTTATATCCTCTTCATCAACTTTCCGTTGTTTCCTCAACAAGAAGTTGTCTAGAGCAGTTGGTGAAGGTTTGTTTCCCTTTTCATCCCCGGCATGTCACATGTTGACAAAGGATTCATTTCCAATTCCCCTCCGTGTTTGAAGATTTCTTCTAAGTATTGAGGAAGATGTGTTGTTTCCTTCCCCAACGGGGCAAATTGTTCTTTCTCCCCTTAGTAGAGATGTCTCTCCAGCGGTTAGAATGGAGTGTTTTGATTGATGGGTGTCTGTTTGGCGGTTGTTCCCCACGGAGTTTCACCTCATTCCTTGATAAGTTCCCCAGTAGAGTTTCTTCTACGAAGGATCTTATTGATATTCAACAACTTGTCCCCGAGAATTGATAAGAAGTCCCTAGCAGTCGGAAGTTGTGACTTTGCCTATCCCCAGCGGTGATCTATGTCTCCTGGTATTAGATCATCCCCACCAGAACTGATTTCTCCTGTGGGCCTTGCCTTTCTTTTTGAAGATGTTGTGTCGGATGTCCGTTCGTGGCTCTTGAGCCCATTTGTGTTAGATATGTCTGTCTGTCAGCATTAATCATACACAAACCATGCATATACATACATAATCATAGCATTCAGATATTCATAATTGCATTCTTTGCCATATATCTTTGCTTGTTATATCCTGCTACTGGTAAAATGTTCTTCCACAAGCAGATGTCTGTGTCTGATCTCTCCACATAAAGTCAGCCACATAGGCAGAAAGTGTCTATCTTTTCTTCTTTCTTCCCCACTGAGTTATATCCTCGTGGATGATTATTGTTTCAGTTTCCTCCTCAGTTGTGTATCGGGATGGAATTACTCCCCTGAGTTATATCCTCATCGGGTTGAGTTTTGTTGATTGTGTCTTTCTAGTTTGTTTCTGGATTGACTTTCTTTTCTTGTTATACCATGCGACTCCCTGTGGTTCAGTTGTTCAATTGCTCAGTAACCAGCAATTGTTCATCTTCTTCCCCAGCGGATTTCTGCGGTTTTCTACCCGGTAACCGGTAGATGTAATCCCCTTTTTATTGGTTATCCTTACCCAGTAACCGATATTGATATTCCTTTATTTTGAGTATACCACCCAATAACCGGTGATATATCTCCTGGATAATTGCTTTTGTCAGGTAATTTATCCCTAGCAAGTCATCTTTCATTTACCCTTGTTTGGTAATGATTATTTCTCCTTCTGATTGGTCATCATTTTATACCCAATAACTGGTATCCCGATGTCCTTTCTTTTCGATTGATTTATCCTTTATTAACCCAGTAACCGGTTGTGGATAGTCTTCCATGCGAGTATGTTATCTATGTTATGACGGTAATAGATAATATGTCTCATGCGCTCTTCGGTTGAAGTCTTTTTCTTCCCCAATTGAGTAAGATTCGCATTTCCTTGTGGAATCGAATGCCCATCCTGTAAGTCGAGTTTGCTTTTTCAGCCCTCCTTTCGGATGATGAGTGTCTTGAATATGCTCCCAATTCACGCCTGGTTGGTCACCTATTATATGCCTAGTAACCGGTATCCCTGGTGTTCCTTCCCTATGCTCCCTATTATGACTTTTTGTCCCCTGTGGAGTCAGATTTTCCTGAGTTGAGATGTGCCTTTTAGGTCCTTCTCAGACGTTTCGGATGATCGATATCTCTCACCCTTATACCGGTATTAGATATTCTTTCTCCCTGAGCGTGTTATTCTCTCACCCAGTAACCGGTGTTTTGATAACATGTCTCCCTTTGAGTTAATTACCCAGTAACCAGGAATATCTAGTTGTTTCTTCCTCGGCTGAGTCCTTTGTGGACATCCCCGTCTGAGTCCGGATTGTTATCCGATATGTCCTTTGCGGATAGTCTTGTTGTATTGGCATATTCCCCAATACATGCATCTTTGCGTCAGCTCGAGTCTTTCCATCGATTTATTTTCGTGGAAACCCTTCGTGTCTTCCAGCAAGTTTTCAAGTCGTGACCTGCTCACGCATTTTACCTTATTCCCCCCAGAGTCTCTGTTTCCCTAGTGAGTGTGTTACTCCTATGGATTTTTAGTTTCTCCTGATTTCTTTTCCTTCATGGCAATTATTCACCAGGAAGATTTTATTTTGCATACATCTGCATCATGAGGTCTCTTAGGGACCAAAATTCGTTTCTTTGTTATTATTTAAGCCCATTATGCCTTTTAGGTTGTTCAACACATACTTCCTCTTCCCTTGATCTAGTTGTGACCCTTTTACTTGGATCTCTTCGAATGAGATCTTTGGGATGATCCATCTGAACTCTGATGGACGGTCTCATGTTGAATTTGTCAGATTTAGCTTGAGGAGGTTCATTCTCCTTGTCTGAGAGGTCAGCTGGGGGATCATTCAGAGATGTCTTAACATCGTCTGTGACATCAGTCTGTTGGTCATCAACCATACCATTAATAGATTCATTCATTACTTTGGTTAAGGTACACTTTGAAGGGTAACCACTTTGAGAGCTCCACATGTAACAACTGTCTTTGGACCTGACTCCTTCCATGATCACTTCACTTTCTTTGTTAGTAATCAGACATTCAATTTTAATGAAGTTAACATTTAGACCTTGGTCACACAATTGCCTGATGCTTATTAGATTTGCAGTCAAGCCCTTAACAAGTAGGACATTATCAAGATCAGGAACTCCAAGGCAATCCAGCTTACCAATCCTTTTGAATTCACCCTTTGATCCATCACCAAAGGTTACATCACTTGTGGCATGAGGATGAAGGCCAATTAACAGGTTTTTGTTTCCAATCATGTGTCTGGAGCACCCACTGTCAAACTACCAATCTTCTTTGGCTGAAACTCTGAAGGAAGTGTGAGCTATTAGACTTGTAACATTCATCTTTGGAACCCATTGCTTTTTGTTGACAGGCCTGTGATGTTTGGGTCTTGGTTGATAGTGAGTCTGATGATGAACAGGGCTAGAATAACCATACAGCTTATAGTAGAAGGGCTTCAGGTGGCCAAATTTTCCACAGTAATGGCATCTCCATCTTTGGTGTTTCCCTTTCTGTTGTCTTCCTTTATGATGTTGTGACATGTGATGTGACATCGCAGGTTTGCTATCAATATGGTTGCACTTAGGTTTGGATTTAGGTTTGCCATTAGTGTAACTGCAATCAGCCTTAGATTCATTGAACCCAATGCCAGATTTGTCTCCTGTTATTTGACCAGTCTGGAGAATCTTGTCTAAGATGTCAGATCCATTGTTAAGCATTCTTACATACTTGGTCATCTCATCTAGTTTGGAATTCAATAGTACAACTTCAATCTTCAACTTGGAGATGGTTTCCACATGTTCTCCCTTTTCATTCTCCAGCTGAGCTATCACTTTCTTCTGGCTTTCAACTTGTCTGCACACTTCTGCACTTCTGTGACACAACTCTTTGTAGGTAGTGGCCAGCTCTTCAAAGGTTACTTCATCATCACTTGAATCTTCATCAGAACCCCATCTTCATGTCAATGCAGTCACAAGATTTGCAGCTTCTTCTGTTTCACTTTCATCAGACCAAGAGGCATCAAGACTCCTCTTTTGTTTCTTGAGGTAGGTCCCACATTCAGTTCTAATGTGACCATACCCATCACATTCATAGCACTGAACTCATTTTCCTTCTTTGGGATTTTCTTATGGCCTTGTTCTTCTACCAATATTGTTGGATTTACTGATGTCAGACGCGATGTTCTTAACATTGGCCTTATATCATACATCCATCTTTTTCATAAGTCTGTTGAACTGTCTTCCCAGCATTGCTACCTCATTTTCCAGATCTTCATCAATATCTTGACCACCTTCCTCATCTTCCCCTTCAGTGTTTGACATGACGGCTATGCTCTTGGCTTTCTTTTCAGATCCATCACATATTCCCATCTCAAATGTTTGGAGGGATCCAATTATCTCATCTACTCTCATATTTGAGATGTCTTGAGATTCTTCTATGGCTGTCACCTTCATAGAAAATCTCTTAGGGAGTGACCTGAGTATTTTCGTTACTAACTTTTCATCTGACATCTTCACTCCTAGAGCTCCAGAGGCATTGGCAATTTAAAGGACATTCATGTGAAATTCATGAATATTTTCATCTTCTTTCATCCTTAAATTTTCAAACTTGGTAGTGAGCAGCTGCAATCTAGACATCTTCACTCTAGAGGTGCCTTCATGAGTGGTCTTGAGAATACCCCAAGCATCTTTAGCCACCTCACAGTTGTTTACCAATCTGAAGATATTCTTGTCTACTCCATTGAATATTGCATTCAATGCTTTAGAATTTCCAAGGGCTAGATCATCCTCCTCCTTGGACCATTGTTCTTCAGGTTTCTTATCAGTTATGGCTTCTCCTTCCTTAGTAACTACTGGATATTCCCAGCCTGTTAACACAGCCTTCCAAGCCTTATTATCAAGAGATTTTAAGAAAGCTACCATTCGAGGTTTCCAATAGTCATAGTTAGATCCATCCAAAATCGGTGGCCTGTGAACAGATCCTCCATCTCTCTCCATGGTACCAGAAAGTATCGTCCCTAGATCTCACCCAGAACCAGAGCAGGATGCCTGCTCTGATACCAATTGAAACTCTGGTATCATATATGAGATGTCGAAGGTCATGTCACGACACTAATATCTGAATAATGCAAACATGATAAAGATAAAGAATAGTAATGCAAGAGACACAAGCAATTGTTAACCCAATTCGGTGCAACTCACCTACGTCTGGGGGCTACCAAGCCAGGAAGGAAATCCACTAAATAGAGTTAGTTCAAAGACTCTCAGTAAACTACACAAGTTACAGTCTTTTTCACCTAATCTCTACTCGTATGACTTCTACCTAAGAACTCTTAGATATGAGATCCCATTCACTCCCCCTCAGTCACACCAGTGATATTAAACAAGAATTACTTATGAAAAGAAGACACTCTTCAAAGACACACACTTGATCTTACTTAGCAGTTTCAATCAAGTAGACACACGCTCATGCTTAAAAGCTTTGAGTGACAAATTACAACTCAAAAATCAGACAAATTCAATCATCTATAGATGAATTGAATGGCTTACAAGTCACACGACCACACAAGACACAAACCCTCATTCTCTCTCAATATTTCACTTTGTATTTCTTGTGTATCAAATCAGGTTTTCCATGTCCTATTTATAGAAGTATTCAGCTCGGCTTGGACATCATAAAACCCTAAAACTATTTTCCATTGAAATCTTCTTATGACAGTTGGTTAGATTTCTTTGGAAAATAAGTTAAATCATGTTGTAATTATTGATTGATTGCGTTTTCAATTAACTCCTCAATCAAACATAGATTGCCATTAAAAGCGCAATCACATAACACATAACCTTCACACTGAATGTTCTGTGTACATATGTCATGACATCGACTCTGACATCCTGGAAGAATCATGCATAATTCCATTTTAAATATCTAGCAGGCACAAGATATCTTATGTTTAGACATCACATGCAACATCTTATGAACACTATTTGTTTTACCAAAATTGCTGCCAACACTTAGAACCGACAAACTCCCCCTTTGGCAAATTTTGGCTAAAACATATATCTGTCCATTTTATTCAAGAGAAAAACACATCAGTAGTTAAACAGCATAACAGCAGTTTAAGCAGCAGCATAAGCAAACAAAATTACTCGCTATAGTAGCAACTAGTAAAACACAAAAATACACATGGGTACTTCTTCTCCCCTTAAGTCTGTACAACACATACATCTCCTTCAGCAAAAACAGCACCTGTAATAACATCACTTGTAACAATCAGAATATCATTCTGACATCTCCTTTAATATCACAGAACAACATTGCAGATCTCCATAATCCACACATTTAACTGCAGCTCTCCACATAATCATTTCTCCCCCTTTTTAGTTAAAATAGACCAAAGGTGACCAATTAGACAAAATAAATGTCAATCAGCCTAGCAGAGAATGTCACAACAGATGTTATAACATATAAAATGTTAAAACATAAATGTCAGATGGTACAGACCATAATTATACACAACTGTAATAGCTGAGATAATTAGATATCCATGGAACTCATAAGAGCCCAAATATTACATCAAGGCATCAGTAAGGACTGCCAAAAATTACAAACATTTCAACAGAAAAAAGCAGTACATCCAAGCTTCCAGAACAGTCTTCATAACAGCACATAGCACACACATTCTTCATAATAGGGGGACCATTACAACTCAGTTTAAGGAAGTAGCATCTTCTTCACCTTTAGATTCAGAACTGCCACTAGATTGATCTTGAGAATTGGACCTCTCACTTGAGGTATGGGCATCTGACTCCTTAGTTTCACCAACCTTATCCATCTCTTCCTTCCCTAAGCTACTAATGAGAACCTCTAAAGCCTCTTTCCTTGCCTTGGCAACCCTAATCACAGTTTCCAGCTCCTTACAAGTTTCCTTCAATTGAGTAATCAAGCCACCTTGAGAGGCTGGCTCCTTCGTTGCAGATGTCATGACAACATCATTGACATGGCTTCCTTCAAATAACTTGTAGTGAATGGACAATGGATCCTTCCTTCTGCTGGGAATATCACTTGTGTTGAGAATTCCAGGTTGTTGGCTTAACATAATTCCACAAATGATGGATGGAAAGGCAATAGGCAGCTATACTGCATTAGTGGAGGCATATCTAACAATTTGTTCAAACATGAACCTTCCAAAATCAAAGTTGGGCCTGGTTCCAATAGCATAAATGATTCTTGCAAGACCATTAGAGATAGTTGAGATATGATTTTTGGCACCCAGTTGGCTGAACCAATCTTATGCAAGATGGCATATTTAATAGTTAATTTGTCAGCTAATAGATGTTTCTTGCTAGGCCATTCCTTGACTTGGCCACCAGTACTAGTCCTACAGACTTCATTGTCTGTAGCCTCTAACTCCACACCTCATTCAGTTCCTCTCCCTAGGAACTTATTGATTATGGTTGGGGAGAACCTTACACATCTACCTCTCACAAAGACCTTGCAGAATTCCTTGCTACTCTTGTCAGAAATATCCTTTGGGATATTCACAACAAACTCTTTCACTAACCCTTCAAAGCATTGGGGCAAAGCAATAACAGTTTTCATCAGACCAGCAGTCTTAATCAATTCCATAACTTCCTTCACTTCTACATCCTCTTTCCCTAGCTCCCTCTCAACAGCAACCCTCCTTTGAATTACAAACTTCCACTTGGCAGCACCATCTTCCAGATGGAAAGAGATGTTGTCTTAGTGCACAGGTGCAACCTTGGCTGAAGACTTTTTAACAGTCTGCCTTTTAGCAGGAAAGATGTCTGTGACATCGTCTTCGACATCATCTGCAGAGTCAGAACTCTCTCTGACCTTCCTCTTCTTAACCTCTACTTTACTCCATGATTTGGAGGGTCCTACACCAGCAACCTTCTTACCTGTTCTGGCTGTCAACATCTTAGCCACAGTCTTGCCTTTTCTAGTCCTCAGTTTCTTTGCAACACTTGGTTTCACATGATGGACCAAGGTGTCATCTTCTTCCTCTGAACTCTCTTCCTCTAGATTAAAAACATTCTCAGCAGTTTCATGAGAAACATCTGGTGGTTTCTTACTAGGCAAGGTTTTACCTAGAGAACATAATCCCTCAGCAACCATGTCTTTCTCTAATCTAGATGAATCATCATCTTTCTCAGTTTCGGATTCCACCTCAGGTGAGGGGTCCCTTCTAGACAGAGGGGTCGAAACACCCTTGACTGCATGCCCTTCGTTTAGAATCCTAGTTACCAAGTTCCTAATGGCACGATCTGTAAAGTGCATGTCATCCTTGTGAGGAGGGTTATCAGGAATGTTACCTTGATTACTTCCAGCCGTGGAAGAAGGACCAGAGGCGTCGCCTGGAATAACAGAAAGGGGAATAACCTCCAAAATATCTTCATCCAGAAACTCCATGGAGGGAGTCCTTGCCTTGTGAGTGGGTTTTGATCCTGAGGATGAGGGATGTTGTGACATTTTGTTGGACTTTTGAAAAAAATCTTTTTGCCCTAGCAGAGGTTGTCTGAGAAGTTGGATGAAGATGGAAATGGTTGTGTTGAGGTAGCGTGTGAAAATGGCATAGATACTAGTTCCAATACTATGTAATAATTTACCATAAACGTGGCACTTTATTTTAAGTGGGCAGACAATATTTTTATTACCTTTTCCACTCCACTTTAATTGCTATAACTTCTCATGAATAAAAATCCCCAATTTCCCTCTTAAACATTCAAATTGATTAGCATCCAAATCCCTTGCAAATTTGTCAGCTAATTGCATTTCATGCTTTAGTGCTATGATTTTTTCTTCCACAAATTCTTTAATGAAGTGATGATAAACATCAATGTGCTGAGTCCTGCTATGCTGAATAGGATTTTTGGAAATAGTTATAGCATTCAGGTTGTCATAGTACAATGTCATGACATCGTGTATGACATTGTATTCAGTCACCATTAGTTTCAATCAACCTTGTTGAGAGCAGCTACTTCCAGCTGCTATGTATTCAGCACAAACACCATTTTCATCTTTGAATACTTTCAAATATGTAGGAGCAGGTGTCCTTGCATTCTTCATTCCAACCTTCATAACATTGTTCTTGGTATATTTACTTTGAGATAGAAAAATAGACTCTTCTACCTGTTCCTTGACTTGTAGCCTAAGTCCAACAAGGCTTATCTCAACAACATGTTCAACCATCTGATCTGTCCTCCCACCAAACCCAATTTTATCCACATCTATTTGAGCCACCATGAGCTTTTTTCTTTCATTTTTCACAAATAGGATCTTGTCAATACCTCCCCTCTTGTAACCATTGTTAGTGAGGAACATTATGAGTCTCTCATACCGAGCCCTAGGAGCTTGTTTCAAACCATATAGGGCTTTCTTCAACCTGCGCACATGCCTTTTAGGTTGTTCAACACATACTTCCTCTTCCCTTGATCTAGTTGTGACCCTTTTACTTGGATCTCTTTGAAGGAGGTCTTTGGGATGATCCATCTGAACTCTGATGGAGGGTCTCATGTTGACTTTGTCATATTTAGCTTGAGGAGGTTCATTCTCCTTGTCTGAGAAGTCAGCTGGGGGATCATTCAGAGATGTCTTAACATCGTCTGTGACATCAGTCTATTGGTCATCAACCACACCATTAATAGATTCCTTCATTACTTTGGTTAAGGTACACTTTGAAGGGTAACCACTTTGATAGCTCCACATGTAACAATTGTCTTTGGACCTGACTCCTTCCATGATCACTTCACTTTCTTTGTTAGTAATCAGACATTCAGTTTTAGTGAAGTTAGCATTTAGACCTTGGTCACACAGTTACCTGATGCTTATTAGATTTGCAGTCAAGCCCTTAATAAGTAGGACATTATCAAGATCAGGAACTCCATGGCAATCCAGCTTACCAATCCTTTTGACTTCACCCTTTGATCCATCACCAAAGGTTACATAACTTGTGACATGAGGATGAAAGCCAATTAACAGGTTTTTGTTTCCAGTCATGTGTCTGGAGCACCCACTGTCAAAATACCAATCTTCTTTGGCTGAAACTCTGAAGGAAGTTTGAGCTATTAGACTTGTAACATTCATCTTTGGAACCCATTGCTTTTTGTTGATAGGCCTGTGATGTTTGGGTCTAGGTTGATAGTGAGTCTGATGATGAACAAGGCTAGGATAACCATACAGCTTATAGCAGAAGGGCTTCAGGTGGCCAAATTTTCCACAGTAATGGTATCTCCATCTTTGGTGTTTCCCTTTCTGCTGTCTTCCTTTATGATGTTGTGACATGTGATGTGACATCGCAGGTTTGCTATCAATATGGTTGCACTTAGGTTTGGATTTAGGTTTGCCATTAGTCTAACTGTAATCAACCTTAGATTCATTGAACCCAATGCCATATTTGTCTCCTGTTATTTGACCAGTCTGGAGAATCTTGTCTAAGATGTCAGATCCATGTTTAAGCATTCTTACATACTTGGTCATCTCATCTAGTTTGGAATTCAATAGTACAGCTTCAGTCTTCAACTTGGAGATGGTTTCCACATGTTCTCCCTTTTCATTCTCCAGCTGAGCTATCACTTTCTTCTGGCTTTCAACTTGTCTGCACACTTTTGCACTTCTGTGACATAACTCTTTGTAGGTAGTGGCCAACTCTTCAAAGGTTACTTCATCATCACTTGACTCTTCATCAGAACCCCATCTTCATGTCAATGCAGTCACAAGATTTGCAGCTTCTTCTGTTTCACTTTCATTAGACCAAGAGGCAGCAAGACTCCTCTTTTGTTTCTTGAGGTAGGTCCCACATTCAGTTCTAATGTGACCGTACCCATCACATTCATAGCACAGAACTCCTTTTCCTTCTTTGGGCTTTTTTTCTGACCTTGTTCTTCTTCCAATATTGTTGGATTTACAGATGTCAGATGCGATGTTCTTGAAATTGGCCTTAGATCTTATATCCATCTTTTTCAGAAGTCTGTTGAATTGTCTTCCCAGCATTGCTACCTCATTTGCCAGATCTTCATCAATATCTTGACCACCTTCCTCATCTTCCCCTTCAGTGTTTGACATGAAGGCTATGATCTTCGCTTTCGTTTCAGATCCATCACATATTCCCATCTCAAATGTTTGGAGGGATCCAATTAGCTCATCTACTCTCATATTTGAGATGTCTTGAGATTCTTCTATGGCTGTCACCTTCATAGCAAATCTCTTAGGGAGTGACCTGAGTATTTTCCTTACTAACTTTTCATCTGACATCTTCTCTCCCAGAGCTCCAGAGGCATTGGCAATTTCAAGGACATTCATGTGAAATTCATGAATATTTTCATCTTCTTTCATCCTTAAATTTTCAAATGTGGTAGTGAGCAGCTGCAATCTAGACATCTTCACTCTAGAGGTGCCTTCATGAGTGGTCTTGAGAATGTCCCAAGCATCTTTAGCCACCTCACAGTTGTTTACCAATCTGAAGATATTCTTGTCTACTCCATTGTATATTGCATTCAATGCTTTAGAATTTCCAAGGGCTAGATCATCCTCCTCCTTGGACCATTGTTCTTCAGGTTTCTTATCAGTTGTGGCTTCTCCTTCCTTAGTAACTACTGGATGTTCCCAACCTGTTAACACAGCCTTCCAAGCCTTATTATCAAGAGATTTTAGGAAAGCTACCATTCGAGGTTTCCAATAGTCATAGTCAGATCCATCCAAAATTGGTGGCCTGTGAACAGATCCTCCATCTCTCTCCATGGTACCAGAAAGTATCGTCCCTAGATCTCACCCAGAACCAGAGCAGGATGCCTGCTCTGATACCAATTGAAACTCTGGTATCATATATGAGATGTCGAAGGTCATGTCACGACACTAATATCTGAATAATGCAAACATGATAAAGATAAAGAATAGTAATGCAAGAGACACAAGCAATTGTTAACCCAATTCGGTGCAACTCACCTACGTCTGGGGGCTACCAAGCCAGGAAGGAAATCCACTAAATAGAGTTAGTTCAAAGACTCTCAGTAAACTACACAAGTTACAGTCTTTTTCACCTAATCTCTACTCGTATGACTTCTACCTAAGAACTCTTAGATATGAGATCCCACTTACTCCCCCTCAATCACCCCAGTGATATTAAACAAGAATTACTTGTGAAAAGAAGACACTCTTCAAGGACACACACTTGATCTTACTTAGCAGTTTCAATCAAGTAGACACACACTCATGCTTAAAAGCTTTGAGTGACAAATTACAACTCAAAAATCAGATCAATTCAATCATTTATGGATAAATTGAATGGCTTACAAGTCACACGACCACACAAGACACAAACCCTTATTCTCTCTCAATATTTTGCTCTGTATTTGTTGTGTATCAAATAAGGTTTTCCATGTCCTATTTATAGAAGCATTCAGCTGGGCTTGGACATCATAAAACCCTAAAACTATTTTCCATTCAAATCTTCTTATGATAGTTGGTTAGATTTCTTTGGAAAATAAGTTAAATCACGTTGTAATCATTGATTGATTGCGTTTTCAATTAACTCCTCAATCAAACATAGATTGCCATTAAAAGCGCAATCACATAACACATAACCTTCACACTGAATGTTCTGTGTACAAATGTCATGACATCGGGTCTGACATCCTGGAACAATCATGCATAATTCCATTTTAAATATCCAGCAGGCACAAGATATCTTATGTTAAGACATCACATGCAACATCTTGTGAACACTCTTTGTTTTACATAAATTGCTGCCAACACTTAGAACCAACAAACTCCCCCTTTGGCAAATTTTGGCTAAAACATATATCTGTCCAATTTCTTCATAAGAAAAACACATTAGCAGTTAAACAGCATAACAACAGTTTAAGCAGCAGCAGAAGCTAACAGAATTACTCGCTATAATAGCAACTAGTAAAACACACAAATGCACATAGGTACTTCTTCTCCCCCTAAGTTTGTACAACACATACATCTCCTTCAGCAAAAACAGCACCTGTAATAACAACACTTGTAACAATCAGAATATCATTCTGACATCTCCTTTAACATCACAGAACAGCACCGCAGATCTCCATAATCCACACATTTAACTGCAACTCTCCACAGAATCACTTCTCCCCCTTTTTAGTCAAATTAGACCAAAGGTGACCAATTAGACAAAATAAATGTCAATCAGCCTAGCAGAGAATGTCACAACAGATGTTATAACATATAAAATGTTAAAACATAAATGTCAGGTGGTACATACCATAATTATACACAACTGCAATAGCTGAGATAATTAGATATCCATGGAACTCATTAAGAGCCCAAATATTACATCAAGGCATCAGTAAGGACTGCCAAAAATTACAAACATTTCAACAGAAAAAAACAGTACATCCAAGCTTCCAGAATAGTCTTCATAACAGCACACAGCACACACATTCTTCATAATAGGGGGACCATTACAACTCAGTTTGAGGAAGTAGCATCTTCTTCACCTTTAGATTCAGAACTGCCACTAGATTGATCTTGAGAATTGGACCTCTCACTTGAGGTATGGGCATCTAACTCCTTGGTTTCACCAACCTTATCCATCTCTTCCTTCTCTAAGCTACTAATGAGTGTAACACCTCAAAATTTGCCCTCCTCTCTTGGGACTAGCATAACATATTGCAAATAATTTTTAGGTCATTAGGCATTGCATATTGCATATCATGTGGTTACATTGTGCAAGTCATCCTCCCAAGTCTTGGTCAGAAGATGAGGAAGTCGAAGTGCAAGCTAGGGTTTCATTGGACTGGTCATTAATCATCTGAGGATGTGGAGGTCCAAGTTAGGGTTTTGATTCTCAAGGAAATTGGTCTTCATCTTGTTTGCAATGATACATCATCATCCTCATGGTTTGTCATCATCAAGTGTGGAAGCTGATTCCTTGAGATTAGGGTTTTGACCACTGGTCAACCCTAATCAGTTGTATTGGGCTAATCAGGGCATGGCTAGGAGATGGGGTCTATGATGGATATGGGGATCATCACATGATTTTATTGTGCATATTGAGGCTAGGGTTTCATCCTTGGGCCATTTCATCAGAGAATTGGGGCTCAGATGGATCAGTGCATTGCCAAATTCATCTATCAATTGAAAAAGTCAACTGTGGTCAACTGTGCTTGATTTTATGGATTTGGAGGTGGGAGAGAGTTGGATACACTTCATTCATGTTGGAACAAGTGTTATTTGACATTGCAAAGCTCAAGAATGGAGAAAATAAAGTCAGGACAAAAATTGCCAAAAATAGTAAGTGACTTGTAATGGAAGTTTCCAAAAATGGAAAGTTTTTTACCTCAAAATTACATGTCCAAGGAAGCTTCAAATGAAAATTTGTTCAACATGAAAGTTGTAGATCTTGTTCTAACCTTTCCAAAAAGTCCAAGAACTTGAAAATCCCATGTATGGTTGACAAGTTATGGTCCATTCAATTTCAAAAATGACCCATAATCAGAGGGGCATAACTTCCACATGGAGTGTCCAAATTGAATGATCTTTTTATGCACAAACTCCATTTGACATGTACTTTCATGGTGCATAATTGGAATTCTTCAAAAATGGTCAATGCAAAAAGTCAATTTTCAAGTGTACAGTTAAAGATCCAAGGGCAAAATGGTCCAACTTGAGAAATAATGAGAATTTTTGAGTGGGGATTTTTGCAACACCTCACAAATGCAATTTGAAAATTGTTGGAATGGTCATAACATGTCAAAATGCAATATTTGAATAAGTCACTTTTGAAATGCACTTTGAAAGTATACCATTTAGCATGACATGGTGAAAATCAAAATTACATGGCCAATCAATGTGGGACAAGTTGCAACACATCATAACAGATATTTAGAGCATGTGTGAGCTGGCAATGAGCTGTCACAGAGCCCATATGAAAATACCATTTTGCCCTTGCCTTTGAAAGTGACATTTTGCTAATCATATTTCATTTTGCTAATTAAGGTGATTAAGGCTTGATTAATTGGAGATATATATTCCTAATCATAACAAACTTCTAACAGAATCATCAATCACAAGAAATCACAACCTCTTTTCCCTCCAATTTCCCAAATTCTCTCAAGAACACATCAAGCAAAATTCCAAAAATCTCTTCCAATTCTTGATCATTTGGCAAATTTCTTTTTGATTCGATCTTCATTCATCTTATCCTTGGACTGTTTTGGTTATTCATCATCAAAGGATCTCAAATTCACAACTGTCCAAGCGATGTGCATCCATGGCTTTTGAAGAATTCGTGCATTAGAAGCAAATTCAATCGAACCTGAGCACTTCATTCAACTTCTTAAAGTTCATGCTTCATCTGTTTTGGAACAAGGAGCGCAAACATCACACGAATCACCACTGCCTTTGAATCAAGGTGATTTTTCGAACTTCATGATATGATGAATTGGTATATGCGTTTTGAAGAGCGTTTAACGTAGATTATCATGATACCTTTGGTTTTGGAAATGGTAAACCCTAGGATAAGTTATGTTGATTCGAAGCTTTGACACCAAAACCTAATCCGTTCGATTCGTGAAACTTAGGAAGAATTAGTTGAAACCATTGGCATATTTGGATTCCTCTCACTTAGACCGTTCCAACGCATATTCATTTGTGAATTTTGGTTGAGTTTTAGTGTTCATGTGTTCTTGGTGATTCTGGGAAAGAGATGAAGAAATTCTGGAGAATTTTCATGTTTGATCCGTTTTGTGCCTTTCCAATTTGAATATCATGTTTACCGCACCTGGATCGTGAAAATTACCATACTGCCACTGATTTAACTTAATTAAATTAAAACAATTCAATAAAAATTTAAAAAATCACCAAACATTAAAAAATTCATAGAAAATTATTGGAAGGTCAAAAAAATATGAGGATTTTTTCTATAGTTTCCAAATTCCCTCTAGAATTTTATGGATATGATTTTCAATGTTGTGCGTGGTGAATTATTGACTTGGACCATTGATCTTTGACTTGTGTCATATTTTTGCATGTTTTACCATTTTCATTGTGAAATGCTCATACCTTAAAAGAAATGCATGAAATTTTTTGAGCTCATTCTAGACATGTTGATAGTGATTTACATATAAAGTTCATGATTTTTGGATACCTGTGGAGTGAGATATGTTTTTTTTGAACTTAGGTGTGACAATTTGTGTCACACCTAGCTAGGTCGTCTTCATGAAATTATTTGCCTAGCCTAGGATTGCTGGATTGAGTTGAAATTTTACATGGATGTTTATGGATATGTTGAGATGCTATGTGAATTTTTCTGGATTTTTATGTGGCATTTTCAATTTGATTGATATTTTACATCTCTGTATGTCAATTGTGCAAGCTCATGTGACACATGTTTGTGTTATCTTTGTGAAATGCTCATATGGTTTTAGATGAATGTGAAATTTGGTATGATGGTTGTAGACACATTGTAGGACATCCCTGTTTTGGTCCCATTCATTTCTTAATTGTTCTCACTCTGTTATGAATTTTTGAAGTGAATGCATGTGTTGATACCTTGAATTGGCTTGAATAATTGTGTCTGTATTTCTTGATTTTCATTGACCTAGTTCCTTTTGTCCAATTGAGCTGAAAATTGACATGCTATACCTTGAATATGTCCTGTTTAGGTGTGAATTATTTGAGGATTTTTGGAATTGATTTGATATGCTTTTGATTGAAGTTATTCTGTTTGGACATTGGATGTTGCATTTGACCTAGTTTGACTTGTTTTGGTCATGAAATGAATAGGGTGAATGATATGAGTATGGGATCAATTGCATTTGCTTTCTATTTGTGTTAATTTGATTTTGGTTGAGAATTACTTGCTGTTTAGAATTGTTTCTCCCTTTTGGATCCTAGGCTTGGCCTAGTGGTCCAGTTTCTCACATTTGGATTGACTTTTCAGGATGAAATGCACAATGCTTAAGGAGAATGATTCAAGTCAATTAAATTGGGATTGTTGGATGTTTTGAACTAATCTTGACTTTGTTTTGTAGGTTGTGAAGCTTGAGCTTGAACTTATAGCTTGCACTTGTGTGCATTAACCTGTGTTGTTTGTTTGTACAAATTAACTGATTAACATTTGCTGTTTATTGTTGTCTGTCTGAGTACTGATGATACTTGATTGATTTCAGGTACATTTAGTCGCTTACAGTTCTTTAAGAACTTGCTTGCTGCTGCTTGGTTTTTAAACCACTTGAGGTAGGACTTCTATTCTTCATGTAGTCTGGAAGACCTGGCCTGTTACTTGGCCAGGCAATTGTCTGAAGTCCTCCTTAAGAGGCAATGTTTGTGGTTGTTTACATTTGTGCCCAAGCAGGTAAAGACCTCTATGAGGCAATTGGTGGATCAAAGGGATATGCAATCTATCCCCCACTATTCTGTGAGTCGTCCCTCTGCTCACACGGCTGTGTGTTGATGCATTGGGACACAAACCCAAGATCTTGTGCTGTTCCACAATCGAGTCAGAGTCTTTGAGCGTAGAAGGGTCCCTCCATTCTGGACCCACGCTCCATTGTCTAAAAGCTCTCCCTGGTCAGGGATAAGAGTTGTGAGGTCTCATCCTCACTTCACCTTTTCATCTGCTTCACCTTAGCCTCGTAATGGCAAGGTTAAGAGCGAGCAATACCCATGTACAGAGGACTTGCTTCGGCAGTCAAACCCATTGTTTGAGCCTCACTTGATTGGTTATAGTGTGTGCTACGTGAATATTTGTTTGAAATGCTTGTTTTGATCTGTATGCTTGTATGCTTGCTTTCTTCCTGGATAGGAGTAGCTTGCAGTTGTGCAAGTAGGTAGAAACCTCAACGTAGGGTAATGATGCATGACAACACTAGGCTCGAGTCCAGCTCCCTGGTAGTGTGTCTTCCCGTGGTTTCTGGCTAGATTTTCTTTCCCTTGAGGGGGAACTACATCGCCCTGATCCTTGTTCCAGACGAGGTATGTAGGCAGGTGGTCGTGCGAGACCACTCCGGGCACTTTTTTTCTTTTTGTGTGTGTTTACTTGTTATCGTCTGGCGAGTGTTTTGGTTCGGATGCCGACGTAAGTCCAGTGATTGGCGGTCGGGCACCACGTTTGCCGTTTTGAGTGTGTTTTGGTTCGGATGCTGACGTAATTCCATCGAGTGGTTGTCGGGCTCCATGTTTGCCATCTGTTTGTGCGTTTTGTGTTGTTTGGCATGCGTAAGCCGAACTACAGTGGCTCTGGTTCTCGTTCCAGACGAGATATGTAGGCATAGGATGCGATGTCCTATCGAGCTCCCTTCTCTTAACCCCACCTGCGTTCCCCTGTGTGTGTGTGTGATGTTTAGCAACCTTTTCTTTTCTTAGAACGTGGATCCCGTCGAGTACGACGGACGTGAGGGGTGCTAATACCTTCCCCTTGCGTAACCGACTCCCTTACCCTTTCTCTTTGGTCGCGAGACCATTTCCTTTCCAGGTTTCTCTGAGCGTTTCCTTTCCCTATTTTGGGATAAATAACGCGCAGTGGCGGCTCTGTGTTGTGTTTTTATTTGAGTCCCGCCGGTTGATTTTCGCGGATGCGACAGCTGGCGACTCTGCTGGGGACTCATAGATGTTGACCTGTGCTGGTCCATCTTCCCTAAGCGAGTCTTTCCTAGCGGTCTAGGATAGTTTAGGTTGCTTGTTTCGATTTATTTATTGCATTTATTATTCTGACTATGTATATATTTGCATAAATACTTGCATGCATCATACTATCATGTTGCTATCCTCTGTGCAGGTGGTTCCTCTGTTTTGGGGTGGGTGTTCTGAGTGGGGCTAAAACCCAGGCCCGAGTATACACCTAGGATTAGTGTGGTCTCATGTTGCCTCCTTCATGTTAAGTCAATATGTGCCTGGCAGCATGATGTACCACAAGCCGGACGAGGTTCATTTGATAGTGCTTGCCTCTGTGGATATTCCACTTTGGTTGAGTTACGTCATCTGAACTGTTGACTCTGGTGACCGATCATTTCCCGGATCTTTGATTTAGACGATCTCAGGAGAGCTACAATGGCACACCCGAAAGGGCAAACCCATTGAGTATCTCTGCCCGATTGTCGAGACTATTATCCGCCTTAGGATGACCTGTTTAGAATTTACCTGTGAGGGGAGGGTGATTCTTTCAGATGCATGTTCTGATGGTGACTCAGATGGTGACTATTGGTTCCGTGGATCAGAGTCATATTTATAAGTCGGATTTATGGCCATTTATTGCCGAGACGCCGGAGTGCTGTCCGAGTTATTTATTAGTGGGGATCCGTTTATTTCAGGATTCCCCGGGCTGAGTTGTTTATCAGTGGGGATCCGTTTATTTCAGGATTCCCCGGGCCGATTCAGATGGTTATGGGTATCTGCCAAGAGATGGTTTGATGATGATGATGATGTATCTCCCATTTATTTCGGGACCCTTGAGTCGGATTTGTGGTTAACCAGACTTCAGATGGTTGTGATCGGTTCAGAGATCAGGGCTGTGATTCAGAGCAACAGATGATCAGAGGACTTGGAGGATGGCCCATTGCATTCATCTGCATCATTCTCATTTTGCATTCATCTGCATCGAACATATGTCTAGCCATATGGGGAGTATTATTGATTGAGAATCTGGTTGAGAGACATCTTGAATTTCAGAATGTGGATGTCAAAATATTATCCGTCTCGATGAAACCAGAATAAAGGACGGAATTTTTCTCATATGGATAGATGTTGCATTCATGCATATTAACCCATTTGCTGTTTTGTAGGTGTCAACCGGTGCGCATAGCTTGTTTGCTCAGATATCCTGCTAGGGGCAACAACTCCAAACTGATGGATCTTCCCAACGCCGACATCCTCGAACTGAAAGAGATGGTGAGGGATTTGTTCAGTGTTGTGCAAGGGCTTGCCTTGGGGCAGAAAGCCATGGCCGAGAGATTGGAAAGGATTGAGGGCTGGATGATCAAGGAGAAAGTTCAGGGAAAGGCTCTGTCATCCGAAGTAACAAATCCCTCTGGCTCTGTAGTGAAGAAATCCCTTGACAGTGGTCAGCCCAAGAAGAAGGTTGAATCAGGTGGTGCGCAGACTAGAAGAGAATGCGGTAAGGATCGTTACCACCCTTATGCTGCCACCGTAACCATTCCTGTTGGTGATTCATCTGCACAACAGCGGCAATCACCACCTCAACAGAGGACACAGAGAGTTGTGGGCCAAGTGAGAAGGAGGACGACAGATCGTCATTTCAATAAGCCGCCCGGGACTTACGCCTCTCTGTTCAAAAGGTTGATGGATCTTGGATTGGTGCGGCCAAGGATGTTGACTCTGTTGAAACCTGATCAGAGGCCTGCCAGTTACGATGAGAATGTCAGGTGCGAGTTCCATGCTGGGGCACCCGGACATCACATTGAGGATTGCAAAGCTTTTAAGCATGTGGTCCAAGATTTGGTGGATTCTAAAGCCATCAATTTTGCGCTGATGTCGGATGTTAATGCTAACCCTATGTCGATGCATGGCCCTATGGGGGTGAATGTGATGTCCAAAGACAAGAAGAAAATAGATGAAACGAATGGGGATCAGCTAAAAGCTCTGATGTCTGTGGTTCAGAGACCTCTGATGAAAAATGGAGCTTTCCCTCGTGTATATGATTGTTGTGCGGCCATCGCTACAAAGGGGTGTGTAGTAATGGGGAATCGGTCCAGAGAATGATGAAAGTAGAAATGGACGATGTAAGGTGTAAAGCACCCAGTCTGGCAGTTGAAACCATCCAGGTGAAAAATGCCGTTGGTGTTGAGAAAGAGAAAAAGCCGTCCATTTCTTCTTACAAGCAGGCATTGGAAGTGGTGAGAAATGGAGGGATCCCAGGCTGGGGGCAGATCATAGGCATTGTGGTAAAGGCGGATATGTTTGGGATTGGTTATCATCCAGGTCAAGACTCGTCTGAGCAGAACAGAGGACGTCGTCCGTCGTTCACCTTTGTCAGTGCTGGAATGCTAGATTCAGATCATGCCTATACAGTGGGTGAAGAGAGTGACAGCGACCGCGAACTGGAATCGTGGATAAAATCGTGCGTACCAGGAAGCTGGAAGGCCTAACAGATCAGCACTGTCACTCTACTGAAAGAGTAATATTTCTTGTTTTCAGTTCTTATCTGCATGAAAGCCATACGTGTTGCCCGACACGTAATGGTCCATTGTAAGGGCCACCTCATGTTTACATTTGCAACATTTCTGCATCATAAATAAATGGATGTTTTTCAGTCAAAAAGCGGTGTTCCCTGTTTTTCATTTATTTTTGCAGTTTAAAAACAAATAAAAATGGCAATGTTTGTTTTCATTTTTCTTTTTTGATTTGTCTCGTCCCAAAGTCGAAAAATAATTCTCCGGATCTCGTTGATAACAATTTGGTTACACCTCATATGACCTCGACAATCCGAGCAATCAGGCTGAGGAAGAAGACGAAGAAGATTGCGAACTGCCAGGGGAATTAGCCAGATTGTTGAAACAAGAGGAGAAGGTGATTCAGCCGCATGAGGAACAGATTGAGGTTGTGAATTTGGGTACCGACAAGGTTAAGAAAGAAGTGAAAATCGGGGCTGCTTTGGAGGAAAGTGTTAAGAGCAGATTGGTAGTGTTGTTGAAAGAGTATGTCGACATATTCGCCTGGTCTTATCAAGATATGCCAGGGTTGGATACCGATATCGTTGTGCACAAGCTACCGTTGAGAGCAGATTGTCCTCCAGTGAAGCAGAAGTTGCGCAGAACTAGACCTGATATGGCGATGAAAATCAAGGAAGAAGTGCAGAAGCAGTGGGATGCTGGTTTCCTTGCTGTCACTAATTATCCGCCATGGGTTGCAAATATTGTGCCAGTCCCGAAGAAGGATGGGAAAGTGAGAATGTGTGTGGACTACCGAGATCTGAACAGAGCTAGTCCGAAGGATGATTTTCCATTACCTCACATCGATGTGTTGGTAGACAATATAGCTCAATTCTCGGTGTTTTCCTGCATGGATGGCTTTTCTGGCTATAATCAAATCAAAATGTCGCCAGAGGATATGGAGAAAACAACGTTCATTACACCATGGGGTACCTTTTGTTATAAGGTGATGCCATTCGGTCTCAAGAACGCCGGTGCTACTTATCAGAGAGCCATGGTGACTTTGTTTCATGATATGATTCATCATGAAATTGAATGCTATGTTGATGCCATGATAGCAAAGTCCCAAACAGAAGAGGGGCATTTGGTAGATCTGGCCAAGTTGTTCGACCGGCTGAGACATTTCAGACTGAGGTTGAATCCGAACAAGTGCACATTCGGAGTGCGATCCGGTAAATTGCTGGGGTTTATTGTAAGTGAGAAAGGAATTGAGGTTGATCCTGCAAAAGTAAAAGCGATAAGAGAAATGCCTGAACCGAGAACAGAGAAGGAGGTTCGTGGTTTCTTAGGTAGATTGAACTACATTTCACGGTTCATATCTCACCTGACAGCCACGTGTGAACCGATATTCAAGTTGTTAAGAAAAGATCAAACGGTCAGGTGGAATGATGATTGCCAAGCGGCATTTGAAAGAATAAAAGAATATTTGCAGGAGCCTCCGATTCTGATGCCTCCTGTGGAGGGAAGACCGTTAATTCTGTACCTGACAGTCCTCGAGGGGTCTATGGGGTGTGTATTGGGGCAGCATGACGAGTCTGGTCGAAAAGAGCATGCCATATACTACCTTAGCAAAAAGTTTACCGACTGTGAAACAAGATATTCACTGCTCGAGAAAACTTGTTGTGCTTTGGTCTGGGCTGCTCGCCGACTAAGGCAGTATATGCTGGTTCATACCACTTTATTGATTTCCAAGATGGATCCAATCAAGTACATTTTCGAGAAGCCAGCATTAACCGGACGGGTTGCGAGGTGGCAAATGATTTTGACTGAATATGATATACAGTATACCTCTCAGAAGGCGATCAAGGGGAGTGTATTGTCTGATTACCTCGCTCAGCAACCCATTGATGATTATCAACCGATGAAGTTTGAATTCCCTGATGAGGACATCATGGTTCTCAAATCGAAAGATTGTGAGGAACCAATCCCGGAGGAGGGGCCTGACCCTGAATCCGAATGGATTCTGATGTTTGATGGGGCCGTTAACGTGAATGGAAGCGGTGTTGGTGCTGTTTTGGTTATGCCGAAAGGATCCCACATTCCTTTTGCTGCCCGGCTAACATTTGAGTGCACTAACAACGTGGCTGAATATGAAGCTTGCATATTGAGGATTGAAGAGGCGATTGATTTGAGGATCAAGAACCTTGTGATATATGGAGATTCAGCTCTGGTGATAAATCAGGTTAACGGAAAATGGTATACGCATTAGTCTCATTTGGTTCCGTATCGAGATTATACGAGGAGATTGTTGACGTTTTTCACCAAGGTGAAGTTGCATCATGTGCCCAGAGAGGAGAACCCTTTGGCAGATGCTTTGGCTACTCTGGCCGCCTTGATTAAGGTGCAGAGGTGGAATCAGTTCCCCAGTGTTGAAGTAGGTCGTCTGGATAGACCGGCTTATGTGTTTGCTGTTGATACAGCGCTTGGTGATGAGAAGCCGTGGTATTATGATATCAAGCGCTATCTAGAGACTCAAGAATATCCTGAGGGAGCATCAAAGAAGGACCGAAAGACTCTGCGGAGGTTGGCCATGGTGTTCTACCTGAATAAGGATGGGGTTTTGTACAAACGCAATTTTGACTGGGTCTTGCTCATATGTGTTGATGATAAAGAAGTAAGCCAATTGAGGAAAGAGGTTCATGAGGGATCGTTCGGTACCCATGCCAGTGGGAATGCGATGGTAAAGAAGCTGCTGAGAGCGGGTTATTATTGGATGACAATGGAGGCCCAATGTTTCAATTTCGTGCGGAAGTGTCATAAATGCCAGATTTATGCTGACAAGGTGCACGTGCCTCCAAATCCGTTAAGCTTAATGTCGTCTCCATGGCCGTTTGCTATGTGGGGCATTGATATGATTGGGAAGATTGAGCCTACAGCTTCGAATGGGCATCGGTTCATATTAGTGGCTATTGATTACTTCACCAAGTGGGTTGAAGCAGCCTCTTATACGAATGTGACGAAGCAGGTCGTTGCCAGATTTCTTAAGAGAGACATCATTTGCAGATATGGGGTTCCCGAGAGAATCATTACTGATAATGGTTCTAATTTGAATAATAAGATGATGGCAGAACTGTGCCGGGAATTCAAGATTGAGCATCACAATTCTTCTCCCTATCGTCCAAAGATGAATGGGGCGGTTGAGGCAGCCAACAAGAATATAAAGAAGATTGTGCAGAAAATGGTGGTAACCTACAAAGACTGGCATGAGATGTTGCCGTTTGCCTTGCATGGGTATCGGACGTCGGTGCGTACATCTACTGGGGCAACTCCTTTCTCATTGGTATATGGAATGGAGGCTGTATTACCCGTTGAGGTTCAGATTCCGTCTTTGAGAGTCCTGATGGACGTGAAGTTACAAGAGGCTGAATGGGTAAGGACCCGGTATGAAGAGTTAAGCCTGATTGAAGAAAAGAGGCTAGCAGCCATCTGTCATGGGCAGTTATACCAGCAAAGGATGAAGCGTGCCTTTGACAGAAAGGTACGACCTCGGGTATATCACGTAGGTGATATGGTGCTGAAAAGGATCCTTCCTCCTCAAAACGATCGTAGGGGCAAATGGACACCGAATTATGAAGGTCCATTCGTGGCCAAGAAGGTTTTCTCTGGTGGAGCCTTGTTGTTAACGACCATGGATGGCGAGGATTTTCCATCCCCTGCAGATGCTGACGCAGTTAAAAAATACTTCGTGTAAAGAGACCCGCTGGACGAAAAGAATAAAATAGTCCAGGCAAAAATGGGCATCCCGGCGAACCAAAAACAGAAAGAAAAGGTTCGGGCAAAAATTAGGGATAGAATGAAAAAATGTACACCAGGCAAGTCGAAAACCTGTGAAGGCGACTTGGGCAAAAATGGGTATCCCGGTGGACTGAAAACCCGAAAGGGCGGTCCAGGCAAAAGAGGGATTGAAACGAACAACTGCGTCTAGCATGATCGTTTGCGCTTTGGTTAAAGCATCATGGATAATACCCGGTAGGGATCAGTTGGAATCGTCTTGTTCAGAAGGCAGAAAGCACGGAGAGTCTGAGGACATATGGGGTGTAACCGAGTTGGAACTCGATGAGATTACGGGTTTCACATTGCCATTAGGATAGACTTTTCCTTTTGAGCGCAATTACCTCTTTTCAGGAATTGCTTCCTTTTGTATTGCTCAATTTGAGCCACACATTTTCCAATCAATAAAATGCATATTCAGTCAAATAATTTTGTTTTTGTTTTTAATTACTGCTTTGATTGCAAAAACGTCTGATTATTTTGATAATGAATCTTGCATTTTAAGACATACAGGTTCCTTCCAATGCATGTTTATGAGATTGAAAACTTGAAATATTATTTGGAAGGTTGAGTGACCCAAGTGTTGAAATCTTGACACGCCTGGGGCACGGTTTTATCTAATGATCTGTTTTGCAGGAACTGTTAGGTATTTTTTCGCTCACTTGCAGGTTGTGATGTGGAAGCTTTGTAACAAATCCCCAGAGAGTTTGCTCAGGAACGAATGTATGAAGGGATGACGAAGACGTTGAGACGTACGGAGATCCTTGATGTTAATCAAGAAGACTCTTCAAAATCGGAAGACTTGAAAGTATGTAATTCCCCGCAGAGTCCGACCAGGGACGAGTGCATGAAGGACGGTAGGAAGAGACGACGTTGAGACGTCCGACGACCCTTGAAATTAATCAAGAAGACTCTTCAAAGTCGGAAAAGTGAAATTTCTATATAATTCCCAGGAGTACGTCCCGTCGATCGCGGCGCGACTTGGAATATAAGATGATGGAGCAGAAAAGGTCCAGACGAGTCTGGGAATTCTCAAAAGTGGAAAACTGATGCGAGATTGGGAGGTGGATACCAGGGTTCGACGAGTCAACGGGTGTATTGTACCAACTTTTCTCATTTCCCAGCTAAGTCCCCAAGCAGAGTGGTGAGGACCAAATCCCCAGCAGATCCAAGGTCTGTGGATTCCCCAGCCGAGTCAGGATGGTTATCCCCGGCAGGTTTACAACGGTGTTTCCTCAGCAGCCAGGCCAGAAGGTTGCTACTCCCCGAGTGGAGCGGGTTTCAATGAAATATATCTCCAACAGTGTTTATCCTACCAGTGGATTGGACGAGTTTCCGTAGCGGACCGATATCTGCATCCCCAGCTGAGTGTATCCTACGTGTGGATTGCATGGGTAATCCCCAGTGGAGTAGCATTCGCTTCCCTAACAGGGTTTGGATGGTTATCCCCAGCAGGTGATAGATTGATGCTTTCCCCAGTCAATGGGCCTGGAGATTGCTATTTCCCCAGCGGAGTATCTGTGAGCATTTCCCCAGTGAAGTCGTCAGTTATCTGTGAGGGTTTCCCGAGGCAGAGTCAGGATTGATATCTCTAGCAAGTCAAAGACTGGTGTATCCCCACAGAGTGTTGGTGGTGCTTATCCCCGCAGTTTCTCGAGCTGATTGGGTGCAAAGGAGGTTCTTCCCCAGCAAGGATTACCTTTTCCCAGTAGCAGTACTATTCCCCAGTAGGGTGGAATCGGAGCAGTGTCGAGTTCCTCAGCAGAGTGTCTCGAACTCCTCAGCAGAGTCCCTTGAGAGGGACATCTTTTTATACATTCATCATGTAAAAAATAGCATAGCATGTTGCATAAAAAATAAATAATAATAAATCGTGTAGCATTTCCATAATTATGGAGCATTACGCAGAAAAGATCGATCATGCATCATATTGCAAGCATAAGCTAGTCTCAAGCCGTGGTTACTGTTTGAGAAGTGGTTTTTGCCAGACAGTGAAGATGTTACTCCGAGGAGTCTAGCATTATGATTGAATCGAAGATATTCCCCAGTAGTGCGATACTGGAGGAGAATTGCTTTTCCGTCGGACAGAGATGGGAAGTATTTTGTGATCAGCACAATTCAAGTCGTGGTTACCGCTTGGAGTTTTGTTTCGCCGATTGGAAGATGTTACTCTGAGGAGTTTAGCATCAAGACGTCAGATCAGCAATGTTCCCCAGTAGTGCGATATTGGAGGAAATGTTTCCGTCAGACAGAGATGGAGATAAAATCAGAAGACGTTACGCGATCAGCGCGATTTCGGGGTTCAAATGGAGAAAAGGGGATACTGAGGTATTTTCTGGGGTTCAAATGGAGAAAAGGAGATACTGAGGTATTTTCTGGGGTTCAAATAAAGATTGGAGTTGAAGATTATATCCGGGATGAGGTCCTCAGGATTATCTTCTGTTCATGTGTCACCTTAGATTCTGGCTGAGGCCAATGGAGGTCGTTATAGGTGTCTTCTGAGGAAGAGATGGACATGCTACCTTCCTTTGTGAAGGTATACCCTCTGACATGTCACCCTCAGAGTGGTGTTTGGTGTTATTTCCGACAGTGCCAGCGGAATTATCACGAGAAATTGGAGATCGGGGTTCAAACGGAGAAAAGAAGATGTTGAGGCATTTTTTGGAGATGGGGTTCAAATGGAGAAAAGGAGATGTTGCGGCATTTTCTGGAGAACGGGGTTCACATTGACGATTGCGAGTCATCGTCAGGCGACTGGGGTTCAAATCGGAGAATGGGGTTCATTATTTTGGCAAACAGGAGAGCGGGGTTCAAATGCGGTGATCCGAGGATCATTTGCGCAAGAGAAAATCTCGGGGTTCAAGAAAATGAAAAATAGAGAAAATTTCGGGGTTCAAGAAAAGCATAAAAAAAAAAAGAGAATAATAATCCCGAGTGGGTGTGGTGTTCAGACCATGGTTATCCCTGCATTACCATTTATTTCGGTATCCGGGTCGACTGCTTCGGTGATCAGGCCGACTTCTTCGTACCAGACGGATTGTTCAGAGATTGTGTTCTTCGCCGAATCTGACAGGCGTTGTTAATTATTTTCCCATCAGAGTGCAAATTGTTCGTCTGTTCTTGGTATTCAATCACTCTTCATCCTGATCATCTGAAAGTCGAGGCTATTCATATCGACAGGTTCACAGTGGATTGAATAGGGGCAGCTGTAACACCTCAAAATTTGCCCTCCTCTCTTGGGACTAGCATAACATATTACAAATCATTTTTAGGTCATTAGGCATTGCATATTGCATATCATGTGGTTACATTGTGCAAGTCATCCTCCCAAGTCTTGGTCAGAAGATGAGGAAGTCGAAGTGCAAGCTAGGGTTTCATTGGACTGGTCATTAATCATCTGAGGATGTGGAGGTCCAAGTTAGGGTTTTGATTCTCAAGGAGATTGGTCTTCATCTTGTTTGCAATGATACATCATCATCCTCATGGTTTGTCATCATCAAGTGTGGAAGCTGATTCCTTGAGATTAGGGTTTTGACCACTGGTCAACCCTAATCAGTTGTATTGGGCTAATCAGGGCATGGCTAGGAGATGGGGTCTATGATGGATATGGGGATCATCACATGATTTTATTGTGCATATTGAGGCTAGGGTTTCATCCTTGGGCCATTTCATCAGAGAATTGGGGCTCAGATGGATCAGTGCATTGCCAAATTCATCTATCAGTTGAAAAAGTCAACTGTGGTCAACTGTGCTTGATTTTATGGATTTGGAGGTGGGAGAGAGTTGGATACACTTCATTCATGTTGGAACAAGTGTTATTTGACATTGCAAAGCTCAAGAATGGAGAAAATAAAGTCAGGACAAAAATTGCCAAAAATAGTAAGTGACTTGTAATGGAAGTTTCCAAAAATGGAAAGTTTTTTACCTCAAAATTACATGTCCAAGGAAGCTTCAAATGAAAATTTGTTCAACATGAAAGTTGTAGATCTTGTTCTAACCTTTCCAAAAAGTCCAAGAACTTGAAAATCCCATGTATGGTTGACAAGTTATGGTCCATTCAATTTCAAAAATGACCCATAATCAGAGGGGCATAACTTCCACATGGAGTGTCCAAATTGAATGATCTTTTTATGCACAAACTCCATTTGACATTTACTTTCATGGTGCATAATTGGAATTCTTCAAAAATGGTCAATGCAAAAAGTCAATTTTCAAGTGTACAGTTAAAGATCCAGGGGCAAAATGGTCCAACTTGAGAAATAATGAGAATTTTTGAGTGGGGATTTTTGCAACACCTCACAAATGCAATTTGAAAATTGTTGGAATGGTCATAACATGTCAAAATGCAATATTTGAATAAGTCACTTTTGAAATGCACTTTGAAAGTATACCATTTAGCATGACATGGTGAAAATCAAAATTACATGGCCAATCAATGTGGGACAAGTTGCAACACATCATAACAGATATTTAGAGCATGTGTGAGCTGGCAATGAGCTGTCACAGAGCCCATATGAAAATACCATTTTGCCCTTGCCTTTGAAAGTGACATTTTGCTAATCATATTTCATTTTGCTAATTAAGGTGATTAAGGCTTGATTAATTGGAGATATATATTCCTAATCATAACAAACTTCTAACAGAATCATCAATCACAAGAAATCACAACCTCTTTTCCCTCCAATTTCCCAAATTCTCTCAAGAACACATCAAGCAAAATTCCAAAAATCTCTTCCAATTCTTGATCATTTGGCAAATTTCTTTTTGATTCGATCTTCATTCATCTTATCCTTGGACTGTTTTGGTTATTCATCATCAAAGGATCTCAAATTCACAACTGTCCAAGCGATGTGCATCCATGGCTTTTGAAGAATTCGTGCATTAGAAGCAAATTCAATCGAACCTGAGCACTTCATTCAACTTCTTAAAGTTCATGCTTCATCTGTTTTGGAACAAGGAGCGCAAACATCACACGAATCACCACTGCCTTTGAATCAAGGTGATTTTTCGAACTTCATGATATGATGAATTGGTATATGCGTTTTGAAGAGCGTTTAACGTAGATTATCATGATACCTTTGGTTTTGGAAATGGTAAACCCTAGGATAAGTTATGTTGATTCGAAGCTTTGACACCAAAACCTAATCCGTTCGATTCGTGAAACTTAGGAAGAATTAGTTGAAACCATTGGCATATTTGGATTCCTCTCACTTAGACCGTTCCAACGCATATTCATTTGTGAATTTTGGTTGAGTTTTAGTGTTCATGTGTTCTTGGTGATTCTGGGAAAGAGATGAAGAAATTCTGGAGAATTTTCATGTTTGATCCGTTTTGTGCCTTTCCAATTTGAATATCATGTTTACCGCGCCTGGATCGTGAAAATTACCATACTGCCACTGATTTAACTTAATTAAATTAAAACAATTCAATAAAAATTTAAAAAATCACCAAACATTAAAAAATTCATAGAAAATTATTGGAAGGTCAAAAAAATATGAGGATTTTTTCTATAGTTTCCAAATTCCCTCTAGAATTTTATGGATATGATTTTCAATGTTGTGCATGGTGAATTATTGACTTGGACCATTGATCTTTGACTTGTGTCATATTTTTGCATGTTTTACCATTTTCATTGTGAAATGCTCATACCTTAAAAGAAATGCATGAAATTTTTTGAGCTCATTCTAGACATGTTGATAGTGATTTACATATAAAGTTCATGATTTTTGGATACCTGTGGAGTGAGATATGTTTCTTCTGAACTTAGGTGTGACAATTTGTGTCACACCTAGCTAGGTCGTCTTCATGAAATTATTTGCCTAGCCTAGGATTGCTGGATTGAGTTGAAATTTTACATGGATGTTTATGGATATGTTGAGATGGTATGTGAATTTTTCTGGATTTTTATGTGGCATTTTCAATTTGATTGATATTTTACATCTCTGTATGTCAATTGTGCAAGCTCATGTGACACATGTTTGTGTTATCTTTGTGAAATGCTCATATGGTTTTAGATGAATGTGAAATTTGGTATGATGGTTGTAGACACATTGTAGGACATCCCTGTTTTGGTCCCATTCATTTCTTAATTGTTCTCACTCTGTTATGAATTTTTGAAGTGAATGCATGTGTTGATACCTTGAATTGGCTTGAATAATTGTGTCTGTATTTCTTGATTTTCATTGACCTAGTTCCTTTTGTCCAATTGAGCTGAAAATTGACATGCTATACCTTGAATATGTCCTGTTTAGGTGTGAATTATTTGAGGATTTTTGGAATTGATTTGATATGCTTTTGATTGAAGTTATTCTGTTTGGACATTGGATGTTGCATTTGACCTAGTTTGACTTGTTTTGGTCATGAAATGAATAGGGTGAATGATATGAGTATGGGATCAATTGCATTTGCTTTCTATTTGTGTTAATTTGATTTTGGTTGAGAATTACTTGCTGTTTAGAATTTTTTCTCCCTTTTGGACCCTAGGCTTGGCCTAGTGGTCCAGTTTCTCACATTTGGATTGACTTTTCAGGATGAAATGCACAATGCTTAAGGAGAATGATTCAAGTCAATTAAATTGGGATTGTTGGATGTTTTGAACTAATCTTGACTTTGTTTTGTAGGTTGTGAAGCTTGAGCTTGAACTTATAGCTTGCACTTGTGTGCATTAACCTGTGTTGTTTGTTTGTACAGATTAACTGATTAACATTTGCTGTTTATTGTTGTCTGTCTGAGTACTGATGATACTTGATTGATTTCAGGTACATTTAGTCGCTTACAGTTCTTTAAGAACTTGCTTGCTGCTGCTTGGTTTTTAAACCACTTGAGGTAGGACTTCTATTCTTCATGTAGTCTGGAAGACCTGGCCTGTTACTTGGCCAGGCAACTGTCTGAAGTCCTCCTTAAGAGGCAATGTTTGTGGTTGTTTACATTTGTGCCCAAGCAGGTAAAGACCTCTATGAGGCAATTGGTGGATCAAAGGGATATGCAATCTATCCCCCACTATTCTGTGAGTCGTCCCTCTGCTCACACGGCTGTGTGTTGATGCATTGGGACACAAACCCAAGATCTTGTGCTGTTGCACAATCGAGTCAGAGTCTTTGAGCGTAGAAGGGTCCCTCCATTCTGGACCCACGCTCCTTTGTCTAAAAGCTCTCCCTGGTCAGGGATAAGAGCTGTGAGGTCTCATCCTCACTTCACCTTTTCATCTGCTTCACCTTAGCCTCGTAATGGCAAGGTTAAGAGCGAGCAATACCCATGTACAGAGGACTTGCTTCGGCAGTCAAACCCATTGTTTGAGCCTCACTTGATTGGTTATAGTGTGTGCTATGTGAATATTTGTTTGAAATGCTTGTTTTGATCTGTATGCTTGTATGCTTGCTTTCTTCCTGGATAGGAGTAGCTTGCAGTTGTGCAAGTAGGTAGAAACCTCAACGTAGGGTAATGATGCATGACAACACTAGGCTCGAGTCCAGCTCCCTGGTAGTGTGTCTTCCCGTGGTTTCTGGCTAGATTTTCTTTCCCTTGAGGGGGAACTACATCGCACTGATCCTTGTTCCAGACGAGGTATGTAGGCAGGTGGTCGTGCGAGACCACTCCGGGCACTTTTTTTCTTTTTGTGTGTGTTTACTTGTTATCGTCTGGCGAGTGTTTTGGTTCGGATGCCGACGTAAGTCCAGTGATTGGCGGTCGGGCTCCACGTTTGCCGTTTTGAGTGTGTTTTGGTTCGGATGCTGACGTAATTCCATCGAGTGGTTGTCGGGCTCCATGTTTGCCATCTGTTTGTGCGTTTTGTGTTGTTTGGCGTGCGTAAGCCGAACTACAGTGGCTCTGATTCTCGTTCCAGACGAGATATGTAGGCATAGGATGTGATGTCCTATCAAGCTCCCTTCTCTTAACCCCACCTGCGTTCCCCTGTGTGTGTGTGTGATGTTTAGCAACCTTTTCTTTTCTTAGAACGTGGATCCCGTCGAGTACGACGGACGTGAGGGATGCTAATACCTTCCCCTTGCGTAACCGACTCCCTTACCCTTTCTCTTTGGTCGCGAGACCATTTCCTTTCCAGGTTTCTCTGAGCGTTTCCTTTCCCTATTTTGGGATAAATAACGCGCAGTGGCGGCTCTGTGTTGTGTTTTTATTTGAGTCCCGCCGGTTGATTTTCGCAGATGCGACAATGAGAACCTCTAAAGCCTCTTTCCTTGCCTTGGCAACCCTAATCACAGTTTCCAGCTCCTTACAAGTTTCCTTCAATTGAGCAATCAAGCCACCTTGAGAGGTTGGCTCCTTCCTTGCAGATGTCATGACAACATCATTGACATGGCTTCCTTCAAATAACTTGTAGTGAATGGACAATGGAGCCTTCCTTCTGTTGGGAATATCACTTGTGTTGAGAATGCCAGGTCGCTGGCTTAAAATAATTCCACAAATGATGGATGGAAAGGCAATAGGCAGCATTACTGCAATAGTTGAGGCATGTCTAACAATTTGTTCAAACATGAACCTTCCAAAATCAAAGTTGGGCCTGGTTCCAATAGCATAAATGATTCTTCCAAGACCATTAGAGATAGTTGAGATATGATTTGTTGGCACCCAGTTGGCTGAACCAATCTTATGCAAGATGGCATATTTAATAGTTAATTTGCCAGTTGATAGATGCTTCTTGCTAGGCCATTCCTTGACTTGGCCAACAGTAATAGTCTTACAGACTTCATTGTCTGTAGCCTCTAACTCCACACCTCCTTCAGTTCCTCTCCCTAGGAATTTATTGATTATGGTTGGGGAGAACCTTACACATCTACCTCTCACAAAGACCTTGCAGAATTCCTTGCTACTCTTGTCAGAAATATCCTTTGGGATATTCACAACAAACTCTTTCACTAACCCTTCAAAGCATTGGGGCAAAGCAACAACAGTTTTCATCAGACCAGCAGTCTTAATCAATTCCATAACTTCCTTCACTTCTACAACCTCCTTCCCTAGCTCCCTCTCAACAGCAACCCTCCTTTGAATGACAAACTTCCACTTGGCAGCACCATCTTCCAGATGGAAAGAGATGTTGTCTAAGTGCACAACTGCAACCTTGGCTGGAGACTTTTTAACAGTCTGCCTTTTAGTAGGAAAGATGTCTGTGACATCGTCTTCGACATCATCTGCAGAGTCAGAACTCTCTCTGACCTTCCTCTTCTTAACCTTTACTTTACTCCATGATTTGGAGGGTCCTACACCAGCAACCTTCTTACCTGTTCTGGCTGTCAACATCTCAGCCACAGTCTTCCCTTTTCTGGTCCTCAGTTTCTTTGCAACACTTGGTTTCACATGATGGACCAAGGTGTCATCTTCTTCCTCTGAACTCTCTTCCTCCAGATTAATAACATTCTCAGCAGTTTCGTGAGAAACATCTGCTGGTTTCTTACTAGGCAAGGTTTTACCTAGAGAACATAATCCCTCAGCAACCATGTCTTTCTCTGATCTAGATGAATCATCATCTTTCTCAGTTTGGGGTTCCACCTCAGGTGAGGGGTCCCTTCTAGACAGAGGGGTCGAAACACCCTTGACTGCATGCTCTTCGTTTAGAATCTTAGTTACCAGGTTCCTAATGGCACGATCTGTAAAGTGCATGTCATCCTTATGAGGAGGGTTATCAAGAATGTTACCTTGATTACTTCCAACCATGGAAGAAGGACCAGGGGCGTCGCCTGGAATAACAGAGAGGGGAATAACCTCCAAAATATCTTCATCCAGAAACTCCATGGAGGGAGTCCTTGCCTTGTGAGTGGGTTTTGATCCTGAGGATGAGGGATGTTGTGACATTTTGTTTGACTTTTGAAAAAAATCTTTTTGCCCGAGCAGAGGTTGTCAGAGAAGTTGGATGAAGATGGAAATGGTTGTGTTGAGGTAGCGTGTGAAAATGGCATAGATACTAGTTCCAATACTAGGTAATAATTTACCATAAATGTGGCACTTTCTTTTAAGTGGGCAGACAATATTTTTATTACCTTTTTCACTCCACTTTAATTGCTATAACTTCTCATGAATACAAATCCCCAATTTCCCTTTTAAACATTCAAAATGATTAGCATCCAAATCCCTTGCAAATTTTTCAGCTAATTGCATTTCATGCTTTAGTGCTATGATTTTTTCTTCCACAAATTCTCTAATGAAGTGATGACAAACATCAATGTGCTGAGTCCTGCTATGCTGAATAGGATTTTTGGAAATAGTTATAGCATTCAGGTTTTCATAGTACAATTTCATGACATCGTGTGTGACATTGTATTCAGTCACCATTAGTTTCAATCAACCTTGTTGAGAGCAACTACTTCCAGCTGCTATGTATTCAGCACAAACACCATTTTCATCTTTGAATACTTTCAAATGTGTAGGAACAGGTGTCATTGCATTCTTCATTCCAACCTTCTTAACATTGTTCTTGGTATAATTACTTTGAGATAGAAAAATCGACTCTTCTACCTGTTCCTTGACTTGTAGCCTAAGTCCAACAAGGATTATCTCAACAACATGTTCAACCATCTGATCTGTCCTCCCACCAAACCCAATTTTATCCACATCTATTTGAGCCACCGTGAGCTTTTCTCTTTCATTTTTCACAAATAGGATCTTGTCAATACCTCCCCTCTTGTAACCATTGTTAGTGAGGAACATTATGAGTCTCTCATACCGAGCCCTAGGAGCTTGTTTCAAACCATAAAGGGCTTTCTTCAACCTGTGCACATGCCTTTTAGGCTGTTCAACACATACTTCCTCTTCCCTTGATCTAGTTGTGACCATTTTACTTGGATCTCTTTGAATGAGATCTTTGGGATGATCCATCTGAACTCTGATGGAGGGTCTCATGTTGACTTTGTCAGATTTAGCTTGAGGAGGTTCATTCTCCTTGTCTGAGAAGTCAGCTGGGGGATCATTCAGAGATGTCTTAACATCATCTTTGAGATCAGCCTGTTGGTCATCAACCATACCATTAATAGATTCCTTCATTACTTTGGTTAAGGTACACTTTGAAGGGTAACCACTTTGAGAGCTCCACATGTAACAATTATCTTTGGACCTAACTCCTTCCATGATCACTTCACTTTCTTTGTTAGTAATCAAACTTTCAGTTTTAGTGAAGTTAACATTTAGACCTTGGTCACACAGTTTCCTGATGCTTATTAGATTTGCAGTCAAGCCCTTAACAAGTAGGACATTATCAAGATCAGGAACTCCAGGGAAATCCATCTTACCAATCCTTTTGACTTCACCCTTTGATCCATCACCAAAGGTTACATAACTTGTGGCATGAGAATGAAGGCCAGTTAACGGGTTTTTATTTCCAATCATGTGTTTGGAGCACCAACTGTCAAAATACCAATCTTCTTTGGGTGAAACTCTGAAGGAAGTGTGAGCTATTAGAATTGTAACATTCGTCTTTGGAACCCATTGTTTTTTGTTGACAGGCCTGTGATGTTTGGGTCTAGGTTGATAGTGAGTCTGATGATGAACAGGGCTAGGATAACCATACAACTTATAACAGAAGGGCTTCAGGTGGCCAAATTTTCCACAGTAATGGCATCGCCATCTTTGGTGTTTCCCTTTCTGTTGTCTTCCTTTATGATGTTGTGACATGTGATGTGACATCGCAGGTTTGCTATCAATATGGTTGCACTTAGGTTTGGATTTAGGTTTGCCATTAGTGTAACTGCAATCAGCCTTAGATTCATTGAACCCAATGCCAGATTTGTCTCCTGTTATTTGACCAGTCTGGAGAATCTTGTCTAAGATGTCAGATTCATTGTTAAGCATTCTTACATACTTGGTCATCTCATCTAGTTTTAAATTCAATAGCCCCACTTCAGTCTTCAACTTGGAGATGGTTTCCACATGTTCTCCCTTTTCATTCTCCAGTTGAGCTATCACTTTCTTCTGGCTTTCAACTTGTCTGCACACTTCTGCACTTCTGTGACACAACTCTTTGTAGGTAGTGGTCAGCTCTTCAAAGGTTACTTCATCATCACTTGAGTCTTCATCAGAACCCCATCTTCATGTCAATGTAGTCATAAGATTTGCAGCTTCTTTTGTTTCACTTTCATCAGACCAAGAGGTAGCAAGACTCCTCTTTTGTTTCTTGAGGTAGGTCCCACATTCAGTTCTAATGTGACCATACCCATCACATTCATAGCACTGAACTCCTTTTCCTTCTTTGGGATTTTCTTTTGACCTTGCTCTTCTTCCAATATTGTTGGATTTACTGATGTCAGATGCGATGTTCTTGATATTGGCCTTAAATCTTACATCCATCTTTTTCATAAGTCTGTTGAACTGTCTTCCCAGCATTGCTACCTCATTTGCCAGATCTTCATCAATATCTTGACCACCTTCCTCATCTTCCCCTTCAGTGTTTGACATGAAGGCTATGCTCTTGGCTTTCTTTTCAGATCCATCACATATTCCCATCTCAAATGTTTGGAGGGATCCAATTAGCTCATCTACTCTCATATTTGAGATGTCTTGAGATTCTTCTATGGTTGTCACCTTCATAGCAAATCTCTTAGGGAGTGACCTGAGTATTTTCCTCACTAACTTTTCATCTGACATCTTCTCTCCCAGAGCTCCAGAGGCATTGGCAATTACAAGGACATTCATGTGAAATTCATGAATATTTTCATCTTCTTTCATCCTTAAATTTTCAAACTTGGTAGTGAGCAGCTGCAATCTAGACATCTTCACTCTAGAGGTGCCTTCATGAGTTGTCTTGAGAATGTCCCAAGCATCTTTAGCCATCTCGCAATTGTTTACCAATCTGAAGATATTCTTGTCTACTCCATTGAATATTACATTCAATGCTTTAGAATTTCCAAGGGTTACATCATCCTCCTCCTTGGACCATTGTTCTTCAGGTTTCTTATCAGTTGTGGTTTCTCCTTCCTTAGTAACTACTGAATGTTCCCAGCCTGTTAAAACAGCCTTCCAAGCCTTATTATCAAGAGATTTTAGGAAAGCTACCATTCGAGGTTTCCAATAGTCATAGTTAGATCCATCCAAAATCGGTGGCCTGTGAATAGATCCTCCATCTCTCTCCATGGTACCAGAAAGTATCGTCCCTAGATCTCACCCAGAACCAGAGTAGGATGCCTGCTCTGATACCAATTGAAATTCTGGTATCAGACATGAGATGTCGAAGGTAATGTCACGACACTAATATCTGAATAATGCAAACAGGATAAAGATAACGAATAGTAATGCAAGAGACACAAGCAATTGTTAACCCAATTCGGTGCAACTCACCTACGTTAGGGGGCTACCAAGCCAGGAAGGAAATCCACTAAATAGAATCAGTTCAAAGACTCTCAGTAAACTACACAAGTTACAGTCTTTTTCACCTAATCTCTACCCGTATGACTTCTACCTAAGAACTCTTAGATATGAGACCCCACTCACTCTCCCTCAATCACACCAGTGATATTAAACAAGAATTACTTATGAAAAGAAGACACTCTTCAAAGACACACACTTGATCTTACTTAGCAGCTTCAACCAAGTAGACACACGCTCATGCTTAAAAGCTTTGAGTGACAATTACAACTCAAAAATCAGACCAATTCAATCATCTATAGATGAATTGAATGGCTTACAAGTCACACGACCACACACGACACAAACCCTTATTCTCTCTCAATATTTCGCTATGTATTTCTTGTGTATCAAATCAGGTTTTCCATGTCCTATTTATAGAAGCATTCACCTGGGCTTGGACATCATAAAACCCTAAAACTATTTTCCATTCAAATCTTCTTATGATAGTTGGTTAGATTTCTTTGGAAAATAAGTTAAATCACGTTGTAATCATTGATTGATTGCGTTTGCAATTAACTTCTCAATCAAACATAGATTGCCATTAAAAGCGCAATCACATAACACATAACCTTCACACTGAATGTTCTGTGTACAGATGTCATGACATTAGGTCTGATATCCTGGAACAATCCTGCATAATTCCATTTTAAATATCCAGCAGGTACAAGATATCTTATGTTAAGATATCACATGAAACATCTTGTGAACACTCTTTGTTTTACCAAAATTGCTGCCAACACTTAGAACCAACAATAATCCTAAAAGAAATACATGTGATAATACAAAACATTATAGGTCACCTTGGACCTAAATCATTGAATTTGAAAAAGTGCCCAACTTCAAATGCCCATAACTTTTTCATGAAAAATCCAAATGATGCACAATTTGAGTCTAAATTGATTATATTGAAAATAGATACAACTTTTATGTTGGAGGTTTTTCAATTTGAACCTTGCATCATGGAAATAGAGGGACTTGAAGAGGCTTACTTTTGGTGAAAATTTTCAAAGAGGAACTTAGACATGTTTTGTGCCCAAACTTTCACAGCCAGTTTTTACTATAATTTCCAAATGCCAAATGAATTTTTGCCCAACATTACTTTTATTCCTTATTTCAAGGGCTTTCCAACCATTACTCACATTACTTTTTTGGACTTTCCATGTGTGAGTTTCAAAGAGCTTTCTATTCATGTTCATTTTTGCATTTCATGTTGAAACTTCATGTGCAAGCTAATTCCACTTCAATTACACGTCCAATTCAATTCCAGTTGATCTCAGCATGGTTTATCATCCATCATTGGGCCTTACATGCGCCTGTACATGCCCATGCAAGGAAGATTCAAATCTCATGCACACGAGGGAACCATGCTTCTCATCCCTTTTCAGCTATAAATAAGCATCCAATCTCATTCATTTCACAACCAAGTGGAGACCTGAAGTGCTGCAGAATTGAAATCCCAACCCTCACTAAAGGAATTTTCAGATTTCTCTTTCTCTTTCAAGCTTGTAATTCAACATCATTAGTTGATTTTCAAAGCTCAATTCCTTAACCTATCATCTTCATCACACTTCCAGAGCAAAAGCAGATCAAGATCTTGAAGAATTCGTGGCATTTGAAGCTTCATTTCAGAGGTAGAACCTCAAACTTTTTTGATCTAGATCTTGCAATTCAATGTGATTTTCTTTGGTTTGTGTGGTTTTCTGAAGTCCTCTCATTTTAGGCAGGCCAGTGGTGGTCTTAATTGTTCAAATCGTGCCATTTCAGTTGACATACCATGATCTTCCATCTCACATTTCTTTCTAAATAGGAAGAGTGAGGATGATCTATGGTTACAGTGGTTATGTACATCACCTGAGCTTCATTTTGATGTCCTCATTTTTTATTTTCATTACAATTTATTTTCCTGCGCATGGTGGCCGGAAATTGTTGGATCACCGGAGAAGATGGTGGTTTCCACCACCATCCCCACGTGTTCGCATCCCAACCTTTGGATTGTGTTTAAACGTTATAATCTTGACCATCCAATGTGATTACTTCATTTAATGCATTATGTTGCGCGCTTGACTTAGGTCTACCTTGGATCCGCGCCTCTGAGCCTTTGATTCATTGCCACGTCAATTAATGAATGGATCCTGCGGCGCTGGATTTTTTTATTTTTCCTATTTTCTTTTAATTTCTGTTAATTCCATTTATTTTCAAAAATTCATAGAAAATTTATTTGAAGTCACAAAAATATGAGACCAATTCCAAAAAAATTCTTGAAAAATCTAGTTTCATATTTTGATTTTTAAATATTTTTGTGACTTCATTTAATATTTTTTGTGAATTATTTGGTTTTTAATAGTTTTAATTCCTTTTTAATTACTTTTTGATATTTGAAAAATCCAAAAATATTTTCCTAACACCTATGGATAATGATAAGTCAATGAAAAATAGTCTCATCAATTTCTTATTTGATTTGAGATTTATTTGAGATTTTAATTCATATTGTGTTATTTTTCATTATTTTTAATTGTTTTTAAATAGTTTCTGGTTTCCAAAATTATTGAGAAAATTTGTCAAAGTTTATTTGACTATGTTAGACCTATGAGAATTTAATTGGACTTGTTAAAGTTGATTTGAATTAAATTTGAGGTTTTACCATATTTTGATTATTTTATTTTGCATTTATTTTTAATTCAAAAAATACCAAAAAAATTATGGTTGACTTGTTAACTTGTAATCTTCATTTCTTTTTTGTCTGGCATTGATTGATGATGACTTGGTTCACATTTGATCAATTAGATTTGATACTTGAATTCTCTTTCTATCCATTTCATCTTCATCCCTTTCTTTTCATAATTTGGCTAATGAGTTAATGTCTTATGGTTGGTCTTGACAAATGAGAGGTTTAAACTTCTTTGATCCAAACCAAACTCAACTTGATCCAAGATCAAGTGAGTTATTTTGTGTCCAAGATAGGTTGCTTCTTGGTCAAGCAAAAAAAACCTAAAGTCCATACAAGGTCCTTCCCCTTTTGTTTTGGCATGGCAAGCTTGTGGAGCTTGGCTTACTAGTCACGCTCTCTAAATTGTGTTTATTTGCCTATAGTTTTATTGACCGGCCTCAAATAGGTGTGACTACTACATTAGTCCACTTACAATTGCTTAACATAGCGCTACATTATCTTATGACAAACTAACATAACCATACTAATTACTAACTTTAATTTGAGCCTTTAATTTCTTGCCATTTACTTTAATGCCATTTATTTCTTGCTCATTTATTCATATTGCTTTTCATTTTTGCTCACTTGAGCACATATTTTATGTTTATGTCATTTTTCTTTTGCTCATTTGAGCTCATTATTGTATATAAATATATTGTTGTCTTGTGATTGCTTTGTCTTTGTTTTGTGTGAACCAAATGCAAAAAGGAGAAAGGACTTAGAATTAGGACATACCTGTTGGTGCAAAGGTAGAATAAATGATGAACGGAAATATTCTATTAAGAGAATAACGGCTATGAAACATGATAAAAGTTACAATGATTGTCACCCTATTTATAAGCTAAAACTAGGGTTACTAGAATAGGATAAAATACTAAAATACCCTCTAACAAACTTAGGCGCTAAGAAAATAGTACAACTAATAAATATGAATTACTTCTAATACCATCCCTTAATTCATATTCCATCAAAACTTGTAACACCAATTCCATCCCTTAATCTGAGAAATTGATCAGTCTTGATAGCTTTCGTCAGAACATCTGCCAACTGTTTCTGAGTGCTGCAGTGTACAACTTCTAACACTCCCCTCTGAACTTGATGTCTCAGAAATTGATACTTGGTCTCAATGTGCTTGCTTCTCCCATGCAACACTGGGTTTTTGGTAAGATTGATTGCAGACTTGTTGTCAATCATCAGCTTCAGAGGTTTGTTTACTTTAATCTTCAGATCCTGTAGTAGATTCAGAATCCACACAACTTGGCATGCAGTAACAACACCTGCAATGTATTCAGCTTCACAAGTTGACAACGCCACAACAGGTTGCTTTTTGGAACACCAAGAAATGGGACCTCCCAAAAATCTGAATAAGTACCCAGACGTACTTCTTCTGTCAACTCTGTCTCCACACCAATCAGAATCTGAATAACTCAGAAGTTCTGACTCATCCTTTCTTCCAGAAGGAAATAATACTCCATACTTCAGAGTTCCCTTGATATACCTCAGAATCCTGACAACATCTTGGTAATGGAACAACTTAGGTTTACTCATGAACCTACTAACCATCCCAACTGAATAGCAAATATCAGGTCTGGTATTGCACAAATACCTCAGAGAACCAACCAACTGTTTGAAGGTTGTAGCGTCCACATCCTTTCCATTAGAGTCAGAATCCGGTTTCTGATTTGTATCAGAAGGTGTGACAGCGTTCTTACAATTCTTCAGATTAAATCTCTTCAGAAGTTCTAATTCATACTTGAGCTGATGCAAAATAATACCTTTCTCAGAGTATCTGAACTCCATCCCTAGAAAGTATGTCATTTTGCCTAGATCAGTCATTTCGAATTCATTCATCAGAACTTTCTTGAACTTGGCTATCTCCTGTTCAGAACTTCCAGTCAGCAGTATATCATCAACATATAAACATACCAGAGTCATATTTCCTTCAGAAGTATGCTGAACATAGACACTGTACTCCATCTCACATTTCTGAAAGCCTTGCTTCTTGAAAAATGAATCAATCTTCTGATTCCAAGCTTTGGGTGCTTGTTTCAATCCATATAGAGCTTTGTATAATCTGTACACCATCCCTTCCTGATTCTTTTTCACAAATCCAGGAGGTTGTGACACGTAAACTTCTTCTTCTAATGGACCGTTCAGAAATGCAGATTTTACATCTAAATGCATCAGAGGCCAATTCCTGTTAGCAACTATTGCAATCATCATTCTGATTGTTTCATGTCTTGCTACAGGTGCAAACACTTCAGAGTAATCCAGCCCAGGTTTCTGTAGAAATCCTCTGGCTACCAACCTTGCTTTATGTTTTCCAATTGAACCATCTGGCTTTAACTTCTGCTTGAAAACCTATCTGACGCTGATGGCTTTCTTGTCTTTTGGAAGTTCTGTCAGCTTCCAAGTCTTGTTTCTCTCTATAGCATCAAGTTCTTCTTTCATGGCCTTCAGCCAGAGCTTCTGCTTAAGAGCCTCTTCTGTACTCATGGGTTCAGAGTCTACTAACATTGCACACTGAATAACTTCTCCTTCAGAGTCTACTTCAGTATCTTGCAGCATGTCAAATTCTGCATATCTTCTGGGGATGTTTCTGATTCTTTGTGGTCTCTGAACTTGTTCAGAGTCTTGAGCTTCAGAGTTTCTAGCTTCAGATGGTTGACTTCCTCTAGAGCTTTGACCATCTTCAGGGGCTGGCATATTTCCAGAGTCTGAATTGCCACCAGAATCTGGATTACCATCAGAGTCTGGGTCATCAGAGTCTGGATCATCAGAGTCACCTTCATCTTCTGAGTCTTCTCCAGAGTCAGAATCATTATCAGAATCAGAATCAACGTCAGAGTTTACTCCAACTTCAGAAATTCTTAACTCTGACCTTTCTTCAGAAGTTCTAACATCAGAATCAGATTGAGACTTATCCCAATTCCAAAATTCTGATTCCTTCACAATCACATCTCTGCTGAAATTAATTTTGTTGGTTTCTGGACAATAGAGCTTGTATGCACCTGTACTGTGGTACCCTATCAGAATCATCACTTTGCTTCTATCATCCAGCTTCTGTCTTCTGGCTTCTGGAACATGTTTATAGCAAACAGAACCAAACACCTTCAGATGACTAACACTTTTCTTATCTCCAGTCCACTTCTGTATTGGAACTATTTCCTTCAACTTCTTCGTAGGACATCGGTTGAGCACATACGTTGCAGTGGCAACAGCTTCTCCCCAGAGCTTCTGAGGAAGTTTCTTCTCCTTTAGCATGCTTCTCACCATATCAAGCAAAGTGCGGTTTCTTCTTTCAGCAAGACCATTGTGTTGAGGGGTACAAGGAGCAGTAACCTCATGCTCAATTCCATTCTCCTCACAGAACTTCTGGAACTCTTTGGAGTTATACTCACCTCCACTGTCAGTTCTAAGAATCTTCAACTTCTGACCACTCTGATTCTCAGCCTTCATTCTGAACTTCTTGAATTCATCAAACACCTCGTGTTTAAACTTAATAAGGGATACCCATGTCATTCTTGTGAATTCATCAACAAATAACACAAAGTATTTATTCCCTCCAATCGATGCTACTGGAAATGGACCACACACATCAGAATGTACAACTCCCAAGGCATGTTTTGCTCTTGGAGCAGTTTCTGACGCAAATGGCAATCGTGGTTGTTTTCCTTCCGTGCAAACTTTGCATGACTTTTCAGGCTTCTTAATTGCAGGAATTCCATGTACCAACTTCTTTGAATTCAGATGTTTTAAGCTTCTGAAATTCAAATGACCAAATCTTCTGTGCCACAACTCACTCTCCTTCTCAGCACTTGTTGCACTAAGACATTCTGAGTCTGCAGTTCTGACATTCACCTTGAATGTTCTATTCCTTCCCTGTTCTGACTCCATAATCAACTTCTGATTGCAGTCATACAGCTTCAGAAGATTGTCCTTCATGGTAACTGAAAAACCTTTCTCAATTAATTGTCCTACACTCATCAGATTGCTTTTGATGCCAGGTACATACCACACGTTATAAATCAATGCTGTTTTCCCATTGTTCAGAATCACTCTGACATTTCCCATACCTTCTGCATTAAGATATTTGTCATCAGCACATCTGATCTTTGTCCTCTTTTCAGAGTCAAAGTCAACCAGCCATTTCTTGTTTCCAGTAAGATGATTTGAACAGCCAGTGTCCATATACCACCAGTCTATCAGATCCATATCATCAGATTCAGAGGCCATCAATAGCACAGATTCGTCATCAGAACTTCTGGCTATATTTGCTTCTTCTGATTTTCTCTCCTTGTTTGACCAACAGTCTCTAGCAAAGTGACCAAACTTCTTACAACAGTAACATTGGATCTTCCTTTTGTCATACTTCTCTTTTCCCTTCTGAGCATTCTTTTGTCTATCAGAGGTTGAGCTTTCTGACTTCTGACCACCATCAGATTTTCTCCTGGCTTCTGACTGCTTCTGATACCTCCTATCAGAAGTTGCTTTCAGAGCCTGCTGCTCTACTTCCCTTTCAGAAGTTCTCTCAGTCAAATGCAACTCTTGCGCTTCTAGACTGCTCTGCAGCTCTTCAATTCTCATGGTGCTCAGATATTTGGAATGTTCTATTGCTACCACAATGTAATCAAATTGAGAGGTAAGGGATCTCAATACCTTCTCCATGATTGTTTCTTCAGAAAGAGTTTCTCCACACGCTTTCATCTCATTAGTGATCAGAATCACTCTGGAGATGTATTCAGAAACTTTCTCATTATTCTTCATGTTGAGATTCTCATATTGCTTTCTCAAGGACTGAAGCTTCACATTCTTCACTGATGCGTCACCACCATAACATCTAACCAGTGTGTCCCACGCAGCCTTTTCTGTCGTTGAATCTGCAATCTTCTCAAACACATTTACATCAACACATTGATGAATGAAGAACAATGCTTTCTAATCCTTCTTCCTTACTTCCTTCTGCGCGTTTTTCTATTCATACGTCGCATCTGCTGCTACCGGAACATAACCATCAGTGACAAGATCTAGAACATCTTGAGCACCGAATAGTACACGCATTTGGATCATCCAACGATTCCAGTTTTTACCGTCAAATACTGGAAGTTTGGTGTTCATGTTGTCGTTTCCGTTCATCTTTCTACCTTGCACAGTACACTCAGATTTCTCACAGTGTTTCCCAACCCACAAAATTAAAATTCTGATCAGATTTTGTTTAAGATTCAACACGAATCTAAGAATCAAAATCAAACACACAAGGCCTCACGTTCACTCGTGTTTCCCGTGTTTCCCAATGAATCTGAACCGGAGCTCTAAATACCAATTATTGGTGCAAAGGTAGAATAAATGATGAACGGAAATATTCTATTAAGAGAATGACGGCTACGAAACATGATAAAAGTTACAATGATTACCATCCTATTTATAAGCTAAAACTAGGGTTACTAGAATAGGATAAAATACTAAAATACCCTCTAACAAACTTATGGCTAAGAAAATAGTACAACTAATAAATATGAATTACTTCTAATAATACCTATGCTTAAAGGAGTTCAAGAGCAACTAGGCTTCATGCCTTTAAAATGCTAAACTTGTTGAAGAGAAACTAGGCCTCATGCCTTTAGAATGCTAAATTCCAAAGTTGACTTTAAAGGACTTTTCATCTAACCTTTTCTTTGTCCATTCCCCTTATTGAAATTGTGAAAATAGGACCATTGTCATGAGTAGCCAAGTTAATAGAGACAAGCCAAATGGAGATCCTAGGAGCTTGAATCCAAATTTTGATTGATTGCTTGATTGTCTGCTAAATCCAAAGGAAAGGATTATCTTGAATTATCTATATGATTTCAAGAAAAGGAACTCCAAGGGTTTTATCTTCTCCCTCTTATCTTTGTATGCTTTAGGATTAGCCCTTCTCTTCTTCTCCCCACTCTAACCCAAGCCAAAAATCTGTTTTCTTCAAACTTTGACTTTGTTTCAAATTAGAAACCTAGGCCTTATGCCTTTGACTTTTCAATCTCTTTCCATAAATACTCATTGTGAATAAATCTTAATCCAACTTTAACTTCATTTTTTGTACATACATCTAACTTGTAAATACAATTCACTTCAAGATTCTTTTTTGTGGTTCCAATGGCCACCTTTATTAAACCTTTTCAAAAACATTAGTCATAGGTTTGAGTTATCATAGTGGTTGATGTAAATCTCACGTCATCCTTAGTGATTGGATTATAAGTCTTCCATACTTATTATAGGGTTAACCCCTCACTAGTATGTTGAAGTCTTTCTCACACAGTGGATTGTTGGTTTAGGTTGAGTTTTCTCCCTTTGATAACAAAATACCTTAAGGCTTTTGATCAAATCAATTCACCAATCTTTGTGATTTCTACCCCGAACTACGAGGTTTTGATCCTCCTTTGTGATGGTACGTAGGCAATGGGTTCATCCATTCAAACAAACTTGTAAATATAATCTATTCTCTTCTCATCCCTCCAATCTTTTGCACAAAATTTTTTCATAAATACCAACCTACAACACATGTTTGCGAAAAGAGGTTCCCTTAGAGTACTAAGGATGTTTTGGGTGCGTAAAACCTTCCCATTTCATAACCAACCCCCTTACCCAGATCTCTGACATTTTTATTAGTTTTGATTTGATAAAACTTCTTACCTTGGCTTTTGTTCACTTTTTAGCCTTTCCTTTGGACAAATAAAAGTGCGGTGGCGACTCGAATTGTATGTTTACTTTTGGTTTATTCAATAAACCTAAAGGTAACGAAAACCCCGCTACAGAAAAGTGGTGACTCTGCTGGGGATAAATTTCTCCAGTGGGTTTAGCCTACTTTTTGCTTATGTGTGTTGTATGTTTATATTTATTGGTGACATATTTTTGTGCAAATTTGGGATGACTGTATTGCTTGTAATGTATGAATTGCTTGATATATTAATTGCTTGTATGCTTGGTGGTTTCTTGTGAGATGGGTTCTATACCCGAACTCGAGTGCACTTATGATAGGATAATGGCATAGTCTTGTTGACTTGTGTGGAGTTATTCCTTAGCAAGTTGACTTGCAAGTCCATTCACTTGGTGGAGGTCTTGTTGGGATCAATAATGTCACACGAGTAGTCGTGGTTAGGCATTACTCTTTCCAATATAAACCTTAGAAGCCAAGGACCTTAGATAACTAGCCCATCTTGGCCTATTTTAGGACGTAGTGCGAAGGTCGTTCAAGTGTAAGACTTGAGACGATTGTTACATGATACTACACTCATAAGAGTCTCTCTTGAGAATATTTTTGGAATACGAGTAGTCGTTTTATCCGATAATATCCTAAAGACGAGATGATGACTATGGGGACCCTTTTTAGATCATGATTGTCAGGTTTAACCATAGTACACTCCCATTGGGTGGTTCTTAACCGAGACTCCATGCTCGTGACTTACAACAAACCCTTGATTCGCGGTTGATCCGCTCTCGTATATCCTCAATATCAATGGAACTTGGGTGTTGATAAGGTTTAAACCATAATCCACCAAAATGGATGATTGATATTGATGATAACTTGAGCCATCCCGTGACCCTTGTATGGTGTGACTTGCTTGATCCTTGAGTGTGATTGTTGCATCCATGCATTCATGCATTCATATGCATCTATATCATCAATAATAAAAAATTTCAAGGAACTTAAGAGGTCTATTTGTAAATTTTCAGACATGGATAAGCAAAGAAGGAATACGAAGAAGTACAGTTTCCGACAACCCGACTTGAAAGAGTTAAGGAGTTTGGCATCTTATGTATTAGAGCCTTTGGAGTTCAAAGCTCGCCATGGGAAGCTCTTGTTTATTCTTTCTACCCAGGTGGATGAAGGCCTGATGAGTGTGTTGGTGCAGTTCTATGATCCCTTGTATCGGTGCTTCACTATTCCAGATTTCCAGCTTTTGCCTACACTTGAGGAGTATGCCTATCATATGGGTATACCTATTCTTGACCAGTTGTCGTTCAGTGGCTTAGAGAAGGTTTCGTCTTCCCAAGAGATTGCTGACATGCTTCATGTGGATGTATCTGACATTGTTGCTAATATAACTACCAAAGGTGGAATTCAAGGTCTCCCATCTGATTTTCTCATTGCCAAAGCTACTTTGTTTGGGAAGGCCATGAGTGAGGAAGCTTTTGAAGCCATATTTGTACTTCTCATATATGGGCTAGTGTTATTTCCCAACATCGACAACTTCGTGGATGTGAACACTATTAGGATTTTATCTTCTCTTAATCCCGTTCTGACTCTATTGGGTGACACTTATTTCTCTTTGCATATGAGGAACACAAAGGGTGGTGGATCCATTGTGTGTTGTCTGCCTCTGTTGTACAAGTGGTTTATTTCGCACTTGCCGCAGACGCTTGCCTTTAAGGAGAACATGGGATGTCTACGGTGGTCCACGGGACTCATGTCTCTCACTAATGATTATATCTCTTGGTATAACCGTGTTTATGATGGCGTTCAGATTATTGACTCTTGTGGTGAGTTCTCCAATGTACCTCTTCTTGGTACATGTGGTGGAATTAATTACAACCCTACTTTGGCTCGCCGTCGGCTTGGGTTCCCCTTAAAGGATAAACCTAACAACATTTTGTTGGAAGGCTTATTCTTTCAATAGGGTAAAGATCCCCAGAACTTGAAGGATGGGATGGTCTGTGCCTGGCGCAAAATTCATAGGAAAGGGAGGAATGAGCTGGGTCCGAAGAATTACATTGCTTGGAGTCTTAGACCTCTTGGGTGAGGAAGAGAGCTCTTGAGTACCGCATGCCATACGAATACCCGAGACCTACCCCTATGGTTATGGTTTGGCCTTCAACCCTCCCTAATCAAGGAGTAGAGGAGTTGAGAGATGAAGACCGGTCGCGTGCATGGGTTCGTGAGCGTGAGGAACTTCTTCAGCAACTCAAAGATAAGGATGCAGTGATAGAATTTCTAGAGTATCAAGTTATTGATGAGCCTGATGATGTGGTTACTTCTCTTCTTCCTCACTCATCTAGGTTTTAGAAGAGGAAGTATGATCAGCTCGCCAAGGAGAAGGCCGATATGGAAGCAACTTATGAGAGAGAGGTGAAAAGGCTTCGTGCAGCTTATCTTCCGATCTCGAAGGCTTTGGACGATTGTTTCTAGGGCTCCATAGGATGTTCATTCCCCTTTTCTCTTGTATTTGTATTTGGTTGCCAAAACTGTATTACTTCTTTGGTGTAAAAAGTTTCCAAATATTATTACTATGAGTATTCCATATATGTCTTAAAAGTTAAATATTGTCAAATATTTGCAAATAGATCTCTATAAAGTTCCCCTAATAAAAACAAACCATATGCACAAACATTGCATGCATCATATACATAAGCAGCTTTTGTTCCAAGCTCATGATCAGTGGTCTAACTCTTTGCTCTTCATTTATTTTGAAGACAAGCTAACGCACCGGTATAATACCAGAGCCAATCATCCGAAGATTATGAAACATCTAGAGCAAGAGAATAGGGACATGAAGGAAGAGATTGCTACGCTGACTGCCATGATGGAGTCAATTCTGGCCGCACAAAGCCAAGTTTGCCAACTCCTGCAACTCCTCCCGCGAGGACGATCATTTTTGAGGTAGCAACTTCAACTGTGCCTACTGCAACGACCCACTTTGCTCTGACTATGCTAGTCGGGTTCCCTTGGGGAATGCCTTCTAATTTCATGCCAGAGGGTTTCGCTCCTACTCTCGCCTCCATGCCGGCATCTAGCCTGGTCCTATCGGTGCCACCTCCTGTTGTACACACCCTTCCCCGTGTTGAAGACACCATTTATCATTCCGAGCCATCTGAGGGCCCGGATGTATATGAAAAAATGGATGAAATGAAAGATCGATTCCTTGAGCTGCGTAAGGAACTGAAGACTTTGAGGGGTAAGGACCTCTTTGGAAAAAGTGCTGCTGAGTTGTGCCTAGTTCCCAACGTGAAAATCCCTGTCAAATTCAAAGTGACTGACTTTGAGAAATATAAGGGAAATACATGCCCACTCAGTCATCTTGTGATGTATGCTCGCAAGATGTCAACACAGACTGATAATGACCAACTATTGATCCACTACTTTCAGGATAGCCTGACAGGTGCTGCGCTCCGGTGGTATATGGGGCTGGAGAGTGCAAGCATCCGCTCTTTCAACGATCTCGGTGAGGCCTTTGTGAAGTAGTACAAATATAATATGGATATGGCTCCAGATAGGGACCAATTGAGGGCGATGTCGCAGAAGGATAAGGAGACCTTCAAGGAGTACGCCCAGAGATGGCGAGAACTGGCAGCTCAGATAGTGCCACCCCTGGAAGAGAAGGAGATGACAAAGATATTATTGAAGACTTTAAGCTCTTTCTATTATGAAAGAATGATTGCCAATGCTCCCTCAGACTTCACCGAAATGGTGAATATGGGGATGAGATTAGAAGAGGGGGTCCGTGAAGGACGTTTATCTCGAGATGGCGGTTCCTCGGCAAAGAAGTATGGAGGCTTTGCTAGGAAGAAAGAGGGAGAGACTCATGTTGTGTCCTCTCATGTTAAAAGAAGGCCCTCTATAAGGAGGAAGGATGTGCGTCCAACTGTCAACCAACACCAGGTGGCTCATATAGAGCCTGCTTTCAGAGAAGTTCAACAACAACAACAACAGGCCTACCAGCCTCGCAACAATAATAACACCAGCACCAACAACTACGAGAGGAGGAGGGTAACTTTTAACCCGATTCCGATGAGCTTTATCCTTCCTTGATCGATAGGAAGCTGATAACTCCACAATATCCTCCCGTGGTACCGACCAATCCTCAGTGGTGGTATAAGCCTGAGCTTCATTGTGTATGTCATTCTGGTGCTCCCGGACATGATGTGGAGAACTGTTACCCATTTAAGACCAAGGTGCAAGACCTTGTGAGAAGTGGGATATTGTTTTTTGAGGATGTAGGTCCAAATGTAAAGAAGAACCCATTGCCCGAGCATGGGAAAGCAGCTGTTAACATGGTCCAGGGATGCCCTGGCAAGTACAAAGTCCTTTATGTGAATGACATAAGGCAATCCTTGGTTGAGATGCATAAGTTGTTGTGTGAACACAGCCACTACGAGCATGACCATGTAGTGGTGTGACCCGTAGTGGTCGTGTTTTCTTGGCTCAGCCGAAATCCCATGAAGATGTCATGAAGAGAACTGCTGTTAATCCTGCCGGTCGCGTGGGGACTTCTTCTTCAAATGATTATGTTCCTGTTGTGAAGGGTGTTGACCCTGTTGCTGTCAAGAATAATAATACTCCTATCCTGGTTGGCCAGTCTGGCCTTTTGAGAGAGGATGGTGATGAGATGATGAGGCTCATCAAAATGAGTGAATATAATGTTGTTGATCAATTGCTTCAAACTCCATCAAAGATATCTATTTTATCTTTGCTGATGAATTCCGAGCCACTCCGTGAAGCTTTGCAGAGGGTGTTGGACGTGGCATATGTGGACCACGATGTCACAATAGAGCAGTTTGATAGCATTGTTGCAAATATAACCGCTTGCAACAATTTGAGCTTGTATGATGCGGATCTTCCTGAAGAGGGAAAAGACCATAATTTGGCTTTACATATATCTATAAAATGTAAAGACGATGCTCTGTCCAATGTGTTGGTGGGCACAGGGTCATCACTTAATGTATTGCCAAAATCCACTCTTGCTAAACTTTCATATCAGGGGCCTCCCGTGAGGTAAAGTGGAGTGGTTGTGAAGGCGTTTGATGGATCGCGCAAAACTGTGATTAGTGAATTAGAACTCTCGATCATGATTGGACCTAGTGATTTCCATATCACTTTCCAGGTCATGGATATTCATCCGTCTTATAGCTGTTTGCTTGGCAGACCATGGATTCACGAGGCAGGCGCCGTGACATCCACCCTGCACCAAAAATTGAAGTTCGTGAAGAACAAGAAGTTGATGGTGATAGGGGGAGAGAAGGCTCTCTTGGTCAGTCATTTATCTTCCTTCTCCTACATTGATGCCGAGGATGAGGTTGGGACTCCGTTCCAAGCCTTGTCTATTGTTGAGCCTTCAAGGAAATGACTTTCTTCATTTGTCTCCTATAATGATGCAAAGTTGGCCATTGAGCATGGTGCAACTACTGGTTTGGGGAAAATGATCAAGTTGAAAGATAACAAGTCCCGAGCTGGCATAGGGTATTCTTCTGGTGTTTCCAATGATCGGGGGTTGTTTCAGAGTGGAGGTTTCATCCACACCATTGAAGATCAGGAAGTTGCTGCCACCATTGAAGATGATGAAGAGGAAGACCTTGGCAACTTTGTCATACCCGGAGGAATCTGCAATAATTGGGTCGCTGTTAATGTTCCACCAGTTATCCATAAGTCAACGTAATGTGTTCATTTTGTTCAAAAACCCTTCTCCCATGCCAAAAGAAGAAGTGATGACATTGTTGGCATAATTTGATTAATACAATGATATTCATTCAATAATCACATGTTAAATGTTTGTTTTCCAAATTATTTTTCCTTTTTGTTTTTGCATGAAATTGGTGATCACCATAAAACCCTAAAAAGAGAATAAAATCAATCTTTTCATCTGCATAATGATTTGCCTTATTTGAATTCTGAAATCTCTTTTATACTCAAAATCATTGTGCAGGTTAATCAAACCCATTGAACATAATGATCCAACACCATATCCCAACTTTGAGTTCCCTGTATTTGAGGTAGAAGAAGATGATGTTGAAGAGATTCTTGATGAGATTACCCATCTGCTTGAGCACGAGGAGAAGATTATTCAGCCACATCTTGAGAATCTGGAAACAGTCAACTTGGGGTCTGAAGATTGCATTCGTGAAGTGAAGATTGGGGCACTCCTTGAAGAGTCCGTTAAGAAGGGATTAATTGAGTTGCTACGACAATATGTTGACGTCTTTGCCTGGTCGTATGAAGACATGCCTGGTCTAGATACTGATATTGTGCAACATTTCTTGTCGTTGAAGCCTGAGTGTGTGCCTGTGAAACAGAAGCTTAGAAGAACTCATCCTGATATGGCAGTGAAGATTAAAGAAGAAGTTCATAAGCAAATTGATGCGGGGTTTCTGGTGACTTCTACGTATCCTCAACGGGTGGCCAATATTGTGGTCGTGCCTAAGAAGGATGGAAAAGTCCGAATGTGTGTGGATTACCATGACTTGAATAAAGCTAGTCCGAAAGATGATTTTCCTCTACCACACATTGATTTGTTGGTAGACAATACAACTAAATTCAATGTCTTTTCATTTATGGACGGATTTTCCATTTATAATCAGATTAAAATGGCACCCGAGGATATGGAGAAGACAACATTCATCACACCTTGGGGAATATTCTGTTATCGAGTGATGCCCTTCGGTTTGAAGAACGCCGGAGCCATGTATCAACGCACGATGACTACCTTGTTTCATGATATGATGCACAAAGAGATGGAGGTGTATGTTAATGATATGATTGCAAAGTCGAAAACGGAAGTTGAACATGTAGAGCACTTGTTGAAGCTTTTCCAGCGTTTGAGGAAGTACAAGCTCCGCTTGAATCTGAACAAGTGTACATTTGGGGTCCGTTCCGGCAAGTTATTGGGCTTTATTTTCAGCGAGAGAGGTATGGAAGTTGATCCTGCCAAGGTCAAAGCAATACAAGAGATGCTTGCGCCCAAAACTGAGAAGCAAGTCCGAGGTTTTCTTGGCCGCTTGAATTACATTTTGAGATTTATATCCCACATGTGCGCCTATATTCAAGCTCCTCCGGAAAGATCAGCGTCATGATTGGACCGAGGATTGCCAAAATGCCTTTGACAGTATCAAAGAGTATCTGTCAGAGCCTCTGATTTTGTCTCCGCCTGTTGAAGGGAGATCGTTGATTATGTACTTGATTGTGCTTGATGATTCCATGGGATGTGTATTAGGTCAGCAAGATGAATCAGGGTAGAAATAATATGTGATATACTACTTGAGTAAGAAGTTTACTGACTGTGAGTCTCGATATTCAATGCTTGAGAAGACATGTTGTGCTTTGGCTTGGGCTGCTAAGCGCTTACATCAGTATATGTTGAATCATACGACTTGGTTGATATCCAAAATGGATCCAATTAAGTATATCTTTGAGAAGCATGCTTTAACTGGGAGAATTGCCCGTTGGCAGATGTTGTTATCTGAGTATTATATTGAATATCGAGCTCAAAAAGCTATCAGAGGTAGTATCTTGGCTGACCATTTGGCACATCAACCGATTGAAGGTTATCAGTTCATGCAATACGACTTCCCTGATGAGGAGATTTTGTATTTGAAAATGAAAGATTGTGATGAGCCTACGCTCGATGAAGGGCCGGGGCATGGTTCCCGATGGAGCATGGTGTTTGATGATGCTGTCAATCAGTATGGAAATGGTATTGAGGCAGTGATTATTACTCCTCAAGGCACACATTTTCCTTTTATAGCAAGGCTAACTTTCAAATGCACGAATAATATGGCAGAGTATGAAGCTTGTATTATGGGTTTGGAAGAGTGTAATGATCTTAGGATCAAACATCTGGATGTTTATGGTGATTCGACCCTTGTTATTAATCAAATTAAGGGTGAATGGCACACAAATCAGCTTGGCCTCATCCCATATAGAGATTATGCGAGGAGGATTTCAACTTTCTTTACCAAGGTTGATTTCCATCATATTCCTCGAAATGAGAATCAGATGGCGGATGCTCTTGCCACGCTTGCTTCAATGATTGTGGTGAAGTATTGGAATAAAGTCCCCAATATTACTGTGATGCGCTTGGATAGACCAGCTCATGTGTTTGCAGTTGAAGAGGTGAAAGATGATAAGCCATGGTATTATGATATCAAGTGTTTTCTTCAGAGTCAGACTTACCCGCCTGGGGCATCTGCTAAAGATAAGAAGACTTTGAGGAGATTATCTGGCAGTTTCTACCTTAATGGTGATGTGCTTTATAAGAGGAATTTTGACATGGTTCTGCTCAGATGCGTGGATAGACACGAAGCAGACCTGTTGATGACTGAAGTCCATGAGGGTTCATTTGGTACTCATTCCAATGGACATGCTATGGCAAAGAAGATGTTGAGAGCATGCTACTATTGGCTGACAACGGAGTCGGACTGCTGCAAATATGTGAAGAAATGCCATAAGTGTCAGATTTATGCGGATAAGATTCATATTCCCCCGACACTTCTGAATGTTATTTCCTCACCATGGCCTTTCTCCATGTGGGGATTTGACATGATTAGCATGATTGAACCAAAAGCGTTGAACGGTCACCGTTTTATTCTCGTAGCTATTGATTATTTCACCAAGTGGGTTGAAGTGACATCGTATGCAAATATAACCAGGCAGGTGGTTGTGAGGTTTATTAAGAATCAACTCATATGCCGATATGGTGTGCCAGACAAGATCATTATTGATAATGGATCTAACTTGAACAATAAGATGATGAAAGAGCTATGTAGCGAGTTCAACATTTCACATCATAATTCTTCTCTTTATAGACCCAAGATGAATGGGGCTGTTGAGGCTGCTAACAAGAACATCAAGAAAATTATCCAGAAGATGGTTATTGCGTACAAAGATTGGCATGAGATGCTGCCATTTGCTTTGCAAAGTTATCGTACATCCGTCTGCACTTCAACAGGGGCAACCCCTTTCTCTCTTGTATATGGCATGGAGGTTGTGCTCCACGTGGAGGTTGAGATCCCATCAATGAGAGTCTTGATGGAAGCCAAGTTGACTGAGGCTGAATGGGTTCAGAGTCGTTATGACCAACTGAATTTGATTGAAGAAAAGAGATTGACTGCCATGTGCCATGGTCAGTTATATCAGCAAAGGATGAAAAAATATTTTGATAAAAAGGTCAAGCCTCGTGTGTTCGGAGAAGGTGACCTCGTGTTCAAGAAAGTCTTGTCTTTCGCGCCCGATTCTAGGGGCAAGTAGTCTCCAAACTATGAAGGCCCATATGTTGTTAAGAGAGCCTTTTCAGGCGGTGCTTTGTTGCTTACAACTATGGATGGGGAGGATTTCACTCGTCCTGTGAATTCATATGCAGTCAAGAAATACTTCGCCTAAAAATAAAAACAGAATAGCTCGCTAAGTTGAAAACCCGAAAGGGCGGCTTAGGAAAAAATGAGCGTCTCGGTGGAATGAAAACCCGAAAGGGCGGTCCAGACAAAAGTTAGAGACATGAAGAGAAAAATGAATATACATATCCCGCTAGATTGAGTACCTCACCCTGGGGCAATCTAGGAAAAAGTTAGGGATTTGACAAGTAACTGCATCCTGACAAGACATTGTTCTATAACTGTCATCTATCAAAGATTCTCGCTCAGTCGTCGTCAACTGAAGCTTCAAATACAACAAATTCAGAGTTGGTGGAGAAACGGTCATTATGTTCAATGTAGCCCTTTTCCATGTATATTACCAATTTCAAATTTGTAAAGATCCATGGAGTCTCACCATTTGCGGACTACCATTCTATTAAATAAATTTGAGCCTTTATCCAATTCTTGGCATTCTTACTTGTCTCTGTTTAACAAACGTTTGCATGTTTTTAATTAATGAGTAGCGTTTGTTTTAAACAAATAAAGTTTTATAAACTGTTTTAAACAAAATGAACATTCATAAAGACTAAAAGAATAAATGGAATGTCTTCAGTGCTCTCCCAAGGATAGTACGATTTCCAAAAAGGTAAGACATTTGTTCATATTCTGGCGTGTTTATATCCTCTTCATCAACTTTCCATTGTTTCCTCAGCAAGAAGTTGTCTAGAGAAATTGGTGAAGGTCTGGTTCCCTTTTCATCCCCGGCATGTCACATGTTGACAAAGGATTCATTTTCGATTCCCTCAGCAGAGGCGGTTTCCTTTGAGGGTTGCCTACAGTTTATCCCCTGCAGGGTTTCCTGACCCGAGTTTGATAATTTGTTTCCCCTCCGTGTTTGAAGATTTCTTCTAAGTATTGAGGAAGATGTGTTGTTTCCTTCCCCAGCGGGGCAGATTGTTCTTTCTCCCCTTAGCAGAGATGTCTCTTCAGCGGTTAGAAGGGAGTGTTTTGATTGATGGGTATCTGTTTGGTGGTTGTTCCCCCATGGAGTTTCACCTCATTCCTTGATAAGTTCCCCAGTAGAGTTTCTTCTACGATGGATCTTATTGATATTCAACAACTTGTCCCCGAGAATTAATAAGAAGTCCCTAGCAGTCGGAAATTGTGACTTTGCCTATCCCCAACGGTGATTTATGTCTCCTGGTATTAGATCATCCCCACCAGAACTGATTTCTCTTGTGGGCCTTGCCTTTCTTTTTAAAGATGTTGTGTCGGATGTCCATTCGTGGCTCTTGAGCCCGTTTGTGTTAGATATGTCTGTCTGTCAGCATTAATCATACACAAACCATGCATAATCATAGCATTCAGATATTCATAATTGCATTCTTTGCCATATATATTTGCTTGTTATATCCTGCTACTGGTGAAATGTTCTTCCACAAGTAGATGTTTGTGTCTGATCTCTCCATATAAAGTCAGCCACATAGGCAGAAAGTGTCTATCTTTTCTTCTTTCTTCCCCACTGAGTTATATTCTCGTGGATGATTATTGTTTCAGTTTCCTCCCCAGTTGTGTATCGGGATGGAATTACTCCCCTGAGTTATATCCTCATCAGGTTGAGTTTTGTTGATTGTGTCTTTCTAGTTTGTTTCTGGATTGACTTTCTTTTCTTGTTATACCATGCGACTCCTTGTGGTTCAGTTGTTCAATTGCTCAGTAACCAGCAATTGTTCATCTTCTTCCCCAGCGGATTTCTGCGATTTTCTACCCGGTAACCGGTAGATGTAATCCCCTTTTTGTTGGTTATCCTTACCCAGTAACCGATATTGATATTCCTTCGTTTTGAGTATACCACCCAATAATCGGTGATATATCTCCTGGATAATTACTTTTGTCAGGTAATTTATCCCTAGCGAGTCATTGTTCATTTACCCTTGTTTGGTAATGATTGTTTCTCCTTCTGATTGGTCATCATTTTATACCAAGTAACTGGTATCGTGATGTCCTTTCTTTTCGGTTGATTTATCCTTTATTAATCCAGTAACCGGTTGTGGATAGTCTTCCATGCGAGTATGTTATCTACGTTATGACGGTAATAGATAATATGTCTCATGCGCTCTTCGGTTGAAGTCTTTTTCTTCCCCAGTTGAGTAAGATTCGCATTTCCTTGTGGAATCGAATGCCCATCCTGTAAGTCGAGTTTGCTTTTTCAACCCTCCTTTCGGATGATGAGTGTCTTGGATATGCTCCCAATTCACGCCTGGTTGGTCACCTATTATATGCCCAGTAACCGGTATCCCTGGTGTTCCTTCCCTCTGCTCCCTATTATGACTTTTTGTCCCCTGTGGAGTCATATTTTCCTGAGTTGAGATGTGCCTTTTAGGTCCTCCTCAGACGTTTCGGATGATCGATATCTCTCACCCTTATACCGGTCTTAGATATTCTTTCTCCCTGAGTGTGTTGTTCTCTCACCCAGTAACCGGTGTTTTGATAACATGTCTCCCTTTAAGTTTATTACCCAGTAACCGGTAATATCTAGTTGTTTCTTCCTCAGATGAGTCCTTTATAGACATCACCGTCTGAGTCTGGATTGTTATCCGATGTGTCCTTTGCGGATAGTCTTGTTGTATTGGCATATTCCCCAATACATGCATCTTTGCGTCAGCTCGAGTCTTTCAAGTCGTGACCTGCTCACGCATTTTACCTTATTCCCCCCAGAGTCTTTGTTTCCCTAGTGAGTGTGTTACTCCTATGGATTTTTAGTTTCTCCTGATTTCTTTTCCTTCATGGCAATTATTCACCAGGAAGATTTTATTTTGCATACATCTGCATCATGAGGTCTCTTAGGGACCAAAATTCGTTTCTTTGTTGTTATTTAAGCCCATTCTACCACGTCGAGACGAAGATTTTAACCTTCATATCTCTGGCTAGAATGACCTTAAATAGGGGCATCTGTAAGACCCTAATTTTGACCCTAAGATCCCTCATGGCATCATATTATTGCTCAGTGCATTGCCTCAAGGATCATAGCATGTTTGGCTCCTTAACCCTAGGGTTGGGATTTGTGAGAGTGGTTTGAGACCACCAAGCATGCTTGTATTGTATATTATTTCTTTTCTTATTTTTATTATTAACCAAAAGCACAAAAATATGTCACTAACTCTTTTTGTTTTGAAGCTCAAGTGATCATGTGCTCCCATGCTCCTAGGAGGCTTCTAAGCTCAAAGCAATGGCTAGATGAAGATGAGAAAAAGCATGAAAATGATCCAAAAAGTTCCTAATCATCATATATGTCTTCCAAGTATCTCAATTTTCCAATTTGATCAAGATAACCCAAAGGGCTTGAGGATTGATTCCCAAGGAAACCCTAATTCAACTGTGTTTTAACTGTGCCTTGCTCATGAAGCAAACTCAACCTATGATCAAATTTAATCAAGTTAAGTTCTTTAATTCATGATTTTATGATTATATGAGCCTATTTTAGGCCCCTCAATCATTTATTCATCAAGATTTGAAGTTTGGCCTTGAGAAGTTGACCAGTCAAGTCATCTAACTAAACTGAGGATCACTGAGATACAACTATTAATGTGCTTGTCAAATGAAGATGACCCCAAGATAAAACATGTTCTTAAGAACCATATTAACAACTTTAATGTTCATCAAAAATCCATTTGAAACTTGTAAGGTCATCATTCATTTCAAAACATTATAGGTCATTTTGACTGAAACCCTAATTTTGGATCAACTTCCTTAATTTTTATGATTTTGAGGTGAGACCAAATGCATTGGAAATCTTAAGATGTCTATTTAAAATTTTATGTTGGACAAAATTTAATAATCCTAAAAGAAATACATGTGATAATACAAAACATTATAGGTCACCTTGGACCTAAATCATTGAATTTGAAAAAGTGCCCAACTTCAAATGCCCATAACGTTTTCATGAAAAATTCAAATGATGCACAATTTGAGTCTAAATTGATCATCTTCAAAAGAGCTACAACTTTTATGTTGGAGGCTTTTCCATTTGAAGCTTGCATCATGGAAATAGAGGGACTTGAAGAGGCTTACTTTTGGTGAAAATTTTCAAAGAGGAACTTAGACATGTTTTGCGCCCAAACTTTCACAGCTAGTTTACACTAATTTCCAAATTCCAAATGAATTTTTTCCCAACATGAATTTTGTTCCTTATTTGAAGAGCTTTCCAACCATTACTCACATTACTTTTTTGGACTTTCCATGTGTGAGTTTCGAAGAGCTTTCTATTCATGTTCATTTTTGCATTTCATGCTGAAACTTCATGTGCAAGCTAATTCCACTTCAATTACACGTCCAATTCAATTCCAGTTGATCTCAGCATGGTTTATCATCCATCATTGGGCCTTACATGCGCCTGTACAGGCCCATGCAAGGAAGATTCAAATCCCATGCACACGAGGGAACCATGCTTCTCATCCCTTTTCAGTTATAAATAAGCATCCAATCTCATTCATTTCACAACCAAGTGGAGACCTGAAGTGCTGCAGAATTGAAATCCCAACCCTCACTAAAGGAATTTTCAGATTTCTCTTTCTCTTTCAAGCTTAAAATTCAACATTATTAGTTGATTTTCAAAGCTCAATTCCTTAACCTATCATCTCCATCACACTTCCAGCGAAAAAGCAAATCAAGATCTTGAAGAATTCGTGGCATTTGAAGCTTCATTTCAGAGGTAGAACCTCAAACTTTATTGATCTAGATCTTGCAATTCAATGTGATTTTCTTTGGTTTATGTGGTTTTCTGAAGTCCTCTCACTTGAGGCAGGCCAGTGGTGGTCTTAATTGTTCAAATCGTGCCATTTTAGTTGACATACCATGATCTTCCATCTCACATTTCTCTCTAAATAGGAAGAGTGAGGATGATCCATGGTTACAGTGATGATGTACATCACCTGAGCTTCATTTTGATGTCCTCATTTTTTATTTTCATTATAATTTATTTTCCTACGCATGGTGGCCGAAAATTATTGGATCACCGGAGAAGATGGTGGTTCCCACCACCATCCCCCATGTGTTTGCATCCCAGCCTTTGGATTGTGTTTAAACGTTATAATCTTGACCATCCAACGTGATTACTTCATTTAATGCATTATGATGCGCGCTTGACTTAGATCTACCTTGCATCCGCGCCTCTGAGCCTTTGATTCATTGCCACATCAATTAATGAATGGATCCTGTGGCGCTGGATTTTTTTATTTTTCCTATTTTCTATTAATTTCTGTTAATTCCATTTATTTTCAAAAATTCATAGAAAATTTATTTGAAGTCACAAAAATATGAGACCAATTCCAAAAAAAATCTTGAAAAATCTAGTTTCATATTTTGATTTTTAATTATTTTTGTGACTTCATTTGATATTTTTTGTGAATTATTTGGTTTTTAATAGTTTTAATTCATTTTTAATTACTTTCTGATATTTGAAAAATCCAAAAATATTTTCCTAACACATATGGATAATGATAAGTCAATGAAAAATAGTCTCATCAATTTCTTATTTGATTTGAGATTTATTTGAGATTTTAATTCATATTGTGTTATTTTTCATTGTTTTTAATTGTTTTCAAATAGTTTCTGGTTTTCAAAATTGTTGAGAAAATTTGTCAAAGTTTATTTGACCATGTTAGACCTATGAGAATTTAATTGGACTTGTTAAAGTTGATTTGAATTAAATTTGAGGTTTGACCATATTTTGATTATTTTATTTTGCGTTTATTTTTAATTCAAAAAATACCAAAAAAATTATGGTTGACTTGTTAACTTGTAATCTTCATTTCTTTTTTGTTTGGCATTGATTGATGAAGACTTGGTTCACATTTGATCAATTGGATTTGATACTTGAATTCTCTTTCTATCCATTTCATCTTCATCCCTTTCTTTTCATAATTTGGCCAATGAGTTAATGTCTTATGGTTGGTCTTGACAATGAGAGGTTTAACCTTCTTTGATCTAAACCAAACTCAACTTGATCCAAGATCAAGTGAGTTTTTTTGTGTCCAAGATAGGTTGCTTCCTGGTCAAGCAAAAAAAAACCTAAAGTCCATACAAGGCCCTTCCCCTTTTGTTTTGGCATGGCAAGTTTGTGGAGCTTGGCTTACTAGTCATGATCTCTAACTTGTGTTTATTTGCCTATAGTTTTATTGACTGACCTCAAATAGGTGTGACTACTACATTAGTCCACTTACGATTGCTTAACATAGCGCTACATTATCTTATGACAAACTAACATAACCATACTAATTACTAACTTTAATTTGAGCATTTAATTTCTTGCCCTTTACTTTAATGCCATTTATTTCTTGCTCATTTATTCATATTTTCATTTTTGCTCACTTGAGCACATATTTTATGTTTATGTCATTTTTCTTTTGCTCATTTAAGCTCGTTATTGTATATAAATATATTGTTGTCTTGTGATTGCTTTGTCTTTGCTTTGTGTGAACCAAATGCAAAAAGGAGAAAAGACTTAGAATTAGGACATACCTATGCTTAAAGTAGTTCAAGAGCAACTAGGCCTCATGCCTTTAGAATGCTAAACTTGTTGAAGAGCAACTAGGCCTCATACCTTTAGAATGCTAAATTCCAAAGTTGACTTTAAAGGACTTCTCGTCTAACCTTTTCTTTGTCCATTCCCCTTATTGTGTTATGAACTTTTTGATGTTTGCTCTTGTGTGATAGGGATTCCATCTTGAGATTGTGAAAAGAGGACCATTGTCATGAATAGTCAAGTTAAGAAAGACAGGCCAAATGGAGATCCTGGAGCTTGAATCCAAATTTTGATTGATTGCTTGATTATTTGCTAAGTCCAAAGGAAAAGAGTATCTTGAATTATCTCTATGATTTCAAGAAAAGGAACTCCAAGGGTTTTATCTTCTCCCTCTTATCTTTGTATGCTTTAGGATTAGCCCTTCTCTTCTTCTCCCCACTCTAACCCAAGCCAAAAATCTTTTTTTCTTCAAACTTTGACTTTGTTTCAAATTAGAAACCTAGGCCTTATGCCTTTGACTTTTCAAACTCTTTTCATAAATACTCATTGTGAATAAATCTTAATCCAACTTTGACTTCATTTTTTGTACATACATCTAACTTGTAAATACAATTCACTTCAAGATTGTTTTTTGTGTTCCAATGGCCACCTTTATTAAACCTTTTCAAAAACATTAGTCATATGTTTGAGTTATCATAGTGGTTGATGTAAATCTCACGTCATCCTTAGTGATTGGATTATAAATCTTCCATACTTATTATAGGGTTAACCCCTCACTAGTATGTTGAAGCCTTCCTCACATGGTGGATTGTTGGTTTAGGTTGAGTTTTCTCCCTTTGATAACAAAAGACCTTAAGGCTTTTGATCAAATCAATTGACCAATCTTTGTGATTTTTACCCCGAACTACGAGGTTTTGATCCTCCTTTGTGATGGTACGTGGGAAATGGGTTCATCCATTCAAACAAAATTGTAAATATAATTTACTCTCTTCTCATCCCTCCAATCTTTTGCATAAAATCTTTTCATAAATACCAACCTACAACACATGTTTGCAAAAAGAGGTTCCCTTAGAGTACTAAGGATGTTTTGGGTGCGTAAAACCTTCCCATTTCATAACCAACCCCCTTACCCAGATCTCTAACATTTTTATTAGTTTTTGATTTGATAAAACTTCTTACCTTGGATTTTGTTCGCTTTTTAGCCTTTCCTTTGGACAAATAAAAGTGCGGTGGCGACTCGAATTGTATGCTTACTTTTGGTTTAGTCAATAAACCTAAAGGTAACGAAAACCCCGCTACAAAGGAGAATGCCAATATGTGATCCCAATGCTAATGCATATGATGAGAATAGCATGAGGGATCTTAGGGTCAAAATTGGGGTCTTACAATCTCTCCCAATGCAAACCCAGTGAATGAGGGGTAAAGAGGATACCAAGGTGTGATCCCAAAGCCAATGCAACTAATGAGATAGCACGAGGGATCTCAGGGTCAAAATTGGGGTCTTACACTTACCAATAGGAGCTCATAAGTCAACCCAAGAATACCTCATTTCTTCACCAAATGAGCATCAATCTCAGATTTCTTCAGATGAAGAGCTTTAGCTATGGCATGATATCTGGGAATCTCCTCTAATCCACTAAAAGGTACCTTGTCAGATACGGGTATTCGGAAGAGATGGGCATACTCCTCTAACATAGGCACAAGCTGATAATCAGGAAAAGTGAAACACCGGTAGAGAGGATCATAGAACTGAACCAAAACACTCAGAAGTCCTTTAACCATATTAGCAGATAATACAAACAAAAGCATCCCATGATGTTGCTTGAAGTCCAACGGATCTAATACAAAGGATAATAACTTCCTTAGCTCTTTCAAATCAGGGCATCTGAATCTGTACTTCTTAGTGTTCCTTCGTCCACAATCCATGGTCTGAAAATATTTGTAAATGAGACCTTAGTTTCCTTGAAATTTATTTTTCTGTGATGAATATTATGATGTGCATGTATGCATGGATGCAACAATCACAAACAAAGGGATCACACATAAGGCAAACATAAACAAAGGTCAAGGGATGAATCAAGTCATCATCAAGATCAATCATCAATTTTGGTGGATTATGGTTTTCACCTTATCAACACCCAAGTTCCATTGATATTGACAAGACTTGATCGAATCAACCAAGAATCAAAGGGTTAGTTGTAAGTGACGAGCATGGAGTCAGGTTAAGAACAATCCCAAAGGAGTGTACTAAGGATAAAAACCTATAGATCATGTTCGAAAAAGTTCCTAGAGTCTTGATCCCATCTATCTGATATTATAGTTTAGAATGACTGACTCGTCAACCCATAATATTCTCAAGAGAAACTCGTCTGAGTGTAGTATTGTGTAACAACTGTTATCAAGTCTACACCTGAACAGTCTCCACACTACGTCCTAAATAGGCCAAGTTGGGTTAAATGTTCTACAGTCATCAGCTTCTCGGACCCGAAATCAGAGAAGGTAATGCATATCCACAAATAACTTATGTGACATCAATAACTCTAAAGAGGTTTCTACTGAGTAGATGAGTCTCAAGCCAACTTATTAAGGACTACTCCACACAAGTTGAACATGACTATACCATCCTCTTATCTTAATTGCACTCAAGTTCTGGTTAGAACTTATCCCACCACGCAGAGATCACTAAGCACAACAGACATTTTATATCACACAAACAATATATACAAATCAAATATACAAGTATATACACATAAAAAAGTAGGCTAAACCCACTGAGGACTACTCCTCAGCATAGTCGCCACTTAATTTTTGTAGCGATAAATTTGTGACCATCAAGATATGGATAAACTTGACGTCAATAAAACCAGAGTCGCCACCGCGCTTTTATTATTTCCAAAGGAAAAGTGAAGAGTACGAACAAAACCCAAAGATAAGAAGTTTTCAAATCAAAACTAAGAAAATGCCAGAGATTACAGGTAAGGGGGTTGGTTACACAGAGGGAAGGTGTTAGCACCCAAAGTGTCCTAGGTACTCTTAGGGAGCCCTTTTCTGTGTGCATATGTTTTTGGTTATAAATTATGTTTGATAAAATATAGAGTAGGGAGATGAGAAAAGAATTCATTGATTATACTTTTGTGTTTGACAAGACCTTCGGTCTTATGCCTACATACTAACATAAAAATTAGGGATCAAAACCCCGTAGTTCGTGGTAAAAATTTCAAAGAAGTTGATGAATTGATTTTAAAAAAAAATTAAGTGAAAGGTCACAAAAGGCCAAATATTTGAATGGGATTGTTAGTTCTTTTTGTCTTTTTGAAATTAGAGTCAATATGGTTAAGTTCATTTACAAGTTTGATTTAAGAAAAAGTTTGAAAAATTCAATGGCATAAGGAAAAAGTTTCTAATCATTAAAACATGTCTAAGTTTGAAATCACAAGCAAAGAAAGTTTTTGAAAAGAGGGAGAGATTTTGAAATTTAAGAAGTGGGAGGAGATGAAGAGACTACCCTAGGCAAAAATTAAAATTTAAGAGTTGAAAAGATCTAACAAATGGGATGCAATCCAATAGACAAGAATGTCATATAGAAAACCATTTTTCTTTGGAATTTGAGAATCAACAAGCAATAATAAATGAGCAATATCCAAGCATGATATGAAGACCAAGACATCAAATAAATATGGCCACATCCAAGCAAGCATTCCAATAGCTAGCAGTTTTCATTGTCTTCCGATGTACCATATGAAATATTCCTTGATCAACGAATAAAACATCAGACATATGCAATAATAAAATAAGCAATTAAACACCAAGATAGAGTAGCAGATGAATCAAAGAAATCTTCAAGGTCTTGCATCAGATGAAGGCTCAATCAGAGATAGCTCAGTCTCAGAATGTTGGCATTAGCCAAGTCCTTTAGCACAGAGCATGATGCATAATCCTAAGTCCAAAAGTTCAGATCAAGTTCCAACAATCCTCCAAATGTTTTTTAGGTTTTTCCTCTCTTGTTATTAAATGTTTTAAGGTCGTAAGACCAAAAGCAAAACCAAAAGCAAGCAAACATTATATACAATCACAAGATATGGCTCAAATGAGCAAAGTGAAAATGACATGAAACATAAACAATTTATATGAAATGTAAATGGCAATGAATGATAAGTGACTGGAGTTTAAATTGAATAACTGTAAATGACTTGAAAGTAAAGCAATATTAACAAGAGTTAGTCAAATGTTAGTCAGATGTTAGTAAAAAGTTAGTCAAGTATTGGTGGTGATTTTTAATTGATTAAGTCATTCTTTGGAGAACATTCAACCATTCATTCATAAGTATGAATCCTTAAACCAAGACATCTTCCATGAGAAAGGCTCCAACTTGGATAATTCAACAAGTATGCCACTAGCTCCCATAAAAGGAAAAAAGGTCAAGTCTCCACACAATGCCATGAAGAATGGGAGATTTACAATCTCACTTACTAGAATGTTATGCCTTGAGGGTCAAATTTAGCTCTATGTTAAGCAATCGTAATTGGACTTACAAAGAAGTCACAACTATCTGAGGTCAGCCAATAAAAATATAGGTGTTAATACATGTTAGAGATTGTGTACAAAGAACCAACTCCTAAAACATACCACACACCAAAAGAAAAAAGGAAAGACCTATCTCAATCATACTTGTATTGATTCATCTGACACAAGGTCATTGATGAATCAATTAGCCTTGAGACATTAGAGATTTTATTGGCCCAATGAGGGAATGAGAAAGAATAGGGATGAAGATGAAGAGGGAGGGGGAGATAGAAACACAAATTTATCATGAGAGGAATTTCATCAAATCAAAACCATTCATTCATTTTGGAAGATGAACTGTACATTTCATCAATCCCCTAAATTCAATGGTTTTGATCCAACAAAGGTCAAATCAACCACGACCAATACCCAAACATAAAGTCAAATATCACAAGACCATAAAAATGACTCAACAATATTTTTAAACATTTAATCAATTAAAAATGAATTAAAATACATTTTAATTTGGTCAAAACCTAAAATCCCTTCAAAACACCAAATAAATGGCCAAGGGATTTATCCTAGGTCAAACAAGGTCAAAGGACCTTAGACAAAAAAATCACTATTTTTAAAAGGTCAAAAGTATTTTTAAACAATTAAAAATATGCACAAAAACATTTAATTCATGAAAAATACCAAAAATAATTTTAATTCAAAATATGTAACAGAAAAATATTTGAATATTTTTTATGAAAGTCCTATATTTTTTGGATTAAAAATGAAATTAATATGAATTAAACAAAATAAAGGGATTAAATGAAAAACCAGAAAATATAAATAAATTCAAAAAAACAAGGGTCATCAGATCTCCCTCATTAATTAAGGTGACAGATCTGATGGCCACACGCGCTATCCACGATAGACCAAGTCAAACGCATCACACTAATGGTAATCAGAACCAAGGGCAAATATTAAAATATTTTGAATAGATCAAAGGGTTGGGAACACGCCAACACACCACCAGAGCTAGGGCTCCGGTCATCTTCTCCGGTGAACCTCACCGGACTGGATGACCACCAACCATCACCAAAATGAAAAACAAGGACATGATTTTAAAGAAAAAATACTCAGGAGCTCGAATTTGGCCTCAATTTTCTCCAATTCCAAGTATATTGAAAGATACATGGATTTGAATTTTGAGGATCATGATCTAAGTTGCTTCGATTTGACCTCAAAGCAACTCAATCTTATTGCTTACATTGGTAGGACTTCAACAAACCAACAATAAATCAAAATGGATGAGAAATGAGGGAGAATCGAAGTAGAAAGTTTTCAGAAATCTCACCTTCGAGGAGCTTCAAATCAAATTGATCTTGCTTCCAATTTGGCTTGACTTGACTCTAGAAGCTTGAGGAGATGATATTGATGATTAAAAAGCTTGGACTCTTGGAGTTTTAATTCCAAAATAGAATTCAAACTCGATTTCTCAAGAAATCTTCAAGATTATCCTTTCAATGGGGTTTGGGGAAGAATGGGGATGAAGCTTGGGCAAGAGGATCTTCTTTCTGATCACCAAGGGCATGTATTTATAGCCATGTTCATTGCTTTTCACACCTCTTGAGTTTTGGCCAAAAATAGAAATACGAAGTGCATGCTTGCATGGGCGTGTGATAGGCCTATGAGATGATGTAATCAAGTCCAAAAATGATCATGAGTGATGCTGAAAGTATAACATGAAGCCATGCATTTGAAATTGGGGAATGATCATGGGATTTATCCAAATGGAACCATGAAGAGTAAGCATGTACAATTCATTCAAATCTTATCCAAATGATGTGATCTTGGACTTTTTGGAGAGGTGACATCAAGGGGAACAACTTTCATGTTGAACACTTTTCCGTTTGAAACTTGGATCATGATGAATTTTGAGTAACTTTGCTATGAGCTTCAAATGGAAAAAGTTCCTTCATTAAAGTTGTATCTACTTCAATCCTCTTCAATTTAGTCACAAATTTGACCTCGTTTGGATTTGGCATGAAGGAGTTATGCATTTTAGAATTGACGAAAATTGCTTGTTAAATGGTGATGGCCCAAAAATACCTATAATATTTCCTCTTGGCACATGCCCTTGCAAGTTGAGTTTTAAGTTTATAAAAGAATAAAATTTTAATAAGACATCTTAAATTTGATCATTAAACTTGTATGTCCTTCATCTCATGAAAATTAAGCAAGTTATGATCCTTGGAAGTTGACCTCCTAACTAGGGCACAGACAAAATAACCTATAATGTTTCACCATAAAACATGACTTTCCAAGAAAAACTAGCTCTTGATGTCAACATGAAAGTTGTTTGTAATATCATAAATAGTAACTTTTATCTTGTAATCATTTTCATATGACAAAAATTATAGGATGTAGGGTCTAGGGAACCCCAGTTTTGACCAGCTGACTTTCTCTGGTCAACCTCTTTGAACCAACTTGAAAACTTGAAGTTCTCTTGACCTTTAGATATCATGGAGAATCATATATGCATAAGATGATTTATATTGAAGTATACCTTGATATATTTGACCAATTGTTAAAGAAACTTGTTGAGGAAGCAACACAAGATATCCAGATGAATTAGGGTTTCCAAGGCAAACAAGCTTCAAACTCTTGATGATTTCTTGATCAAAATGAAAGGTGAAGATTATGGGGACCCATATATTATGTATAGAACCAATGTGAGCCATCCATTTATTGATATCCTTGTACTAAGGGTCTTAAACCCTAGATATGAACTTGATGAGGCATTGGTGAATGCACACACTACCTACAAAAGAAACAAAATTATACATAGATATATTTTTAGCATTTTGGCTAGTAAATAATGAAAAACAAAGTATGATACAATCAAATGTGCTTGGTGATCTCTCCCAATGCAAACCCAATTAATGGGGGGTAAGTAGGATGTCAAGGTGTGATCCCAAAGCCAATGCAAATGATGAGATAGCATGAGAGATCTTAGGGTCAAAATTGGGGTCTTACAGAAGGAACACGAAAAAGTACAGTTTCAGATGTCCCGACTTGAAAGAGCTAAGGAAGTTATCATCCTTTGTAGTTAATCCATTATATTTCAAGCAATATCATGGGAAGATTTTATCTGTGATGTCTACTGAAGTTGTAGAAGGACTCTTGAGTGTCTTGGTCTAGTTCTATGATCCTCTTTATCGGTGTTTCACTTTTCCTGATTATCAGCTCATGCCCATGTTGGAAGAGTATGCCCATCTACTGGGTATACCCATATCTAACAAGGTTCCCTTCAGTGGATTAGAGGAGATTTTGAGGTCTCAAGTCATAGCCAAAGCTCTTCCTTTGAAGAAATCCGAGATTTATGCTAACATGATGAAGAAAGAAGGGATTCTAGGGTTGACTTCTGAGTTTATCATTGGTAGAGCTACTGCTTTTGCTTAAGTCAGTAGCATGGAAGCTTTTGAAGATATCTTTGTTTTGCTCATCTATGATTCGACTTTGTTCCCTAGCATTGACAATTGCGTTGATGTTAATGCCATTATAATTTTCTTGATTGGGAATCTTGTTTCGAATTTATTGGGTGACACATATTTCTATTTTCATTTGAGGAGTTTTAAAAGTGGTGGAACCATTGTGTGTTGTATTCCTCTTCTGTACAAGTGGTTTATTTCTCACTTGTCTCAAACGCCTGCTTTTCTTTTAGAACAATCAATGTCTATAGTGGTCTCAGAGACTTATGTCTCTCACTAATGATGATATTGTTTGGTATGATTCTGATTTGGATAGCTTGAATATTATTGATAGTTGTGGTGAATTCGCTAATGTGCCTCTTATTGGGACACAAGGAGGAATCAACTACAACCCTGTTTTGGCCCGTCGTTAGCTTGGGTTCCCCTTGAGAGATAAACCTAATAACTTCCAGTTAGAAGGTCTATTATATCAAGAGGGTAAAGATCCCAAAAATTTGAAGAGTAGAATGGTGCATGCTTAGCATAATATTCATAGGAAGGGAAGAGTCAAGTTTGGTCCATACAACTGTGTAGCTTTTGAAGCTTACACTATTTTGGTGGAGTAAAGAGCTTTGGAGCTTAAGATGTCATACGCCTGCGAAAGACCTATGTTTATGGTTGTGGTTGAGCCATCAACTCTCCCTAACCAAGATGTAGAGGAGCCGGAAGATGTACTCTCCAAGATGAAGCAAGAGAGGGACCTGTGGGAAGAGAGGTTCCATACATTGAACCGAAAGCATGTGGAGTTGAAGCTGGAGTCAAAAGACAAAGACGCACTCATTGAGGTTCTTGAAGAGCATGCAGTGAAGAGACATAGAGAGCCAGAGGATTTATTTTCCTCTAGTATGCCTCAGCCTTCCGGTTATTGGAAGAAGATTGTTGATCGGCTCGTCCTCGAGAAAGCTCAGATGAAAATAGCTTTTCAGTCAAAGATCAAACGCATTTGAAGGAAGTACACACCCTTGGCCAATTCAACTGATTCTGTTGCTAGGGATCATTAGGATGACATTTTCCTTTTCTCTTGTTTTTGTATTTTTGGTTTCTGAAATAGTACTCAGTGTAATGCTTCCAAAATTTTATGAATAAAAAGATATTTTTATGGTCAAATTTTTATTATTATTGATTATTATCAGACAATTCGAGTCGCCACCGCACTTCTATTTATCCAAAGGAAATGTTAGAAAGCGAACAAAAATCGAGAAGTTTTATCAAATCAAAAACTAATAAAAATGTCAGAGATCTGGGTAAGGGGGTTGGTTATGCAATGGGAAGATTTTAAGCACCCAAAACATCCTTAGTACTCTAAGGGAGCCCTTTTTAAAAATGTTGTAAGGTAGGTTGGTATTTGTGAAAATACTTGTGAAAACATGATTGGGGAGATGAGAAGAGAATATACAAGTTATTTACATTTTCCTGTTTGAATGGATAAACCCATTGCCTATGTACCATCTTAAAAAGGTAGGATCAAAACCTCGTAGTTCAGGGTAAAAATCTCAAAAGATGTTGGTGAATTGATTGGCCAAAAGCCTTAAGGTCTTTTGTTATCAAAGGGAGAAAACTCAACCTAGAACCACAAATCCACCATGTGAGGAGATCTTCAACATGCTAGTGAGGGGTTAACCTTATAATAAGCATGAAAGACTTATAGTCCATCACTAAGGATATAGGTGAGTATTACATCAACCTCTAGGATAACTCAAACCTAATAGATAATGTTTATGAAAAGCTTTAACATATATGGTCATTGGAACCATAAAAACAATTGAGTGAATTGTATTTACAAATGAAAAGTATTCACAAAATAAGGTTAAAGTTGACTTAGGATTCAATTCAAAATAAGTGTTATGAAATGAGTTTGAAAAATCAAAGGCATGGTGCCTAAGTTTCTAATTTTGAACACAATGTTAATGTTTGCACACAAAAATTGGCTTGGGTTAGAGTGGAGAGAATAAGAGAAGGGCTAGCTCCTAAACATGCAAAGATGGGGGAAGAGAAATAAAACCACTTGGAGTTCCCTTCTTGAGATCATAAAGATGATCCAAGTTGCTCCATTCCTTTGGACTTAGCAAGCAATAAGCAAATAACTCAATCAATCAAGCAAATAATCAATCAAGCTCCTAGGAATCTTCCAATTGGCTTTTGTATCTCCTATCTTGAATGTCCATGACAATGGTTCTTCTAATTGGCTCAAGTTTGGGATCCCTAGCACACAAGAACACACAAATCAAAAAGTTCCACAATGCAATAGAAAGAATGGACAAGAGTGAGTTTAGAATTAGGAGTCCTTTCAATATCATCTTCAAAATTAAGCATTCTAAAGACATGAGGCCTAGTTGCTCTTTGACAATTTTAGCATTCTAAAGGCATGAGGCCTAGTTACTCTTCAAACTCCATTTAGCATAGGTAAGGTCCTAAAAATCTAAGTCCTTTCTCCATTTGCATTGGGTTCACACAAATAAAACAAAACAAAGCACAAGGAAATAGTATATACACAATAATGTGCTCAAGTGAGCAAAAGGCAAATTGCATTAACATAAACATGAGCTCAAGTGAGCAAAGGGCAAAGACAAATGAATTAATGAGCAAGAAATTAAATTGCATTAAAGTAAACTGCAAGAATTAAATGCTTGAATTAAAAGTTAGTAATTAGTAGTTAGTGTTAGTGTTAGTGTTAGTGTGCCATAAGGCAATTTAGCGCTATGTTAAGCAATCGTAAATGGACTAATGTAGTAGTCACACCTATCTGAGGCCGGTCAATAAAAATATAGGCAACAAACACAAGTTAGAGATCATGACTAGTAAGCCAAGCTCCTACAACTTGCCATGCCAAAAGAAAAGAAGAATGATGTTGTATGGATTTAGGTTTTTTGCTTGACTAAGAAGCAACCTATCTCTAATGCAAAGCAATTCACTTGATCTTTGATCAAGATGAATTTGATTTGGATCAAATAAGGTTAAGCCCCTCATATGTCAAGGCTAACCACCAATCATTAACTCATTGATCAAAAAGAAAAAAGAAGAAGAAGAAGAAGAAGAAATGGAATGTACATAATTGAAATTCAAATGACATAACCAACACACATTGATCAAACATGAATGGAATCAACATCAATCAATGGTAAACAGAAGTGAGATGAAGCTTAGAAGTCAAGAAACAATAAAAATATTTTTGGTAATTTTTGGAATTAAAATAATACTTGAATTAAAATAAACAAATAAAGGTCAAACTCCAAATCCAATTCAAATGAATTTGGAAAAGTCCAATTGAATCATCCTAAGTTCAACATGGTCAAACAAGGTTTGACAAAAAAATTCATCATTTTTTGAAAACAGAAACTAATTTTAAACAATTAAAAATGAAGAAAATATAACATAATTGAACTAAAATCTCAAATAAATCTCAAATCAATTAAGAAATTGATGAGAATATTTTTCATAGATTCATCATCATTCAAAGATGTTAAGGAAATATTTTTGGCATTTTTGAATATTGGAAAGTATTTTAAATGAATTAAAAATAACTAGAAAATAGAAAATTCACAAAAAATATTAAATCGAATCACAAAAATAATTAAAAATCATTTTTAGAAACTAGAATTTAAGAGAAAATTTTTGCAATTGATCCCATATTTTTGTGATTCCAAATAAAGAAGTTATGAATTTTTAAAATAAAATAGAATTAAAGAAAATAAAATGAAATTCAGAAATTGGAAAAAAACAAGGAGCGTCTGATCAAGGCTCATTAAATGACGTGGCTGATCAGAAGGTTGTATAGTGCGCGCTCGTGATAGGGCTTAGTCAACAGCGAAACATAAGGATTAAATGAAAGTCATAACGTTCAAAGGACCAGATTAGACCAGAAGCCAAAGATCCAAGGGCCAGGAACTCGTCCACGTGGGGACGGTGGTGGAAACCACCGTCTTCTCTGGCGAGACTCACAGTTCCGGCCAAAATTTGCATGTTTTCAAACCTTCATTAAAATTCACGATCTATACATCATTGGGAAGCTAGGGTGATGTACATCACCCCTGTACCCTTGGTTTCCACTCAAGATCACTATAGAGAGAGAAATCTGAGATGGAAATTTATGGTGTTCAAACTGAACTTATTCAATTCATGAAATTAAATGCTCAAATCAATTGCCTCTCACATGAGGACTTCAGAGATACTAACAAACACAAGAAATGATCAATATCCAAGGAGATTCGAATCAAAACAGTTTGAATAACAACCTTTGAAGTTCAGCTTTTCAACACTTGATCTACTCCAATTCTTTGATGCAGCTTATTGTTGAGATGGCAAGGAAGGAAGGTTCAGGAATTGAAGTTCAAAGATCAACCAATGAAGTTGAAAATTGAACTTGAAAATTGAAAGAGAAAACTCAGAATTACATTTAATGGAGGTTGGGATTTCACTTGTGCAGAGCTTCAGGCGCCTTTAGGTTCGATTTTGAAGTGAAATGAAGCTTCTATTTATAGCCAAGGGTGCTGCATTGTATGAAGAATCCGTGTGCATGTGAAGTTGGGTCCTACGTGCATGGGCCTGTACAGGTGCATGGGAGACCCAAACTTGATTGGTTTTGCATGTTGATGATGAAACAAACGAATTTGGACGTGTACATGGCAAGGCAATGTGGTGTGCAAGAAGTTTTCATATGTTATGCATAATTGGAATCAAAACTTCTCCTCTTCGAAAATACCATTTGCCAAATTGAAACATAGGCATGTTATGATCATTTGACAAACACATCAAAATTTAGGTCTCAATGGGTTTCAAAATAGTCAGATGAATTGACTGACCAACTTCTCATGTCGAAACTTCAAATCTTGATTAATTGATGATTTAGAACACTCACATAATCTCATATATGAATAAAATTATGAATGAAAGAACTTACCTTGATTGTATTTTATCATAGGTTGAGGTTGCTTTTCATGAGCAAGGCACAGTTAATGCACAGTTGAATTAGGGTTTCCTTGGGAAACAATCCTCAAACCCTTTGGTTTATCTTGATTAAATTGACAAATTGGGATACTTGGGTGGCATATATGATGATTGAGAGCTTTGGGAACCATTGTCATGCTTGCTTTCAACTTCATCTGGCCACATCAATGAGCATAGGGGCCTCCTAGGAGCCTTGGATCACATGATTGCTCAAGCTTCAAAATAAAAGATGTTAGTGACATATTTTTGTGCTTTTGGTTAGTAAACAAAAATAAGAAAAGCAATAATATACAATTCAAGCATGCTTGGTGGTCTCAAACCAACTCTCACAAGTCCCAACCCAAGGGTTAAGGAGCCAAGATGCTATGATCCTTGAGGCAAATGCAATGAGCAATGAAATGATGCCATGAGGGATCTTAGGGTCTTACAGATGCCCCTATTTAAGGTCATTCTAGCCGGAGATATGAAGGTTAAAATCTTCGTCTCGACGAGGTAGAATGGGTTTAAATAATTACAAAGAGACGAATTTTTGTCCCTAAGAGATCTCATGATGCAAATGTATGTATGCAGAAGTTAATACTCTGTGGGGATATATGTCCACAAAGAAAAAGAAATCAGGAGAAACTGAAAATCCATATAAGGGATACACTCATAAATGGAACAGAGACTCAGGGGACTTTACTGGGGAATAAAGGGGAATAAAATGCGTGAGCAGGTCACGACTTGAAACTTGCTGGGAGACACGAGAGGGATTCCATGAAAATAAATCAATGGAAAAACTCGAGCTGACACAAAGATGCATGTATTGGGGAATATGCCAACACAGCAAAACTATCCACAAAGGATACTTCGGATAAAAATCCGGACTCGGATGGGGAAAATCCGCTAGGGGATTCAGGCAGGGGTATCCATAAAGGACTCAGCTGAGGAAGAAACAAATGAGGTATTACCGGTTACTGGGTAATAAGCTCAAAGAGAGATGTGATCGAAACACCGGTATAAGGGTGAGAGAACAACACGCTCGGGGAGAATGAATATCTAAGACCGGTGTAAGGGTGAGAGATATCAATCATCCAACGTCTGAGGAAGACCTAAACAGGTATATTTCGACTCAGGAAAATCCGACTCCACAGGGGACAAAAGTCATAATAGGGAGGAGAAGGAAAGAACACCAGGGATACCAGTTACTGGGTATATAATAGGTGACCAACCAGGCGTGAATTGGGAACATATCCAAGACACTCATCATCCGAAAGGAGAGCTGAAAAGCAAACTCAATTCACAGGATGGATATTCGATTTCATAAGGAAATACGAATCTTACTCAACTGGGGAAGAAAAGACTTCGACTGAAGAGCGCATGAGACATATTATCTATTACCGTCAGAACGTAGATAACATACTCGCATGGAAGATTATCCACAACCGGTTACTGGGTTAATAAAGGATGAATCGACCAAAAAGAAAGGACATCGGGATACCGATTACTGGGTATAGAATGATGACCAATCAAGGGGAGAAACAATCATTACCAAACAAGGGTAAATGAAAGATGACTCGCTGGGGATAAATTGCTTAATCAGAGCAATTATCCAAGAGATATATCACCGGTTATTGGGAGATATACTCCAAATGAAGGAATATCAATACCGAATATTGGATAAAGATAACCAATAAATAGGGGATTACATCTACCGGCTACTAGGTAGAAAACCACATAAGAGAGTAACCGTCATCGGTTAGGATGGACAAAAAGCAAGGGTTACCTCTGCAAGGGGATAAAAATGGGGTTTACAACTACCGGTTACTGGGTAGAAAACCACAGAAATAGGACTTACAACTACCAGTTACTGGGTAGAAGGCCACAACGTCCGTCGGGGAAAGGATAAACAACTACTGTTTACTGAGCAATTGGTTACCTGAACCACAGGGAAATGCAGGGGAAATAACAAGAAAGGAGTCAATCTAGGAACAAACTAGAGAGACACTATGAAACAAGACTCAACTCGATGAGGATATAACTCAGGGGAGTAATTCCATCCCAATACATGTTTAGGGAGGAAACTGAAATAATAAACCTCCACGAGGACATAACTCAGTGGGGAATATGGAAGAAAGGATAAACACTTTCTACCTATGGGGATGACTCTATATGGAGAGATCAGACACAACTATCTGCTTGGGGAAAAATGTATCACCAAACAGTAGGAGACAACAAACAAAGATATATGGAAAAGAATGCAACATGAATATCTGAATGTTATAATTATGCATGTATATGCGTGATTTATGTATTATTAATGCTGACAAACAGACATATCTGACACAAACAGGTCCAAGAATTAATGGACAGACATCCGGTACTACATCTCAAAGAGAAAGCCAAGCCCACTAGAGAAAATCCAATATGGTGGGGGCAACAAATACCAGGAAACCAATCACCTTTGAGGATCAAACAGAGTCACTGTCGGGGATCAAGACCACTGCTAGGGGAACGAACAGAGTCTACCGTTGGGGATTAACAACAGATCACAACCACTAAGGTTGGGGATCTTCCAACAGTACACAGAGACAAGGATAAGATCAGTCAGAGAAGAAATCTACTGAGGATCTTATCAAAGGGGGTGATGTGGATTTTTGTAGGGAACAACCACCAAACAGAAGCATATCAAACAACATTCACTTCTAACCACGGAATGAAATATCTCTGCTGTGGAGAAGGAGAACCCATCACTCTACTGGGGAAGAAAGCAACACATCCTCCTCAGAGGTTCCAACGCCAAACTAAAATCAGGTAAAGCCTCAGTTGGGGAAGCTACTCAATCACCACTAAGGAGCTTAACACGGGTAAGATCCACCGTAGAAGTAACTCTACTGGGGAAAAACCAAAGAAAGATAAGAAACTCTGCGGGGAAAAACCACCAAACAAAAGTTCTAATAACCAATCCAATTCCTCATACTGTTGGAGAAATAATCTCTGCCGAGGAGAAGGAGGAACACTGCTCCGTTGGGGATAGGAAAATAAACATTTTCAATCACCCGCTCTACTAGGAGGAAAACCATCCATTAAGGAGGAAGTAACAACAATCAGGCTCCGATCAGGCAACCCCACTAGGGAAACAACTGCTAAGGACTGAACCAGGAACAACCTGTAGGCGATCAGCTGGAAATAACCTGCTGGTGACCAAACTAGGGAAGTCTAATGTGAGAAATTATGTTGAGGATGAACAAGAGGCAAACCTGCTGGAGATTAATGTAGGCGAATCCACAAGGGATAAGCTACAAACCAATTTGTTGACAATTCCACCCATACTGGGATTTGCTGCTCACTATGCGAGAGATATCCAATCTGAATGAGGGAAGACCAACTTCCTCGAAAAAGATAGCATGTCAATTTATCAATCTATAAGGGATTTTAGGTCAATCCACATAAGGGATGACAACCATATGATTGATAAAACACCTATGCTAGATCCAGCCTCACTGGGGAGCTAGAAGATTAAGACCAAACTCCAAACTCTCTGGGGAATCTGGGTGGTGTGTCACCTTTCTCAGCGCTCACTGAGGAGACAAACCTGAAAGATGATGAAGAGGATACAAATATGCTAGGAATATGAACAAATGTCTTACCCTTTTGGAAATCATACCATCCTTGGGAGAGAACTGAAGACGTTCCAATTATCCTTTCAGTCATTGTGAATGTTCACTTTATTTAAAACAATTTATAAAAAAAAATTATTTAAAACAATGATATTCATTAATTAAGACATGGAAATATTTGTTGAACAGAAACAAATAAGAGTGCAAAGAATTGGATAAAGGCTCAAATTTATTTGATGGAATGGTAGTCTGCAAATGGCAAGACTCCATGGATCTTTACAACTTTGAAATTGGTGATGTACATTGGAAAAGGGATACATTTAACATAATGATCGTTTCTCCACCAACTCTGAATCCAATGTATTTGAAGCTTCAGTTGACGATGACTGAGCGGAATTCTTTGACAGAAGACGGTTGTAGAACAAAGCCTTGTCAGGATGCAGTTACTTGCCAAATCCCTAATTTTTACCTAGATTGCCTCAGGGTGAGGTACTCAATCTAGCGGAATATATATGCATTTTTTCATGTCTCTAACTTTTGCCTGGATCGCCCTTTCAGGTTTTCGATCCACCGAGACGCTCATTTTTTGCCTAAGCCGCCCTTTCGAGTTTTCAACTTAGCGAGCCATTCTATTTTTACTTTAGGAGAAGTATTTCTTGACTGCATTTGAATTCACAGAACGAGTGGAATCCTCCCCATCCATAGTTGTAAGTATCAAAGCACCGCCTGAAAAGGCTCTCTTAACAACATATGGACCTTCATAGTTTGGAGTCTACTTGCCCCTGGAATCGGGCGCGAAAGACAAGACTTTCTTGAGCACAAGGTCACCTTCTCGGAACACACGAGGCTTGACCTTCTTATCAAAGGCTTTCTTCATCCTTTGCTGATATAACTAACCATGGCACATGGCAGTCAATCTCTTCTCTTCTATTAAATTCAACTGGTCTTAACGACTCTGAACCCATTCAGCCTCAGTCAGCTTGGCTTCCATCAAGACTCTCATTGATGGGATCTCAACCTCCACGGGGAGCACATCCTTCATGCCATATACAAGAGAAAAAGGGGTTGCCCCTGTTGAAGTGCGGACAGATGTACGATAACCATGCAAAGCAAATGGCAGCATCTCGTGTCAATCTTTGTACGTAACAACCATCTTCTGGATAATCTTCTTGATGTTCTTGTTAGCAGCTTCAACAACCCCATTCATCTTGGGTCTATAAAGAGAAGAATTATGATGTGCAATCTTGAACTCGCCACAGAGCTCTTTCATCATCTTGTTGTTCAAGTTAGATCCATTATCAGTAATGATCTTGTCTGGCACACCATAACGGCATATGAGTTGATTCTTGATAAACCTCACGACCACCTGCCTAGTCACATTAGCATATGATGCCGCTTCAACCCACTTGGTGAAGTAATCAATTGCTACGAGAATAAATTTGTGATCGTTGGACGCTTTTGGCTCTATCATGACAATCATGTCAATTCCCCACATGGAGAAAGGCCATGGTGATGAAATAACATTCAGAAGTGTCGGGGGAATATGAACCTTATCCGCATAAATCTTACACTTATGGCATTTCTTCACATATTTGCAGCAGTCAGACTCCATTTTCAGCCAATAGTAGTCTGCTCTCAACATCTTCTTTGCCATGGCATGTCCATTGGAATGAGTACCAAACGAACCCTCATGGACTTCAGTCATTAACAGGTATTCTTCGTGTCTATCCACACATATGAGCAGACCCATGTCAAAATTCCTCTTATAAAGCACATCGCCATTAAGGTAGAAACTGCCAGATAATCTCCTCAAAGTCTTCTTATCTTTAACAGATGCCCCAGGCGGGTAAATCTGACTCTGAAGAAAACATTTGATGTCATAATACCATGGCTTATCATCTTTCACTTCTTCAACTGCAAACACATGAGCTGGTCTATCCAAGTGCATTACAGTGATATTGGGAACTTCATTCCAGAATTTCACCACAATCATCGAAGCAAGTGTAGCAAGAGCATCTGCCATCCGATTCTCATCTCGAGGAATATGATGGAAGTCAACCTCAGTAAAGAACGTTGAAATCCTCCTCGCATAATCTCTATATTGGATGAGGCCAGGCTGATTCGTCTCCCATTCACTCTTAATCTGATTAACAACAAGGGCCGAATCACCATAAACATCAAGATGCTTGATCCTAAGATCAATACATTCTTCCAATCCCATAATACAGGCCTCATACTCCGCCATATTATTCGTGCATTTGAAAGTTATCCTTGCTGTAAAAGGAAAATGTATGCCCTAGGGAGTAATAATCCTTCCCCAATACCATTTCCATATTGATTTACAGCGCCATCAAACACCATACTCCATCGGGAACCATGTTATGGCCCTTCTTCGAGCGTAGGCTCATCGCAATCTTTCATTTTCAAATACAGAATCTCCTCATCTGGGAAGTCATACTGAACAGACTGATAATCCTCAATTGGTTGATGTGCCAAGTGGTCAGCCAAGATACTACCTTTAATAGCCTTCTGAGCTCGATACTCAATATCATACTCAGACAACAGCATCTTGAAGGAGAATTGCCATCTAAGGCACAGCGGAATTTAAAAATTTCTCCTTTAATGATCCTTACGAATGGGCATGATCAGTGATAGAATCGTTATCTCTTGTGGCGATTCAAACCTTTGGTGCAGATCTCTTGTAATGATCAAAACCTTTGATACAGATCGATGGGGCGATCACGAACGTTGAATGAAGACAATATCTCTACTCAGTCTACACGAACAGATTCCTTCAATCTCAGTGCTAGCTGGTACAATGAAGGCTTTGAGTGAGAGAGAGAAACGAAATTCCAACTCTTCACTTGAGTTGAATCTCTGTGGAGTGACAATGCTTCTACCTAAGGGGTTCTATTTATAGAGCCACTTGTGTGGGCTTCAAGCTAAAAAGCCCACTTAAGTGTATTTTGGCCCATATCTCATAATATGCCAAAATCACTTAAGTATTTGGTACCTTACCATATTTCGTCTCCCACTTAAGTGCACCGTACCTTACGGTGTTCCTTAGTTACTCTATTTCTCATCAATCCGTCCTTTGTGTGTGACCCTGTAGGTTTTTGTGACGTTGGCAATTATATTAAATCACGCATTTAACATAATAAACAGTGAGTGGTATCTAGCAACACATCACTGCTACCCAAGTCACGAAAATGTCATGTGATCTGACAAAACCTCTTGTGATAATAATTATGTGTATAATTACCCCTTTGCCCTTATGTCTATATTGAACACAAGGTACAGACCGTGTCATCCTTGTCCAGTTCAATATTGGGCCCATAGACATTTATCATGTTACGCAGGATGGGCAAATTCCATCTAGGACACTCATGTCCATCAGCATGCTTTGTGGAGTACCCATCAACTGTCTTTATGGTTATCCAGTTACGGACAACGTTGGATCAGCAACAAAGCACTCGACTCCACATCTAGGATCCATAGTGGTTTCAGGTCGAAGAGTGGTATACACTATTATCACCATGAGAATAACTTATGACACTTTGCATAACTTTCTATATAGTATTCTCATAGCGGGTCAATCTGGTATAAATATTACTCTTAATATTCATACCTATGTTTAAGACTTGATAACTCTTTATCCATGATCCATGAGATGTGATCATCAGTCTACAAACATAATAGTCTTAAGGCTTTAATGTTATCCCACTTCACACTAAAGCTCGACTACGGATACTTTAAGAATAGTGCCCTTATGTTTAATGTGTTCTCATGATCAAGTCACACTTGATACATTAAACGGACTATCTATTCCAGGGACTTTATTAAACAACCATAATAAAGAAAAAGCCTTTTATTAATTCGATACAAGTACCAAAAGTATTGGCCTCTAGGGCTTACACCAATACATCTGCCAACGGGCAATCCTCCTAGTTAAAGCAGGCTTCTCAAAGATATACTTGATTGGATCCGTTTTGGATATCAACCAAGTCGTATGATTTAACATATACTGGCGTAAACGCTTAGCAGCCCAAGCCAAAGCACAACATGTTTTCCCAAGCATTGAGTATCGAGACTCCCAATTTAGTAACTTCTTACTCAAGTAGTAGGTGGCATATTCTTTCTTCCCTGATTCATCTTGCTGACCCAGTACGCAACCCATAGAGTCTTCAAGAACAATCAGATACATAATCAAGGGTCTCCCTTCCATAGGCGGAGACAGAATCGGAGGCTCGGACATATATTCTTTAATACTGTCAAAGGCCTTCTGGCAATCCTCGGTCCAATCATGACGTTGATCTTTCCGGAGGAGCTTGAATATTGGCGCACATGTGGCAGTCATGTGGGATATAAATCTGGAAATATAATTCAAGCGGCCAAGAAAACCTCGGACTTGCTTCTCAGTTTTGGGCGCAGGAATCTCTTGTATTGCTTTGACCTTGGCAGGATCAACTTCAATACCTCTTTCACTGACAATAAAGCTCAATAACTTGCCGGAACGGACTCCAAATGTACACTTGTTAGGATTCAGGTGAAGTTTGTACTTCCTCAAACGCTGAAAAAGCTTCAACAAGTGCTTTACATGTTCAACTTCCGTTCTAGACTTTGCAATCATATCATCGACATACACCTCGGTCTTCTTGTGCATCATATCATGAAACAAGGTAGTCATAGCTCGTTGATATGTGGCTCCGGCGTTCTTCAAACCGAAGGGCATCACTCGATAACAGAATGTTCCCCAAGGTGTAATGAATGTTGTCTTCTCCATATCCTCGGGTGCCATTTTGATCTGATTATATCCGGAAAATCCGTCCATAAATGAGAAGACATTGAATTTAGTTGTATTATCTACCAACATATCAATATGTGGTAGAGGAAAATCATATTTCGGACTAGCTTTATTCAAGTCTCTATAGTCCACACACATTCGGACTTTTCCATCTTTCTTAGGCACGGGCACAATATTGGCCACCCATTGAGGATATGTAGAAGTCACTAGAAACCCTGCATCAATTTGCTTCTGAACTTCTTCTTTAATCTTCACTGCCATATCAGGATGAGTTCTTCTAAGCTTCTGCTTCACAGGCACACACTCAGGCTTTAAAGGTAGGAAATGTTACACGATATCAGTATCCAGACCAGGCATGTCTTCATATGACCAGGCAAAGACGTCGACATATTCTCGTAGCAACTCAATCAACCCCTTCTTTACAGATTCTTCAAGGAGTGCCCCAATCTTCACCTCACGAACACAATCCTCAGACCCCAAGTTGATTGTTTCCAGATTCTCAAGATGTGGCTGAGTGATCTTCTCTTCATGCTCAAGCAAACGGGTGATCTTGTAACACCCCGATAAAAAAATAAGATAATTATTTAATTTAAGTTAATATTATATTTATTAATTTAATTAAATAATTGGAATTATTGGATTATTATTATTATTATTATTGGAATAATAATTATTGGAAAATATATATAAGTTGGAAATAAGAAAAAGAGTCCCATTTGGTAAAGAAAGGGTTTCACGTGAAAAGCAGAGAAGCGGCTGAAAAGAGGAAAAGGGCAAAGAGACAAAGCAAGAGGAAGAAGGTTGGAGAAGAGAAAAGCTTGAAGCTTAAAGATTTGCCGGATTAACTCAGGTAAGGGGGGTTTATCGTCGTTTAATGGGTATTATGGGTTAACATGTAATGGGTAGTGAGGAACCGTTGATTTGACCCTAATTGGGATGTTGAATGCTGAAAAATTGTGTTGGATAAGTTGTGTTAAAACTGAAATTGAATCTGTAATTGGATGAGTCTTGATTTCCCGAAAGTGTAGCTTTTTACGGAATTGAAATCGGAGGTCCGGAAGTCCTCCAACGGCGGAAAATGCGGAGAATTCTGCATTCTGCTTCGTGTTAGCGCAGGAACAGCTTTCTGTCTTGCGTTAACCGGTTAACCCAGGGTGTTAACCGGTTAACACTGTTAGGAATTGTGAAGTATTGTTGTTTTGCTTGCGTTAACCGGTTAACCCAGGGCGTTAACCGGTTAACACTGTTGTGATTTCTGAGAAATTGTTGTTCTGTCTGCGTTAACCGGTTAACCCATGGCGTTAACCGGTTAACACTGTTTAGTTTTGCCAGAAAGCGTGTTCTGTGTTGCGTTAACCGGTTAACCCAGGGCGTTAACCGGTTAACACTGTTGGAAATTGGAAAAATTGATATTTTAATGTTGTGAACATAATTGGTGATTGGCCTATATCGGTGTGTGATATAGTAGGGATTATTTCCCGTTGTTTTGAGTAGGATAGGTATTAGTAGAGTGTGCTAATACTGTGACTGAATTATTTGGCATGACATAATATGATTATGTGATAAATATGCTGATGATGTGTGGAAATATGCATAATGTTGTGAATGTATATATTATGTATGTAATTGTGGATGGATTGTTTTATGGCTTAGAGTGTGAGCATATGTCCATTGTGGATTGTTGTTGATGTTGCATACTAGGTGATTTGGCATAGCATAATGTGGCCTTTAGGGTGGTAGCTAATTCCCATGGTGAGGAATTAGTGATGTTAGTCATTTTGGACTGTTGTTGATGTTTGCATGCTAGGTGATTAGCGTGCATAGCATGGCCCTTGGGGTGGTAGCTAATTCCCATGGTGAGGAATTAGTGATGTGAGTCACTAGGTCTCAAATGAGTGGGACTAGTGAGCTTGGTAGCCGTACCTGGATTTGGTCGGTGAAGTTGAACTATATGTTCACGAATAGTCGGTACCGCATGCATGGAGTCTCATTGCATAATGTATGTATGACGTATAATATGAATGGATGTATTCCAATATTATACGTGTGTTTGTGTTGGCATTGGGTATGAGTATGGATTGTGTTGGTATTGAGTATGCCATTTGAGTTGATGTGCCGTTACCGAATGTGTGGTATGATTAGGGTGATTAATGTGTTATTTACTTAGCATTACATGATATTTTATAATGCTTATTATATCGATTGAGGAACTCACCCTTACAACTATTTTTCAGGTAACGAGCAGTGATTGAGTAGGAGCTAGTGCTTGGAGTCTAGTGTAGTTCCTTAGTGGGTCATGCTCTGATAGATGTAACATCGGGACGGGATGTTTTACCTTGTTGAATAATTTTACATGTAATGTGTTACATGTCTTACATGATTGATTTGATTTCTATCCGCTGCGTATTGTGCAAATGCTTTATGTTTTGAATAAATAAAAGAGCATGACAATTATTATGGTGAATGGTGTGAAGTGATTGTGTGACACCCTTAATTGCATAATTACTCTGATTGATATATTGCTATTTTAATTAAATATTTGGGGTATTTTAGAAGGGTGTTATATTAGTGGTATCAGAGCATAGTCGGTCGAGTCGAGTCGTAATTATTCTGTTTCCCTGTACGTGATAGGTGTTGTGTAACCCTATCAGTACTTATTGTTTTAGCTTGTTGGGTTTTCAGAATAGAGATGGCTGGAAGAGGTAGAGATGATGCTGCGATTGCTGAGGCTCTGGGTATGCTAGCTAGAGTACTTGGAGGGAATCCGAATGTTGTGGGAATGGGAGCTGCTCGTCAACTGAGTGAGTTCCAGAAGAACAATCCTCCAATGTTCAAGGGAGCATACGATCCAGATGGTGCTCAGAAGTGGTTGAAGGAGATCGAGAGGATCTTCCGAGTGACTGAGTGTGCCGATAACCAGAAGGTCAGGTTCGGTACGCATATGCTGTCAGAGGAAGCAGATGATTGGTGGGTTGCTACCCGCACTGAGTTGGAAGCTGCTGGGAGTGCTGAGATCACTTGGGCGGTGTTCAGAGAGAGATTCCTGAGGAAGTACTTTCCGGAGGATGTCAGAGGAAAGAAAGAGATAGAGTTCTTAGAATTGAAGCAGGGCAATCGGTCTGTTACTGAGTATGCTGCTAAGTTCACAGAGCTGTCGAAGTACTACACTCCCTATGATGAGGCTACTGGGGAATTTTCAAAGTGTGTGAAGTTTGAGAACGGGTTACGTCCCGAGATCAAGCAGGCTATTGGGTATCAGCGGATTAGAGTGTTTTCCGACTTGGTTGACTGTTGCAGGATTTTTGAACAGGATACCAAGGCCAGAGCGGAGAGCTATCAGCAAAGGGTTGATAGGAAAGGCAAGAATCAGAATGATCGTGGGAAGCCGTATGCAGTTGGCAAAGGTTTTCAGAGACAGAGTGGGATGAAGAGGCCTAGTGGGGGAGACTCCAGTGCCCTTGCTAAGTGTTACAGATGTGGTCAGGCTGGACATCGTTTCCATGAGTGTACCAGTGCTGAGAAGAAGTGTTTCAAGTGTGGAAAAGGTGGTCACTTGGCTGCAGAGTGCCGGTTGAAGACTATGACTTGTTTCAACTGTGGGGAGATGGGTCATATCAGTCCACAGTGTCCTAAGCCGAAGAAAGAGAACCAGTCGGGAGGCAAGGTCTTTGCTTTATCGGGTTCTGAGACTTCTGCAGATGATCGTTTGATCCGAGGTACGTGTTATATTAATGGCTTTCCTCTTGTAGCTATTATTGACACCGGTGTGACTCATTCCTTTATATCTTTGGATTGTGCTGTGAAACTTAAATTAGAGATATCTGAGATGCATGGGAGTATGGTGATTGATACTCCTGCGAAGGGTTCAGTGACTACTACTTCAGTTTGTTTTAATTGCCCTTTGAGTATTTTTGGTAGAGACTTTGGGATGGACCTTGTGTGTCTTCCACTAGTGCAGATTGATGTTATCCTGGGTATGAACTGGTTGGTGTTTAACCGAGTTTATATCAATTGTTTTGATAAAATTGTGATCTTTCCTGAGATTGAGGAAGGAAAGAGTTTGTTTCTGTCAGCAAGGCAGGTGAATGAGGCAGTAGCAGATGGGGCAGAGTTGTTTATGCTGTTAGCGACTTTGGAGGCTAAAGATAAACTTGTGATTCGCGATCTAGCCGTGGTGTGTGATTTTCCGGATGTGTTCCCTGAAGAAGTGAATGAATTACCGCCAGAGCGTGAAGTTGAGTTCTCAATTGATTTGGTACCTGGTACTAGGCCGATATCGATGGCTCCGTACCGTATGTCTGCTGTTGAGCTAACTGAATTGAAGAGTCAGTTGGAAGATCTGTTGGATAAGAAATTTATTCGTCCGAGTGTGTCACCGTGGGGTGCACCAGTGTTATTGGTTAAGAAGAAAGAAGGTACTATGAGGTTGTGTGTGGACTACAGGCAACTGAATAAAGTGACGATCAAGAATCGGTATCCTTTGCCGAGGATTGATGATTTGATGGATCAGTTGGTTGGTGCGAGTGGGTTCAGCAAAATAGATTTGAGATCGGGTTATCATCAGATACGTGTGAAAACTGAGGATATTCAGAAGACTGCTTTCAGAACAAGGTATGGACATTATGAGTATTCTGTAATGCCTTTTGGTGTGACTAATGCGCCTGGAGTATTCATGGAGTATATGAATAGGATTTTCCATCCGTACCTAGATAAGTTTGTTGTGGTGTTTATTGACGATGTTGACTAGAAAGGGGCAAGCATTTGTTTGGGACTCAAAATGTGAAGAAGGTTTCCAAGAGTTAAAGAGAAGGTTAACTATTGCTCCTGTTCTGATATTACCAAGTCCGTCAGAACCATTTGAGGTTTATGTGATGCTTCATTGTTGGGTTTGGGTGGTGTGTTGATGCAGAATAAGCAGGTTGTAGCTTATGCTTCGAGACAACTGAAGGTTCATGAGAGGAACTATCCGACACACGATTTAGAGTTGGCAGCTGTGGTATTTGTTCTGAAGTTATGGAGGCATTACTTGTACGGGTCAAGATTTGAAGTTTTCAGTGACCATAAAAGTTTAAAGTATTTGTTTGATCAGAAAGAGCTGAATATGAGACAGAGGAGATGGTTAGAGTTTCTGAAGGATTATGACTTTGGTTTGAATTACCATCCGGGTAAAGCAAACGTGGTGGCTGATGCATTGAGTCGGAAATCATTGCATATGTCTATGTTAATGGTTAAGGAATTGGATTTAATTGAGCAGTTTAGAGACTTGAGTTTGGTGTGTGAGAGTACTCACAATAGTGTTAAACTGGGAATGTTGAAGTTAACGAGTGGTATTCTGGATGATATTAGAGAGGGTCAGAAATCCGATGTGCTTTTGGTTGATAAGTTGACTCTAGTGAATCAAGGTCAAGGTGGTGAATTCAGAGTTGATGAGAATGGTGTTTTGAAATTTGGTAATCGGGTCTGTATTCCGGATGTTACCGAACTTAAGAAGAGTATTCTTGAGGAAGGACATCGTAGTGGCCTGAGTATTCATCCTGGGGCTACGAAGATGTATCATGATTGGAAAAAGTTATTTTGGTGGTCGGGAATGAAAAGAGAAATTGCGAGTTTTGTTTATTCCTGCTTGACTTGTCAGAAGTCAAAGATTGAGCATCAGAAGTCGTCTGGGCTAATGCAACCGTTGGCTATTCCAGAGTGGAAGTGGGATAATATCAGTATGGATTTTGTTTCTGGTTTACCGAGGACAATTAAGAATTTTGAAGCTTTGTACGGTAGGAGATGTCGGACGCCTTTATGTTGGTATGAGTCCGGTGAGAGTGCTGTGGTTGGACCGGAGATTGTTCAACAGACTACGGAAAAGATTAAGATGATTCAGGAGAAGATGAGGATTGCTCAGAGTCGTCAGAAGAGTTATCACGACAAGAGGAGGAAGTCACTTGAGTTTCAAGAGGGAGATCATGTGTTTCTTCGTGTTACTCCGATAACTGGAGTTGGTCGAGCTTTGAAGTCGAAGAAGTTGACACCTCGATTTATTGGTCCTTATCAGATTTTGGAGAGGATAGGGGAGGTAGCCTATCGTATCGCTTTACCGCCGTCACTTGCGAACTTGCATGAGGTTTTTCATGTGTCTCAGTTGAGGAGGTACATTCCTGATCCGTCGCATGTAGTCCAAATAGATGATGTACAGGTGAGAGATAACCTGACTGTTGAAACATCACCTATGAGGATCGAGGATCGAGAGTTGAAGCAGTTGCAGGGTAAAGAGATTGCCTTGGTAAAGGTAGCTTGGGGAGGACCAGTAGGTGGCAATGTGACTTGGGAACTTGAGAGTCAGATGAATGAGTCTTATCCTGAGTTATTCGCTTGAGGTATGTTTTCGAGGACGAAAACTCTTTTAGTGGGGGAGAGTTGTAACACCCCGATAAAAAAATAAGATAATTATTTAATTTAAGTTAATATTATATTTATTAATTTAATTAAATAATTGGAATTATTGGATTATTATTATTATTATTATTGGAATAATAATTATTGGAAGATATATATAAGTTGGAAATAAGAAAAAGAGTCCCATTTGGTAAAGAAAGGGTTTCACGTGAAAAGCAGAGAAGCGGCTGAAAAGAGGAAAAGGGCAAAGAGACAGAGCAAGAGGAAGAAGGTTGGAGAAGAGAAAAGCTTGAAGCTTAAAGATTCGCCGGATTAACTCAGGTAAGGGGGGTTTATCGTCGTTTAATGGGTATTATGGGTTAACATGTAATGGGTAGTGAGGAACCGTTGATTTGACCCTAATTGGGATGTTGAATGCTGAAAAATTGTGTTGGATAAGTTGTGTTAAAACTGAAATTGAATCTGTAATTGGATGAGTCTTGATTTCCCGAAAGTGTAGCTTTTTACGGAATTGAAATCGGAGGTCCGGAAGTCCTCCAACGGCGAAAAATGCGGAGAATTCTGCATTCTGCTTCGTGTTAGCGCAGGAACAGCTTTCTGTCTTGCGTTAACCGGTTAACCCAGGGTGTTAACCGGTTAACACTGTTAGGAATTGTGAAGTATTGCTGTTTTGCTTGCGTTAACCGGTTAACCCAGGGCGTTAACCGGTTAACACTGTTGTGATTTCTGAGAAATTTCTGTTCTGTCTGCGTTAACCGGTTAACCCATGGCGTTAACCGGTTAACACTGTTTAGTTTTGCCAGAAAGCGTGTTCTGTGTTGCGTTAACCGGTTAACCCAGGGCGTTAACCGGTTAACACTGTTGGAAATTGGAAAAATTGATATTTTAATGTTGTGAACATAATTGGTGATTGGCCTATATCGGTGTGTGATATAGTAGGGATTATTTCCCGTTGTTTTGAGTAGGATAGGTATTAGTAGAGTGTGCTAATACTGTGACTGAATTATTTGGCATGACATAATATGATTATGTGATAAATATGCTGATGATGTGTGGAAATATGCATAATGTTGTGAATGTATATATTATGTATGTAATTGTGGATGGACTGTTTTATGGCTTAGAGTGTGAGCATATGTCCATTGTGGATTGTTGTTGATGTTGCATGCTAGGTGATTTGGCATAGCATAATGTGGCCTTTAGGGTGGTAGCTAATTCCCATGGTGAGGAATTAGTGATGTTAGTCATTTTGGACTGTTGTTGATGTTTGCATGCTAGGTGATTAGCGTGCATAGCATGGCCCTTGGGGTGGTAGCTAATTCCCATGGTGAGGAATTAGTGATGTGAGTCACTAGGTCTCAAATGAGTGGGACTAGTGAGCTTGGTAGCCGTACCTGGATTTGGTCGGTGAAGTTGAACTATATGTTCACGAATAGTCGGTACCGCATGCATGGAGTCTCATTGCATAATGTATGTATGACGTATAATATGAATGGATGTATTCCAATATTATACGTGTGTTTGTGTTGGCATTGGGTATGAGTATGGATTGTGTTGGTATTGAGTATGCCATTTGAGTTGATGTGCCGTTACCGAATGTGTGGTATGATTAGGGTGATTAATGTGTTATTTACTTAGCATTACATGATATTTTATAATGCTTATTATATCGATTGAGGAACTCACCCTTACAACTATTTTTCAGGTAACGAGCAGTGATTGAGTAGGAGCTAGTGCTTGGAGTCTAGTGTAGTTCCTTAGTGGGTCATGCTCTGATAGATGTAACATCGGGACGGGATGTTTTACCTTGTTGAATAATTTTACATGTAATGTGTTACATGTCTTGCATGATTGATTTGATTTCTATCCGCTGCGTATTGTGCAAATGCTTTATGTTTTGAATAAATAAAAGAGCATGACAGTTATTATGGTGAATGGTGTGAAGTGATTGTGTGACACCCTTAATTGCATAATTACTCTGATTGATATATTGCTATTTTAATTAAATATTTGGGGTATTTTAGAAGGGTGTTACAGATCTCATCAGGAATCTCTTCAACATCATCTTCTTCGGCCTCAAATACAGGGAACTCAAATTTGGGAGATGGTGTTGGATCATTATGTTCAATGGGTTTGATGAACCTGCATAATGATTTTGGATATAAAAGAGATTTTAGAATTCAAACAAGGCAAATCATATGCAGATGAAAAAATTGATTTTATTCTCTTTTTAGGGTTTTTTGTGATCACCAATTTCATGCAAAAAGCAAAAAGTGAAAATAATTTGGAAAAACAAACATTTAACATGAATTTATTGAATGAATATCATTGTATTTATGTGCCAACAATGTCAATACTTCTCCTTTTGGCATGGGAGAAGGGTTTTTAAACAAAAATGAACATTACGTGGACTTATGGACAACTGTTGGAACATCAACAGCGACCCAATTACTGTAGACTTCTCCAAGGATGACAAAGTTGCCAAAATCTTCCTCTGCATTATCTTCCACTATAACACCAGCTTCCTGGTCTTCGACCGTGTGGATGAAACCACCACTCTAAAACAGACCGTGCTTGTTGAAAGTACCTGAAGAGTACCCTATGCCAGCCCGGGATTTATTGTCTTCCAGCTTTATCATTTGTCCTAAACCAGTAGTTGCGCAATGCTCAATGGCCAACTTCGCATCATTGTAGGACGCAAATGAAGAAGTTCCTTTCTTAGAAGGCTCAGCAATAGACAAGGCTTAGAACGGCGTCCCAACCTCATCCTCAGCATCAATGTAAGAAAAGGAAGACAAATGGCTTACCAAGAGAGCCTTCTCTCCCCCTACCACCACCAACTTTTTGTTCTTCACGAACTTTAACTTTTGGTGTAGGGTGGATGTCACGGCGCCTGCCTCGTGAATCCATGGTCTGCCCAACAAACAGCTATATGATGGGTGGATATCCATGACCTGGAAAGTGATTTGGAAATCACTAGGTCCTATCTTGATTGGGAGCTCAACCTCACCAATCACAGTCTTTCGGGATCCATCAAAAGCTTTGACGACCACTCCACTCTGCCTCATGGGAGGCTTCTGATATGAAAGTTTGGCCAAAGGGGATTTTGGCAACACATTCAGTGATGATCTTGTGTCTACCAACACATTAGACAAGGCATCATCCTTGCAATTCATAGAGATGTGGAGTGCCAAATTATGGTCTTTTCCCTCTTCAGGAAGATCAGCATCACAGAAGCTCAGATTGTTACAAGCAGTAATGTTTACAACAATGCTATCAAACTGTTATATGGTGACGTCGTGATCCACGTACGCCACGTCCAACACCTTCTGCAAAGCTTCTCGGTGTGGCTCGGAGTTCATCAATAAAGACAGTACTGATATCTTTGAAGGCGTTTGTAGCAGTTGATCTACAATATTATACTCGCTCCTCTTGATGAGCCTCAGCATCTCATCACAGTCCTTTCTAATCATGCCATTCTGGCCAGCAGGGATAGGAGCTCTAGCAACAGCGGCAGGTCTGTCAACAGCAAGTGCCGAATTCGGACAAGAAGAAGAATTCCCCACATGACGGACGACACTATCAGCAACGACATCAGCTCTTCTGGTGTCAACCTTGGGTTTCGGTTGCACCGAGAAAATATGACCACTACGGGTCAAACCACTGACATCAGCAATATTGGTAACAGAAGTGGGGGGAAGAAGCACCTCCTTCCCATCTTCTAATGCAACAACATTATATCGATAGGGAACAGCCTTGTTGGAAGAGTATGGAACAAGGCCAGCTGGCTTAATAATGAGAGTAGGAGAGACCTTCTGCTTGCTACCATCATATCTAACAACAACAGGCTTAAGCAATCTAAACACAGGGGATATAACATTGACTTCGTCCTCATCACGATTATGAATTATCTGGATCACACCCTGATCTAGGATTTCTTGGATGTCTTTCCTAACTTGGCGACATCCTCTCTCATTGACAGTGCATACACGGCAGCTGTCATGGTCATGCTCGTAGTGACTGTATCCATATAACAGTCTATACATCTCGACCAGTGATTGTCTAATATGGCTGACATATCTGACCTTGTATTTGTCAGGGCAACCTTGAACCATATTAACAGCAGATTTCCCATGCTCGGGCAATGGGTTCTTCTTTACATTAGGACCTACATCCTCGAAAAACAAAATACCATTTCTAACAAGGTCTTGAACCTTGGTCTTGAGAGGGTAACAGTTCTCCACATCATGTCCGGGAGCACCGGAATGATAAACACAGTGAAGCTCGGGCTTATACCACCACAGAGGGTTGGTCGGTATAGCAGGTGGGTCACGTGGAGTAATCAGCTTCCTTTCAATCAGTGAAGGATATAATTCAGTGTAGGTCATTGGAATAGGATCAAAAGTGACCCTCTTCCTATCATAGCTAGTGCTGGTTTGATTGTTGTTTTGAGGCTGGTATGCCTGCTATTGCGGACGGTGTTGTTGTTGTTGATACTGCTGATGTTGCTGTTGTTGGTTCTGATGCTGATAATGTTGGTTTTCTCTGAAAGCAGGTGCTATATGAGCCACCTGGTACTGGTTACTGGTCGGACGCACAGTCTTCCTCTTCACAGAGGGTCTTCATGATTTAACATGGGAGGTCACAACATGTGCCTCTCCATCTTTCTTCTTGGCAAACGCCCCATAACGTTTGGCAGAAGAGCCTTCTTCTCTGGTCAAGCACCCTTCCCTGATTCCCTCTTCTAAACGCATCCCCATGTTCACCATCTCGATGAAGTCAGAAGGAGCGCTAGCAATCATCCGCTCGTAGTAGAAAGAGCTTAAAGTCTTGAGAAAGATCTTCGTCATTTCTTTCTCTTCGAGCGGGGGCACGATCTGTGCAACCAATTCTCGCCACCTCTGGGCGTACTCCTTAAATGTTTCTTTCTCCTTTTGGGACATGGCCCTCAGTTGGTCCCTATCGAGAGCCATATCAACGTTGTACTTGTACTACTTGACGAAAGCTTCGCCAAGGTTGTTGAAGGAGCGGATGTTCGCACTATCCAGACCCATGTACCATCTCAGGTCAGCACCGGACAGGCTGTCCTGAAAGTAGTCGATCAGGAGTTGATCGTTGTCGGTTTGAGTCGACATATTGCATGCGTACATCACAAGATGGCTGAGCGGGCAAGTGTTTCCTTTGTACTTTTCAAAGTTAGGCACTTTGAATTTGATAGGAATGTTGACATTAGGTACGAGGCATAACTCAGCAGCAGATTTGCCGAAGAGGTCCTTCCCTCTGAGAGTTTTAAGTTCATTGCGTAACTCAAGGAATTGATCATTCATAGCGTCCATTTTCTCATAGACATCTGGGCCCTCAGATGGCTCAGAGTGGTAAATGGTGTCATCTACTCTCGGCAAAGTATGCACGACTGGAGGTGGCACAACAAGGACCAGGCTAGATGCCGGTAGAGAAGCAAAAGTAAAGGCGGGACCCTTTGGAATAAAATTAGCGGGCATCCCCCAGGGAAACCCAGCTGGTATAGCAGACGGAGCAAAGTGAGCACTGGCAGCAGGCACGGTAGAGGAAGCAACCTCTGAAATGACCGTCCTCTGGGGAGGAGTTGAAGGCGTTGGAGAAGACTGGCTTTGGGCGGCCAAGAATGACTCTATCAGAGCAGTTAATCTTTCCACTTCCTCATTGAGTTCTCTGTTCTCTTGCTCGAGGTGATCCATTAGCTTTAATGAGTTGGCTCTGGTATAGTACCGGTGCGTCAGCTTGTCTTCAAAATAAATGAAGAACACAGAGTTAGACCATTGAACAAGAAGCCCTGGAACAAAACCTGCTTATGCACATGATGCATGCAATGCTTGTGCATATGATTTGTTTTTAATCAGAGGAACTTTTAGAGTTCTATTTGCAAATATTTGGAAATATTAATCATTTAGACATATATGGAATAATAACATCAATAATATCTGGAAAAAAATTTACACCAAAGAAGTACAGACTTGGTAACCAAATATAATACAAGAGAGAAGGAAAAGGAACATCCTAAGGAACCCTAGAAACAATCGTCCAAAGCTCTCGAGACCAGAAGGTAGCTGCACGAAGCCTCTTCACCTCTCTCTCATAGGTTGCCTTTATATCCGCCTTCTCCTTGGCGAGTCGATCGTACTTCCTCTTCCAAAACCTGGAAGACTGAGGAAGAAGAGAAGTGACCACATCATCAGGCTCGTCGATAACCTGATGCTCCAGAAACTCTATCAAAGCATCCTTATCTCTAAGTCGCTGAAGTAGCTCCTCTCGCTCACGGATCCAAGCACGCGAACGGTCTTCATCTCTCAACTCCTCTACCCCTTGGTTAGGGAGGGTTGAAGGCCCAACCATAACCATAGGTGTAGGTCTCAGGTAGTCATAAGGCATGCGGTACTCAGAAGCTCTCCTCCTCACCCACGAGGTATAGGGTTCTAAAGCAATACAGTTCTTCTGACCAAGCTCTTTCCTTCCCTTCCTATGAACCTTGCGCCAGACGCGGACCATCCTATCCTTCAAGTTTTGAGGATCTTTACCCTCTTGAAAAAACACACCTTCTAACAAAATGTTATTAGGTTTATCCTTTAAGGGGAACCCAAGCTGACGACGTGCCAAAATAGGAGTGTTGTTAATCCCACCACATGTACCAAGAAGAGGCACATTGGAGAATTCACCACAAGAGTCAATCATCTGCATGCCATCATATACATGGTTGTACCAAAAGATACCATCATTAGTGATAGACATAAGTCTCGTGGACCACCGTAGACATCCCTTGTTCTCCTTGAAGGTGAGCGTCTGTGGCAAGTGCGAAATAAACCACTTGTACAACAGAGGCAAACAGCACACAATGGTACCACCATATATGCAAAGAGAAATAAGTGTCACCCAACAGAGTAGGAACGGGATTAAGAGTAGAGAAAATCCTAATAGCGTTCACATCCACAAACTTGTCGATGTTGGGGAATAACACTAGCCCATAGATGAGAAGTACAAATATGGCCTCAAAGGCGTCCACACTCATGACCTTCCAAAATATAGTAGCTTGAGCAATGAGGAATCATATGGGAGACCTTGAATTCCACCTTTGGTAGTCATATGAGCACCAATAACATATTCATCTATATGCAACAGATCAACAATCTCTTGAGAAGAAGGAACCCTCTCCAAGCCACTGAACGACAACTGATCTAGAATAGGTATACCCACAAGATAGGCATACTCCTCAAGCATAGGCAAAATCTGGAAATCCGGAAATGTGAAGCAACGGTACAAGGGATCATAGAACTGCACCAACACACTCATCAGACCTTCATCCACCTGAGTAGCAAGAATAGACAGAAGCTTCCCATGGCGAGATTTGAACTCCAAGGGATCTAATACATAGGATGTCAAACTCCTTAACTCTTTCAAGTCGGGTTGTCTGAAACTGTACTTCTTTGTATTCCTTCTTTGTTTATCCATGTCTGAAAATTTGCAAATAGACCTCTTAAGTTCCTTAAAAAATTTCTTATTATTGATGATATGGATGTGTATGAATGCATGAATGCATGGATGCAACAATCACACTCAAGGATGAAGCAAATCACACCACACAAAGGTCACGGGATGGATCAAGTCATCCTTAATATCAATCATCCATTTTGGTGGATTATGGTTTACACCTCATTACACCCAAGTTCCATTGATATTAAGGATATACGAGAACGGATCAACCGTGAATCAAGGGTTTTTTGCAAGTCACGAGCATGGAGTCTTGGTTAAGAACCACCCAAAGGGAGTGTACTATGGTTAAACTTGACGATCATGTTCTACAAGAGGTTCCCATAGTCATCATCCCATCTTTCGGATATTATCGGATAAACGACTACTCGTATTCCAAAAATATTCTCAAGAGAGACCCTTATGAGTGTAGTAGCATGTAACAATCGTATCAAATCTTACACTTGAACGACTTTCGCACTACGTCCTAAAAATAGGCCAAGATTGGCTAGGTAATCTAAGGTCATTGGCTTCTAAGTCATATATTGGAAAGAGTAATGCCTAACCACGACTACTCGTGTGACATTATTGATCCCAACATAACCTCCACCAAGTGAATGGGCTTGCAAGTCAACTTGCTAAGGAATAACTCCACACAAGTCAACAAGACTATGCTATTCTCCTATCATAAGTGCACTCGAGTTCGGGTACAAAACTCATCTCACAAGAGACCACCAAGCACACAAGCAATTGATATTTCAAGCAATTCATACATTACAAACAATACAGTAATCCCAAATTTGCACAAAAATATATCATAAATAAATATAAACATACAATACAACAAAGGTAAAAAGTAGGCAAAACCCACTAGGCAATGATTATTCCCCAGCAGAGTCGCCACTTTTCTGTAGCGGGGTATTCGTTACCTTTAGATTTATTGACTAAATCAAAAGTAAATCATACAATTCGAGTCGCCACCGCACTTCTATTTATCCAAAGGAAAGGTTAGAAAGTGAACAAAAACCGAGAAGTTTTATTAAATCAAAAACTAATAAAAATGTCAAAGATCTGGGTAAGGGGGTTGGTTATGCAATGGGAAGGTTTTAAGCACCCAAAACATCCTTAGTACTCTAAGGGAGCCCTGTTTACAAATGTTGTAAGGTAGGTTGGTATTTGTGAAAATACTTGTGCAAACATGATTGGGGAGATGAGAAGCGAATATACAAGTTATTTACATTTTTGTGTTTGAATGGATAAACCCATTGCCTATGTACCATCTTAAAAAGGTAGGATCAAAACCTCGTAGTTCGGGGTAAAAATCTCAAAAGAAGTTGGTGAATTGATTGGACAAAAGCCTTAAGGTCTTTGGTTATCAAAGGGAGAAAACTCAACCTAGAACCATAAATCCACCATGTGAAGAGAGCTTCAACATGCTAGTGAGGGGTTAACCCTATAATAAGCATGGAAGACTTATAGTTCAACCTCTAGGATAACTCAAACCTAATAGCTAATGTTTATGAAAAGCTTTAACACAAATGGTCATTGGAACCATAAAAACAATTGAGTGAGTTGTATTTACAAATGAAAAGTATTCACAAAATAAGGTTAAAGTTGACTTAGGATTCAATTCAAAATAAGTGTTATGAAAAGAGTTTGAAAAATCAAAGGCATAGTGCCTAAGTTTCTAATTTTTTAACACAATGTTAATGTTTGCACAAAACGTTTGGCTTGGGTTAGAGTGGAGAGAAGAAGAGAAGGGCTAGGTCCTAAACATGCAAAGATGAAGGAAGAGAAATAAAACCACTTGGAGTTCCCTTCTTGAGATCATAAATATGATCCAAGTTGCTCCATTCCTTTGGACTTAGCAAGCAATAAGCAAATAACTCAAGCAATCAAGCAAATAATCAATCAAGCTTCTAGGAATCTTCCAATTGGCTTTTGTATCTCTTATCTTGAATGTCCATGACAATGGTTCTTCTAATTGGCTCAAGTTTGGTATCCCTAGCACACAAGAACACACAAATCAAAAAGTTCCACAATGCAATAGAAAGAATGGACAAGAGTGAGTTTAGAATTAGGAGTCATTTCAATATCATCTTCAAAATTAAGCATTCTAAAGACATGAGGCCTAGTTCCTCTTTGACAATTTTAGCATTCTAAAGGTATGAGGCCTAGTTTCTCTTCAAACTCCATTTAGCATAGGTAAGGTCCTAAAAATCTAAGTCCTTTCTCCATTTTCATTGGGTTCACACAAACAAAACAAAATAAAGCACAAGGCAATAGTATATACACAATAATATGCTCAAGTGAGCAAAAGGCAAATTGCATTAACATAAACATGAGCTCAAGTGAGAAAAGGGCAAAGACAAATGAATTAATGAGCAAGAAATTAAATTGCATTAAAGTAAATTGCAAGAATTAAATGCTTGAATTAAAAGTTAGTAATTAGTAGTTAGTGTTAGTGTTAGTGTTAGTGTGTCATAAGGCAATTTAGCGCTATGTTAAGCAATCATAAGTGGACTAATGTAGTAGTCACACCTATCTGAGGCCGGTCAATAAAACTATAGGCAACAAACACAAGTTAGAGATCATGACTAGTAAGCCAAGCTCCTACAACTTGCCATGCCAAAAGAAAAGAAGACTGATCTTGTATGGATTTAGGTTTTTTGCTTGACCAAGAAGTAACCTATCTCTAATGCAAAGCAATTCACTTGATCTTTGATCAAGATGAATTTGATTTGGATCAAAGAAGGTTAAGCCCCTCATATGTCAAGGCTACCCACCAATCATTAACTCATTGATCAAAAAGAAAAAAGAAGAAGAAGAAGAAGAAGAAATGGAATGTACATAATTGAAATTCAAATGACATAACCAACACATATTGATCAAACATGAATGGAATCAACATCAATCAATGGTAAGCAGAAGTGAGATGAAGCTTAGAAGTCAAGAAAGAACAAAAATATTTTTGGTAATTTTTGGAATTAAAATAATACTTGAATTAAAATAAACAAATAAAGGTCAAACTTCAAATCCAATTGATATCAACTTGGAAAAGTCCAATTGGATCATCCTAAGTTCAACATGGTCAAACAAGGTTTGACAAAAAATTTCATCATTTTTTGAAAACAGAAACTAATTTTAAACAATTAAAAATGAAGAAAATATAACATAATTGAACTAAAATCTCAAATAAATCTCAAATCAATTAAGAAATTGATGAGAATATTTTTCATAGATTCATCATCATTCAAAGATATTAAGAAAATATTTTTGGCATTTTTGAATATTGGAAAGTATTTTAAATGAATTAAAAATAACCAAAAAAGAGAAAATTCACAAAAAATATTAAATGGAATCACAAAAATAATTAAAAATCATTTTTAGAAACTAGAATTTAAGAGAAAAAATTTGCAATTGGTCCCATATTTTTGTGATTCCAAATAAAGAAGTTATGAATTTTTAAAATAAAATGGAATTAAAGAAAATAAAATGAAATTCATAAATTGGAAAAAAACAAGGAGCGTCTGATCAAGGCTCACTAAATGACGTGGTTGATCAGAAGTCTGTAATGCGCGCGCTCATGGTAGGGCTTAGTCAACAGCGAAACATAAGGATTAAATGAAAGTCATAACATTAAAAGGACCAGATTAGATCAGAAGCCAAAGATCCAAGGGCCAGGAACTCGTCCACGTGGGGACGGTGGTGGAAACCACCGTCTTCTCCAGCGAGACTCACAGTTCCGGCCAAAATTTGCAGGTTTTCAAACCTTCATTAAAATGCACGATCTATACATCTTTGGAAAGCTGGGGTGATGTACATCACCCCTATACCCTTAGTTTGCACTAAAGATCACTATAGAGAGAGAAATCTGAGATGGAAATTTGTGGTGTTCAAACTGAACTTATTCAATTCATGAAATTAAAAGCTCAAATCAATTGCCTCTCACATGAGGACTTCAGAGATACCAACAAACACAAGAAATGATCAATATCCAAGGAGATTCGAATCAAAACAGTTTGAATAACAACCTTTGAAGTGCAGCTTTTTAACATTTGATTTACTCCAATTCTTTGATGCAACTTGTTCTTGAGATGGAAAGGAAGCAACGTTCGGGAATTGAAGTTCAAAGATCAACCAATGAAGTTGAGAATTTAACTTGAAAATTGAAAGAGAAAACTCAGAATTCCTTTTAATGGAGGTTGGGATTTCACTTGTGCAGAGCTTCAGGCACCTTTAGGTTCGATTTTGAAGTGAAATGAAGCTTCTATGTATAGCCAAGGGTGATGCATTGCATGAAGAATCCGTGTGCATGTGAAGTTGGGTCCTCCATGCACGGGCCTGTACAGGTGCATGGGAGGCCCAAACTTGATTGGTTTTGCATGCTGATGATGAAACAAACGAATTTGGACATGTACATGGCAAGGCAATGTGGTGTGCAAGAAGTTTTCATATGCTATGCATAATTGGAATCAAAACTTCTCCTCTTTGAAAATACCATTTGCCAAATTGAAACATAGGAATGTGGGTAATGGTTGGAAAGGTCTTGAAATGAGGAACAAATGTTATGTTGAACAAAAATCCATTTGGAGTTGGGAAAATATTGAAAACTGATCATGAAGTTCAAGGTGCAAAACATGTATATGGAAATTTTGCCAAAATGGACCAACTTCAAGCCCTTCTGTTTCAATGATGTAAGCCTCAAATGACAAAACCTTCAACATCAAAGTTGTATATCTATTCAAGACAATAAATTTGGACTTACATTTTGCATCATTTGGATTTTTTATGAGAAAGTTATGGGCACTTGAAGTTGGACTTTTTCAAGATTCAATGGCTTTGGTCCAAAGTGACCTATAATGTTTTGTATTATCACATGTGTTTCCTTTAGGATTATGAAAATTTCTCCAACATAAACATTGAATTAGACATCTTAAAATTTCCAATTCATTTGGTCCTACCTCAAAATCATGCAAAATGAAGGAGTTAGGTCCTTGGGAAGTTGACCTAAAATTAGGGATTCGGTCAAAATGACCTATAATGTTTTGAAATAAATGATGACCTTCAAAGTTTCAAATGAATTTTTGATGAACATGAAAGTTTTTCATATGGTTCTTAAGAACAGTTTTTCTCTTGGGGTCATCTTCATTTGACAAACACATCAAACGTTAGGTCTCAGTGGGTTTCAAAATAGTTAGATGAATTGACTGATCAACTTCTCAAGTCCAAACTTCAAATCTTGATGAATTGATGATTGAGGACACTCACATAAGCTCATATATGCATAAAATGATGAATGAAAGAACTTCCCTTGATTGTATTTGATCATAGGTTGAGTTTGCTTCATGAGCAAGGCACAGTCAATGCACAGTTGAATTAGGGTTTCCTTGGGAAACAATCCTCAAGCCCTTTAGTTTATCTTGATCAAATTAACAAATTGGGATACTTGGGTGGCATATATGATAATTGAGAGCTTTGGTAACCATTGTCATGCTTGCTTTCAACTTCATCTGGCCACATCAATGAGCATAGGGGCCTCCTAGGAGCCTTGGATCACATGATTGCTCAAGCTTCAAAACAAAAGATGTTAGTGACATATTTTTGTGCTCTTGGTTAGTAAACAAAAATAAGAAAAGCAATAATATACAATTCAAGCATGCTTGGTGGTCTCAAACCAACTCTCACAAGTCCCAACCCAAGGGTTAAGGAGCCAAGATGTTATGATCCTTGAGGCAAATGCAATGAGCAATGAAATGATGCCATGAAGGATCTTAGGGTCAAAATTAGGGTCTTACAATTATTAACGTTAATTCAAATATTTGCAAATAAAACTTTGTATGTTCCTTGAAATTAAAAACAATGAAAAACATTGCATTTCATGCATCATTTGCATAACAGGTTTCTTGAGTTACAGCCTTCGGCCAGATGTCTTATGATTCTTCTTCTTTGTATCAGACAAGTTGACTCATCACTACAATACTCAAGCTAATCGCTAGAGAAGAACGGAGCATCTAGAACAAGAGAACAGAGAGCTCAAGGATTAGATTTCCATACTCACTTATTTTATGGAATTTGTCATTGCTACTCATAATCAACCATCTCTTCCTCCTGCAACTCCTCCTCCTCAAAGGACTATTATCTCTAAAATTGCTTCAATGCCAATGCCTATAGCTTCTACTAGCCAGTTTGTGTCTGAAGGATATGTTCCAACGTTTGCTTCCCGACATCTAGCTCGGTCATGTGTGTTCCTCCTCCTGTCATGCATACTTTTCCCCGTGTAGAGGAAACCATCTACCATTAAAATTCGTCTTAGGGCCCCGATGTTTATGAGAAGATGGACAAGATGTTGAGTTGTGTTTGGTGCCCAACGTCAAGATCCCAGTCAAACTCAAAGTCCCTAATTTTAAGAAGTATAAGGGAAATACTTGTCCTCTGAGTCATCTTGTAATATATGCCCACAAGATGTCTACTCAGACAAACAACGATCAATTATTCATCCACTACTTCCAAGATAGTTTAACTGGTGATGCACTTAGATGGTATATGGGATTGGGCAATGCTAGTGTTCGTACTTTTAATGACTTGTGTGTTGCTTTCGTCAAGTAATATAAGTATAATGTTGATATGGCTCTCGGTCGGGATCGATTGCGGTCAATGTCCCATAAAGATAAAAAGACATTCAAGGAGTACGCCCAAAGATGAAGAGAGTCCGTTGCTCAAATTAGCCCCACCCTTGGAGGAGAAGGAAATGACCAAGATCTTTTTGAAGACTCTGAGTTCATTTTATTATGAACACATAATTGCCAGTGCTCCTAATAACTTCACCGAAATGGTGAACATGGGGATGAGATTGGAGGAAGGTGTCCGAGGTGGCCGGTTGTCTAAAGATAAAGCATCTTCGAGCAAGAAATATGGTGGTAGTTTCATCAAAAGGAAGGAATGGGAAATCAATGCAGTGTCTGTAGGGAGGCTGGGGAGGCCTCACATGAGGAAAAATTCGCAATCTCTCCAGTAACATCATTAGGTATCATTAGTTATTCCTGTTTTTACCAATAATTCAGCAAATCAATCAATTCTCGTTCATCAATAACATCAGCGACAACCGCAACAACGTACTAACTACAACAACAACAACAACAACGACAACGACAAAAACAATTATCATCAAATATTTGAGAGGAAGAAGGTCATTGTTTATCTTATTCCAATGACTTATGCAAAATTATATCCTTCTTTGGTTGTCAAAATTTTGATTCAAACAAGAAATCCTCCACATACTTCTGAACCTTTGCCATGGTCGTTCAAGCCTGATCTTCACCGTGCCTTTCATCAGGGAGCTCCCGGACATGATATTGAAAACTACTATCCTTTGAAGCATGAGGTCCAGAAACTGATCAAGAGCGGTGTGATGTCCTTTGAGGCCCGAACACCTAATGTCAAAGCTAATTTGTTGCCTGCTCATGGCAATGCTTCTGCGAATATGGTAAATGGATGTCCTGGGAATTTCAGGGTTTTCGATGTTCGTCATATTCGACAATATTTGGTAGAAATCCATAGAACTTTGTGCTAATCAATGATTATGAACATGGCCATGATGGTTGTGTTATCTGCAACGTCAACCCTCGAGGATGTGTGATTGTCAAGAGGGATATTCAGAAATTGGTAGATGAAGGTGTAATTCAGAGCCAACATTCTAGGCATATAGCCAATGATGTGAATGTTATCGTACCAGTATTCAAGACCCCTGATCGGGTAATTATTCAGTTCGACGGCATCAAGAATGTTAACAGATCAATATCGCTGTTAGTAATATGGTTAAAGGGCCACACCTCGTATTCACCCGATAAAGTTATACCTTATAAATACAATGCCACCATGATTGAGAATGGGAAAGAGGTTCCTCTTCTCGCCGCGAATTTAGTGGTAAGCATTGCAGATGTTGTTAAGGTGACCCATAACGGTCATGTTTTTGGCCCAGTATCTCCAAAGGTTGTGGAAGATATTATGGTGGGCAAGAAGGCAGATTATCCTGCAGTTGATCCTGTTAATGCTCTAACTTGTCATTATGGTGAATCTAGCAGGTTGAAGATTAATGATGATGATGAGGTTATGCGTTTAATTAAGAAAAGTGAGTTCAACGTTATGGAGCAGCTGCTCCAAACGCCATTAAAGATTTATCTATTATCGTTATTGATGAACTCTGAATCGCATAGAGAGGCTTTGCAGAAAGTGTTGGAGAAAGCATATGTAGAGCATGATATTGCAGTTGATCTGTTTGATCATATTGTCGCTAACATCACTTCTTGCAATAATTTGAGCTTTTGTGATGAAGAACTCCATAAGGAAGGTAGAAATCACAACTTGGCACTCCATATTTCAATGAACTGGAAAGAGGATGCTTTGTCCAATGTATTGGTTGATATTGGTTCATCATTGAATGTATTTCCCAAGTCAACTTTGGCAAGACTGTCTCATCAAGGCGCACTAATGAGGTACAATGTTGTGATGGTAAAAGCGTTTGATGATTCTCAAAAAATTGTCATTGGAGAGGTGGACCTTCCAGTTAAGATTGGTCTGAGTGAATTACAAATTACTTTCTAAGTGATGGACATACATCCGGACTACAGTTGTTTACTGGGAAGGCCATGGATTCACAAAGTTGGTGTTATGACATCTACTTTGCATTAGAAGTTGAAATTTGTTAAGAACGACAAGTTCGTCGCTGTTAGTGGAGAGAAAGCGCTTTTAGTGAGCCATCTGTCATCCTTCACCTATGTGGAAGATAAAGAAGAAGTTGGAGCATCATTCCAAGCTTTATCTGTAGCTGATGAAGTGCAGAAGACTGGGGAATCTATGTCTTCCCTAAAAGATGCAAGAGAGGTTGTTCAGGATAGAGGCACCGACAAATGGGGTCGTGTTATAGAGGTTATTGAGAACAAGAATAGAGTTGTGTTGGGATTTCAACAAGGGTTGTTCAACATCAGTGTTAAATCTATGCAACAAGTTTTTTGTAGTGGAGGATTCATTCATAGAGATGAACAACACTCAGCTGCAATTATTAAAGATGATGATGAAGACGAAGCTTGTAAAAACTTTGTGACGCATGGACAGACTTGCAACAATTGGTTTGTTGTTGATGTACTTGTTATTATACACTGTTCAAAGTATTTTGTTTTATTATTAAAATAAAAATCCTTCTCCTATTCCTAAGGGAGAAATGAAACATTGTTGGGCATTTCAAATTTATCATCAATAAAAATACAATTTTATTCATCCACATCTATGATGTTTGTTTTTAATTTTTGCTTATTCTGAAAAATGGTAATCACAAAAAACATAAATAAGCAATAATTTATTCTCATATCTGCATAATATTTGTTTGCACTCCATTTCTCTACAATTAAAATATTAAATCATTATGCAGGTTGGTTCTCAAACCCATTGAGCGTAATGATCCTACTCCCTCTCTAAACTTTGATCTCCCTATGTTTGAAGCTGAGGAAGAGAATGATGATGAAGAAGTACCTGATGAGTTATCCTGTTTGCTTGAGCACGAGGAAAGAGCCACTCAGTCATTTGAAGAGCAGATTGAATTAGTCAACTTAGGTTCCAAAGATGATGTCAAGGAAGTCAAGATTGGGTCGTAGCTTTGTTTAGAGGTTAAGAAGGGGTTAGTTGATTTTCTCCGAGAATACTCTGATGTGCTTGCTTGATCCTATCAAGATATTCTAGGTCTTGATACTGATATTATGGAGCATGGATTGCCTTTGAAGCCAGAGTGCCCACCAGTCAAGCAGAAATTGAGAAGGACTCATCCTGATATGGCAGTGAAGATTAAAGAGGAAGTGCATAAGCAGATTGATATTGGTTTCCTTGTTACCTCTAAGTATCTGCAATGGGTGGCCAATATTGTGCATGTTTCTAAGAAGGACGAAAAATTCCGTATGTGTGTTGATTATACATATTTGAATAAAGCTAGTCCGAAAGATGATATTCCTCTGCCACACATTGATATGTTAGTAGACAATATAGCTAAATTCAATATCTTTTTGTTTATGGATTGATTTTCCAGTTATAATCATATTAAAATGGCACCCAAAGATATGGAGAATACCATATTTATTACACCTTGGGGAACATTCTGTTATCGAGTGATGCCTTTCGGTTTAAAGAATGTCGGAGCAACGTACCAGAGAGCCATGACCACTCTTTTCCATGATATGATGCAAAGAGATTGGGATCTATGTTGATGATATGATTGATAAATCAAGGACTGAAGAAGAACATGTTGGGAACTTATTGAAGATATTCCACTGTTTTAGGAAGTATAAACTACGCTTGAATCCGAATAAGTGTACTTTTGGTGTTCAATCTGGTCAGTTGTTGGGCTTTATTGTCAGCGAGAAGGGTATTGAAGTTGATCATGCCAAGGTCAAAGCAATACAAGAGATACTTGCGCCCAAAACTGAGAAGCGGGTCAGAGGTTTTCTTGGCCGCTTGAACTATATCTCAAGATTTATATTGCATTTGGTAAGAACGAGTTTTGTTCTTGGTTAGCAAGATGAATTTGGTAAGAACGAATATTACCTCAGTAAGAATTTCACTGATTGTGAGTCTCGGTATTCTATGCTTGAGAAGACATGTTGTGCTTTGGCTCAGGCTACTAAACGTCTGCGCCAGTATATGTTGAATCATATTATTTGGTTGATATCCAAGATGGATTCAATCAAGTACATTTTTGAGAAGTCTGCTTTAACTGGGAGGATTGCCCGTTCGCAGATGTTGTTATCTGAGTATGAAATTGAATACCGAGCTCAAAAAGCTATTAAAGGTAATATCTTGGCTGACCACTTGGCTTACCAACCTATTGAAGATTATCAGCCAGTGCAATATGATTTTCCCGACGAAGAGATTTTGTATTTGAAGATGAAATATTATGATGAACCATTGCTTGAAGAAGGGCCAGAACCTGGTTCCCGTTGGGGCGTGGTATTTGATGGAGCTGTTAATTTATATGGTAATGGCATTGGGGTAATGATTATTACTCCTCAAGGCACTCATTTTCCATTTACAACTAGATTGACCTTCAAATGTACAAATAATATGGCTGAGTATGAAACTTGCATTATGGGGCTTGAAGAAGCCATTTATCTCAAAATTAAGTATCTCGACGTCTATGGAGATTCAACTTTAGTGGTTAACCAGATCAAAGGTGAACGGGAGACAAATCAACTCGGTTTGATACCGTATAAAGATTATGCAATGAGGATATCAACTTTCTTTGCAAAGAATTAGTTTCATCATATCCATCAAGAAGAAAATCAGATGGAAGATGCTCTTGCAACGTTGGCTTCAATGATTATGGTGAAGTTTTGGAATGAAGTTCCTAATCTGACTGTGATACGTCTTAATAGGCCAACCCATGTATTTGTTGTTGAAGAAATCAAGGATGAAAATCCATGGTATTATGATATCAAATGTTTCCTCCAAAGTCAGATATACCTGTCTGGGGCATCTTTGAAAGATAAGAAGACTTTAAGGAGATTAGCTGACAATTTCTACCTGAATGGTGATGTGCTTTATAAGAGGAATTTCGATATGTTTTTGCTTAGATGCATGGATAGACACAAAGCAAACATGTTGATGACAAAAGTCCATGAACTCATTCCAATGGATATGCTATGGCAAAGAAGATGTTGGGAGTATGTTAATATTAGCTGGCAATGGAATCTAACTATTGCAAGTTTGTGAAGAAATGCCACAAGTGTCAAATTTATGCGAATAATATTCATGTTCCTTCGACACTTTTGAATGTCACTTCCTCTCCATGACCCTTATCCATGTGGGGAATTGGTATGATTGGCATGATTGAGCCCAAAGCATCAAACGAACATCGTTTCATTTTGGTGGCTATTGATTACTTCACAAAGTGGGTTGAAGCGACATCGTATGCAAGTGTGACCAAGTAAGTTGTTGTGAGGTTTATCAAGAATCGGATAATATGCCGATATGGTGTGCCAAGTAAGATCATTATTGATAATGGATCGAACTTGAATAACAATATGGTGGAAGCTCTTTGTAAAAACATCAAGATTGCACATCATAATTCTTCTATTTACAGACCTAAGATGAATGGGGTTGTTGAAGTTGCGAACAAGAATATCAAGAAGATTATCCAGAAGATGGTTGTGACGTATAAGGATTGGCATGAGATGGTCTCATTTGCTTTGCATGGGTACCGTACATCCATACGTACTTCAACAGGGGCAACCCCTTCTCTCGTGTCTATGGCATGTAAGTTGTGCTCCTCGTAGAGGTTGAGATCCCATCATTGTGTGTGTTGATGAAAGACAAGTTGACTGAAGCTGAATAGTGTCATACCATGTTTGATCAGCTTAATTTGATTGAAGAGAAGAGATTGACTGCCATGTGTCATGGTCAGTTATATCAGCAGAGAATGAAGAAAGCTTTTGATAAGAAGGTCAAACCTCGTGTGTTCAGAGATGGTGACCTCTTGCTCAAGAAGATTCTATCTTTTAAATCTGATGCTATGGGCAAATGGACTCCTAATTATGAAGGCTCCTATGTTGTTAAGAGAGCCTTTTCAAGCGGTGCATTGATTCTTACAACTATTGACGGTGAAAAGTTCATGCGTCCTGTGAACGTCGATGCAGTCAAGAAATACTTCGCCTAAAAAGAAAAAGAACAACTCGCTAAGTTGAAAACCCGAAAGGGTGACTTAGGAAAAAATGAGTGTCTCGGTGGAGTGAGAACCCGAAGGGCGATCCAAGCAAAAGTTAGAGACATAAAACAGAAATTTATCCCGGTAGATTGAGTACCCCACCTTGGGGAAATCTAGGCACAAATTAGGCACAAATTAGTCATTTAGTCCTGATTCATCATTCTCAACCAAAGACAATAATACAATGGATTTCAAAGTTGGTAAGGAGAGTAGTGGTCATTATATTCAATGTAGCCCTTTTCCATGTAAATTACCATTTTTCAAACTTTATAAAGATCCATGGAGTCCCGCCATTTGCGGACTCCCACTCTATTAAATAAAACTGAGCTTTTATCCAATTATTTGTTATTCTTACTTGTTTCTGTTTTAATAAAATTAAATTTTATGATGATAATTTTGAAATAAATAGATCAATGAATAAACATTTTTCTTAAATAATAAGTGTCGCTACCGGGATTTCACGATAACAAAACCGATACTAAAGAGATGCCAAAGAGAGGCAAAGTCAGAAGAGTTGTCACCGAATTTTATTTAGTTTACCTCTATCGGAGAGGAGAGGGGAAATAGTCGATAAAACCCTCGGAAAAGAGACGCGCACGGGAAGCGCTAAAAGAGAATAAGGAATCGGTCTCGCAACTGAGATTTGGGTTCGGAAGTCGGTTACGTAAGGGGAAGGTATTAGCACCCCTTACGTCCAAGGTACTCCATGGGAACCATTTGGGTTGTTTTACATACATGGGATTTATCTATTATCATTTTATTTTCAAAAGAATGTGTGAAAAGAATGGGGTGTTTTTGTTATTATAGTGCTCTCCAAGGATTGTGGCCATTGTGCCTACGTATCACTCATCCGGGGATGAGGAATCAGAGCTCCGTAGTTCGGAGTAGAAAATGTTTGTGTGCTGGTTGATTTTACCTTTGAGAAAAGGGTTTTCACGATGATGCCCTAAGGCACAAAAATAAGTTTGATGAGTTGTATTATTTTTACCTTGAATAAGGGTTTTATGAAAGAATGTTTGTGATTATATTGTACTAAAGTCTATGGGTGGAGGTGATTATTCTAGACAACAAGCCAAGCGTCTTGCGTCCAAAATAATCAGAGTAAGGGTAGGAATGCTCCATTCTCACTCATTCTCCACCACTTAAGGCTCGTGGTGCACAATAACAATCGTAATTATTAAATGTTTTGAATTTGACTATAAAAATGCCACTTGACGTTGAATCAAGGGTTTGTTTTATTTTGATTATGAAATTTGGCTTATGCAACATGAATGCAAAGTAACCAACAAGAAATTAAAGAGTCTCATTGTAAGGTAGCCCAAGAGAAAGCCTTTTGTGTGCAAAAGTGACCTAAGCTAAACAAAGGATAATGGTCTTACAAACATGTCCCCCTAAGGTGGTGCCATGATGCCATTCTTACAACATGCATGTAAGTTACGAATGAAAATCCAAGTTTTTACAAAGTATCACAAAGAGTGAAGGAAGGCCTCCAAGCAAAGGTCCTAAGATGAAATCCTCTAAGTCCAAGTTGATTAAGAGTGGAATGAATATTTTTAGTTTTTCCATTTTATCATGTTTTTGTTGTTTTTAATGTATGATGACAATAAAATAAATAACAAGTAAATAAACATGCATGATAAGTTTGTACAATAATGATGATAATGAGTACTTGAATGTAAATTACAAGGTAATGACATAAAAATAAATCACAAGATAAAGAATGATAATATCACAATAATAATGGTTAGTGAATGTAAATGACACATTAAGGGATAACTTATCATTGATGCAAAGTATTGAAGATGATTGAAAAATCAACTAACAATAGATTTGTAACAAAGAAAGTTATGCAACCATAAGTCCATGGTTAGTGAATAATAAAATAAATTGTAAGGAAGTAAAGTGCAATAATATAAATGTTAGAAGTTAGTAGTTAATGGTTAGTGGTTAGTAGAATAACAATAAGCAAATACAATAACAAGTTAATGTAAAGAGAATGGTTTCATCTATGTATCAAATGGCCCAAACATGGTTGAAATAGAGGCAACCTATCAATGCCTCAAAGTATCATGAAGGATCTATTGATCAATCATTAATAGGTTTGAAACATTGAAGGTTTTATCAACTCTAAACAACCATAGTCATGATTTAATAGATCTCATCAACCAATAAATATAAATGATAACAAGAAACAAAGTTTGATTGAAAATGGTGGATAAAAAGTAGTAAGAGCAAAAAATCCCCAAAAGGGTGTAAACCCAATAAAAAAACACTTGTCTCAAAGTTGACTCAAAACTCTCTCAAAACACAACCAAAGAGTAAAAACCCATTTCCAAACACAAAACAAAACAAAAAAAAATGCCAAGGAGTTTGAGTCCAAAATATTACCAATATTGTGGTGTCAAAACTAGATTGTTGTTGTGTTTGGGTTTGAGGGTGAAGCAAAAAGCTTGGAAGAGGGTGGCTATGGTTTTTATGTTAGAAAAATGGAAGGGAAGGAAGTTGTATGTTTATGTGATGGTGATGAATGATTATGTAAGTGAAGGTCACAAGCTTGCTACTATTTTTGTTGTGTGGAGTTTGTGGATTTTTACATGGTGGTTGGGTGGTTCAAAGGAGAAAAGAGGGTTTGGGTGAGTTAGAGTTTAGGTTGAAAAGAGGGAGCTTGAATGTGATTTGGACAGAGGTTTTGTGGCTTTCAAGCTTGAAAAATGAATGGGGATAGTGCTCTATTTATAGGGGAAGCAAAGGTGTTGAAGGGGGTAAACCAAAAGGTCCTTTGTGTAAAAAATAGAGATATTTTTGTTGTCTGCGCAGGTGTAATCAGTTACCCTGATTAGGGTAATCGGTTACACAGTCCCAAAATGGCCAAAAAATCAGTTTTTGGTCTGGGTAATCGGTTACCCTGATTAGGGTAACCGGTTACCCAATTTATTTATTTATTTTGAAATAATGAATGTATGCATGTGCAGTAGGGTCATGGATCAGATGAAAATTGTATCGAGGTAGGGTGAATTTTGGGGTATGAGAGCTGTCCCTATTTAATCTTCTCAAACCTGAATGTTTAGATAGCAACGACTTCCACAAATCTAAGGTAAGAGAGGATTAAATAAATAAAAATATCCAAACATTCACCCTACTAAGAATGAAGTGAATGTGATATGAAGTGATGGGTATTTGTGAAGGTTGTTCATGGGATGGAAAATAAATTTGATATGAAATCATCTGTTGAGGATAGTTTATGGTATTATGTGGGGAGGATATGGGTCAGCTGTATGATGGTTATGTCATGATGTGTATGATATGCAATGTATGTTATGGTGTGTAACATAAGTATCTCTTTAAATTGAAGACAAAGAGAAAAGCTTCACGACAAAGGGTCAAGAAGGAAGATGAGAGGGAACATGACTTCGTTGGTGATAAGTTTATTATGTGAAAGATAGTGAAAATCCCTAACAACGGCTGAGAAGATTTTAGTTCAGTGACGCTTCCTAGCAACAGCTGGAATACCTGAAATCTAAAGGTGTAGATCCCTAGCAACGACTGGGGAGCTTTTAGTTCAGTGACGCTTCCTAGCAATGGCTGGAATACCCGAAATCTAAAGATGTAGATCCCTAGCAACGACTGGGGAAGTTTTAGTTCAGTGACGCTTCCTAGCAACTGCTGGAATACCTGAAATCTAAAGGTGTAGATCCCTAGCAACGACTGGGGAGGTTTTAGTTCAATGACGCTTCATAGCAATGGCTGGAATACCTGAAATCTAAACATGTTGATCCCTAGCAACGACTAGGAAGGTTTTAGTTCAGTGACGCTTCCTAGCAATGGCTGGAAAACCTAAAATCTAAAGGTGTAGATCCCTAGCAACGACTGGGGAGGTTTTAGTTCAGTGACGCTTCCTAGTAATGGCTGGAATACCTGAAATCTAAAGATATTAATCCCTAACAACGGTTGGGGAGATTTGAATTTTGAAAGTGTCAATCCCTAGCAATGGTTGGGAAGGTTTGAATTTGAAAATGTAAATCCCAATGAACGGCTGGGAAGGTTTGATTTTGAAAGTGTCAATCCCTAGCAACGGATGAGAAGGTTAGAATTTGAAAAGTGTCAATCCCTAGCAACGGCTGGGAAGGTTTGAGTTTGAAAAGTGTCATTCCCTAGCAACGACTGGGAAGGTTTGAATTTTGAAAGTGTGCAAAAGGCACATGAGTACTTGCAAAAGGCAGGTGAATAGATATGGTAGTTATCATACACAAGGTAGAGGAAAATTTATGGTAGACACGAAAAACTCATTATATCCCTCAGGCACAACGGCGGGGATGAAATTTTTGAAATATGGCTACCACTCGGGACTTGCCAAACCTACATAAGGTGTTTTAAGACAAACGTTTAACAGAATAGGTCAATCGTCCAATCTCTCATTTTTGCTTAACATGCAAAGTTGATAAAGGTAAACTCTCTTGTGCAAAAGGTAACAAGGAGGCTTGCAAAAAGGCAAACCAGGGTTTTCCCTTGCAAAAAGCATAGGGGTCTCGCAAAAGGCGAGGTACTGACAAAGGGCCAACAATATTTGCAAAAGGCAAATAAAAGGAGATACTTTGGGGATACCTGTTGGGGTTGTTCACGGGGACCCTTCCACTTTCGAGAAAGGCTTGAATCCAATTTCTGCTAAACATACTTGCCCCAATATGAAGAGTATGTTATGATGCAATGTTATGCATGTATAATGTCGATGTATGCAGAAAGTCGGTGTATGCTCGGGCTGTTGGGGTATGCAAATGCAGGGTCTATGGATTTTGCCAAGTATCGTTGGGCTTTAGTGGGACTTTCCGTTTCGGCGGGAAAAATTATGCATGAAGTGATGCATGCAATGCATAAGGGACTACAACTAGTTATTTGGATTTTTGTAGGGATTTTTGTTTCCAATGAGAGATCATCATCAAAGGGTTGATGGAAAGGGTGTCGTCATCAAAGGGTTGATGAAGAAGGGTGTCATCATCAAAGGGTTGATGGAAAAGGGTGTCATCATCAAAGGGTTGATGGAAAAGGGTGTCGTCATCAAAGGGTTGATGGAAAAGGGTGTCGTAATCAAAGGGTTAATGGAAAAGGGGGTCGTCATCAAAGGGTTGATGGAAAAGAGTTTGTCATCGTCAAAGGGTTGACGGAAAGGTAATTTGTCTTTGTCAAAGGGTTGACGGAAAAGAGTTTGTCATCGTCAAAGGGTTGACGGAAAGGTAATTTGTCTTCGTCAAAGGATTGACGGAAAAAAGTTTGTCATCGTCAAAGGGTTGACGGAAAGGTAATTTGTCTTCGTCAAAGGATTGACGGAAAAGAGTTTGTCATCGTCAAAGGGTTGACGGAAAGGTAATTTGTCTTCGTCAAAGGGTTGACGGAAAGGTAATTTGTCTTCGTCAAAGGGTTGACAGGAAAGAATTTGTCTTCGTCAAAGGGTTGACGGAAAAGGATTTGTCTTCGTCAAAGGGTTGACGGAAAGGTAATTTGTCTTCGTCAAAGGGTTGACGAAAAGGTAATTTTGTCATCGTCAAAGGGTTGACAGAAAATATTGTCAAAATCAGAGGGATGATGGAAAAGAAATTTTTCATTGTCAAAGGGTTGGCGGAAAGGTAATTTGTCTTCGTCAAAGTGTTGACGGAAAGAAACTGTTGTAAAATGTCGTCATCAGAGGGCTGATGGAAAAAAGTTTGTCATCGTCAAAGGGTTGACGGAAAGGTAATTTGTCTTCGTCAAAGGGTTGACAGAAAATATTAAGGCAGGTTATGTCCTCATCAAAGGGTTGATGGGAAGGATTTATTATGTTATGTATGCATATGGTGCATGTTAATGAGAATTTCTCATTTTTGTGAGAGAGCTTTTTGATATGCAACTTTCTTATTTTGAAAGAAGGTCATGTGTGTTTATTGTATGCAGTGCATGTGGTAATGCAAGATGAATATTGATTGTATTTGGATTGATCTCCCTTTTGGGAGGTGAGACTTTCTGGGTACAAATGTTGATTGGATTTGAGTTTATGAAGATTCCAGCGAAGTGGGCTTTCGGTTTTGGAGATGCCAATAGCGATTGGGTGTTATGGTTAATGATAGAGATTTGTTTTGGGAGGTGCCAATAACAATTGGGCTTTATGGTTAATGATAGAGATTTTTTTGGGAGGTGCCAATAACGATTGGGCTTTATGGTTAATGATAGAGATTTGTTTTGGGAGGTGCCAATAACGATTGGGCTTTATGGTTAATGATAGAGATTTGTTTTGGGAGGTGCCAATAACGATTGGGCTTTTGGATTTTGGTTTGGACGGGATCAGGCTGGATCTGATGATGATTAGATTTTTGGGTTTGCCAAGTAGGCTTTAATTTTGAAAGGTATCAAGCGTGGGTTGGCTTCATTATTCTTGTTGGGGAAGGGCTTCATGTTATGCATGATGCATGATATGTATGAGTGAAGCAACATGGTTGGTGCGTAATGATTGATGCAATTATTTTGGATAGTTCAACAAATGTCCTTGAGGTGGGTCAAGAATGGTTGGAACTGGGAAATATTTTTGCTTGGATTCAAGGCTCATTGTTGACAAGTTATGGGATGATGTCTTTAGCATGACTTCCCGACATTTGCTTTGAACTTGGATGACGTTGTGAGCTTGGTCTGGATATTCTAATGCCCCATGCTTGATCTGAGCAAGAAAATCCAAAATATAAGGAAATGCTTCCTCTCCATGGCCAGTGTTGCCTCAATCTGTTAGGTATCTACATGGACTACCCCAGTTACAAGTTATGAAGCAAACCATGGGTAGAGTAATCTTGATCTGATATACCCCAGCGTCTTGGATCTGCCTACCCCTATTCATCCATCTCTTAGAGTGTTTTGACTTTCTCATGCTTTTGAGGTGGTCTTCTCTGGTGTGAAACCTTGAATGGATTTTGCCCCTGACTGGTTAATTTTTGAGGGAATGCCCCTGGCCAACTGCCTTTGGAGAGATTTGCCTAATCTCGACGTGATTGTCCTAGACTGACTGGATCTTGAAGTGGCTTGCTCAATGGAGTTCTCAGATGCCTTTCCCCCTGGTGAGATTAATCTAAGAGGATGGCCTTTGCTCATCGGAGTCCTCGGGAAATTTGCCTCTTTTGGGTGACCAAAACTTCTCAAGTCATGTTCATTGTGAAAGTGCTCTTGATGTCAATGCTCATTCACAAGTAAAACTATTTATGCTAATGTTATGTTTATGGTAGTTTTAGAAATCCAAGTATGTCCACTGAAAAGATGACATATAGTGAATGGATCACTAGTTACAAAAGTCATAGTGATACTTAGCAAAACAAATAGGAGTCAGTTTCGACACAAGCTCCAGTGCAATATGCTTTCAAAATAGACCTTGCTTCAATTAGGTCTTTTGAGGGTTGTAATGTGGGATGGTTCACGGTTTAAGAAACAAAGGATTTATGGCTCAAAAATTTATTTAGCCCGCCCATTCTTCTTGATACCCTTCAGTCCTACGTTCAACTAGTTTGACACAGACGTTCATCTCTTAGAATGATGTGAGTGGTAGTAAGAGAACCCACAAGGTTTCGGGAGTGACAGTCACTTGCCTTCCTATTTTTGTGTTTGCAGTCACACGACTTTGTTCTTGCTGAGGATTTTTGTTTTTGATTCCTCTTCTGCCCCTTTTTTTCAACTTCCCTAATTTTGAATGGACTATTTTTTTTGCTTGCAGTCCGTCGAGATACCCTAATTTTTGCCTAAGTCACTTGTTTTCAAGTTTTGACTTAGCGGTATTTTTCTCTCTTTTTTGGAGTTTTTTTTGTGGAACAAATCGTGTGACATTTGTTGATTTAGTTTGAAAGGATTTGTGACTGTCTCACTTTTTTTTTGGCGAGGGACAACCACTGGATTTGTGATTTCGACCTCTCGTGAGGGAAATGTTGTGGTTGTCTTTTAGACAAGACACTCCCTAGGATGTGGTTGATCCTCAAATAGGACATTCCCTACTTTGTATTTTAGGAATTGAACGCGTGGTCAAATTAGTTGAAGACTACCCTGCCACGGGTTTAAGATGTGAGGGTTTCTCTGCTTGGAAGAAAACTCCTACTTTTAGGCTCAAAGAGGTTGACTAGGGATTATCATCCTTATACCTCCACTGTTTGGGGATTTTAAGTAATGCCTTACATCACCAGCAAGGTGTTTATTTAAAAGCATACATGCAATGAGATATTGTACCTTATATTTATCATTCTCCCTTTAAGTTTCGTTTTTAAACAAAAGTAAGATAAGAGTGAACACAATTGGATTGACTTAAAACATGCATATTCATTTCATTGTTGCAAAAACAAGTTTTTAAGAGTGAATATTACAATGACAAGCAAGAAAGTTACACATGAAAACAAATGAATGATAACATAATTGCTGGCGTGATTAGCCTTGTTTCAACCGTAGATCGGTGTCATCATGCTTGTAGGAACTCATGTATGATAGTCCCCAAGGCGGCTCTTATTCAGCTTCTTGTTCCTCATCCATTGGCACTGGTTGTGGCATTGCAGAAGTGCCTTCATGTGGCAGCATGAGGTTGCTTAGTATATTCATTCCGTTTGGTGTGAACGTGATATCCTTTGAATCAATCAGTTCTTGGACCTTGTATTTGAAGGCCTTACAACTCTCGATCGAGTGTCCGGGTGCTCCTGAGTGGAACTCACACCTAGCATTCATGTCGTAGTTCAAGAGAAGAGGTGTTGGAGGAGGTCCTAGTGCCCTTAACTGCACCAATGATCTGTTGAGCAAAAGAGGGAGAATTCGACCGTACGTCATGGGTATCAGGTCAAACTGTTTTTCCAACCTCTTTGATTTTTCCTGGCCTTTTTGAGCATAAGAGTTTTGCCTCCGACTTGAGTACCAATTCTGATTCCGCATTTGGTTCCTCGGAGCTAGCTAAGGAACGAACAATGGCTGTTGATTAAGAAACCTCAGCAGTTTGGGTTGGGGACGGTATCCCTGAGGCAACTCATGATGTACGCTGGAGCCAGACAGAGGCATAGGGAGACCATTTCCATCCTGGGGGTTGGTGTAGGATTTCCTTCCTTTTTCAACAGTGTTTGCAATATTTCCATAACCAAGCTCATCCGAGTCTTTAGTTGGCTGATCTCTTCCTTCAATGCAGCTTGTCCTTATTGGAGTTCTTCCACAGTGGCTTGAGACATGCTTCTAGTTCTGAGCGTACATCGGGAAATCAGATAGTCCAACAGAATCTAGAAAAATCGTCCACTATTACGAAACCGTAATAATTTCCTCCTAGACTTTTAATCCTAGACGGCCCAAATAAGTCCATATGAAGAAGTTCGAGAGGTCTCGTTGTTGAAACGATATTTTTGGATTTAAATGAGATCCTCGTTTGCTTCTTTTTTTGACAAGCATCACAAAGGTGATCCTTGGTGAACTTGATTTTGGGGAGACCTAGGACTAGATCTTTTGAGACTACTTTATTTAGTAAGTCAAAGTTAACATGTGCTAAACGCCTATGCCATAACCATGAATCTTCACTCATTGTTACAAGGCATTTGTCACTTGTTAACGATACTTTATTCAAGTCTAACATATAGACATTATTCACACGCAGGCCATTAAACATACTCTTCTTATCATCATTATGTACAATTTTGCAACAATCTTTTGAAAACGATACATTGTATCCTTTGTCACATAATTGACTGATGCTAAGTAGATTATGTTTAAGACCTTCGACAAGCAATACATCAGAAATAGTAGTGGAAGAAGGATTACCTACACTACCTTTACCAAGTATTGCTCCACGGTTGTTGTCACCATAGGTTACATATCCTTTCTTCTTAGCCACGAAGTCAATGAAGAGTGATATGTCTCCTGACATGTGCCTTGAGCATCCACTGTCGAGAACCCATCTTCTCTCGGTAGTCTCGAGGCATTGTACCTATGGAAATGCAATTAACACGAGAAGGTACCCAATGACTTATTGGGTCCTAAATGGTGAGTAACGAAATGGTTGCATTTGGGCAGCCATTGATAAATGCCTTTAGGAACTAAGAATCTCCTAAACCTGCATTTAGCAATGGAGTGGCCTTTCTTGCAACAATAAAGACAAGAGAAATTAACATTTTGATTGCCTTTGCTATCTTCATCTTTTATAACATATTTATATTTTTGATATGGATTAACCATACTTTTTCGAAAGTTTGATTTATCGATAGCAAAGGTAATCTTGGGCTCAAGAGCCTTGTCAAGTTTGGCCTTTAGGTTTCTTACTTCACCTTGCCAAATGTAACAAGTATCACACCCAAAGTTCATCATTCTACTTCTAAGGTCCTCACAACCTGCTTTTGTGCTTTCTACTATAGAAGCCTTAAGTGCCTCAAGTTTCCTTTCGGATTCTCGAATTTTTTGTTCTAAATGAGTAAAATTTTTGTTGTTTGAGGCAAGCCTTTTAAAGGCCTCTTTAGCTTCACAGTGTAAAGTATCAAATGCAGTTTGTAATTCATGATGAGACATACTAGAGGATTTTTCATATTTAGCATGTCGTACCTGTTTCTTTTTGTTCTTTTGATGAGCAGAGAGACATAGGTTTGCATTTTCATCTTCATCACTAGAACTTTCATCATCGGAGGAGTCGCTATCGCTTTCCCAAGCTATTTATGCTCTCTTTGGCTTTGATGATTTCTTGTGTGATTTGTATGATTCCTTTTCCTTTGTCTTCTTGTTCATCGGATAGTCTGATTTGTAATGACCGGGCTTTCCACACGTATAGCACGACCCTCTAGTCATTTTACCTTTTGAGTCATCATTTTTAGAGTACCTAGATTGTTTCCGGAAGTTTACCAAGTTCTTCTCGGAATGTTGAATGTCGTTCTTTCTCACGTAACGATTGTAACGTTTAACGAACAACCTCATATCTTCGCTCTTGTCCTCTTCTTCTTCGTCGCTCGAGGAATAATCACTTTGCTCTTTTGCTTGAGACTTTGAGGAGGAAGTCTTTAGAGCTATGGATTTCTTTTCACTCACCTTTGCTTTGTCCTTCTTTTCTTTCTTTTCATGTTGTTCTAGGCTCAAGAGTACTTGTTCGTACTCTTGTAGTTTGCCAAATAATGTTGTCAAGTCTAATATGGTAAGATCATTCGCTTCTTTGATGGCGGTCACTTTCGGCTGCCATTCCCTGTTAAGACACCTCAAGATCTTGTTAGTAGCAACATCATTGGAAATAGGCCTACCTAGTGAATGTAATCAATTGATAAGATGAGTAAATCTCTTTTGCATGTCAGCAATGGTTTCCCCTTGCTCCATGAAAAAGAGATCAAACTCTTGTGTTAGTGTGTTGATTCTTGCCAACTTAACATCGTTCGTCCCCTCATGGGCAATTTGTAGTGAATCCCACATGGCCTTAGCAGTAGGACAATGGGATACACGATAGTATTCATCTACATCTAATGAGGAGATTAGGATATTTTTGGCTTTCCAATCATAATTGTATTTCTTTTCATCATCATCGGTCCATTGTGCTTCGGGCTTAGGCACCAATTCATTGTTCTCATTGGTCATGGTTATTTCAATTGGACCATTGAGAATAACGTTCCATATTTTTCTATCTATGGAATTTATGTGCACCCGCATACAGTCTTTCCAATAACTATAATTTTCACCATTGAAAACGGGAGCTCTATTATAAGCCCTTTTAGGTTCGTTAGCCATTTTCTACCAAAGTTATATTTTGAAGCACGGAGTAAACCGGAGCTCCTGATACCACTTGTTAGACTATGGCACGGATCTAGAAGGGGGGGGGTTGAATAGATCCCAATTAAAATTTGAGTCGGCGCTACCAATTTAAAATTGGTTTTGAAAATTTGTTTTAAGTGCGGAAGCGGTCGAGGAAAATATAGTCTAAAACGAACTGTTATTGGAAAACCGGATATGCGTCAAGCCTATGGATTAGTGATAATGAGGAATAAGAATCACTACACTAGTCACACAATCAATGATTTCTTTCACTTACTAGGATTCCTAGTTCCAATGATTCAACGATCAAATTAAACTAGATACACAATTAAGATAATTTTGGTTTAGGAAAATTATCAAACACTTGGTGTGTAGAAACACTCCAAGTGATATTTATGTTGAGTAAGTGATTCCAATTAATCTAGTACAATATCATATTGTACTTTGAATTGAAAAATAGAGTTTTAATCTCTTACTCAATTAATATCAAGGTTTGACAAAAGTGCTTATACTAAAATCACTTAATTTTTAAGCTAAAACAATTATGCAGAAAATTAGAGAAGACAAAGATTTGATGAGGCAGTTCCCCCGCCGTCCTCGCTTCGAGGTACGTCTGCTCTCAATTCTAAAACTAGAATTGAGATGATTTAATAGATATCACCTGTTGAACTTAATCGTTTATACAAGGATTGCAAAGCAAATATACAACAGAACTCTCAAGATGTTGAATGTTGCTTCCACTCCTTGTTCCTTGATTCAAGATGAATCAAGCCCTTCGAATGTTGTTGATAGACCTCCGATTCCAGCCCCTTTGTTGAATAACCCTCAGTTCTTCAAACCCTCGGCCCGGCTGATCTCAACTACAACAAATCGAACCCGAATTCTTCCCTTCAATATCACTGAATCCGCTACTAGACTGATGAAGACTTCCTCTTCTCAATCACCTTCGCTCAGCTGAAAATTGATGAAGCAATTCGTCCAAAAACCCCCCCAAAAACAAACCAGTCTTGGAGGACAAAACCCTAAAGGTTTTATTCAAGAAAAAACCTGTCACAAGCTTCAACCCGAATCGGATTCCCCAATCTCGGCTTCGAACCTTATCACCTTTAACCAATCACAAAGCACTTCAAAAATGGTTGTGTGTAGTTGATGTGTTGTGAGATGTTGAAGATGAAGATGATGAATCTTGGACACCTATTTCACTTTTTCTTGTTTCCTTGAACACTTGAAATCAATTTGACAAAATGTTAGTTGATACAAGTAACTAACTACTATATATAGTAACCAACTTACCAACCAAGAATAAAAGCTTTTTAAATAGAGTGGAAAGTCTTCAAAAACTAAATTTGCGCACGAGCGGTCGACCATAGCAGGTCTATGCGTCGATGCATGGCCTGCAATTTTGGACAGACTGAAGAATGCTTCAGTATGCGTCGACCATAGGTCGGCGTGCGTTGACCCGTGGGAAAATGAAAGTTTCATGCGCCGACCCTGTGGTCGACTCAAGTCTTCCATGCGCCGACCCGTGACCAACTGAACTAACTCATGCGCCGACATGTGGTCGACTCAAGGCACCATGCGCTGACCAGTCACCAACTGGTCTATGTTATGCGTTGACCCGTGGTTCATGCGCTGACCCTTGTGGTCGACTCAAACCCTGCAAATTTGCAAAAATTCATATTTTTGTGATTTTCATGCATTTTGTCATGATCACATTTTATCCACATATGTTGTATGAAATATAGCAATTTTAGATGAGCATAGAAAAGGATATGTTGCATTTGTTTTGTAGAAGTGGAATTGACAATGCCGATTCATCCATGGTGGTCATTTGTCATCATCGAAACCTATGATTGTATGTTGTATGACAATTTGCCCTTACAAATTGGGTGTAAGACACTGCCCCTAGAGTCATGGACTTCCTTGACTGTCAGCCGCTTATGTCAATTTACTTGCCAGGCGACTGCTCCATCAAAGTCATCTACTCTAAGTGAGATCTTCGTATCGACCCTTACGAGGAAGGCACCTTGGTGGCCTATACTTCGCGACCATCGGTCTAGGCTAACCATAGTTTTAAAGGTTCTAAAAGGGGTCTTATGGTCATTGACTCTAGTAAAAGAAAAGATGCTTACACCGAAAGCACGACGGTCATCAATCCCCTTAAGAGAATTTACCACTAAGTGAGGTTCTCGTACGACTCTAACGAGGAAGGCACCTCGCGGATCAATACTACTCAACCTCTCCTATCTCAAGCAAACTCTCAGACTCGGGTGGGGAGTCCTTCACACAAGGTTTTTTATTTTGCAATCATTATTGCTTCCAAAAATTCTTCGTCACAGAGTCAGGGTTTCGGACCAACAGGTAAACAAAGAAAATATGCACAGGTTAGCAAAGAAAGCAATATATACAGAAAAAATAGATAACAGATAAATCTCCATGTACGTAAAAGAGGAAACAACCCAAACTAGGCTAGACTTGCTTAGAGAATTTTGGTCCCCAGCAGAGTCACCAGTTATCGCTACCGGAATTTCACGATAACGAAACCGGGACTAAAGAGATGCCAAAGAGAGGCAAAGTCAGAAGAGTCGTCACCGAATTTTATTTAGTTTACCTCTATCAGAGACGAGAGGGGAAATAACCTATAAAACCCTCAGAAAAGAGACGCGCACGGGAAGCGCTAAAAGAGAATAAGGAATCGGTCTCGCAACCGAGATTTGGGTTCGGAAGTAGGTTACGTAAGGGGAAGGTATTAGCACCCCTTACGTCCACGGTACTCCATGGGAACCATTTGGGTTGTTTTACATACATGAGATTTATCTATTATCATTTTGTTTTCAAAAGAATGTGTGAAAGAATGGGGTGTTTTTGTTATTATAGTGCTTGCCAAGGATTGTGGCCCTTGTGCCTACGTATCACTCATTCGGGGATGAGGAATCAGAGCTCCGTAGTTCGGTGTAGAAAATGTTTGTGTATTGGTTGATTTTACCTTTGAGAAAAGTGTTTTCAGGATGATGCCCTAAGGCACAGAAATGAGTTTGATGAGTTGTATTGTTTTTACCTTGAATAAGGGTTTTATGAAAGAATGTTTGTGATTATATTGTACTAAAGTCTATGGGAGGAGGTGATTATTCTAGACAACAAGCCAAGCGTCTTGCGTCCAAAATAATTAGAGTAAGGGTAGGAATGCTCTATTCTCACTCATTCTCCACCACTTAAGGCTCTTGGCACACAATAACAATCGTAATTATTAAATGTTTTGAATTTGACTATGAAAATGCCACTTGACGTTGAATCAAGGGTTTGTTTTATTTTGATTATGAAATTTGGCTTATGCAACATGAATGTAATGTAACCAACAAGAAATTAAAGAGTCTCATTGTAAGATAGACCAAAAGAAAGTCTTTTGTGTGTAAAAGTGACCTAAGCTAAACAAAGGATAATGGTCTTACAAACAATCCCCCCTAAGGTGGTGCCATGATGCCATTATTACAACATGCATGTAAGTTACGGATGAAAATCCAAGTGTTTACAAAGTATCACAAAGAGTGAAGGAACGCCTTCAAGCAAAGGTCCTAAGATGAAATCCTCTAAGTCCAAGTTGATTAAGAGTGGAATGAATATTTTTGGTCTTTTCATTTTATCATGTTTTTGTTGTTTTTAATGTATGAAGACAATAAAATGAATAACAAGTAAATAAACATGCATGATGAGTTTGTACAATGATGATGATAATGAGTACTTGAATGTAAATTACAAAGTAATGACATAAAAGTAAATCACAAGATAAAGAATGATAATATCACAATAATAATGGTTAGTGAATGTAAATGACACATTAAGGGATAGCTTATCATTGATGAAAAGTATTGAAGATGATTGAAAAATCAACTAACAATAGATTTGTAACAAAGAAAGTTATGCAACCTTAAGTCCATGGTTAGTGAACAATAAAATAAATTGCAAGGAAGTAAAGTGCAATAATATAAATGTTAGAAGTTAGTAGTTAATGGTTAGTGGTTAGTAGAATAACAATAAGTAAATAGAATAATAAGTTAATGTAAAGAGAATGGTTTCATCTATGTATCAAATGACCCAAACATCGTTGAAATAGAGGCAACCTATCAATGCCTCAAAGTATCATGAAGGATCTATTGATCAATCATTAATAGGTTTGAAACATTGAAGGTTTTATCAACTCTAAACAACCATAGTCGTGATTTAATAGATCTCATCAACCAATAAATATAAATGATAACAAGAAACAAAGTTTGATTGAAAATGGTGGATAAAAAGTAGTAAGAGCAAAAAATCCCCAAAAGGGTGTAAACCCAATAAAAGAACACTTGTCTCAAAGTGGACTCAAAACTCTCTCAAAACACAACCCAAGAGCAAAAACCCATTTCCAAACACAAAACAAAACCAAAAAAAATGTCAGGGAGTTTGAGTCCAAAATATTACCAATATTGTGGTGTCAAAACTAGGTTGTTGTTGTGTTTGGGTTTGAGGGTGAAGCAAAAAACTTGGAAGAGGGTGGCTATGGTTTTTATGTTAGAAAAATGGAAGGGAAGGAAGTTGTATGTTTATGTGATGGTGATGAATGATTATGTAAGTGAAGGTCACAAGCTTGCTACTGTTTTTGTTGTGTGGAGTTTGTGGATTTTTACATGGTGGTTGGGTGGTTCAAAGGAGAAAAGAGGGTTTGGGTGAGTTAGAGTTTAGGTTGAAAAGAGGGAGCTTGAATGTGATTTGGACAGAGGTTTTGTGGCTTTCAAGCTTGAAAAATGAATGGGGATAATGCTCTATTTATAAGGGAATAAAGGGGTTGAAAGGGGTGAACCAAAAGGTCCTTTGTGTAAAAAATAGAGCTATTTTTGCTGTCTGCGCAGGTGTAATTGGTTACCCTGATTAGGGTAATCGGTTACATAGTCCCAAAATGGCCAAAAAATCAGTTTTTGGTCTGGGTAATCGGTTACCCTGATTAGGGTAACCGGTTACCCAATTTTTTTTTTTTTGAAATAATGAATGTATGCATGTGCGTTAGGGTCATGGATCAGATGAAAATTGTATCGAGGTAGGGTGAATTTTGGGGTATGACAGCTGCCCCTATTTAATCTTCTTGAACCTAGGAATGAAGTGAATGTGATATGAAGTGATGGGTATTTGTGAAGGTTGTTCATGGTATGGAAAATAAATTTGATATGAAATCATTTGTTGAGGATAGTTTATGGTATTATGTGGGGAGGACATGGGTCAGCTGTATGATGGTTATGTCATGATGTGTATGATATGCAATGTATGTTATGGTGTGTAACATAAGTATCTCTTTAAATTGAAGACAAAGAGAAAAGCTTCATGACAAAGGGTCAAGAAGGAAGATGAGAGGGAATATGACTTCGTTAGGGATAAGTTTCTTATGTGAAAGATAGTGAAAATCCCTAAGAACGGCTGAGAAGATTTTAGTTCAGTGACGCTTCCTAGCAACAACTGGAATACCTAAAATCTAAAGGTGTAGATCCCTAGCAATGACTGGGGAGGTTTTAGTTCAGTGACGCTTCCTAGCAATGGCTGGAATACCTGAAATCTAAAGATGTAGATCCCTAGCAACGACTAGGGAGGTTTTAGTTCAGTGACGCTTCCTAGCAACTGCTGGAATACCTGAAATCTAAAGGTGTAGATCCCTAGCAACGACTGGGGAGGTTTTAGTTCAGTGACGCTTCCTATCAATGGCTGGAATACCTGAAATCTAAAGATGTAGATCCCTAGCAACGACTAGGAAGGTTTTAGTTCAGTGGCGCTTCCTAGCAATGGCTGGAAAACCTAAAATCTAAAGGTGTAGATCCCTAGCAACGACTGGGGAGGTTTTAGTTAAGTGACGCTTCCTAGCAATGGCTGGAATACCTGAAATCTAAAGATTTAAATCCCTAACAACGGTTGGGGAGATTTGAATTTTGAAAGTGTCAATCCCTAGCAATGGCTGGGAAGGTTTGAATTTGAAAATGTAAATCCCAAGCAACGGCTAGGAAGGTTTGATTTTGAAAGTGTCAATCCCTAGCAACGGCTGGGAAGGTTTGAATTTGAAAAGTGTCAATCCCTAGCAACGGCTGGGAAGGTTTGAGTTTGAAAAGTGTCATTCCCTAGCAACGACTGGGAAGGTTTGATTTTTGAAAATGTGCAAAAGGCACAGGAGTACTTGCAAAAGGCAGGTGAATAGATATGGTAGTTATCATACACAAGGTAGAGGAAAATTTATGGTAGGCACGAAAAACTCATTATATCCCTCAGGCACAACGGTGGGGATGAAATTTTTGAAATATGGCTACCACTCGAGACTTGCCAAACCTACATCAGGTGTTTTAAGACAAACGTTTAAGAGAATAGGTCAATCGTCCAATCTCTCATTTTTGCTTAACATGCAAAGTTGATAAAGATAAACTCTCTTGTGCAAAAGGTAACAAGGAGGCTTGCTAAAAGGCAAAATAGGGTTTTCCCTTGCAAAAAGCAGAGGGGTCTCGCAAAAGGCGAGATACTGACAAAGGGCCAACAATATTTGCAAAAGGAAAATAAAAGGAGATACTTTGGGGATACCTGTTGGGGTTGTTCACGAGGACCCTTTTACTTTCGAGAAAGGCTTGAATCCAACTTATGCTAAACATACTTGCCCCAATATGAAGAGTATGTTATTATGCAATGTTGTGCATGTAAAATGTTGATGTATGCAGAAAGTCGGTGTATGCTCGGGCTGTTGGGGTATGCAAATGCAGGGTATATGGATTATGCCAAGTATGGTTGGGCTTTAGTGGGACTTTCCGTTTCAGCGGGAAAAAGTATGCGTGAAGTAATGCATGCAATGTGTGTGGGACTGCAACTGGTTATTTGTATTTTTGTAGGGATTTTTGTTACCAATGAGAGATCATCATCAAAGGGTTGGTGGAAAGGGTGTCGTCATCAAAGGGTTGATGGAAAACGGTGTCATCATCAAAGGGTTGATGGAAAAGGGTGTCATCATCAAAGGGTTGATGTAAAAGGGTGTCGTCATCAAAGGGTTGATGGGAAAGGGTGTCGTAATCAAAGGGTTGATGGAAAAGGGGGGTCGTCATCAAAGGGTTGATGGAAAAGAGTTTGTCATCGTCAAAGGGTTGACGGAAAGGTAATTTGTCTTCATCAAAGGGTTGACGGAAAAAAGTTTGTCATCGTCAAAGGGTTGACGGAAAGGTAATTTGTCTTCGTTAGAGGGTTGACGGAAAAGAGTTTATCATCGTCAAAGGTTTGACAGAAACGTAATTTGTCTTCGTCAAAAGGTTGAGGAAAAGGTAATTTGTCTTTGTCAAAGGGTTGACGGGAAATAATTTTTCTTCGTCAAAGGGTTGACGGAAAAGGATTTGTCTTCGTTAAAGGGTTAACGGAAAGGTAATTTGTCTTCGTCAAAGGGTTGACGGAAAGGTAATTTTGTCATCGTCAAAGGGTTGACGGAAAATATTGTCATCATCAGAGAGATGATGGAAAAGAAATTTGTCATCATCAAAGGGTTGACGGAAGGGTAATTTGTCTTCGTCAAAGTGTTGACGGAAAGAAACTGTTGTAAAATGTCGTCATCAGAGGGCTGATGGAAAAAAGTTTGTCATCGTCAAAGGGTTGACGGAAAGGTAATTTGTCTTCGTCAAAGGGTTGACAGAAAATATTAAGGCAAGTTATGTCCTCATCAAAGGGTTGATGGGAAGGATTTATTATGTTATGTATGCATATGGTGCATGTTAATGAGAATTTCTCATTTTTGTGAGAGAGCTTTTTGATATGCAACTTCCTTATTTTGAAAGAAGGTCATGTGTGTTTATTGTATGCAGTGCATATGGTAATGCAAGATGAATATTGATTGTATTTGGATTGATCTCCCTTTTGGGAGGTGAGACTTTCTGGGTACCAATGTTGATTGGATTTGAGTTTATGAAGATGCCAGCGAAGTGGGCTTTCGGTTTTGGAGATGCCAATAGGGATTCGGCTTTGTGGTTAATGATAGAGATTTGTTTTGGGAGGTGCCAATAACAATTGGGCTTTATGGTTAATGATAGAGATTTGTTTTGGGAGGTGCCAATAACGACTGGGCTTTATGGTTAATGATAGAGATTTGTTTTGGGAGGTGCCAATAACGATTGGGATTTATGGTTAATGATAGAGATTTGTTTTAGGAGGTGCCAATAACGATTGGGATTTTGGAATTTGGTTTGGACGGGATCAGGCTGGATCTGATGATGATTAGATTTTTGGGTTTGCCAAGTAGGCTTTAATTTTGAAAGGTATCAAGCGTGGGTTGGCTTCATTATTCTTGTTGGGGAAGGGCTTCATGTTATGCATGATGCCTGATATGTATGAGTGAAGCAACATGGTTGGTGCGTAATGATTGATGCAATCGTTTTGGATAGTTCAACAAATGTCCTTGAGGTGGGTCAAGAATGGTTGGAACTGGGAAATATTTTTGCTTGGCTTCAAGGCTCATTGTTGACAAGTTATGGGATGATGTCTTTAGCATAACTTCCCGACATTTGCTTTGAACCTGGATGACGTTGTGAGCTTGGTCTGGATATTCTGATGCCCCGTGCTTGATCTGAGCAAGAAAATCCAAAATATAAGGAAATGCTTCCTCTCCATGGCCAGTGTTGCCTCAATTTGTTAGGTATCTACATGGACTGCCCCAGTTACAAGTTATGAAGCAAACCATGGGTAGAGTAATCTTGATCTGATATACCCCAGCGTCTTGGATCTGCCTACCCTTATTCATCCATCTCTTGGAGTGTTTTGACTTTCTCATGCTTTTGAGGTGTCTTCTCTGGTGTGAAACCTTGAATGGATTTTGCCCCTGACTGGTTGATTTTTGAGGGAATGCCCCTGACCAACTGCCTTTGGAGAGATTTGCCTAATCTCGACGTGATTGTCCCAGACTGACTGGATCTTGAAGTGGCTTGCTCAACGGAGTTCTCAGATGCATATCCCCCTGGTGAGATTAATCTTAGGGGATGGCCTTTGCTCATCGGAGTCCTCAGGAAATTTGCCTCTTTTGGGTGACCAAAACTTCTCAAGTCATGTTCATTGTGAAAGTGCTCTTAATGTCAATGCTCATTCACAAGTAAAACTATTTATGCTAATGTTATGTTTATGGTAGTTTTAGAAATCCAAGTATGTCCACTGAAAAGATGACATATAGTGAATGGATCACTAGTTACAAAAGTCATAATGATACTTAGCAAAACAAATAGGAGTCAGTTTCGACACAAGCTCCAGTGCAATATGCTTTCAAAATAGACCTTGCTTCAATTAGGTCTTTTGAGGGTTGTAATGTGGGATGGTTCACGGTTTAAGAAACAAAGGATTTATGGCTCAAAAATTTATTTAGCCCGCCCATTCTTCTTGATACCCTTCAGTCCTACGTTCAACTAGTTTGACACAGACGTTCGTCTCTTAGAATGATGGGAGTGGTAGTAAGAGAACCCACAAGGTTTTGGGAGTGACAGTTACTTGCCTTCCTATTTTTGTGTTTGCAGTCACACGACTTTGTTCTTGCTGAGGATTTTTGTTTTTGATTCCTCTTCTGCCCCTTTTTTTCAACTTCCCTAATTTTGCATGGACTGTTTTTTTTTTGCTTGCAGTCCATCGAGATACCCTAATTTTTGCCTAAGTCACTTGTTTTCAAGTTTCGGCTTAGCGGGATTTTTCTCTCTTTTTTGGATTTTTTTTGTGTGGAACAAATCATGTGACATTTGTTGATTTGGTTTGAAAGGATTTGTGACTGTCTCACTTTTTTTTTGGCGAGGGACAACCACTGGATTTGTGATTTCGACCTCTCGTGAGGGAAATGTTGTGGTTGTCTTTTAGACAAGACACTCCCTAGGATGTGGTTGATCCTCAAATGGGACATTCCCTGCTTTGTATTTTAGGAATTGAACGGGTGGCCAAATTAGCTGAAGACTACCCTGCCCCGGGTTTAAGATGTGAGGGTTTCTCTGCTTGGAAGAAAACTCCTACTTCTAGGCTCAAAGGGGTTGACTAGGGATTATCATCCCTGGACAGAGGTTTTGTGGCTTTCAAGCTTGAAAAATGAGTGGGGATAGTGCTCTATTTATAGGGGAAGCAAAGGGGTTGAAGGGGGTGAACCAAAAGGTCCTTTGTGTAAAAAACATAGCTATTTTTGTTGTCTGCGCAGGTGTAATCGGTTACCCTGATTAGGGTAATCGGTTACACAGTCCCAAAATGGCCAAAAAATCAGTTTTTGGCCTGGGTAAACGGTTACCCTGATTAGGGTAACCGGTTACTCAATTTTTTTTGAAGTAATGAATGTATGCATGTGCAGTAGGGTCATGGATCAGATGAAAATTGTATCGGGGTAGGGTGAATTTTGGGGTATGACAATAAGAAATTTACTTTAAGAACATTGAATTCAAAAAGGAATGTCAACAATAATCTAAGAATGATAAGTCTTGATGTGTGAAACATTGTTGTATTCCCCAAGTAGTTGTTGGTGATTTATTCTCCCCAATAGTTCGTCGTTCATCCCAGCTTTGTTGATGAGTTGCTCCCCAAGCAATTTATCATCCCCGGTAAAGCTGATGTGTTGATCTCTTTGTAGTTCATCCTTCCCCATCTGAGACTTTCATGTTTTTACATCCTCAGTTTGTATGTGTGAATGAACCCTGGATCTCGGTAAAATCTTTATTTGGTTTTTCAGACCCCAATACACCTTTATTTGGTTGTTGCATAACCGTGGCAGTCTCTCCCCCGCACGAGTCTGCAAATTCGGCTGATATATTTGGTACCTTGGAATTGGTTTATTTCTCAATCTCCAAGAAGAGTTTGATGGTTGTTGTTTTCTTTTTGAGGAATTAGTTGTTGATTTACATCCTCGTATGGCCTTTGATTTGTCCTAGAAGATTGTTGAATCTGCAGTAGATTATTTGGTTCCCCACTTAGGATGTTACCTCTTGTTGTGACATGAATCCCTTGTGGAGCTATATCTTCTGATAGAAAATATCCTCGTTTCAGACTTAATTTGATTCTGAGGAGTATTTGATATAGTCGTTTCATATAGGTTTCTCCCCTATTTGATATGGTGTTGACCTAAAATTTTCCACATCGTCTATTTATTGCTTTGAAGTATATAAAGTTATTTCAACTTATTTTCATAAATTCACTAGAATAGTTTATGTATAATATTATGAAAATAGTTTTTATTTGATTTTAGTTTTTGTTATAGAAATATTTTATACACCAACATGTATATGATAAACAGTTAGCTAAGTTTTGTATCCAATATTATATGATGGTTGTTTTTTTAAAACTTTTGATAAATACTTTAGAACTATGTAGTGTTCATAACTTAAGATACATTTTTATGTTATTAAATAAATTTTTAAATAAACTTTAATATTGTTACTTATAAGAACATGAAATATCACTATCTCAGGATAATATAATAAATTGATTTTTGGTGTTTACATAAGGAGAAGAGAGTTGAGAGTTAAATGAACTTACAGGTCACTTTTGTAACTCTCTTTCTCTTTTGATAACTTTGGTTGCAAATTAATTTGATAAAAAATTTAGGTTAAATATAAATAATTGTTTAATGTCACATCCATAAACCTTTTATTATCATCCATCCTATTTATATGTCACTTTTGTAATATTTGATATTTTTAATTGAAATATTATTTCTGATTGCATTTTACAAAAAAGACTTTAATTTCAAGCAAAGAAGAAGTCATAACCACAAAGATTTATAATAAAGACTTTGAATTAATGAACTTGAAATGGCTTATGTCGAAGAATCAGACAACTTATATTTATACGGTTACGAATGGTCTTCGTGTGTTGTTGTTGAATAACGATGGATCTAAGCCACAATCATGCATTCTTAATAGTGATGGAATGTCTCTAACCGTTGATTTCCCCTTAAAATAAGATAGTTGGACGAAAAGGAGAATTGATGATTAAATAATATTTATATCAACATTACTAAATAAAAAATCAACAAGCTTTTACTGGCTGTTAAAGTTTATTGATTTAGTATGAAAGACATATCCAGCGTCATTCAACTTTTTCCTTTTTAAATTCCTGGGTATGCCTATCTTTGGTGGCATTGTTGTGTTTTTAAATGTTGAGAAATTTGTAGAGACTTTGTGCTTCTATGTAACAAATAATTTGCACTTAAAATGAGATAGTTGAATGAAAAGAAAATTGATAATAAAGTAATATTTACATCAACATTATTAAACGAAAAATCAAACAAAGTTTTACTTGATTGTTAGGGTACGTTGATTCGATATGAGAAACATTTCTAGCGTCATTCAACTTTTTGTTTTTTAAGTTTCCAGTCGTGCCTATCTTTGATGACATTGATGTGTTCTTGAGTGTTGAGAATTTTGTAAAGACATTGGACTTCTATGTCACAAATAATTTCCACTTGAAATAAGATAGTTGAATGAAAAAGAGAATTGATATATTTACATCAACATTGCTAAACAAAAAATCAAATAAGGTTTTACCTGATTTTTAGAGTTCATTGTTTCGGTATGAGAAATATTTCCAGCTTCATTCAACTTCTTCTTCCCGACTGTGACTATCTTTGGTGGTGACATTGTTGTGTTCTTAGTGTTGAGAAATTTAGAAAGACTCTGTTAAAATAAGATATAACTAGATAAAAATAGAATAAAAGACAAATTAATGGTCAAGTGTAGTACAAAAGAATGTCACTAGTAAAAAAAAAGGAAGGAACATGCATATTCTTCAAAATACTCATAAATGAAAGATTTTCACACCGTCATTTAATTTTGTTGACCATACTTTTAACGCATGACCTAATATATTATGTGAATTACCAATTTATTCCTTAAAGTTGCTTTTAATACTATTGATAATAAAAAAAAGTAAATTATTTGAAATATTAACTTTAAAAAAACATAATTATTATTATTCTGAAGGAAAATATATAGTACTATCTAGCAAAACAAATTTATAAAATTATCTCTTTTTTTACAACTATAATAAAACTATCATTACATGTTTTTATTTATGATTATTTTAACATGTACTATAAGTCGTAATTATCATAGAGTGGAGGGAGTAAAATTGTAATTGAAGGAGTGACTGAGGTAGTACATTTCAGTCCAAAGTTCCTTTATTTAAGAGAACGAGATTGCGTCTTCAAAGATAGGGTTCTCATTTGAGGCATTGAGTTAGTATCTATTTGTTCTTTCATTTTTTTTATCTATTCGGAGAAACCTTATAGATCTCAAAGTCAGTATATTTATACATTCACAGTTCTCTTCGTCATCAAATATTGTTATAGATATCAAAAACAAGATTTAGTCTCTAGATTTTTTACAGCTTATTATCTTTTTCTATTTTTGCTTGTTTTGACTAGATTCACTTATTTTTCATAGTTTTTTTTTTTTATATTTGAATGAAGTTGAAGTTTTTGGTGTTAGGGTTTTTTGAGGGGGTGGAGCTTCTTTTAGTTCAAATATGGATATTGTTATGTTGATAGAGCTGTTTAGCTATGGATCCCTCAATTCTACCCTACTTTGTGTCTTGTGATAGTTTTGTGGCTTCCATCTTTAGGGAGACTTATCTTCTTTCTAGTTTCATCTTTCTTTGGATTGAAGGGAGCTCTACACCTTTATTTCTTAATTAAATTATTTTGTTTTTAATTTGATAACAGATACTAGATCATTGAGATCTTGGTAGTTTGAGTTTTTTAGTTTTTTGATTTTGAAATAATTATATTAGATCTGTGAGATCTTGGAAGTTGAGGTAAATTTATTTTGTGTTCTATGTCATTTTTTAAAATTAAATTGTTTAATTTATTTTTATGAATACTAGACTTGTATAATGAAACCACTTAGTTGTATCGTATGACTATGGTCAACGTAAAAGATTGTACTAACTTACTACTACTAGTTACCTCACTTTTTTGTTATTAATATAATTATGATTATGATTTCATCAATTTATGAATGTGGTAAATGTGAAATGTGAAGTATATTTTCTTCCAATGAATGTAGCTAGACTTAGTTATGAAGTTATTTTTGATAGTTATTGAGTAGCTGTGATTATTGGTTATTTAATTAGTTCTTTGGTTTGTAATTTTAATTAATATGTGTAATTATTTTACTGATTTTTTTTAATTATTATTGAACTCGTAATAATAGAGGTGTTCTTCCCAAGGACTGAATATTTTGCAGCTAGTGATGGCCTCTGGCTTTGTCAGACCATGATAAAGTCAGAAAATTATGAACACTGAAACTCACCACAAATGAAATAATAGTACTATATTATATGAAAAAAAGATGGTAAAACACAATATATATTCCTTCCCTAAAATATATACTTCATCATGTAAATACTAAGTATATATTCTCTAGATTTTTGAAATATATAGAATAAATATTAATTAGAGTATATAAATAATAATATAAGAATTTTATACAAGTTATGTGGATATGTCCAAATTTATAATTGATACCTAAATATTTATATTTAGTGACAAATTTTCTTTTCTTTTATATTCGCAAGATTTTCACATTTTATTTTGAATTAATACTTATAAAATCATATATATTACAACATCCAATCTTGGTAAGATTTTAGATAGTTTTTTGAAAATTTATTGATAGAAAGAAAAATGAATAATAATAAAAAGAGATATTTAATAAAAACAATATAGAAAAATTAAAAAAAAAAGCAAAAGGAAAAGTTGATAAAATTAAAAATAACCTAAACCAATTATTTTGTTAAATCAGTTTAGTTGGTAATTAGTATTAAAGAATATTAATTTTAGAACTCACGATTAAAATATAAGTTTCAACCATTAAATTAAAAAAAAAATTAATTAATTACAAAGCTTTTTACCGTCAAATGTAAACCAATTAGCAAAGGTATGTACCACCAAGGTTTATATGAGATTGACATACTAGTATTTGCAATCTTTGCCCAATCTTACCTTGAATCCAACTTTATTTATTTTGGTTGTTCTTATTTTAAATTATTGATTTAATCAACTTTATTTATTTTGGTTGTTCTTATTTTAAATTATTGATTTAATCCACTAAGACTCTTCCTTTAGGACCGTCTTTAAAGATGTTTAAGATGGTCTATAATATAGAATATCACATTTTTTTTATAACTAAACTATGACAAGATTTTTTTTACAAATATTTTACAATTAATTTATAGTTAAATATGGTCTCTCTTAAAAAATATACGACTCAACTGAAGTTAATATCAATTTCTTATACATGGTTTTAAAAGTTTGAGACAACTATGTCCGTTACATCTCAATAGTACTATTATAATCTCAATAGTAGTATTATAATTTGATTCAAATTTGTGGGGAGTGAGAGATTTTTAGTGTTGTACAAAGGACATTGACTTAATTGAGGAAGAGATGTTATGATGTTTCATACTCAATCATCTCCAATTGACGAATATTAAATCCCTATACAGATTTTCTGCATGACAATCACATTTTGACAACATAAAAGATAAAAGGTATAACTATATTTAACATGGATAAACATGTAACAAGTTAAATCAATGCTTTAACTTATCCATAATGATTGGATTGATCAACATATAACTCGTATTCTCTTAAGTATGAGTCTTTTCAAATAATATATGTCTAGTTGAAAGCAACTTTTTGATCTTGTGAAATCTCATATCAATATACTTGGTCCAATCATGATACACCTAATTGTTTGACAAATAAATGATACTCTGGCCATCACAATGCAATCGAACTCCAACTAGATCAACACCCAATTCTCTCACTAATCTTAAAAGCCATAAGGTTTCTTTGACTGCTTTACCTGCCGCCATGTACTATGTTTTAGCTGTCGGCATGACCATTATGGATTGAACATATGATTTCCAATAAATAGGTTTTTATCATAGAGTAAAGAAATACCATATTATAGATCTTTTATCATCTATATAACCAACATAGTCTGAATAAACATATCCTATAACTGAATAATCACTCTTTTCACTACTAAACATGATATCTTAACATGTTGTGCCCTTCAAGTACCTGATCGACTTGACTACTTCCTAATAATGCTTGTTTGATTTGGTCATAAACTTACAAACTTGACCTACACTTTGTACCAAAATTGGTCTAATGCATACAATAACATACATAAAATAACCAACAAAACTGACATAAGGAACCTTTGACATATACTCAATTTCTACATATGTATATTAACACAAAACCAATAAAAACATAAAGTGATTTGTCAATAGAGTACTTACAACCTTCGAATTACTCATGTCAAATTTGTCTAACATTTTTTGAACATAACTTTTTTTAGAGATGATTTTCTTGCACTTTCATCCATATGAATTTAGATACGAAAATTATTCTTAACAACACTTAAGTCTTTCATATCAAACTCCTCTCCCCAACATGATTTTCAATTCATTTTCGTCTTATAAATGATTAGCAACAATCTACATATTATCAACATGCAATAATAGGAAAATAAAATAGTAATCATAAAGGATCCTAACATAAATATAATAGCCATACTCACATTGTCTATATCCAATTTGAAGCATGTATGAATCAAAAAGCATGTACCATTGCCTTGAAGACTACTTTAAACCATATTGTAGTCTTATATTGTAAAATCCCTAATAGAGGTGAGAGCTTTGCATACCCTATGAGATGTGACAACCATATATCGCCCTCCAGAAGGTATTGCCTCACCTTAAGTGCTTTCCAGTTGCTCAATTATGGGAAATGTGGAAAATGGCGTTTCTTGGTCAGAGAGAAGTCAATGTCAGTAGCTGATCCATGTCCTTCTTAAGAAGTATGGATTCAATGGTCCACCACTGATTGGGTGGGCGTTGATCCTTCCCAAATGTCTCTATAAATACTTCTCACACTAATGGGAGAAATATATCTCATAACTGACACACTATACCCAAAACAACACATTTGTATACAAATCCTTTCACCCCATGTGAGTTGACCTCTTAGATAATTATAATCATTAGGACGCCATCATACAGGGCTTCTCACTACTACAGGTGAGTCCTACCATCCTAAACCGTTATAAACATACTAAGAAATTTGAGTATCCCCTACCCTTGTAGGAATACCACACACACATGTATTTTTTGACCAGTACGGTGGCTCCCACCATGGGACTCCAGTAATACTAACACGGGTCACACCTTCTTCACTATAATCACCATACTCATTGTTACCATCCACTAATGTACCTAGCCATCATCAACCATGGTCAATATGAGGGCTTCATGCCCTACGCCGAAGGATACCAACAATAGAGGTGACGCCAATATCCTGGAGGAGATGCGTGCCGACATGGACAGACTAGGCTGCAAGAACCAAACACTAGAAGCCAATGTCCACGATATCCGAAAACACCGACAAGAGTCCAATCCCCTAGATAAGAGGGAGTGTTGGATTCCCAACCACTGTTGGATGAGATATGAGAAGTGCTTGTCCTTGAGGGATTTAAACCTCCCTCTTTGGCCAAGTTTGATGGACACAATGATCCTTATGAACACGTCACCTCAATCAACACACATATGGTCATCACTAGAGTGCCCGACTCCTTATAATGCAAATTACTGTTTGACACCTTCAGGGATGCTGACCTACAATTGTATATGGTATACCCCTAACTTCCATCGCCAATTATCAGGAGCTAGTGAGGAAACTCATACACCAGTTTACTGCTAGTTGACATTGGAAAATTTACACTACCAAATTGTTCAACAAAATAACAGGGTCCATCGAAGTTGTTAGGGGACTATCTCTCCAAGTTCAGTGAATCCACCACCAAGGTTGTCCCACCAAACCAAGAAATTTTTGTGAGGGTGTTCCAAAATAGACTTAAGGCGGGACACTTTAATGAGTCTCTCGCCTAAAAGCCAACACTCTTGTTAGTAAAGGTGGCCACCAAGGTATAATATTACATAAAGGGCGAGGAGAGCAAAATTGAGAAGAAAGTGAGAGACGTCAAAAAATATGCTCCTAACGTCGATGGTTTGCACCATCAAAAGAAGAGTAATTACACCTCTCCCATCAAGGACACAATTGTGTTATAGAGAGTGGGAAAGATGGCAAAGAGATTCATGCCCATGAACACTCGCCATAAACAGACCTGACATGAGGTTCTTCACCTGCACAATATCCTTATGCCCCATTTCTAAAAGCATACATGATGGGTCCCAAACCAGGTAAATGGTGCAAGTTCCATAGATTCAAAGGACACCACACCGAGGAATGTTACCAACTCAAAAAAGAGAACGAGAGGTTGATCCAGGAGGGACACCTGAAGAAGTATGTGAATGGTGAATCTTCTTATGGGAAGACAAGTTCAACTAGAGAGGGTGAGATGACACAAGAAGCCATATGCCCAATAAATCAAAGGAGACTTCCATGGGCGAGAAGGACAAATTTGTGCGCCATACGCTCAACTATTGCAGGAGGATTCACCGGAGGCAGAGAGACTAGTTCTGCCTGTAAAAGGTAGGCTCAATGAGTTCTAAGCTACTGGGGAGATCGAAGCTTTAAAGGCCAAAAGGAATGCCCACTAGCTCCACTTTTCCTATTGTCATTTGTTTACTTTATTTACTATTATTTATCACTTTGGTATTAATTTTGATAGGCGAGTATTATATCTATTTCGTTTTAAAAGAAATATTGTTTTAGGGGGTGAACTATTTCCCCTCTGTGCCTTGCATAGTGTCGCATCACGCGAAAAACCGGCGGGAAAACAAGAACAACAGAGCCGCCACCGTGCGTTATTTATCCCAAAATAGGGAAAGGAAACGCTCAGAGTAAACCTGGGAAAGAACATGGTCTCGCGACCAAAGAGGATGGGTTCGGGAGTCGGTTATGCGAAGGGAAGGTATTAGCACCCCTACGCATCCGTCGTACTCGACGGGATCCACGCACAATAGGAAGGGAAAATGGTTGCTAAACACTGCTCAAACACACACACACTGGCTGAAAGAGACACAAGAAACTGACTGAAACTGACTCGGCAGGACATCGTATCCTGGGCCTACTTAGTCTATCAGGCATAGACATCAGAGTCGAAGTAGTTCGGACTGGGGAAACGACACATGCTCGCTAGGATGTCGCATCCTATGCATACGTATCTTCTCGGACGAGAGAAGAATCAGAGCATTCGTAGCTCGGCTGACATGCACACAAACAAACACAGGCAAAGGCAAACGTGGAGCCTGAATGCCAACCACTGGACTTACATCAGCATCCGAACCAAAACGCACTCAAGAAGGCAAACATGGAGCCTGAATGCCAATCACTGGACTTACATCAGCATCCGAACCAAAACGCACTCAAGAAGGCAAACATGGAGCCTGAATGCCAATCACTGGACTTACATCAGCATCCGAACCAAAACGCACATACACTGGAACCTAACTGCCACTCGATGGACTTACATCAGCTTCCAAGCACACAACAAGACAAAACAAAGACACAGGCGCCCGGAGAGATCTGCTCATCTCTTGCCTACGTACCTCATCTGGTATGAGGATCAGGGCGACGTAGTTCCCCTACAGAGGGATAAAGGACTTAGCCTAACCAGATAACAGAGGGAGACACAACTAGGGAGACTACGACTCGAGCCTAGATGTTATCATGCAAAATCAACCCTAAGTTAAGGTTTCTAGCTAACTGGCACAGGGAGCCAGCCTATCCTAGACATGACTTGCACAGGAAGCAAGCCACACCTACACTTAACTTGCACAGGAAGCAAGCCAAGCAAAACCTAACTTGCACAGGAAGCAAGTCTAAGCAAACACTAACTTGCACAGGAAGCAAGTCAAACAATCCTAACTTGCACAGGAAGCAAGTCAAACAATCCTAACTTGCACAGGAAGCAAGTCAAACAATCCTAACTTGCACAGGAAGCAAGTCAAACAATCCTACAAGCACAGATAGCACACACTATACACAAGCAAGTGGCTCAAACAAGGGTTAGGTTTTAGTCGAGGGGTCATATCAACCTCAACAAACAAACCTCTGGAACTGGGTAAATGTTGCTCTTAACCTTGCCATTGAGAGACTAAGGTGAAGCAGATGAAAGGTGAGTGAAGATGAGACTTCACAGCTCTTATCCCTGGCCTGGGAGAGCTCAAGACAAGAATGCGTGGGTTCAGAAAGTGGGAACCCTTCTACACATTTAAAACTGACTCAACTGTACAATTGTACAAGATCTTGGGTTTGTATCTGCAACGCATCAACACAGTGGTGTGAGCAAAGCAGATGACACAACATGAATAGTGGGGGATAGATTGCATATCCCTACCTTCCACCAATTGCCTCTTCACTTAGGAGGACTTTGACTCTATGCAAGGACAAAAGTAAACAGTCACAAACATTGCCTCTTAAGGAGGACTTCAGACAGTTGCCTGGCCAAGTAACAGGCCAGGTCTTCCAGACTACATGGAGATGAGAAATTATACCTCAAGCAAATTGCTCTTAAGCAAAGCAAAGCAAAGTTCACAGGGAACTAAAAGCAACTAAAGTACCTGAAATCAGTCAAGCACAGTTAATATACATGTCAAAGTTAAATCAAGATGAAACAGATGTCAACTGGTCAACACAAGCAAGTGAATGTGCAAGGCTCAAGGCTTAAGGCATGTTAGCCAAGCCACCTACAAAACAAACATGTTAGACAATGATATTTAGGCAAGCTCAATCAAAAAGAAGTGGTCTCAATGGCCATTTGATGGTCAACCTGAAAACACAAGCTCAAAGGTGAGTAACAGGACCACTAGGACAAGCCTAGGGTCAAAAATGAATGAGAAAGTCAAAACAGCAAGTGGCAAGTATCCAAAATCAAGTTCAAACAATCAAGAAACAAAACCAATTGGGTTCACATTCATATCAACCATCATCATCATTTCATGAACAATTTAGGTCAAAGTGTAGCAAACAGAAGCTCATAGAAGTCAACAGCAAGACTTAACTCAAAAGCAACCTCAAACATTTCCAAAAATCACCAAATAAATCATGATCAATCCCAACCCACAGCATGGTAAGCATGTCAAATTTCATCTCATTTGGACAAGTGGAAGGCAGTCAATGAAAATCAGAAAGTCAAAGCAATTTTGAACATGCTCAAAGAAGTCAACCAAACATGCATCAACTTAGAAAAATCATAAGTCAGAGATGGTGTATGATAAATGAATGGGGTCAAAACCATGGCAAAGATGAGGATGTCTAGTTATCTCATGTAAAATTTCATGTCCATCTAATAAAGTATGAGAATTTCACAAATGAAATGGGAACAAGTGTCACAAAAAGTCAACATATGACCAAGCAGGGGATAAAATCTCAAACAATTAGGAAATGCCACAAATAATTCCAAGAAAATTCACATGTGAACTAGACATACAAGAGTAGGTTCATGCAAAAAATCAGATCCATTGGAGGTCAAGAAGCATGGTATCAAAAATCATGAAGTTGGACATCAATGGTGTGACACAAATTGTCACACCCTAATTCAAAAAATCATAACTCACAAACCACATAAGATAAATTCACAAACTCTACACCAAAATCACCATGAGTGTGTCTAGTTTAAGCACAAAAAATTTGGGAGCCATTGGATAAAGTATCATCATTTCACAAATGTTTTGGCAAAGTGTACAAAATATGCATACATGTCACAAACCCTCATACCAATTAAAAACCAAACATCCAAAAATTCTGGAAAAAATGTGATAAAAAAGTAGAGATCAAGATGGACATGATGCAAAAAATCCCATCAAATTTGGATTAAAAATGAAAGCGCAATGATTTTTGTAAGTTTGAGTAATTAAATGAAATAAGAATCAAGAAAACAACTTATTTTAATATGTCCCATGCCACGCCAGTGGCAATTTTGTAATTCCCATGGCCACTAATTGAAACGATGCCGTTTTGGGCCAAGGAACGAAATGTTCCTATTGGTTGTTGGAATCAATCCAAGCCATGCACGTGAAAGAGAACCAAAAATTCTGGGAAACACATTTGAAAGCTAGGGTTTCTACACAGTTATGTCATCTTCATCCCCAATTCGATTTCGTCCAAATTTTTTCCAGAAATGGCAATTAAATATACAGACATGATCAGCACGGCAAGGTCAACAAGAATCCATCATCATTTTTCATCAAAACATACTAACAATCAAGAACCAAACAAAAACACATTTGAGGGTGAAACTTTAAATCCATGTATTTCCCTCAATATGCAATCATTTTTTATGAATCAAAGCCCATTGTGTTCATGGTGAAAAGACCTATAAGATGTACATCATGATTTTTGAAAAGGTTGAGGTCGAAAACTCACCTATTTTGAAGCACAGTTGAGATGCAGTGATGATTAAGCCATGAGAGGTTGAAACAGATGAGCTATGGTCCTCCACATGATGGTTGATGAAGGTGGCTTGGTTCAGTAACCCTTGCAATGGCTCAAGATTTGGACTGTCATGGATGATGCTGTGCAAAAACCAGTGCTGCTATTGCTGCTTACAGGTGGAAAATGATGTTGCAAATCAGTTCAAAATGATGCTTGGATGGTTTTTTAGGCAAGGCAAGGCTTAGTTCATTGAGAGTTTTGGACTGTTTTTGAAAAAGGCAAGCAAGATGGATTTTTAGAGAATGAGAGGACAGGGTTTCTGGTTGTGTGTTTTGTGGCTGCCAGTGTTCTTATTTGACAGAAAATGATGAGGAAATCTTGTATCAAGCCAGGCAAGGTTTTTGTTCTTTTGAAGTTCTTGACAGAAAATGATAAGTGGCCAAGATGTGATTTTTTAGCATGAGTGAGTTCCTGCTTAGGCCAACTGATTTTGTGTGGCTTGTGTGGCTGCTCTTGGTCTCAAAATGATGCTTGGACAGTGTTTTAAGACAAGGCAGTGCTTGGTACTTTTGGAAGTTCTTGACAGCTTTTCTTGATAGGCAAAAGCAAGGTGAATTTCTTTTGAGAGAGAGTTCTGTGTGCAGTGTGTTTGATGGATCCTAGTTGTGTTTCAAATGACAGAAAAAATGATGAATAATACTCTGCTATGTTGTGGTACAGTCCATGGTTTATGGAAGTATGGGTGGATTTAGTGAAAACATGTACTTCCTTCCAAAATTCAAGCAAGCAAGGAATGGCTTTTTTTTCTGTTGGTTTGTAGGCTGCAAATGAGGTTCCAATTGACAGAAAAATGATGTTAGAAATCTGCTATGAGAGGTACCAAGCATGGTCCAATGAGATGGTGAGATGGATTTGGTGAAACTTGTACTTCTCTTCCAATTTTCAAGCAAGTTAGGGAATGGCCATATGTACTGCATAATTTTGACTTTGTACATGCTGCAAATAACATTCCAAGCAAGTTCCAATTGGCCCCAAGTGTTAAAAATGCATAATTCAAAAAGTCAACCATTGGTCAAACTTGAATTTCACATATGCTAGGTTCAAAAATGCCATTTTGATTGGCAAGGTTTTGGTACATGAAAGTTACATTTTTGGAAAGAGGGGATCAAATGTGACTTGTAGGAAAAAAACCCACCCAAATTGGCCAAATGGTTTGAGAGATATGGCCTTTTGAAGTTCAAGAATTTCTGAAAACGATTCGATCATAACTTGCCAACCACACATGGGAATTGAGATTTCTTGGACTTTTTGGAAATGGGAGAACAAGATCTTCAACTTTCATGTTGGGCAAAAATTCATTTGAAGCTTGTATCATGATGTAAGCTTGAGGATCAAGACTTTCCATTTTTGGTAAGTTTCAGTTACAGGTCCAGTTTCCATTTTTGGAAATTTCTGATCTGGCTTCAAATTCTTCCATGATGGTGTTTGACATGATATATGAGGACTATATGGACATGAATGAGACCTCTCAAACCAATTTCCATCATCAAATCACTGATTAAATGGACAGTTGACCAACAGTTGACTTTTAGGGTTTCTGACTGACTGTGCATTGACTGGTGACTTCTGAACATTCAATCCTTGACCGAAACACTTCAAATGGATCCCCAAGTCATGTGAACATGTTGGACCAACCCTAGGGCCTTGGCTCCTTGAGAATTGTGCTTGCTTGCTTGACTGACTGATCTCCTGACCAGTTTGACCTAATTTCTTGATTGGCTTGCACTTGAGGCAAAAGAGGCAATGCAATGCTATGCAATGGACCATGATATGCTATGACCTAATATGAAAATGTATGTACAATGATGGGTGCAAATTTGAGGTGCTACAACTGCCCCTATTCAATCAGCTGGGAACCCGAACGGATGAGAGCAAAGGCTGTCAGACTTTCAGGGTAAACAGGGATTGAATACCAAGAACCGTAGAAATTTGCACAATACAGGGATCCACCAATGGAAACGTCCACTGGGATTTGATACTTATTACTGGGTATTTTTTTTTTTTTTTTCAAAGGGTACGGCCACATCCAGACATCACAACGACGATGAATGGGAACAGAAATCACAACTAGATGCCAACGGACAACTAGGAAAAACTCACGCTTACCGATACCAACGGAGGGGTAAACAGACATTAATGAATGACTGGAGGGGATACAACCATACGTCAACGGACGAAATGGGAAAAACTCAACGTTTACCAAGACCAACGGAGAGGTAATCAACTGGGGACGACCAGGAAAAACTCGACGTTTACCAAGACCAACGGAGAGGTAAACAACTGGGGACGACCAGGAAAAACTCGACGTTTATCGAAACCAACGGAGAGGTAAACAAACATCTGCTGATGAATGGGAAAACTCGACCAGACATCGACGGATGAATGGGAGAAAACTCGACGTTTACAGACATCGAAAGATGATGTTTACAGACACCAAAAAGATCGACCAGACATTTACTGATGAATGGGGATACTCGACGTTTACAGACATCGAAAGATGATGTTTACAGACACCAAAAGAGATCGACCAGACATTTACTGATGAATGGGAAAACTCGACGTTTACGGACATCGAAAGATGATGTTTACAGACATCAAAGAAGACCAGACACTTACGCACGACTGGGAATCACCGAAAGATGGTGTTTACCGACACCAAGGAAACAACACACGCGGGTGCTGACATGGTATACTAACATTCTCAAGATGACAGGGCAAGGCTGAACACTTGCAGGGGGTCTCACTGGGGAGAAACAAACTTTCTGTCACCAACAGGTGAGGAAATAAACCTCTGTGGGGATTATAAACACCAAATGTTGACTGGAACAACTGTAGCCAATGCGTTGTACAGGTCGAATAAAAATCCGTCTCTGCAGGGGATACGGTCTGGTGAGGTTTCGAACACATGAATGCATATGTTGGAATTTTTCTATGGCGTAATGCTCCATTTATGTATGGAAATGCTACGCGATTTTTGAGGATGCAATGATTACTACATGCAAAATGCAAATGAACCCTGGCTAGGGAGCCGAAATGATCAGATACTCTGACTCTGTGGGGAGACTCCTCTTGGGGAAATACTCTGCGGGGAACTCTGCTTGGGGAATGGTAAAGCGACTTCACACTCATGTTTGAAGAATAGCACTGCTGCTGGGAAAAGGTAAACTCCGCTGGGGATATCCTTCAGTCCACGGATAGGATAAATGTTGGAGATGAATTCAATGAACCTGCCCCGCTCGGGGAGGAAATCGGCAAATACAGGCCTGCTGGGGATAGGCAATCCTTAGATCTGTTGGGGAATAGAAGGCACTATCCACAGACGTCTCTGCAGGGGAACATAGCTCTGATAGCTTCCAAACTTGCTTGGGGAGAATATCTGCTGAGGAAACGTCCTCCCAGATGCCAATCTGAAAAACAGCACAACAAAACGCCCCCAGGGGATACATGGACAAGATACGCTCAAGTGTCCTCCACATTCAAAATGATTTTCAAATGTTTCATCTTTCTGCACGTCATTGTTTAGCCTCCATGTTCTTATATGCAATGCTTATCAAAAATTCGGACATTTTTGCAAACAAAACAGTAAAAATAAAAACCAAAGAGCTATTTATCTGAATAACGACTTTTATTGATTGAAAATGTGCCTGAAAAGGCAAATACATCGGGAAGCAATTCCTAGAAAGAGGTAATTGCGCATAAAAGGAAAAATCTATCCTAATGACAACGTGAACGCGGCATCCACTACTTCCCAATTCTGTTATAACTCACAGATCATCAGTTTTCCTCCCAACTCCTTGCTTTCTGAGAAGAATGACTGGACGGATCACATCTTTCGAGATGGTAGACGACAAAGCTCAAAGAAGTACAGACAACTCAGACTGTAGTCTTCGCTTTAATCCCTAACTTGCCTGGATCGCCCTTTCGGGTTTTCAATCCACCGGGATACCCATTTTTGCCTAAGCCGCCCTCGCGGGTTTTCGACTTACCGGGTGTACAAATTCTTTTCATTTTATCCCTAATTTTTGCCCGAACCTTTCTTTCTGTTTTTTGGTTCGCCGGGATGCCCCTTTTTTTTTTTTTTTTGCCTGGACTCTTTTTTTCTTTTTGTCCAGCGGGTCAATTTATGCGAAGTATTTTTTTGACTACATCTGAGTTAACAGGAGACGGAAAATCTTCACCATCCATAGTTGTAAGCATCAAGGCTCCACCGGAGAAGACCTTCTTTACAACATACGGACCTTCATAATTAGGAGTCCACTTGCCCCTGTTATCTGCACTGGGAGGGAGGATCCTCTTCAAAACTAGATCACCAATCTGATAGCTTCGAGGACGCACTTTCTGATCAAAGGCTCGCTTCATCCTTCGCTGATACAACTGCCCATGACATACAGCTGCTAGCCGTCTCTCCTCGATAAGGCTCAACTCGTTAAACCTTGTTCGAATCCACTCGGCTTCGTCCAGCTTGACATCCAATAAAACTCTTAGAGAAGGAATTTCCACTTCAACTGGTAGGACAGCTTCCATACCATACACAAGGGAGTAAGGGGTTGCCCCGGTCGACGTACGCACTGAGGTACGGTACCCATGCAAAGCGAAAGGCAGCATCTCATGCCAATCCTTGTACGTAACAACCATCTTCTGCACAATTTTCTTGATATTCTTGTTTGCCGCTTCTACAGCACCATTCATCTTCGGTCTGTAAGGAGAAGAATTGTGATGTTCAATCTTGAAATCTTTACAAAGCTCTTTCATCATCTTGTTGTTGAGATTCGAACCATTGTCGGTGATGATTCTCTCAGGAACTCCATAACGACATATGATTTCTTTCTTGATGAACCGGGTAACCACTTGTTTGGTAACGTTAGCATATGAAGCTGCTTCCACCCATTTGGTGAAATAATCGATCGCAACCAAGATGAAGCGATGTCCATTCGAAGCAGTAGGCTCAATCTTCCCAATCATATCAATGCCCCACATGGCGAACGGCCAAGGCGAATTCATGATATTCAGAGGACTTGGTGGTACATGCACCTTATCAGCGTAGATTTGACACTTATGGCACTTCCGAGCATACTTGAAACAATCGGATTCCATAGTCATCCAGTAATAACCCGCTCTCAACAATTTCTTAGCTATTGCATGTCCGCTGTAACACCCTTCTACCCCAAACGACATAATTAAATAGATTATCAGAGTACAACATGTAGAAGAGTTTACATTTCTTACAACATAACACTTTTATCATATCACAACATAAAACATATTATTTATTAAAATAAAAACTTCGCAGCGGACAACAACACAATTATAATCTTTCAACATATAACAATTCATAATAATGTTTCATTATCGTCTCAACAAACATCTCAACATAATAGTCATCATAAACAACGTAATAATAATCAATTCTCTATCGAATCCCATAACCCCGGTGTCACATGACCAGAGCATTTGACTCGACTCTGTAGAATAACTCTACACTTATTCTTCAAACCTCAACAATAGCTACTCCTCTTTATCTGCACGTTGCTCATCATAGATGAACATAAACACATGCAGAAGGGGTGAGAATTACATTATTAAATAATAATATAACGACAGAAATATAAACATAATATATTTCCACTATGCCAACACAGCTCATCATAATCATCACAATCAACATACTCATGAACATCAGCAAAACAACATATCAAATGCAATGCACACACCCATGCATGACTCAACACGACTCGGTATACCCATTTTGTGACCACTACAGGATCACCACTCCCAGATTCACCACCATAGAATCCGAGTTCCCCGCAAGGAACCAAGCCTCTCAACAAGCCCGGAGTCAACATCATCATTGGAACTCAGTCCGTTCATCACTAGGCATCGGCCTTTCATGAATGCATGCACACCAAACATGCATCATCATCAACATAGCAACAACAGCATCATATAGTCATGTTATCATCATCATTAATAGCATGACATACAACTCAACAAAACAACAACAACATTACAACAATATCATATCGTTACATAACACATTTATAACTAAACACGTAAATTCAACATCTCATCATCATAAACACCTCATACACAATCATATAATCATTATTAGTTGTTTATAACACAAGTACAGCGACTTACTAAGAGTCTCGCAACTCAACGTACCCAAAACTCGCCAACATCAACTTCTGCACAGCACAGTTCGCGCCGCGCAGCAGGGTTCGCGCCGCGAACGGTGCGTTCCAGAACTCCTCTGGATTCTGCCCAGTTCGCGCCGCGAACTGGGCTTCGCGCCGCGAATCGCGCGCGAACAGAAGCCCTCTGCTACAGAACCTAGCGCAGCTTTGCTTCTCTACTCGCTATAATTCATACCCCACGGCTAACAACCCAATATCAACATTTAACAGTCATATATACACAACATACTTCGATTATAATGCCTATAACTCAACCAGACTCACAGATCGGAGAATTTCCATCAAAACCCCAACTTTCCCAATCTCCCTAAAATCCCCAAATTCATCAACAATCTAACATATATCATGAATTTGCTCGCATATTATCATTTAATAAGGTTCAGACCCCTTACCTCTTTGGATTGAAGGAAGCTCTGAGCAATCTTTGGCCTTTTCCTCTTCCTTCTCTTTCTCTTCAGCGGTTCCTCTCTTTCTCTGACTCTGAGGCAAAATACGTGACAAAACTTCTGAGTTCTCACTTTGGCCTCTTATATCCAATTCCACTTTTACCCTTCCACTCTTCATATTCCATTTATTTTATTTATTTAATTAATATTAAAATAAATAACATCAATAATAATATTTCCCAACATTATTTAATAATTCCTTTTTCCTTCCAATAATCTTATTAAAATAATATTTAAATTAATCCAAAATATTCGGGGTGTTACAACTCTCCCCCACTTTAGAAGTTTTCGTCCTCGAAAACATACCTCAAGCAAATAGAGCCGGATACGACTCCTTCATCTGATCTTCACGCTCCCAAGTCAAGCTCTCACCAGCTGGACCTTCCCAAACAACTTTCACTAGAGCAATCTTCTTACCTCTCAGGGTCTTCGCTTCTCGGTCATCTATCCGAATTGGCAACACCTCAACGGTCAAATTATCTCTCACCTGGATATCATCCAACTGAACAACATGCGAAGGATCCGCAATATATTTTCTCAACTGAGATACATGAAACACATCATGCAGATTAGAAAGCGACGGCGGTAAAGCTATCCGATACGCCACTTCCCCAACCCTCTTCAAAATCTGATACGGACCCACGAACCTCGGAGTAAGCTTTCTAGACTTTAAAGCTCTACCCACACCTGTCGTCGGAGTAACTCTCAAGAACACATGATCTCCCTCTTGGAACTCAAGTGCCTTTCTCCTCTTATCATGATAACTCTTCTGACGACTCTGAGAAATCTTCATCTTCTCCTGAATCATCTTAACCCTTTCAGTCGTCTGCTGCACAATCTCAGGTCCGAGTACAACACTCTCACCTGACTCATACCAACACAATGGAGTTCTACACCTCCTACCATACAATGCTTCATATGGAGCCATATCGATACTAGCATGAAAACTATTATTATAAGTAAACTCCACCAACGGCAAATAACTATCCCAAGAACCACTCTGCTCCAACACACAAGCTCTCAACAAATCCTCCAAGGATTGGATAGTTCTTTCAGTCTGACCGTCAGTCTGAGGATGATAAGCTGAACTCAACCTCAACTTAGTCCCCAACGCTTTCTGCAAACTTTCCCAAAATCTAGAAGTAAATCTGGGATCTCTATCAGACACAATACTGGATGGAATACCATGCAGCCTCACTATCTCCTCAATATACAACTCCGCCAACTTCTCTAAAGAGTGATTAATCTTCATCGGCAAGAAATGCGCCGACTTAGTCAATCGATCCACAATCACCCAAATAGAATCATTACCTTTCACCGTCCTCGGCAATCCCGTCACAAAATCCATGGAAATGCTATCCCACTTCCATTCAGGAATCTTCAAAGGTTGCATCATACCTGCCGGTTTCTGATGTTCAATCTTTGACTTCTGACAAGTCAAACAGGCATACACAAACTTAGCAACATCTCTTTTCATACCAGCCCACCAAAACAACTTCTTCAAATCTTGATACATTTTAGTTGCACCTGGATGGATACTCAATCCACTCCTATGGCCCTCTTCAAGAATACTCTTTTTCAATTCCGACACCTCAGGAACACAAACTCTACCTTTAAATCGTAGGATGCCATTCTCATCAATCTCAAAATTACCACCATTACCCTGGTTAACCATAGTAATATGATCAACTAGAGCGACATCAACTTGCTGACCATTCCGAATATCTTCCAGAATTCCACTAGTCAACTTCAGCATACCCAACTTTACGCTATCAGCGGAAACTTCACAACCCAAACTCATATCACGGAACTGTTCAATTAACTCAAGCTCCCGAACCATCATCATAGACATATGTAGAGACTTTCTACTCAGTGCATCTGCAACTACATTAGCCTTGCCGGGATGATAACTCAATTCAAAGTCAAAATCCTTCAGTAATTCTAACCACCTTCTCTGCCTCATATTTAACTCTTTCTGATCAAATAGATACTTCAGACTCTTGTGATCACTGAACACTTCGAATCTGGAACCATACAAATAATGCCTCCACATTTTCAACACAAATACAACAGCTGCAAGTTCTAGGTCATGCGTAGGATAATTCCTCTCATGAACTTTCAACTGTCTAGAAGCATAAGCTACAACTTTACCATTCTGCATCAAAACACCACCAAGACCCATCAAAGAAGCATCACAATAAACAACGAAGGACTCACCAGGATTAGGCAAGATCAACACTGGAGCACTGGTCAACCGCCTCTTCAACTCAACAAAACTCGCTTCACAAGCTGCATCCCACACATACACTTGACCCTTCTTAGTCAACTGCGTCAACGGCAATGCCAACTTAGAGAAGCCCTCAATAAATCTGCGATAATAACCAGCTAACCCCAGAAAACTACGTATCTCAGTAGCAGACTTCGGAGTCTCCCACTGTGATACAGCATCAACTTTAGCAGGATCAACAGAAATCCCACCACCCGAAATCACATGGCCAAGGAAACTCACTTCCTTCAACCAGAACTCACATTTAGATAACTTTGCATATAATTTCTTTTCTCTTAACACCTGCAGAACAATTCTCAGATGTCCTGCATGCTCTTCTTCCGTCTTAGAATATATCAATATATCATCTATGAACACCACAACAAAATTATCAAGGTACGGATGAAATATACGATTCATATATTCCATAAACACACCTGGAGCGTTAGACACACCGAACGGCATCACAGTGTATTCATAATGACCATACCTCGTACGGAAAGCAGTCTTCGCAATATCCCCTGACTTCACTCGGATCTGATGATAACCCGACCGCAAATCAATCTTACTGAAAACATGAGCTCCAACCAACTGGTCCATCAAATCATCAATCCTCGGCAATGGATACCGATTCTTGATAGTCACCTTATTCAACTGCCGATAATCGACACACAACCTCATCGTACCTTCTTTCTTCTTCACTAACAATACTGGTGCACCCCAAGGAGAAACACTTGGACGCACAAACTGCTTCTCCAGCAATTCCTCAAGTTGCTTCTTCAGTTCAACTAATTCAGTTGCCGACATTCTATAAGGAGACATCGACACTGGACTCGTACCTGGTACTAAGTCAATGGCAAATTCGACTTCCCGTTCTGGAGGTAAATCACTTACATCCTCCGGAAACACATCCTGAAATTTACAGACAACAGGCAAATCTACACTCACTACTTTCTTATCCGCTTGCAGAGACGCAAATAAAGCGAATACCTGAGCTTCATCTTTCACAAAATCCCCCACCTGCCTAGCAGATAGAAATCTTGCCTCATCATTCTCACCAACTTCAGAAAACCGCACCGTCTTCCTATAGCAGTTGATAAACACGCCATAGAATTCTAGCCAATTCATTCCCAGAATAATGTCAATTTGGTGCAAGGGTAAGCACACCAAATCAACCACGAACTCTCTCTCAAAGATCGTCAAATGACAACCTCGACAGACAACAGAAGTCTTCACAGAACCATTTGCAGGAGTATCTATCACCATACTTCCGCCTAGGGACGACATAATCACACCAATCCTGGTCGCACACTCATACGAAATGAACGAATGAGTAGCACCAGTGTCAACAATAGCAAGCAATTCAACATTATTAATCAAGCAAGTACCTTTAATCAGATTATCTTCTTTAGGAGCTTCAGCCCCACTCAGAGCAAACACCCTACCAGTAGTATGAGCTGCAGTAGCCGCCTTCTTCGGTTTCGAGCACTGCGAACTGATATGGCCTTTCTCGCCACAATTAAAACATGTCGGACCAGCATCCTTACATTCCGTAACTCTATGACCCGCCTGACCGCATCGGAAACATCTCAGCACTTTCTTGGTACAGCTATCGGCACGGTGGCCTGGCTCGCCACACTTGAAACATTTACCAGCTATGGGAGATCCTCCCCCACTTGGCTTCTTCTCATCTACCACTTTCTGCTTACCTTTACCATTCGGAGATGCATAAGGACTACCACGATCCTTATTCTTCTTCTCACTAAGACTCTTGTAGTGAGCAGTCCTAGCCTTGCTATCTTCATCAAATATCCTGCACTTATTAACCAGTGTAGGAAACCTACGAATCTCCTGGTAACCAATGCCTTGTTTGATCTCGGGACGCAACCCGTTCTCAAACTTGACACACTTGGATCCCTCAGCACCAGCATCATTATAATGAGGACAATACTGCACCAGCTCCTCAAACTTCGAAGCGTAATCAGCAACAGACATGTTACCCTGTTTCAGTTCTAGAAATTCCATCTCCTTCTTACATCGCACATCAGCAGGAAAATATTTCTCCAGAAAGACCGTCTTGAACCTTTCCCAAGTCATCTCAGCACCTGGTACTGAAATTCTCTGGCGAGTGTTATCCCACCAGTTTTCAGCCTCTTCAGATAACATATGCGTACCAAACTGCACTTTCTGTGCTTCAGTACACGTCATCACCCGGAAGATCTTCTCAATTTCCCTCAGCCAAATCTGAGCACCATCTGGATCATAGCGCCCTTTGAATGTAGGAGGGTTATTCTTCAGAAACCTTCCCAAATTCTTAAACTCGTCGACCGGCGGATTCTGCTGCGCCTGCATAGCCTGCGCTATAGCAGCCAAAGCCTCAGCAATCGCACAGTCATTTTCTCCAGCCATACTCTACATAACACAACCACAACCGTTAAATATCGACAGTGTCATTTACACTAATCGACCAACAGGGAAAACGTCACATTATGACTCGACTGGACTGACCATGCTCTGATACCACTGATGTAACACCCTTCTACCCCAAACGACATAATTAAATAGATTATCAGAGTACAACATGTAGAAGAGTTTACATTTCTTACAACATAACACTTTTATCATATCACAACATAAAACATATTATTTATTAAAATAAAAACTTCGCAGCGGACAACAACACAATTATAATCTTTCAACATATAACAATTCATAATAATGTTTCATTATCGTCTCAACAAACATCTCAACATAATAGTCATCATAAACAACGTAATAATAATCAATTCTCTATCGAATCCCATAACCCCGGTGTCACATGACCAGAGCATTTGACTCGACTCTGTAGAATAACTCTACACTTATTCTTCAAACCTCAACAATAGCTACTCCTCTTTATCTGCACGTTGCTCATCATAGATGAACATAAACACATGTAGAAGGGGTGAGAATTACATTATTAAATAATAATATAACGACAGAAATATAAACATAATATATTTCCACTATGCCAACACAGCTCATCATAATCATCACAATCAACATACTCATGAACATCAGCAAAACAACATATCAAATGCAATGCACACACCCATGCATGACTCAACACGACTCGGTATACCCATTTTGTGACCACTACAGGATCACCACTCCCAGATTCACCACCATAGAATCCGAGTTCCCCGCAAGGAACCAAGCCTCTCAACAAGCCCGGAGTCAACATCATCATTGGAACTCAGTCCGTTCATCACTAGGCATCGGCCTTTCATGAATGCATGCACACCAAACATGCATCATCATCAACATAGCAACAACAGCATCATATAGTCATGTTATCATCATCATTAATAGCATGACATACAACTCAACAAAACAACAACAACATTACAACAATATCATATCGTTACATAACACATTTATAACTAAACACGTAAATTCAACATCTCATCATCATAAACACCTCATACACAATCATATAATCATTATTAGTTGTTTATAACACAAGTACAGCGACTTACTAAGAGTCTCGCAACTCAACGTACCCAAAACTCGCCAACATCAACTTCTGCACAGCACAGTTCGCGCCGCGCAGCAGGGTTCGCGCCGCGAACGGTGCGTTCCAGAACTCCTCTGGATTCTGCCCAGTTCGCGCCGCGAACTGGGCTTCGCGCCGCGAATCGCGCGCGAACAGAAGCCCTCTGCTACAGAACCTAGCGCAACTTTGCTTCTCTACTCGCTATAATTCATACCCCACGGCTAACAACCCAATATCAACATTTAACAGTCATATATACACAACATACTTCGATTATAATGCCTATAACTCAACCAGACTCACAGATCGGAGAATTTCCATCAAAACCCCAACTTTCCCAATCTCCCTAAAATCCCCAAATTCATCAACAATCTAACATATATCATGAATTTGCTCGCATATTATCATTTAATAAGGTTCAGACCCCTTACCTCTTTGGATTGAAGGAAGCTCTGAGCAATCTTTGGCCTTTTCCTCTTCCTTCTCTTTCTCTTCAGCGGTTCCTCTCTTTCTCTGACTCTGAGGCAAAATACGTGACAAAACTTCTGAGTTCTCACTTCGGCCTCTTATATCCAATTCCACTTTTACCCTTCCACTCTTCATATTCCATTTATTTTATTTATTTAATTAATATTAAAATAAATAACATCAATAATAATATTTCCCAACATTATTTAATAATTCCTTTTTCCTTCCAATAATCTTATTAAAATAATATTTAAATTAATCCAAAATATTCGGGGTGTTACATCCGCCGGCATGAGTACCGAAGGAACCTTCATGAACTTCCTGCATTAACATGTCTACCTCGGGTCTGTCCACGCATCTGAGCAAGACCATGTCAAAGTTTCTCTTATACAACACATCATCCTGATTCAAATAGAAGCTTCCCGCTAGCCTTCTCAGGGTTTTCTTGTCATTCTTCGACGCACCTTCAGGATACTCCTGAGTCTTGAGGAAATTCTTGATGTCATAATACCACGGCTTCTCATCAATCACAACAGATTCGGCTGCAAACACATACGCAGGCCTCTCAAGTCGATTCACCGCAACATGTGGCACATGATTCCACCAATGAACTTTGATCATAGACGACAAAGTAGCCAAGGCATCAGCCATTTGATTCTCATCCCGGGGGACATGATACAACTTCACTTTCTTGAAGAACGTCAGTATTCTTCTGGTGTAATCTCTATACGGAATCAAATGCGACTGATTCGTATTCCAATCTCCATTGACTTGATTGACAACTAGGGCTGAATCTCCAAATATATCAAGAGTTTTGATCCTCAGATCAATGGCTTCTTCTATCCCCATGATACAAGCCTCATACTCAGCTTCGTTGTTGGTGACGTCAAACGTCAATCTGGCAGAAAAAGGTATATGAGCACCTTTAGGATTGATCAATACTGCACCCACACCGTTACCGTTCATATTCACAGCCCCATCAAACATCAGTGTCCATTTGTCGTCCGGGTCCGGTCCTTCCTCGACAAGAGGCTCTTCGCAATCTTTCATCTTAAGATACATGATGTCTTCATCAGGGAATTCAAACATCATAGGCTGATAATCTTCAATCGGTTGCTCGGCGAGGTAGTCTGACAGAATACTACCTTTGATGGCCTTCTGGGACGTGTACTGAATGTCATACTCTGTTAGAATCATCTGCCAACGGGCAACACGTCCGGTGAGAGCTGGTTTCTCAAAGATGTACTTTACTGGATCCATCTTAGAAATCAACAGAGTAGTATGGTTCAACATATACTGTCTCAGTCGGCGAGCAGCCCAGGCCAAAGCACAGCAAGTTTTCTCGAGCAGTGAATATCTTGTTTCACAGTCGGTAAACTTTTTGCTAAGGTAGTATATGGCATGCTCTTTTCGACCAGACTCGTCATGCTGTCCCAATACACACCCCATCGAGTTCTCCGTCACTGACAGGTACATTATCAGAGGTCTCCCTGGAACTGGAGGTATAAGGATTGGAGGTTTCTGTAGATACTCTTTAATCTTGTCAAAAGCCTTCTGACAGTCATCATTCCACTTGATCGCCTGATTCTTTCTGAGCAGTTTGAAAATTGGTTCACATGTGGCAGTTAGGTGAGATATGAACCTTGCAATGTAGTTTAATCTCCCTAAAAACCCACGGACTTGCTTCTCCGTTTTCGGTTCAGGCATCTCTTGAATAGCTTTGACTTTTGCTGGATCTACCTCAATCCCTTTCTCGCTAACAATGAAGCCTAAAAGCTTCCCTGATCTCACCCCAAACGTACACTTGTTCGGATTCAACCTCAGCTTGAACTTTCTCAAACGGTCAAACAGCTTCTGCAAATTAACCAGGTGCTCCTCTTCTGTCTGCGACTTCGCAATCATATCATCCACGTACACTTCAATCTCTTTGTGCATCATGTCATGAAAGAGAGTCGTCATTGCCCTCTGATAGGTAGCACCAGCATTCTTTAGCCCAAATGGCATCACCTTATAGCAGAACGTGCCCCAAGGTGTAATGAATGTCGTCTTTTCCATGTCTTCCGGCGCCATCTTGATCTGATTATATCCGGAGAAACCATCCATGAAAGAGAATACCGAGGATTGAGCCGTATTATCAACCAATACATCAATGTGAGGTAATGGGAAATCATCTTTCGGACTCGCTCTATTCAAATCCCGGTAATCGACACACATTCTGACTTTACCATCCTTCTTCGTCACAGGAACGATGTTGGCCACCCACGGCGGATAACTTGTAACAGCCAAAAAACCCGCATCCCACTGCTTCTGAACCTCTTCCTTGATCTTAGTTGCCATGTCAGGACTCGTTCTACGAAGCTTCTGCTTGACCGCAGGACATCCTTCTCTAAGAGGTAATCGGTGCACCACAATGTCTGTATCCAAACCAGGCATATCTTGATATGACCAGGCGAATATCTCCACATACTCTCTCAGCATCTCAATCAGCCTCCTCTTGACAGAGTCCTCTAAAGCAGCCCCAATCTTGATTTCTCTTTTGGCGTCCTCAGTACCCAAATTAACAACCTCCAACTCCTCCTGATGAGGTTGGATGACCCTTTCCTCCTGCTTCAGCAGTCTGACCAATTCTGCAGGGAGTTCACAGTCTTCCTCACTCTCCTCTTCAGCTTGGTAGATGGGATTGTCGAAATCATACTGAGCCATAACAGAACTGTTCATAGTGAATGCCATAAGATCGCTTCTGCATGTTTAATGCTTTGTTTTAGAAAAAGAGTTCAAAAAAGTCACAAAAAACAAAAGCATTGCCATTTTTATTGTTTTTGAAAAAGGATGAAAACAAAAATAGAAAGACAGGGATCACAAAGTTTGATTTCAAAAAATGTCCTTCATTAATGATAATCATTAAAACATGATGAGGCCCTACAATGAATCACTACGCCTTGGGCGGAACGTAGGATTTTCATGCAAAATGACGAAACAACAGAAAATTACTCTGTCAGAAGAGTAACTTGAACCACTTCTTCAGCCGTCCAGTTGTTGATAGACCCCCCTGGTGCACACGGGCGAACCCAGTTGTCCAAATCACAATCACTGTCACAGTCTTCACTACCGGTTGCAGAGACGTCGCCATGATTCATCAGCCCAGCGCTGGTAAAGGTACTCGGACCCGCTTGACCATTCTGCTCTGCTCGGAGAGGCTCATAACCAACGCCAAATTTGTCTTCTTTGACAGGCAAATCCACCATCTTGCCCCAGCCTTCAGCTTTGCCAGAATCAACAACCTCCTTAGCCTGCTTGTAAGAAGTAATTGAAGCACCCGGCTTCCTCTGCTCAGCGTACGCCACTTTCTCAAGAGCCACAGTCTCAAACGCCTGGCATAAGGTTTCGTGGATCTCGCCATCCACCTCAACATACTTGAACGAGGATAGATGACTCACCAGAATCTCTTCTTCACCGCACACGGTCACAATCTGACCGTTCCAGACATACTTGAGTTTTTGATGGAGAGTCGACGAGACTGCCCCTGCTGCATGAATCCATGGACGCCCCAACAAACAACTATAGGCGGGTTGGATGTCCATAACATAGAAGATGATATCGAATACCTCAGGACCTATCTTCACAGGCAAGGTAACTTCCCCACATACAGAACGTTTGGATCCGTCGAAAGCACGAACGATCAGGTCGCTGGGATTAAGCACAAACCCTTCCGCATCAATCTTCCTCAGAATCTGCTTAGGCAACACATTCAGCGACGACCCGGTGTCTACCAATACGTGAGACAACACTGCCCCCTTGCACTCCATGGTGATGTGCAAGGCTTTGTTATGGTTCCGCCCTTCAGGCGGTAAGTCCAGGTTGGTGAATCCTACACCATGCCTGGTGCTCACATTGGCCATCACACCCTCCAGTTGATTGACAGAAATCTCCTGAGGCACGTAAGCCAGATTCAACATCTTCAGCAAGGCATTACGGTGTGCCTCAGAGCACAACAACAGTGAAAGTATAGAAATCTTGGACGGAGTTTGATTCAACTGATCTACAATCTTGTAGTCACTCTTCTTGATTATCTTCATAAACTCCTCCACGTCCTTCTCAAATGACCCCTCGGGCGCTTCTTTCTGGACAGGTTCTTCCTCAACCACAGCTTGCTTACCCTTTGCTTTGGCGAGAGCCTCAGCATTATTGTCCCTCAAAGGCTGCGGTGCGAACAGACGACCGCTTCTGGTAAAACCTCCTGGACCCCCTACATTATCCACAGCCGGACCAACAGTTGCAGGAACTCTATTCGGTAAACCAATTGTCACTGGAGCTTGATTCACTGGTCTCGTCTGACTTTCAGCCCTTCTGTTACTGCGGTAAGCATTATCATACTTCCACGGCACGGCTCTACTATTCTCAACAACCCTTCTTCCAGACGCAACGATAGTAGTCGGAGCACTGATGGTTACTGGAACGGGAATGGTAACTGGGGTACCATTCGTTGCAGGTGCACTAACGACCCTTTGTCCACGTTCTTCAGACGGTTTAAAGTAAATGGTGATAGTTGACACTGTTCCACGATCTTTTACAGCCCTACTGAATTGCAAACAACCCTCATCCATCATACCCTGGATACCGGCCCTTAACCGGTCGCAGCCATTCTTAGATTCTGCACAGCCCAAACAATCCTCATCACAGCCCGGGTAGACACCCCCATTCAGCAGACGGCCCTTCACAACTAACAGAGAAGTTTGAACATCATCAACATTAACAACTAGATCTTCAGCTTCTTTCCCCTCAATATTGTTCACTCTATGCCCACCATGCTGAGGCATAGGGTTGTTTACGACGTTAGGCACTGGAGCGAAGTTGATTGCTTTGGCATCGATCAAATCTTGAACCTTGTGTTGGAGAGCCCGACACTTCTCAGTATGATGCCCTGGTGCCCCAGAGTGAAAGTCACAACGGACGTTGGCGTCGTACCCAAGAGGCAATACTGTAGGCGGAGCCATTGTACGCAACTCAACCATCCCCAACCTGAGTAGTTCGGGCAGCAGTTCGGCGTACGACATGGGTATCGAATCAAAACGTCGATCAGGCATCCTTTGTTTGGGCTGATACGGACGTTGCGGTTGTTGTTGTTGTTGCAGTGGTTGAACTCTTTGTTGTTGTTGTTGACGAGGCTGAGGTGTCGGAATGGTCACTGCGGTAACTTGACGGTATTCACTTCTGTTCTGATCTCTGCGGTGTTGAACAGCATTAGTTTCACCCTCTCTTCGACGAGGTGCCCCAGCAAATGGCTTCTTAGAAGAAGAGGAACCAACATCTTGGATCTTCCCAGTTTTAATCAAACTCTCAGTCCTCTCTCCACAATTGACAACATCAAAAAAACTACCGAATGGGCAGCTCCCCATCCGGTCCATAAACACACCTTGAAGAGTACCGATGAACATATCTGTCAACTCCCTCTCCAGCATAGGGGGTTGAACTCTAGCAGCCAGTTCACGCCACCTCTGAGCATACTCCTTGAAGCTCTCTCCAGATTTCTGACATAGACTCTGCAGCTGAGTCCGGCTAGGCGCCATGTCCATGTTGTGTTTATACTGCCTCAAGAAGGCCTCACCCAGATCTCTCCAGCATCGGATCGAATCTCTCTTCAATTCCATGTACCAGTCCAAAGAAGCCCCAGATAGACTATCTTGGAAAAAATACATCCACATCTTTTCATCATCGGTATACGCAGAGATCTTTCGATAATAAGCCTGCACATGGGTGCGAGGGCAAGAAGTACCGTTGTATTTATCGAAGGACGGTGCTTTGAACTTGTGAGGGATTCTCAAACCTTCAACCAATCCCATATTAGTAACATCAAAACCGAGAGAATTTTGACATTCCATAGCACGGATCTTCTCAGCAAGAGCCTCAACTTTGCGGTCTCTCTCATTAACCCTTCCCAGAACGTCTTCGTCTTCACTGAGCAGAGAGAACATATCCTCTTGTCTGTCAACAATCGGAACAGGATTACGGGCCGGGGCACGGACTGCTCTGGCATTAGCGGCATCTGGAACAATAGGTTGACCGTTGATTCGAATACCCCCCAACTCATCACCTACAGCATAGTTGTTGACGGGTACAGCAGCAGCAACATTGTTATCATTGACCGGGCCTCCCTCTGGCGGAGCATGGTTGATCGGTGGATTTGCAGCCTCTTGTCTCTGAACCATGGCTCGGAGTTCTTCTTGACCTTGTGCAACCCCTTGCATCATATTCATAAACTGGGCCATGCTAGCCTTCATCTCAGCCAACTCAACTTGAAATTGATCCATACTTCTCTGTTGATTCAGTCTTGTTGAGTAGCGGTGCGGACGTTGATCAACTATCCTGCCTAAAACAGGAACCAGAGTGAGAAGTCACGACCAAGAACACCTGTTATGCAAAATGATATGAGTATGATGCTAATGATGCGTATGATGCACATGATATGTTCATCTCTCAGGCATTCAAAGAGCCTGACCCATCCTGAAAAGATGGCAACTTGCAGCAACAAGAGAACAAACAGATACAAGGGAAATGAGAACAACAGGGAAATACTGACAACCTTATCCATACATAAGGGTGAAAAGGTCAATACCACCGAGTCAACAGAAAATTCGCATAAACAGAGTACAAAGAAATGAATCCCATCCAACAAGCCTGGAGGTGATTCTCAATAATGAAGATCCAAAGACGGAGTACAAACAAATGAATCCCATCCAACAAGCCTGGAGGTGATTCTCAAAAAAACACAAACAAAGATACAAACTAAGACAGACGGTCTTCTGGAATGAGGGTCTTCAGGTAATGGCACTGGTCTATCAACAGTGTGCATTCTGAACATTCTGGTAGAGGGGTGATCTTCTCCTTCAACTGTCTTCTGAGCTCCAAGACTTCTCCTCCAAGATAGTCCTCTGATTTCTGTCTCAACTCCATCTCCTTCTTCAACTGAGCGTCTTTGTCTCTGAGTTGCTTCTCTAGGTCTCTGATCTTCTTCTGATAGTTGGCTTCTGCTCTCTGCAGTCTCAAGCGCTCCCTATGCTCCTCATCCAACATAGACTCTATCTCCTCATATGATCTCTTCTTGCTCCTTGCTCTGCTAGCATCTTCTCCTTGCACTTCCCTGAGTTGATGGGCCATGTGCAACCTATCAGCTTTAGCTTTGTATAACTCCATATGGGTGTCTTGCTCCTTCTCCCTCAACCGACGACTCTCCATCAGAGCTTGCTTATAGTGCTCAGCAGGCACACTATCAGCAAGAATCAAGGGTGGTTGCTCTTGCAACGGTTCCATCCTATCGTAGGGTAGCAACAAAGTTTCCACTCTCTTCTTTACCCAATCAGTGTAATCAGGCATGGCTATGGCAAACTTCTTCCCTAAGACGGATCCATCTCTGACACCAATGGACTTCCAAGCTCTTCCAATCTGCTCCAACCTAACAGGGTCATCCTTCTTCTCAAAGTACACACTCTCAGCCATCTCAGCTTCAAGTGGTCTTCTACTCATAACAAAACCTAACTGGCGAAGAGAAAGAACTGGATTATAATTTATACAACCCTTGGTCCCCACGAGTGGCACATTCCGGAATTCTCCACAGCTCATAATAACATTCTTCACATTCATCCGGTAAGATTGCCATCTGATGTCATAAGAGGTGAGCGACATGACCCTCTGAGTCCACTTGAGAGTGCTCTGAGTGTCCACAAAGGGTCCACTACCAGGCAGGAGTGACATGAACCATCTAAACAGGAGAGGTAGACAGCACCTGATGGCTCCACCCTTACCATGCCTACTGTGGATGGCATAGTAAGTATCAGCTAACAAGGTGGGGACTGGATTTCCTCTGATGAAAATGCTGATGGCAGCATGGTCAACAAAATTTGGCATACTGGGAAATAGGATGATTCCATATATCAAGGCGGCAAGCTGTGCGTGAAAAGCTTCCCAATTTCCCTTCTCTGCTTCATCTCTGGCTATTCTCAGAAGAAACTTCAACGGCAGACCCACAACTCCCCCACTGGGCTTCCAATTATCACAAACTTCCTTAACACTCAACCGGAGAGCTCTGGCAACAACCTTAAAGTCAACCTCCTTTGGTACGTCCAAGAAAGGAACCTGATGCTGAATCGGGATGCTCAACAGTATAGAATACTCCTCGAGAGTAGGTGCTAACTGGTAATCTTGGAACGTGAAACATCTAAGCTCCGGGTCATAGAACTGAAGAAGTGTCTGCAACGGCACCGGGTCAACTATTGTCTTCAATACTGTCAGGATATCCCCATACTGATTCACGAACCCCCCCAGACGATCACTGGTCACAAGACTGCCCAACTCAATCAGAGGCGTCAAAGGCTCCCGGTGAAAAACGTAGATACAAGTCTTCCGCTTCGGCTCTGGGACTGTTGCCATCTCTATCGGCGAATCAAACTCTGGAATGTACCTGAGAAATGATATGCATGCGGAGGTTAGTTTTTTTTCTTTCTCTTTTTTTTTTCTTTTTTTTTCTCTTTTTTTTTTGCGTATCTTTTTGAAAATAAATATGCTATGATGCACATGATGCAGACACAACTGGCTGGCGGTGCATCTCTGATCACAAAGTCGAAGCTTCGGTCTAAACTCAGAACCCAAATCCAACTTGAAAACCCAAGGTCAACTGAATATACTGTTGTCTGAACCCAAAGTCACCAACAGAACCATAAGTCACCAACAGTACCTGTAATGATGAACCCTTCCCCACTCACGGGTGTAGTCTAGGCCAGGGTAAGGTCAAGAGAAACGCAGGATAAACAACCCTTTCAAGAATATCATCCTGTGCACACCCGATGTATGCACCGATAATACCCCATCAGAGTCTGAACTGCTCGTGATATCAATGTTCCGCTAAGTGGCGTACACCACCCGCTTCCCATGAATCACTCTATTCCTAGGTTTCCTAGATTTCACTCATGGTCTGGGTATTGGACCTTTTACCTCAACTGACTCCCACCCCACAAAGAAAAACAGACAACCAGCCAGGAAGAATGAATAATGAATATGAATGCAAACATTAATGCACACAATAAATGCAAACAATAAATGAAATGAACAAATAATGAATGCAATAAATAAACACAGCACAAAGCAACCAAAACCCTAACCTAGAGAGCGCTAGGAGAGACTCGCTCAGGGAAGATGGACCAGCACAGGTCAACTTCTCTAGATCCCCAGCAGAGTCGCCAGCTGTCGCATCACGCGAAAAACCGGCGGGAAAACAAGAACAACAGAGCCGCCACCGTGCGTTATTTATCCCAAAATAGGGAAAGGAAACGCTCAGAGTAAACCTGGGAAAGAACATGGTCTCGCGACCAAAGAGGATGGGTTCGGGAGTCGGTTATGCGAAGGGAAGGTATTAGCACCCCTACGCATCCGTCGTACTCGACGGGATCCACGCACAATAGGAAGGGAAAATGGTTGCTAAACACTGCTCAAACACACACACACTGGCTGAAAGAGACACAAGAAACTGACTGAAACTGACTCGGCAGGACATCGTATCCTGGGCCTACTTAGTCTATCAGGCATAGACATCAGAGTCGAAGTAGTTCGGACTGGGGAAACGACACATGCTCGCTAGGATGTCGCATCCTATGCATACGTATCTTCTCGGACGAGAGAAGAATCAGAGCATTCGTAGCTCGGCTGACATGCACACAAACAAACACAGGCAAAGGCAAACGTGGAGCCTGAATGCCAACCACTGGACTTACATCAGCATCCGAACCAAAACGCACTCAAGAAGGCAAACATGGAGCCTGAATGCCAATCACTGGACTTACATCAGCATCTGAACCAAAACGCACTCAAGAAGGCAAACATGGAGCCTGAATGCCAATCACTGGACTTACATCAGCATCCGAACCAAAACGCACACACACTGGAACCTAACTGCCACTCGATGGACTTACATCAGCTTCCAAGCACACAACAAGACAAAACAAAGACACAGGCGCCCGGAGAGATCTGCTCATCTCCTGCCTACGTACCTCATCTGGTATGAGGATCAGGGCGACGTAGTTCCCCTACAGAGGGATAAAGGACTTAGCCTAACCAGATAATAGAGGGAGACACAACTAGGGAGACTACGACTCGAGCCTAGATGTTATCATGCAAAATCAACCCTAAGTTAAGGTTTCTAGCTAACTGGCACAGGGAGCCAGCCTATCCTAGACATGACTTGCACAGGAAGCAAGCCACACCTACACTTAACTTGCACAGGAAGCAAGCCAAGCAAAACCTAACTTGCACAGGAAGCAAGTCTAAGCAAACACTAACTTGCACAGGAAGCAAGTCAAACAATCCTAACTTGCACAGGAAGCAAGTCAAACAATCCTAACTTGCACAGGAAGCAAGTCAAACAATCCTAACTTGCACAGGAAGCAAGTCAAACAATCCTACAAGCACAGATAGCACACACTATACACAAGCAAGTGGCTCAAACAAGGGTTAGGTTTTAGTCGAGGGGTCATATCAACCTCAACAAACAAACCTCTGGAACTGGGTAAATGTTGCTCTTAACCTTGCCATTGAGAGACTAAGGTGAAGCAGATGAAAGGTGAGTGAAGATGAGACTTCACAACTCTTATCCCTGGCCTGGGAGAGCTCAAGACAAGAATGCGTGGGTTCAGAAAGTGGGAACCCTTCTACACATTTAAAACTGACTCAACTGTACAATTGTACAAGATCTTGGGTTTGTATCTGCAACGCATCAACACAGTGGTGTGAGCAAAGCAGATGACACAACATGAATAGTGGGGGATAGATTGCATATCCCTACCTTCCACCAATTGCCTCTTCACTTAGGAGGACTTTGACTCTATGCAAGGACAAAAGTAAACAGTCACAAACATTGCCTCTTAAGGAGGACTTCAGACAGTTGCCTGGCCAAGTAACAGGCCAGGTCTTCCAGACTACATGGAGATGAGAAATTATACCTCAAGCAAATTGCTCTTAAGCAAAGCAAAGCAAAGTTCACAGGGAACTAAAAGCAACTAAAGTACCTGAAATCAGTCAAGCACAGTTAATATACATGTCAAAGTTAAATCAAGATGAAACAGATGTCAACTGGTCAACACAAGCAAGTGAATGTGCAAGGCTCAAGGCTTAAGGCATGTGAGCCAAGCCACCTACAAAACAAACATGTTAGACAATGATATTTAGGCAAGCTCAATCAAAAAGAAGTGGTCTCAATGGCCATTTGATGGTCAACCTGAAAACACAAGCTCAAAGGTGAGTAACAGGACCACTAGGACAAGCCTAGGGTCAAAAATGAATGAGAAAGTCAAAACAGCAAGTGGCAAGTATCCAAAATCAAGTTCAAACAATCAAGAAACAAAACCAATTGGGTTCACATTCATATCAACCATCATCATCATTTCATGAACAATTTAGGTCAAAGTGTAGCAAACAGAAGCTCATAGAAGTCAACAGCAAGACTTAACTCAAAAGCAACCTCAAACATTTCCAAAAATCACCAAATAAATCATGATCAATCCCAACCCACAGCATGGTAAGCATGTCAAATTTCATCTCATTTGGACAAGTGGAAGGCAGTCAATGAAAATCAGAAAGTCAAAGCAATTTTGAACATGCTCAAAGAAGTCAACCAAACATGCATCAACTTAGAAAAATCATAAGTCAGAGATGGTGTATGATAAATGAATGGGGTCAAAACCATGGCAAATATGAGGATGTCTAGTTATCTCATGTAAAATTTCATGTCCATCTAATAAAGTATGAGAATTTCACAAATGAAATGGGAACAAGTGTCACAAAAAGTCAACATATGACCAAGCAGGGGAGAAAATCTCAAACAATTAGGAAATGCCACAAATAATTCCAAGAAAATTCACATGTGAACTAGACATACAAGAGTAGGTTCATGCAAAAAATCAGATCCATTGGAGGTCAAGAAGCATGGTATCAAAAATCATGAAGTTGGACATCAATGGTGTGACACAAATTGTCACACCCTAATTCAAAAAATCATAACTCACAAACCACATAAGATAAATTCACAAACTCTACACCAAAATCACCATGAGTGTGTCTAGTTTAAGCACAAAAAATTTGGGAGCCATTGGATAAAGTATCATCATTTCACAAATGTTTTGGCAAAGTGTACAAAATATGCATACATGTCACAAACCCTCATACCAATTAAAAACCAAACATCCAAAAATTCTGGAAAAAATGTGATAAAAAAGTAGAGATCAAGATGGACATGATGCAAAAAATCCCATCAAATTTGGATTAAAAATGAAAGCGCAATGATTTTTGTAAGTTTGAGTAATTAAATGAAATAAGAATCAAGAAAACAACTTATTTTAATATGTCCCATGCCACGCCAGTGGCAATTTTGTAATTCCCATGGCCACTAATTGAAACGATGCCGTTTTGGGCCAAGGAACGAAATGTTCCTATTGGTTGTTGGAATCAAGCCAAGCCATGCACGTGAAAGAGAACCAAAAATTCTGGGAAACACATTTGAAAGCTAGGGTTTCTACACAGTTATGTCATCTTCATCCCCAATTCGATTTCGTCCAAATTTTTTCCAGAAATGGCAATTAAATATACAGACATGATCAGCACGGCAAGGTCAACAAGAATCCATCATCATTTTTCATCAAAACATACTAACAATCAAGAACCAAACAAAAACACATTTGAGGGTGAAACTTTAAATCCATGTATTTCCCTCAATATGCAATCATTTTTTATGAATCAAAGCCCATTGTGTTCATGGTGAAAAGACCTATAAGATGTACATCATGATTTTTGAAAAGGTTGAGGTCGAAAACTCACCTATTTTGAAGCACAGTTGAGATGCAGTGATGATTAAGCCATGAGAGGTTGAAACAGATGAGCTATGGTCCTCCACATGATGGTTGATGAAGGTGGCTTGGTTCAGTAACCCTTGCAATGGCTCAAGATTTGGACTGTCATGGATGATGCTGTGCAAAAACCAGTGCTGCTATTGCTGCTTACAGGTGGAAAATGATGTTGCAAATCAGTTCAAAATGATGCTTGGATGGTTTTTTAGGCAAGGCAAGGCTTAGTTCATTGAGAGTTTTAGACTGTTTTTGAAAAAGGCAAGCAAGATGGATTTTTAGAGAATGAGAGGACAGGGTTTCTGGTTGTGTGTTTTGTGGCTGCCAGTGTTCTTATTTGACAGAAAATGATGAGGAAATCTTGTATCAAGCCAGGCAAGGTTTTTGTTCTTTTGAAGTTCTTGACAGAAAATGATAAGTGGCCAAGATGTGATTTTTTAGCATGAGTGAGTTCCTGCTTAGGCCAACTGATTTTGTATGGCTTGTGTGGCTGCTCTTGGTCTCAAAATGATGCTTGGACAGTGTTTTAAGACAAGGCAGTGCTTGGTACTTTTGGAAGTTCTTGACAGCTTTTCTTGATAGGCAAAAGCAAGGTGAATTTCTTTTGAGAGAGAGTTCTGTGTGCAGTGTGTTTGATGGATCCTAGTTGTGTTTCAAATGACAGAAAAAATGATGAATAATACTCTGCTATGTTGTGGTACAGTCCATGGTTTATGGAAGTATGGGTGGATTTAGTGAAAACATGTACTTCCTTCCAAAATTCAAGCAAGCAAGGAATGGCTTTTTTTTCTGTTGGTTTGTAGGCTGCAAATGAGGTTCCAATTGACAGAAAAATGATGTTAGAAATCTGCTATGAGAGGTACCAAGCATGGTCCAATGAGATGGTGAGATGGATTTGGTGAAACTTGTACTTCTCTTCCAATTTTCAAGCAAGTTAGGGAATGGCCATATGTACTGCATAATTTTGACTTTGTACATGCTGCAAATAACATTCCAAGCAAGTTCCAATTGGCCCCAAGTGTTAAAAATGCATAATTCAAAAAGTCAACCATTGGTCAAACTTGAATTTCACATATGCTAGGTTCAAAAATGCCATTTTGATTGGCAAGGTTTTGGTACATGAAAGTTACATTTTTGGAAAGAGGGGATCAAATGTGACTTGTAGGAAAAAAACCCACCCAAATTGGCCAAATGGTTTGAGAGATATGGCCTTTTGAAGTTCAAGAATTTCTGAAAACGATTCGATCATAACTTGCCAACCACACATGGGAATTGAGATTTCTTGGACTTTTTGGAAATGGGAGAACAAGATCTTCAACTTTCATGTTGGGCAAAAATTCATTTGAAGCTTGTATCATGATGTAAGCTTGAGGATCAAGACTTTCCATTTTTGGTAAGTTTCAGTTACAGGTCCAGTTTCCATTTTTGGAAATTTCTGATCTGGCTTCAAATTCTTCCATGATGGTGTTTGACATGATATATGAGGACTATATGGACATGAATGAGACCTCTCAAACCAATTTCCATCATCAAATCACTGATTAAATGGACAGTTGACCAACAGTTGACTTTTAGGGTTTCTGACTGACTGTGCATTGACTGGTGACTTCTGAACATTCAATCCTTGACCGAAACACTTCAAATGGATCCCCAAGTCATTTGAACATGTTGGACCAACCCTAGGGCCTTGGCTCCTTGAGAATTGTGCTTGCTTGCTTGACTGACTGATCTCCTGACCAGTTTGACCTAATTTCTTGATTGGCTTGCACTTGAGGCAAAAGAGGCAATGCAATGCTATGCAATGGACCATGATATGCTATGACCTAATATGAAAATGTATGTACAATGATGGGTGCAAATTTGAGGTGCTACACATAGGGCGAGGTTTTTTAAAGAGGCCTCTCACTATTTTATTCCCAAGAATCTATGTTTGTTGGCTATTCCTTTTTGGCAGGGAACCTAAAATCTCTAAAGAGGATCACCCTAAGAGGCGATCAAAATACTAGATCCCTAAGAGACACCATTTTTTCCTCTTAAGGTAATACTTTGTATGTTTGACTTCATGACGAAGATCCTTTCCGCCTATTAAGGAAATATTTTGTATGTAAGACTTCATGGAAAAAATCCTTACTACATCTTAAGGAAATACTTTATATGTTGGACTTCATGGCAAAGATTATTTCCTCCTCTTAAGGAAATACTTTGTATATTAGACTTCATGGCAAAGATCCTTGCCACCTCTTAATACAATATTTCTTATTCTGGATTTCATGGTGAAAATCCTTATCGTAACTTAACGCAATAATTTATATGTTGAACTTCATGGAAAAGAGCATTACTGCCTATTAAGGTTATATTTATTATGTTGGACTTCATGGTGAAGATTATTGTTGCCTATTAAGGAAATATTTCTTATGTTAGACTTCGTGGAGAAAATCCTTGCAGTCTCTTAAGGAAATACTCTGTATGTTGGACTTCATGGTGAAGATCCTTTTCACCTCTTAAGGCAGTTTTGTATGTTGGATTTCACGGTGAAGATCCTTGCCACCTCTTAAGATAATATTTTATATGTTGGACTTCATGGATAAGATCTTTGTCACCTATTAAGTCAATACTTTATATGTTGAACTTCATGGAAAATATACTTATCGCTTTCTAGGGAAATATGAATGAACTATCTAAGCTCATCATCTAGGGAACTTAAAGTTTCCTTGGGCAATCTCACCCAAGAGGTACAACTGAAGTCTATCCTAAAATACTTAGTTAAAATTATTATTTGAGGGTGTGATAAATGTCCCGCCCAAGAGGTACAACGCCTCGCCTGAGGGACTTACAATCTCATCATCCAGGATTACTATAAGTTCGCTCGTGGGACTAAGAGTTCATAATAAACATTTTATCTAAAATCCTCGCCTGAGGGACTTAGAGTTTTCTTGGGTGGGATCTGACATATGAATCTCGCCAAAGAGGCGAGACTGTAGTCTCACCTAAGAGACCTAGTTAAAACTCTTGTCGGAGGGCTTGATAGAAGTCTCTCCCGAGAGATTCATTGCTTCTCCTGAGGGACTTAAAGTCTAATCATCCAGGATTAATATAACTTTGCCTATGGGACTAAAAGTTCCCAACAAATAGGCTATACCCTCAAATTTACTCTACCTCCGCATCACCACCTTAAACCTTAATTCATAAGCATACACCCCATACATATCATTTCATATGCATTTGTATTTAATGACTTTTAATAATCCACAAACCCAAGGCATGAGGTTCATCTATGAAGCCTCAAGACCCTCTGATCATGTTGAGGTGTGCCCAAGCCACCTTAACCCCAATATATATCCTCAAGCATCCAACAAATCTTGAAGGATCATTCAAGACATCTCACTCACTCTCCAAAACCCTAATTGGATGGTGAGTCCCCCTTTTAAGACACATCAAGTTCATATGGTCACCCAAAGACCCTAACCCTAGCTCGACCTTCATTGGCTTGTACAAGTAATGATTCACTATGGATCTTGACCATGTCATTGAGGACCCCTAAAATCCAAATTTTTTTCATGACCCAAACCTTTGAAGCATCTCAATATGTCCCTTACGTCACCAAACCCTAATTTGTCTGACCATGGTTTTTGATGAAGCTTGTGGTTCAAGAAACCCTAGTTCGGGCATCCTTTGATCATTGACCTTGCTTCATTTTGATCACCCTATCATACCAACATTCATTCAATATCACTTAATGACAACTAAAACCACAATTCACAATTCAAACACTCATTCAATTTATGTTACAAGTACTTGGTTTGGTCATGGTTTTGAAATTTCAAGGCATTTGATTCACTCATGAACTTGACCTAAAATCATCCCACAAAGCTCCAAGCTTAACTTTACATTATGATATGATCACGTGAGCTTAAAATATCTAGCATTGTTCCTTCAAAATCAAGAAATCTCAAAATCACATTTTTAGGTCATATTGGTTGGTCACATTTTGGCAAGAATAGCCTATGGCAAGTTCCAAAAAGCATAACTTTCTCATTTCACAAGCTTTTTAAGTTCCATTTCGAGACAAATGTCCTAAATACGTTCCTCTTCAACTTTGTTTCAAGGTCCACACCAAAATTTTCATGATCCAATCTCCAAATGGAAAAAGTTTCAACATCAAAGTTGTTCCCCTTCATGCTAACTTTCCAAAGAGTCCAAGATTATGACATTTGGATTAAATTTGAGGGACTTACACATGGGTAGATTGCATGACCCTATTTGGAAAATTTTGTACTCAACTTTCAATCAACATTGCATGGCTTCATGAAATGATTTCAACATAAAATTTGCATGAATTTAGACCTTTTGCAATCATCATTTGAGCCTTAATGCATGCCCATGCACCCATGCACACAAGTTACTATTTTGACCAATTTTTGAATTGGTGTATGGAAATGAATTCACAAGGCCATAAATACATGACCATTGCCTCATAATTGAGGACCCTTTACCAAGCTTTGATCTACAAATCCCCTAAACCTCCATTGATAGAATACCTTGAGGATTTCATTTGAAATCGAGTTTTAGTTCTCATTCTGTTTTGGAACTGAAACTCCAAGGATTCATAGCCTTTTTCATTCAAATCATCTCCTGCAAGCAAGTAGAAGCAAGACCAAGTGAATTGGAATTGAGATCGAGCTTCATCACTGCAAACAGAAGGTGAAATTTCTCAATCTTTCCTTCTTCGATTCTCCCTAAATTCTCCATCATTTCACTTAATATTTGGTCGGCTGAAGTCCTACCAATGTAGGCAACAAGATTAAGTTGCTTTGAGGTTAAATTGAAGCAACCCAATTCATCCACCTCATTTTTCAATTCCACACATCTCGTTGTATAGTGAGAATTCGAAGAAATGGAGGTCAGATTCATACTCCCCTTGATTTTCTCTTTAAAACCATATGCGAATCTTTGTTTTTGATGAACTTTTTGGTTGGACCAGTCCGATGGAGGTCATCGGAGAAGATGACCAGAGCTAGGGCCCTGGTGGAGTGCTGACATCTATCCAGACCATCTGATCCTTTGCCACGTTATAATCTTGACCCTTAGTTCTGATTATCATTCATGTGCATGCTTTGACTTTGGTCCATCGTGGAATGCATGCGCGTGACCATCAGATCTGTCACCTCAATTAACTAGGGAGATCCGATGACCCTTATTTTTTCTATTTTCTTTATTTTTATGATTAATATTTTAATTAGCTTATCTTTATAAAATTCATAATAATTTCATTTTTAATCCAAAAAATATTGGAATTTCATCAAAAATCTTTAAATAATTTCCTCTTTCATATTTTGAATTAAAATCATTTTTTGGATTAGATTTGATATTTTTTGTGAATTTATTAGTTTTTGACTTGTTTTTAAATAATTTTAAATACTTCTGACTTTCCAAAAATTCCCAAATTTTTGTCTAAGGTCCTTTGACCTAGGATAAATCCCTTGGCCATTTATTTGGTGATTTGAAGGGATTTGAGGTTTTTACCCTTTTAAAATGCATTTTTATTCATTTAAAATTGACTTTAATTTCATTAATTATTGAAATAATATGTTGAGCTATTTGGTTGATTTTGTGTTGTTTCATCTTCTGTTTGACCTTGATCATGGTTGATTTGAACTTCCATTTGATCAACACTATTGGATTTAGGGGGTTGATGAAGTGTAAACTTCATCCCTCAAAATGAATGGATAATATTGATCAGATGAAATCCCTCCCTTGATCAATTTGGATTTCCATTTCCATCTCCCTTCATCTTCATCCCTCACATTCCCTAATCCTTCATTGACCAATGACTTCTCAAATAATCAAAGGCTAGTTGATTCATCAATGACTTTGTGTCAGATGAATCAATACGAGCTTGATTGAGATAGGTTCATCCCATTTTTTTGGTGGTATGCTCTAGGAGTTTGGTTCTTTGTACCATGTCTCTAGCATGCATTAACACCAATGTTTTATTGCCCGACCTCAAATAGTTGTGTCTTTTACATAAGTCCAATTACGATTGCTTAACATAGAGCAAAATTTTGTCCCAAAGGCATAACATTCTTATAAGTGAGATTGTAATTCTCCCATCCCTCATGGTATTGTGTGAAGGATTAACCTTTTTTCCATTTGTGAGTGCTATGGCCATACTTGTTAATTTATCCAAGCTGGAGCCCTTCTCATAGATGATGTCTTGATTCATGTCTTCATGCTTGTGAGTGGATGGTTGCGTGTTCTCCAAAGAATGACTTAAACAATGACTTCCTTCACTAACATTTATTTATTATTGCTTTATCTTTAATGTCATTTACTTAATGCAATTTAAATTTCAATACATTTATCAGTCATTATCATTTACATTTCATTTAAGATGTTTATGTTTCAATCATTTTCACTTTGCTCATTTGAGCCATATCTTTGTGCTTGTATAAATTGTGCACTTGTGATTTTATTCTGTTTGTGGTCTTAGGACCTTAAGATACCTAATAATAACAAAAATCCAAAAAAATATGTTGATTTGAACTTTTGGACTTAGAGTATGCAACATCCCAATGCTTTGAAGGACTTGGTCAATCCCATTATTTGAGACTGAGTTAGCTTGGTCAATGCCATTCATCTGAGACAAGCCTTGAGAGCCTGACTGGTTTATCTATTATTTTGTCTCTATGATTAAGTTGTTATCTTAATCTTATTGTTCATATCTGATGGTTGTTTCTATGAGTTTGCCACAAGGAATATTTCATCAGATACATTTGAAGACACTGAAGACTGCTTGCTTTTGGAGTGCTTGCTTGGATGTTGACTATCTTTATTTGATGCCATTTGATCTTTATATTAATTGCTTGGATGGTTATGCTTGTTGTTTGCTCAATAGTACAGAGAAAATAACTTTCTATCTGACATTCTTGTCTTGTGGATTACATCCCATTGGTCAGATCATTTCAACTCCAACCTTTTAAAATTCTATCTAGGATAGTCCCTTCATCTCCTCCATTCCTTCTTAAATTTTAAAATCACTCCCTCATTTCAAAACCTTCTTTGTCTGTGTTTTCAACTTATGCTTATTTTAACGAGTAGAAACTTTGGCCTTATGCCATTGATTTTCAAAACTTTTATTTTTTTAATCAAACTTGTAAATTGAACTTAATCATATTGACCTTATTTTCAAAAGACAAAAAGAACTAACAACCTCATCTAATCCTTTTGACCATTTTGTGCTTTTTGCTTTAACTTTTTTAAAAGAGGGCATTTAGATTTGAGTTATCTTTGGTTGAGATATAGTTCTCCCATTCCATAATATATTGATTATAAGTCTTTCCATTTATTAGGGGTTATTGACATACTTATTTATTGAATCCAAGTTGGAGCACTCCCTTTTAAATGTTGTAAAACTTTCATTATCGATGGATGTTTGATTGAGTATTCTCCCATTGATAACAAAAGATCTTTAAGCTTTTGTTAAAATCAATCCACCAATTTCTTTAAAATTTATACCACGAACTACGATGTTTTGATCTCTCATTTTTATGTTGGTACGTAGGCATAAGACCAAAGGTCTTGTCAAACACAAAAATATAATAATTGAATTATTTTCTCATCCCTCAATTCTATATTTTTAACAAACATCTTATCAACTAAAACACTTGCATCCAAAAATGGTCTCCTAGGAGTACTTAAGACACTTTGGGTGCTAATATTTTGTTTGTTGGAAGTTTATCCTTTAAATGTTGACACATTTGTTGCAACTGCATGCTTCAAAATTAATTGTTCATAAAAACAACATTTCATTTATTACCATCTTCTTTTTAATCGGATCCCATACCTTGAACTCATTCACACCTTTTTCATAATTGACGAAGTCACACTTCTTCGACTTATTTTGTATAAATCTTCACTAGATATATCCACATAACACATACATCCAAAAATCTTTAAATTTTCAAGATCAATAAAATTAGATGTGTTGTATCTCTTTTGTAACCTTCCACTTCAATGAAACTGCAAGTATATAGTGCGGAAACTAAAAGGGAATGAATTAAATTTTAAAAATTTATTAAAAAAACTAAATAATTAATTTATCTAAAATAAATTTTATTTTTAATTATATTGTTTTTAATATTGTTTTTTATCTTAATCGTCCTTCCAAATTAAATTTACTATTATTTATAAGATCTTTTTAGTCGATTTTCAATTTTTATAATAGTATTCAAATAACTAAGAATCCAAAACTATATTCCATAAAAAAAGACGGGTTTTTTATTAGTTCATTTAAAAATAAAAAGTGTAATTGAAGTGGCAAAGTGGGATGCGTTTCAGTCCAAGTTGCTTTATTTAAGAGAACTAAAGGATGCCTTTCCAAGATAGGGTTCTCATCTTTTGGTGTTGAGTTAGTTTCTCTCTGGTCTTTTCTTTTTTCTTTTTATCTATTTGAAGAAGGTACTCCCTTATAGATCTGAAAAACAAGATCTAGTCTCTTAGATTTTTTTTCAGTTTATTATCTTTTTCTACTTTTGTTTATTTTGACTAGATTCACTTATTTTTCATAGTTTTTTTCTTCTTTTATATTTGAATGAAGTTGAAGTTTTTGGTGTTAGGGTTTTTTGAGGGGTGGAGCTTCTTTTAGTTCAAATATGGATGTTGCTATGTTGATAAAGCTGCTTAGCTATGGATCCCTCAATTCTACCCATTTTTGTGTGTTATGTGGTAGTTTTGTGGCTTCCATATCCAGGGAGCTTTATCACTTTCTAGTTTCATCTTTCTTTGGATTGAAGGGAGCTCTACACCTTTATTTCTTATATCCATTTTTTTAATTTAAGAAAGTAGTTTCAAATTTTATCCAGTATTTTAATTTAATTTCTATCGAATAATTTACTGTTTGTTGCATAGTATATTGTTCATATAATTTTGATCTACACTAGATCTTTGAGATCTTTGTTGGTGAGGTATTTTTAATGTAATATTTCTAAAGTTATGCATTATCTATTAATTTACTTGGCCATAAGCATAGTTTTCATCTAAAATTGTTTTTCATGTTAGATCTGGGAATTCTTCTAAAGATGAAGTGATATTTATCACTTTTAACTGAGTTTTCTTTACCATTTTGTTTATTCATTTGCCGTTGGATATTATTTTTGCTAATATTTGTTGTAGTTTCAGATGGATCTGTACTTGAAGATGTGATTTATAAGTGGTCTTGGCAATGATTGTCATAATTTAACTTGTAAAAATTCATAATATAATGTAACGGCTTACATATTTATTATTATTATTATTATTATTATTATGTTGATATAACTTTATGAATAACTTTCGAGGTTGATTATCACGGTTTTCGATTGATATTGAAGATTTAAGCTTCTTGGTAACTTCATAAAATAAATAATAAATAAATATTGAGAAAGAGAACGTATTTAATTTTGTGGTCTCGATGAAAGAAACAGCAAGTGGTCAGTATTAGCAGTAGTACGAGTTACGAGAAAGTGAACATTAGTTACAACGTGTAGATTCGAGAATTCAATAGATCACCCTCGTTGTGTTTATTTTTATTTTATTTATAATTTACTTATCATATATATATATATATATATATATATATCTAATTTACTTATCAAATTATCTTATAGTTGTATATATATAATAAGAATTTATCTTGAGAATATATATATATATATATATATATATATATATATATATATATATATATATATAATTTATATTTATTTTGTAATATATTTATATGTATTGCTGCAGGGCACTTTTTGAGAATATATCTTAAGAATTTAAATAAAATAATTTAAAAATTTAAGGCTTTATATATATATATATATATATATATATATATATATATATAGTTGTAGTTGTAGTTGTAGTTGTATGATAAGATGAAATACATATTTTATTTATGTGTTTTTCTTTATAGAACCTAGCTAATCAAAGCATACAATTTTTAATTTTAATAAATAATATAATTATTCTATGGAAAATCAATTTGAATATGTTGTTTGTTAAAAGAATTTGTGAACATAAAATTCCCTAAACTCAGATTTAGATTGTAGGTTTAGATTGTGAACATGAATTGGAAAAGTCTCTAAACTCATAGATTTAGATTCGAGATTTTTTAATGCATCTTGTATGAGACAGATTTTATACTAAATCTTTCTTTTCTTAGATTAGAATTGATCATAATTTTCTAATCTAAAAGAGATGTTTACTCATTGATCATAATTTTCTGAGGTTTCGTCACCGTATTGGTATGAAACTTGACACAAAAGACCATGCTTATACTTATAGTAGTTGTTGATAAATATGGTATTTAAAATTCTATCTTGTACATCAAGATCTTTCACATTTTCGAAAATTTTCAGAACATAAACAAAAAAAGGAACATAAACAAAATTGTAAATGTCTATATGAAATAGAAATAAAATATATATATTTGAAAATGTATTTATTAGACATCATTGATATTAATACAAAATTATATACAATGTACCGATGAAAAGAAACTAAAATGAATCAAAACATTTGTTATAAACTAAATCTAAATCTAAATCTATGGATGCTAAGATTCTCTTTTGTTGTGTCATATTTAGCAAATTTATATATTAGGGCGCCCATCATTGTCTGACTATTGGGTCGTTCAAACTGGATCCAATGGACATCAATCCTAACATTGATAATTTAACTGTATACCTGCAACCTAGCAGCGCCGATCGCCAACAAGACCTCTCACCTCACGTCCGATGGTTCCTTAAACAACCTTAAAAACCACCATACATGGATACTCGCCACCGTGATCTAGCCATTACCCTATTCATGTAATATATCTACAAGGGCCTCTGAATCTCCTTGTCCTTGTAGGGAGAACACACACACACATCATGTATTTTTTTGGACATTACAGTGATGTCCTCCGTGAGGCCCGATAGAACTAACCTGAGCCACACCTCTCTCTAAAAAATCATCACTGTCCCTGTCGTAACCTTAATTCCCAATTATGACCATTACAAGACATGTTGAACAGAAGAGATTCATCCCTTATTCTTGAGGGTATCAACGATACAAGAGATGTTGAGGTCATGACAAAGATACGAGCCGCCATTGGCGAATTATGCCACCACAACCGAATGTTGGAGGACGACGTCCAAAACATCAGACAATGCCAACAGGCGGAAGAGACGAAACTATTAGACCCCTAGCCTCTCTCGGACGAAAAATGAGGGCCTCTAGAAAGCTTGAAGTCTTCATCTCTGGCCATGTTTGACGGACACAGTGATCACTACGAGCACGTCAGCTCCATTAATACCCAAATGACCATCATATAAGCATCTGACTTTCTAAAGTGTAAGCTATTGTCAGGCACTTTCAAGGAGGTCGCCTTTCGATGGTACATGGGCCTCATCTACGCCTCTATTAACATCTATTAGGAATCAATTATAAAGATGATGTACCAGTTCACCGCCAATCGCCACAAGAAGATGTCCACCACCAACCCGTTCAACATCCGCTAGGGCCCGTCGAAGTCGACGAGAGACTATCTGTTTGCTTCAACGAAGCCACAATCAAGGAAGTCCCTATGAACCAGGAGATATTTGTGGGGGAATTCCATAACGGACTCAAGGGGGGACACTTCAATGATTCCCTCTCCTAAAAGCCGACGTTCTTGTTTGCCGATGTATTTGCCTGGGAGGAATGCTACATCAAAGGCGAGTAAAGTAATGCTGAAAAGAAGGCTCGAGATGTCAAAGAGCGGGTCTCCGACGCCAAGAGCTCTCATTCCTCAAAGAAAAAGAACTACACCTTGCCCGTGAAGGACAAATCCCTATTCAAGAGGGTGGGGGAGGCGAAAGAGAGTTTCACGCCCTTAAACACCCACTGAGAACATATTTGGCGCGACGTGCTCCACCTATATAATATCCCGACGCCACCTGCCCCCATATTCGAGATAATGGGATATGAACCTGAAATGTGGTGTAAGTTACATAGTGTAAAAGGACATCATACCGACTTTTGTTGTTGAATAAGTCATCCACTATGGTGATGCAAGTGGTATAAGGCATCCTACCTGAACAAAGTGTCGCCTTTTTGAAAGCCACCCAACAAACATAATACAATTATTTGGATTTTGAGGTGGGGCGGTGCGGTGAGCAGTGGAAAAAATGTTTTCGAGAAATCGTATCTTGTAAGATAAATACATACTCTATCATACACATTTGCTATGAGATGACCCATTTCAAGGAAATGCATCAATTTATCCTTTGGTGTTGATCCACTAATGCGAGGAACATGAGATTCATAGATTACATCGAAAACTTCTTTTTCCCCATATAACCGTGTGTATGATTATTTATGGCTCCTCAACTCTTGAATAAGTTAAGGGAGGACATGGGCGTGATCCTGTTCTCCTTTACTGAGTAAAGTAGAAGCAACTCGAAAACCGCAATTACCGTCACCTTTAACATTGACGATCCGTTCAATGTATTTGTGCATAAAAATCAACATCTTGTCAATGAATGAATTTTTTTATGGAGGTGCTGAAAGAGGGGGTTTGGTAATGTGAGCTCATTTGAAAACACTTTTTTGAGATTTTTGAGTTAGTGAATCCGGAAAAAGTTTGTCAACATGCTCAAAATATGAAGGAAACAACACCGTTGAATTGTCACTTGATGTAGGTTTGAACTTCTTTGGAACACCTTTTGTTTTTACTGGTTGAGATGGTGGTTTCAAGTTAGTGGCTTCCGAATAAGAAATATTCCTCATTTGCTCTTTTATGTAGAGTTTTATATTGTCATCAGCTTTCAAAAATCTCTTTTGTATCACTTCCCATTTGGTTAAGATAGAGATATTTGATTTACCATCTTTCATGACACCATCATCATAAAACCCGAGCCTTTTTCAATGAGTGGAAAATTCATCCATTCGTATAGGGCTATCAAGTTTCACCTTCTTAGATATAAGACAAACACACGGGAGACCATAGGTTCTCACAAGTGTACAACCACACTTTGAGCTATCGGAACCTACATTATCAACTCGTTTGGCTTCGTGAAAAATATAATTCAGACATGCTTGAGATATGTTGCCTGTAACACCCTAAACACCAACCCATAATTTATAAAGCATCCGGAATAAAAGAATACTAAGGGTTCAATATTTTTCAAAGTAACACTTCAAATTGTCTCATAATTAGAAAATCAACTTCAGTCAATCATAAAATAGTTAATTCAACATCTTGCAGAAAAAATAAATAAAGTATTCCCTAACCCAATGTTACATTATTAGAATGACACAGAAAACTAAACAACTGATAAGATACAACAACAAAACAGAAAATAAATGCAGTGAAGAGGCCTACTATGCCATTCTCCAAAACAGCTACTGCTCACTAGCTTCTACATGAGAATGTGCATAACAAGTATAAAGAATAACACATAAACAAACATAAAAGGGGTGAGAGATACAATCCATATATTAGCGGTGTATAAACAAAAATAGTAGTATATTATCACAATTAAATCAATCATATAAATCCAACAAGTTTATAATTAATCAATAAATACAATTATGTATGCAATGTACTCATCTCCCCTACTTCCATGCATGTGGTACCAATATTTGGGTATTTAGAGATGTGTTACTGAATCATCACTCATCACTGGACCAAAGTCCTAACTCATACCTGGACCGAAGTCCTACTTGTGACTGGATCGAAGTCGTACCTATCTCTGATATACATGATGCACGAATGCAACAAACAATACAAATCATCATCCACAATCCTCCAACTCAAATCCTCGTCACTGGACATAAGTCCTACATGTCACTGGCTCTTTCAAACCTGAACACATCATCATCAAATAGTATCCAATGTAAGGCCATGTCACTAGTTCTTCTAAACCTAAACATCTAAGCACTAGTTCTTTCGAACCTAAACATAAATCACATCAACACCAGACTTGCGTTCCAACCTTAACAACTTAACTCATATACATATTAAAATACATTTGACTAAAGTCCTACACATATTCATATCTTATTTTCACTCAAAAATATCATTAAACATTGGACTTGTTCCCGAAAAAATTAACAACTTAATTCACATAACATCTTATCAAAACAACCCCAAAACCATGTTTCCTGCTAGTCATACATCAGATTCTAATAATTATTTAAAATATCAAACAAATTCAGAATCAAGCAAGTCAATATGTCTCGGAAAGCTTATAAGGTCTATTTTAAGACTATGATTTTTATTTTAGGACTTAAGATCCAAATCGACACAATTTAATCAAACAATAGGAACTGGTACATGTACCAGGAAGAATATTTTGTCGGACGTGTAACTAGTATTTCTCCTACTGAACTTAGTGAAATGAGATGCTTATTAAGTCTAATATGTAAGAAATATTGTCTACTTTCTTATTAAATAAGGTTTACTCTTAAAGGACACGTGTAGAGTGAGTTGTGTCCAAATTACTAACAACATGTCAAATAGTTGTGTTGTAGAGTTTTCAAAATATTAACTGAACTTGGAATTCAGTTTTCTAGCCTTTGCAACAACGAAATCGATCCAGATCGAAGTCTGTCTCGTGCTAAATCCTGTCTATTTTCTAACAGTCTCAGTTTCATTCTTAAAAGATCTAGGCAACTAAAGTAATATGAAAATGACTAATAGGGAATACTAATCACAAGTTATAAAAATTAATCGACGTATGGTAACAATAATACTTAAAAATTTATTATCACGACTAATCATCCTATAACATTGATTTGACATCTAATTTCTCAAATTAAGTACACTTATGTTCAATTTCAGCACTAGCTCACGTCATGTTCATAATTACTACTTTCCATAAAGTTATTCCTATAAACATCGTAAGAATATACCATATTCGCAATATCGCTTACATGCATAAACATCATGAGGCATTACCATAATCACAACCTCGCCTACACATTTAAATCTCATGAATTCATTACCATTAGAAATATCTATGTCTTAGCTTTTCAATACAATTGACCGCACCTCAAACGAACTTACAAAACTCAAGTTATGTGTGAAATAAAATGACCAATACTCTCATGCGTTTTCTGTGATTTATTCGGCTTATTTCGAATTTTTTCCGACTTATTGTGACTTATTCGACTTATTTTTCAATGTAATAGTTCCAAACTTTTATATTTTCATTCTTATGGTGATTTAGACTTAGAAATCAACATTTGCTCATCAATAACATTTGCTCATTACAACTCAAAACTCATAAATCACAAAATCTCAACACATATCATGTCAATTAATAACATCCATATCAACAGAGAACTATATGACATCAATCATAATATTTTAACACATATCATATAATTTCAACAATTAACAAAGCACGAAGATTAGGATTAATAACAACCTAAAGAGGTTTTGTACAAACCCCTTCAAGATTCAATTCATTCATTAATAGAGGAAACATAAAAGAGAAAAAGGGAAAGAGGATAAGGACTCCCCACTACCCCTCATGCTTAACACCCATATATTGAATAATTCCCCCCTTACCTCGATTTTTGCAGAAAAACTTTGAAATTTGGCTATGTAGATTCTCTTCTTCATTTGCTCTCTTAGGGCCGCCTCCAGTCTCTTCTTACTCCCTGTTTTCCAAAATTTCTAGTACTCCTCTCTTCTTACTCCTTGTTTTCCAAAATTTATAGTACTCCTTTCCCCCCCCCCCCCCCCCCCCTTTCTATTCACCCTTCTGCTTAAATAGAAGATCCTATTTATTTTTATTTCATTAATTCCCCTAATTCCTCATAATTCTACCCACTTACTTATTTTTATTTAAAATTCTATTTTACTATCCACTCACAAATCCTCTCAATTTTTACCAATTAATTTATTAAATTAATTAAATATATCCTACCAATTCTCCTTAATTTTTATTTAAATTCTAATTTAATACTAAAATCAATATTCTCTACTTTTACATAATTTAATTATTAAAAATATAAGTAAATTCAATCCAACAACTCATTAACCTATATGATACTAATTAGTCACTCAAAGATACTCTAAAATTAAATAAAATTGGTTATAATAATTAATAAAATATTATAATAAAAATCGGAGTGTTACATTATCGACCAAATTAGAATAAAGATTGTTCTATTTGAATATGTGTTCCAACACTATGATGTTACTACCAAATAATGTATGTATCTCATTATGCTGATTTTAGATTATTTGGTTCACAAAGTCCCAATCTCTACACATATCACCCTTACTACTTCCCAAAAAATTCTTCAATGTAGCATGTGCAAACTTAACTCGGTTTGTTTTTGTATTTCCAAGGCGTATAACCTGCTCGGTTCAAGCAAAGACAATTTTCTCCTTCACCTGGTCCAAAATTGTACTTTAACATATTTCAACAAAGATGGATATTTTTCTCACACCTTTTTGAAATGTATAACAACACCGACATATAACTTTTCATAGAAGAATTTATTATAACATTTCATGCATCCATTATCTTTTCCACTATCACGTCCGCCTTGACCATTTTTCCATCTTCGGCCTTTATCTGTTTCGTCCCTACCGCAGGTTTAACCCGACTTTTCACATTCTTTGTTATGTGATACTACAAAGTAATCAATAATAAGTATCAAATACCTTTGCAACTGAATTCATCATAGCAGTATGACAGTCGATAACAATTACTTTCAACATGTCTTTCCTTCAACATTGCCTTACACACATCTAAATCCCAAGTAACATTCTCCTTTTTTTTCTCTCTAGAAATACAAACCCAACAAAATAAATCTTCTTAGTAGAGGTAACACAAAAAATTTCCAATAGTGGAAGCCTGTACTTACTAGTCTTATACGTTGAATCAATGAAGAGCACGACATGAAACATGTTAAACTTTTTGATGGAATCACGATGAGTCTAAAATATATCTATAACAATTACTCCATCCTCGCATGTTCGGTACCTAGATACATAATTGTTAGCATCCAACAATTTCAAGAGTTGTTGCATTTCAGTTATATCCCCCTCAATGCCTTGTTATTTTAGTACTGAATATTGTACACTTGCCCGATATTTGTGATATTTTCGGGGCTTTTCCATTTCAAAGTTGTAAGTTTATTTTTCGAACGCACCAAATTCAATGTTATGTCCGAAACATATTCCTTCTCTTCTGGCATGAGGCGACATACAATTGGATGACCGACTAAATTTTCAAACAAGTCATGGTTATCTAAACCACATATCAAATTAAAACTCCATTTGTTATTTGCCAATAGATAACCACACAACTTAAATGGTCACTCACATTTTCTTGAACCAGTGTCATCTCGTTGGAAATTCCAGAGAGGATATCTATACTTCCCACTTCTTATGCATGTCATTGTCACAAATGCACATCTTATATCTAAACCATTATCGCACCTTCTAATTATAACACCAAATCCCAACTTGGAAGCCTCCATACAAATTCATTGAAGCATGTGATCACAAAATTCAAACTCTTGTTCATTTTTAAATTGGTTGCCAACATCTACCTCCTTCACAACAACACGTTTCACATCCAGAGACACAATACATTTGGGAAAAACATCGGGGTGCACCATATCTAATAAAAACAATAACATAAAATACTCAAAACAAATAAAATTTAAAATAGAGAGCTGGAAAATGAAAACAGACAACATTCGAAAATACATTTTTGGATTCAACGTACATTTTTTAGCTTCAAAACAAGATTAGTGTGATAAATGAGGCTTGAAATAAATGATCTTTACGTTGAATTCCAACTTATTTTTCTCCTTTTGACGCTCATTAACAATGGGATAAAAAAGTTATGTTATTGGGAGATGAAATGGGTAAGTGGAACATGAAATGGGTTGGAGATATTGTCCATGAAATGGAGCATGAAAATGTAGATGTCTCTTTATGCGACCGTTCAACAAAAGAGAGCTTTTAATACCCAACTGAGCTTACAAGCCTTAAATATTGGTTTTATCACGGGCTAACCAATAATCTGAGAGATTTTAGTACGAGTTAATCTCGAACCTTATCAAGCTTTTAATATCAGGCTAAACTTTAACCTAACCATTGTCTTACCACGGGCTAACAAAGAACCTATGAAAGCTTTTATCATAGGCTGAGCATTCGAACCTAAATAAGGGTTTGATCACACAATCCCCAAACCAAAGGTTTTTACGGGTTTTCTTCTAACCCAAACAAACAATCCTTAATATGATAAAATGTTCAAACAAGATGAAAAATTAATCTTCCTTGGTGAACTTATAAATCTACCCTTCAAAAGTTACAACTTAACCTCACTCACATAAAGATTTCTCAAAAAAAAACTTTGGCCAAAGGTTTTTACGGGTTTTCTTCTAACCCAAACAAACAATCCTTAATATGATAAAATGTTCAAACAAGATGAAAAATTAATCTTCCTTGGTAAACTTACAAGTCTACCCTTCAAAAGTTACAACTTAACCTCACTCACAAAGAGATTTCTCAAAAAAACACTTTGGCTAAAAATATTAGTGAGAGTAAGCAAGGAAAAAGTTTATATATATATATATATATATATATATATATATATATATATATATATATATATATATATATATATATATATATATATATATATATATATATATATATATATATATATATAGAGAGAGAGAGAGAGAGAGAGAGAGAGAGAGAGAGAGAGAGAGAGAGAGAGAGAGAGAGAGAGAGAGAGAGAGAGAGAGAGAGAGAGAGAGAGAGAGAGAGAGAGAGAGAGAGAGAGAGAGAGAGAGAGAGAGAGAGAGAGAGAGAGAGAGAGAGAGAGAGAGAGAGAAGTATGAAACACGGTTCTGGATGATTTAAAATGAGGGAAAGTACCTCTATTTATAGGTTAGAGGTTGACCAAAAAAGGAAATAGCTTTAAATATTTTTTTTTGTCTTGCTGATCGGAAAAATAGCAAGTGTACTATTTTTACCGATGTAGTAATAAGGAGTTTTATTCCCAAGTATCGATCTCAGGGATTGCGTAGGAAATACTTATTTTACTTCTGATTCTATTTAAACAAAAACACAATGGTTTGGTTGGTTTTGGGAATTTATAACAACAAACACAAAAAGATAGTAAAGAATAATTGATTAAGATGAAACATGCTAGGGTGAGTGGTTGATTTAACTAGTTATGAATTCAAGTCAAGATTTCCTCAATACACATGAACCATTCAATTACCTAACCTCATAATGTTCTTCGTTAAGTCCTTAATGAAGAAACTATTAAACTACCAATTCTTACTCAAATGTCCATTCAACTAATCATTGGTTTTAATCATAAACAATATCAAGGTTTATGGTGATTTACAAAAGTTCCTAGTCCTAGGTGATGCAATTATAAACCCAATTGTGTGAAAACCCTAACAATCACAATCCTGTTATTGATAGTCATAGATCTAATTGTATTTGTCCGATACAAAAGCATAATAACATCACACAATTGAATTGAAATACGTAACATAGTAATAAGAAAATCCATGGTTCGAATTAATAACATAAGATCAAATCAGGACCACCCCCTAGCATTGGGGGGTTTAGCCTCTCATAGTATTCAAAGAAATCATAGTGTGGAAATTAAACATTACAAAGAATTAGGAGATTTTGATCTTCAATGGTTGATGCCCTTGAATCTCGCCATCTTCAAATTCTCCGTAGTAGCTATATTCTCCAGTGCAATGTTTTTCTCTCGTACGTCAAAAGTCCCCTTCTCTTTCTCTCCAAAGTCTTCTAATAACCTCAAATGGTTTTTTCTCCCAGCAAGAAGTCCAAAATACCCTTAATGAACAGGGCAGATCCACACAACATAAAGTAAAATTTCTCAGCCGCGCCCATCAACACGGGCCGTGTGGATTCACACGGGTGCCCGTGTTGCTCTTCAAAAGTTTTGTTTTTTAAAGAAAGCTACAGAGGCATCAACACGGGCCGTGTTGATGTACACGGGTGCCCGTGTTAACCCCCTGACTCCCCTCTTTGAGTGCTCCTTCCTGGCAAACAACACGGGCCGTGTTGATGTACACGGGAGCCCGTGTTGACCTTCTGCATCTTCATATTTTAGCCTTCCGGAGCATCCAACACTCAGCTATTAGTCCTTTTGAACCTGTGCAACAACCTTCAACACTAACACTACCAAATCGAAGCATAAAAGAGACTTTTTGACACAAACATGTAACAAAATGCAATGCAATAATAAACTAACGAAACATGTTAAATGACTTTAAAACAACTAAAAACAACCACAAATCTTACCAAAGTGATGAAAATATGCCGGATAAATGGTGGGAATTCAATGGAAATGGTGACCGATCACAACCCCAAACTTGTCTAATTGCTTGTCCTCAAGTTATGTATTGAGTCCAAACAAAGGTCACCCATGAATTCACTTTCCATAATGCAACCTTGTCCTTCACAACTTGTGTTCTTCCTTTCCAATCAAATTTCCGGTTTTCCCGACTCAAACTGTTCACCACATTTCCACATCAGAGGCCTTGTTACCTGCAAGCTTTTTCACATACTCACAACATCTCTCATGGTTAGGGTGTTTACACTCACATCACAACATGCAATACCAAACTCTTAAATTTGAATAAATTCTAATTTCACTACAACAATAGATTCCACACACTTTATGAGGTCTTTTCGGTTGTAACGGGGCTTGGGTACGGTAGGATAGACACAGAAATGGATAACAAGTGGTTTTGAACTCAGCATTCATGTTGTTTGATTTTCTCTGTTTTTTTCGTGCTTAACTCATAACTCTGGGGGTTTATTCACTTTTGACTCTTTTTAACTCAATTCTCTGTGAGCATTTTATAGGTGTTAGAGTCTTAAGTCTCGGCAAGTGCATTTCTCTTTTTTTTTCTTTTTCTTTTCTTTCTCTTTTTTTTTTATTAGGACATACACACGTCTCTTCTTTTTGCATTACTTTTAGATCTCTTCTTATGCACTCGCCCTTTCTTTAAAGATTACCACCCCAAACTTAGCTTTTTGCACATTTTGTAACTTACAACAATCATGCCGATTAATGGAAGAAATGAATGATTAATGGTTAATATGGGGTTTATTACGAACAAAAAGGCTAAGGCTCAACGGGGTTCACGAAGGGTAAACATACAAATAGGGATGGCTATAAAGACTCTGGGCTAAATAAAAAACTTACCTCAGTGTGTGTTGTCATGCTGTGAAGTGTCAAAAGAACATACGTAAAGTCAGAGTGATAGAGTCATACTTGGATGAACTCTCATGATGATATTTAGTGTTTGGCCTTTGTATTCTCACCATGTTGTCTAAACTTACAAGCTCTTAAGCCTCCTAGTGTCATGTGGTTTCTTTTCCAATTCGGTTCTACCATACCGCTCTCTCGGTCCAGTGTCACCAAATTGTGTCCGACTTTTACTTTCTCATGGTTGCATCAACTTCCGGGGTACCTTAACAGAACAAGTATGGGGAGTGTCTTTCATCCACTACAATCGATCCCGGATTCGTCCAACAATTTCTCATCACTCTGTGCACACAGGTAAATAATAATACTACGACAATAGAAGCAAAAAAGAAAGCCAAAAACGATGAAGGAAAACATGAACAAAATGAAAACAAAATAAAACATGAAAGGAAACCCCCCCCCCCCCCACACCTGAACTAAACATTGACCTCAATGTTTAAATCCAGATACAAAGGGGACTCACAGCGACTACTGTTGTGGAGAAGGTGGAGGATCATGCGGGAAATGCAACATCAGACATTGCATCATAGCTTGCATGTCATCCATAACCGTCCCTTGTCGGAACAATTCCACACCTTGTCTAGTTTGCTCGGTGCGGAGGACACCCATCTCAGTTTGTATCCAACCCCATTGGTCCTGAGACATAGAAAAGGACCCTTCACCTTGTCGGTTCGAGTCTTGTGGGGGTGGCACAAATTGCTCCTCTGGTCTATCATCTTCCTCCATCTCATCACCTGAAAAATCCTGGTCATTCTGAACATTGTCCCCTACAGATGGGGCAGAAGCTGCATAAAGCCAGTTAGCAACATTTGCAATACTAATAGAATCAGGTGCTGGTAACGCAAGTACTTTCACATTATGAATTACCAGAGAATAATATTTCGGCATGATTACAATCATTAGTTGATTGACAAGAGTGTTCATGTCAATCTTTGTCTTACCTGCCACTGCTGGTTCTTCCATCAAGAGCCGACCATAACCAAAGTGGTATGCAATCTGAGCGATCATGCCACCCACAGAAATTTCACCTGTACTTGCATAGCTAACTTGTTTCAAATGATTAGCAGCAAAAGCGGCTGCGTTGACTCTATCATTGTTGGCCATGCAATGTAAGAAAAACAACTCTCTCTTTGCAGCCACACCGATGCTATCACCCCGTCCAAACAAGGTGTAAGCTAACCTCTTCTGTGCATACCTGAAACAAGGGTTATGAATCCCAGAAGCCTTGCCAGAACTCGGGTTGTAACCATTTTTACCAGTAATGGCCCTCCAGAAATCAACCGCTGAAAAGGTGTCTAGGGGTGCTCTAAGTCCAGATACTGGAAGTCTCAGAATCCCCCCAAGTTCCTCCACAGACAACTCATGGTCCTAATCAAACAATCTGAAAGTCAACTTACCATAAAACTCCATTTCGGAACCAGTCCACTTGCGTCTCATCTTAAACTCAACAGTGCTAAAAAATTCAAGAGTGATGCGTGCAAAAGTCGGTGCTTCAAATTGCATAAATTCTAGCATACCTATATTGTGAAACATTCGATGCACTTCTTCCTTTAATCCTAGCTCATCTAGTGTTGCATCACACATATATCTTGTAGGAATGAGTCTTCGTTGAGCAAGTATCGCATACCTTTCAGGGTGATCCGGTTCCTCAAACAGGATGCCATGTGCATTCAGGTTGCGTCTTGCACGTTGCTTTGGCCTGGAAGATGTGGCCACAACCTTTCCTTTGCTTGCTCTCTTCGGGGGCATAATGGGTACCTACAAAATATCTCAAAACCCAAATAATGAATTAGTAAAAACGGTCACCGTCACTACGTAGAGGACGGAGAGTAAAACAGTTTTTGTGAAAGGGAGATGTGGTTTTATGGAGTTGATAGTGGTGAAAAGTGAAGCTTTTGGTGGTGGAGGCTAGGTTAACAATAGAGGAAGAGAGAATGAGAGTCTTGTAAAACAAGAATAATGAAGGATAAGTGGTGGAGATGAGTTATAAGTCAAGTGGGTCCCACCACTTAAAACAAAAAAAAAATAAAAAATCCATCCCGTACAAAACAACACGGGCCGTGTGCATCTACACGGGTGCCCGTGTTGGTGATATGGTTTCCTCCTCTCTGCACACGCCCACTTCTTTGGTTCAGGGCAATCAACACGGGCTGTGTTGTTCAACACGGGCGCCCGTGTTGGTGATTTGGCTCCCTCAACATTTGAAAATTGTTTTTTTGTTTTACTGCACTTGTGTTGTTTCCTTCCATTTTGAGGTGTTTGTGACTTTGCCCTTCTAATTCTCCTCCTCCCCTGCAACAAAATTTTAGCACACACAAAGAAAAAGAAAAACGAAATAAATTAGAAACCAAACGCGTGGGTTGCCTCCCACGAAGCGCTTCGTTTAACGTCGCATGGCTCGACGGTCGTCCACCTCATTAGGTGAGACACACATGGTCAATCAATCCAGATTCTTATCCTATGTAATAGGGCTTTAACCTCTAGCCATTCACCTTGAATATATCCCCATTGGTTTGATTCTTGATTTCTTTTGCTCCGTGGGGAGATACCTTATGCACAACAAATGGCCCAGACCATCTTGATTTCAATTTGCCAGGAAATAACTTGAGCCTAGAATTGAACAACAACACCAGTTGTCCTTCCCAGAAGTCTTTCTTAATGATTCTTTGATCATGCCACTTCCTTGTTTGCTCCTTGTACATCTTCGCTTTCTCATAGGCCTGATTACGAAATTCTTCTAACTCGTGAAGTTGAAGAATTCGGGATTCACCGGCTTTTGTAAGATCACATTTCAAGAACTTGGATGCCCAAAAGGCTTTGTGCTCTAATTCAAGAGGGAAATGACAGGCCTTACCATAAATCAGTTGATAAGGAGACATACTGATTGGAGTTTTGAAGGCGGTTCTGTACGCCCATAATGCGTCATCTAATTTGATCGCCCAATCTTTCCTTGAAACACTCACTGTCTTTTCCAAAATATGTTTTATTTGTCTATTGGATACTTCAACTTGCCCACTCATTTGAGGATGATACGGAGTGGCAATCTTGTGCTTCACATTATACTTCTTCAATAAGTTCTTCATGAGCTTATTTAAGAAATGTGTCCCTTCATCACTGATAAGTGCCCTTGGCACACCAAACCTTGAGAAAATGTTTTGCTTGAGAAAGTTTACCACTACTCTCGCATCATTAGTAGGGAGGGCAACAACTTCCGCCCATTTCGAGACGTAGTCCACAACTACCAGAATATAATTCTTCCCGAATGAGGGTGGAAACGGCCCCATAAAGTCAATCCCCCAAACATCAAATAATTCCACTTCAAGCATGCCCTTTTGGGGCATCTGATTTCTCCTAGAAATATTCCCTGTCCTTTGGCATCTGTCACATTCCTTCACTATGACTTAGACATCTTTAAACAAAGTAGGCCAGTACAACCTCGACTGGAGGACTTTTGCGGCTGTCCTATCTCCACTAAAATGTCCCCCATAATCTGAATCATGACAAGCTTTTAAGACTTCATTTTGTTCTTCTTCCGGGACACATCGACGAATTAGTCTGTCTACCCCTTTCTTATACAAGAATGGTTCGTCCCACAAATAGAACCTGCAATCATGAAGAAACTTTTTCTTTTTGTTATAATCAAAGTTTTCAGGAATTATACCACCTACCAGATAGTTTGCGTATTCGGCAAACCATGGAACACCCACCACAACGAGGATTCGTTCATCAATAAACTCATCCTTGATTGGGTGTTCTTCTTCAGTCTCTTCTATCGGGGACATTCGAGATAGGTGGTTAGCAACTGTGTTTTCACACCCCTTTTTGTCTCGAATTTCTAGATCAAATTCTTGCAACAGCAAAATCCACCTGAGTAGCCTTGGCTTCGAGTCCTGTTTAGAAAAAAGATATTTCAAAGCAGCATGGTCAGTATAAACAATTACCTTTGTTCCCAACAAGTATGACCTGAATTTGTCAAAGGCATACACCACAGCCAGTAGCTCCTTCTCTGTGGTTGCATAATTCATATGAGCTGGATTCAACACATGGATGGCATAATAGATCACGTGCAGGAGTTTGTCTCTTCTTTGCCCCAAGACTGCCTCTACTGCTATATCACTCGCATCGCACATGATCTCAATGGGTAAAGACCAGTCAGGAGAGATCACTATAGGAGCAAACACCAATTTATGCTTCAGAGTATCGAAGGCCTCGTTGCACTTTTTGTCAAACAAAAACGGAGTATCCTTCACAAGCAGACTAGTTAATGGTTTGGCGATCTTGGAAAAATCTTTGATGAACCTACGGTAGAATCCCGCATGTCCCAAGAAACTCCGTATACCTTTCTCATTAACTGGAGGAGGGAGATTGGCTATCACCTCTACTTTTGCCTTGTCAACTTCAATTCCTTTATGGGAGATTTTATGGCCTAGCACTATCCCTTCTCTCACCATGAAATGACACTACTCCCAATTCAGGATCAAATTGGTTTGTTGACATCTTTCCAGCACAAGTGACAGATTATACAAACAATTTTCAAAAGAAGATCCGAATACAGAAAAATCATCCATAAATACCTCCATGTGTTTCTCAAGCATATCGGCAAATATTGATGTCATGCACCTCTGAAATGTTGTTGGTGCATTACACAATCCAAACGACATTCTTCTATAAGCAAAGATTCCATACGGACATGTGAACGCCGTTTTCTCTTGATCTTCAGGTGCCACCACAATTTGGTTGTACCCTGAATACCCATCAAGAAAACAAAAGAAATCATGACCTGCTGATCCGCTGTCGCACCAGGATCAAAACGAGTAGTTTTTCAAAAATATAGTTTAACGACAAATTGACTCGGATAATCATTCTCACAAGGACTCTTGAATGAATTAACCAATGATAGTAATGATTAATAGGGTTTTGGTTGGTTTAGGATTCAATTAAAAAAAATAGATTAAAATAAGTGATTATTGAAATAAGTTGTAGCAACAATTTACTGATTCGATCTTTGCCTATCATCGACTATCGTAATTCCAAACACAGATTAACTATTCCTATTCGATTATAATATCAACTGACAAGCGCAATTGATAGTATAAGTTGTATGTTCCTATTATCCGAATTAAGCAAACGGGATTAAGTTTCATGAATTAAGCAAACATGAATTAAACGGACTCGATAACGAATTAAGCAAACGAAATCGTGACTATAGTTAGGATCACACAATCAATCGGATTAAATCAATATAGCATATGTAAATCGGATTAAGCAAACAAAATACATATATTAATATTGAAAGGAATAAAAAACCTGAATAAGAATTACTAAAATCTCAAGGTATTGGAACCCGAATACAACAAATTGTTTGGATCGATTAGTTCTTCATGAGAATTCTTGCCAAAGCTTTCAAATCTTTCGTGAATAGTCATCCCCTAATGTTATGCGGCTTCAAGGTATATGGAAAACAAGGAATTTGGTTTACAACCCAACTGGATCGAAAACATAACCCAAGCCCAAAACTAATGACCCAAAATTTAAATAAAACTAATGCTGCAACTTCAACGAATTTTTTGGTCCTGCTACAGTCTGATTCAGCTCTCGACTTCTGAACAAAACTTGTAGATCTTTTTCTTAGCTTTTCATCGACTAGTAGCACGTCTCAATCCGATACTCCTAGCTCAAGATATGATTTTTCTCGCGAAAGCTGCTAATGCTGAAAATTAAATACGAAAATTAAATAAGTGCAAAAAATAAAATAAATTATGAAAACACATTAAAACATAAAAATAATCAAAGCAAACCGAAGAAATGCTTAAGTACAAACATGGAAGAACGTGCATCAAAATGCACTGATCAAATTCCGCCACACTTGAACTTTTGCACTCCGAGCAAAATGAAAAACAAAACAAAACACAGACACATCAACGGTTACTCATTCTAGGCTACAATTCATCTTCGGTTAAGTTTGCATCAATAGGTACTAATCTTGCACACTAAGGATATCGTAGGAACACTAATCCATAATTGTGCAGTCATAAACCTCCTGAATACACAAATCAACTCGAATCATGTTATTATGTTAAAGCCTAACTTACTCCTCCTTCTTTTTGCTCTTTTTCATTCAGGCGCAATCACATTAAGCCCGTTATATCCACACACCCATAGCAAGGCGACCGGTTAGTGGCTCTGATCCTTTTTACACGAGATTCTAGTACCTACGTGGCATAACCCTTTGCTTATTCAGTTGTAGTTGCGGGGGATCGGATCGTAATCCGCCCTACCAAGTTCAGTACCAGAAACCGCTGAACCAACTGACAACTAGTCTTATTTTCAATTTTTTTTGAAGGTTCTACATCTGTTGGGTTAAGTGACCGGGTGAGGGTCACCAAACTTAGAAGGTGCATTCCTTGTTTTTTTTTGTTTTTTTTCGAGGCACTCACTTATATTCATCGGCTTCCCTGCGTAAAGTGCGTGTGAGATGGTGCTGACTGCTGAAATAAACTACTCAAGAGCTATAAGAAAAATGAGAACTCAAGGCTATGTCATAACAAGTATTCAAAATGATTTTCATATTCAGGAGATTTAAGGTGTGAAAACGATACCGATCTTGTGAACTTTTCCCAAGTCTCTACAAACCAACCTCAAATTATTCTATAGCGTAAAACTTTCAACAAAAATGCAATTTTTTTTTGAAAGAAAACAAAAACAAAACAAAACAAAGAAAATAAAGTATTCCCTCCCCCACACTTAAAATATGCACTGTCCTCAATGAAAGAAACAAACATAAAATAAGAGATAGAAGAGAGAGGAAAGAACACACCCGAGTAGTCAAGGAGGATAGGTGATCACATAAGCAGCCTTTCCCAAAGAGATATATTCTACATTTTCTTCTTCCAAAGTGGGGCTGTCATGGAATAGCTTTGGGTAATGTCCATTGAACTTGAAATTTTTATTAGTATCTTCGCCTTTTATTCCAGGATCAAAGAATCTTCTAAAAGTAAAAGTGTCAAATGGATACGTGAAGGAGATCTGATCTGGAAAGTCAGCCAATGTCCAACCAAATGTCTTTTTATGCTTCCTTAAAACTTGCAAAAGCTTATTTTCTTGATCGAAATCAAGGTTAGAAGAAATTATAGCCGGTAGTTTTTCATTCATCTCTAAATAAGCATATTTCATATTTTCAGGAAGTTGCTTCAGCTCGAGGGAAGGTGGCTGCTCAATAGAAGGAGTGTTTGGGGCAGCCGGGATGTCAAGAGCTTTATCTACATGAACAACTTTATTTGCAACCTCATCTGCAGTAAGAATATCAACTTGCAAGGCAGCCTCAGTTTCAGCACAAACAAAGCAAATTTTAGTTTCAGTACAAATATCACAAGATAAACATCATCAAAACCAGACAATGATGGAAAATCAGATGCAAACAAATCACTACAAGTATCATCAACAATTTCAGAAATCAAATCTATTTGAAAAACAGAATGTTCTTCCAAGGGTTGTTGATTTGATCCTTGAGCTTGCTGCATGGCATTCACCAAAGTGGCAAGCTGCCCAATCTGTGTTTCCAAGTCTTTAAAGTAGAATCTACTTGTTGTTGAAACTGGAGATTATTTGCAGGCATTTGTTTGACAATATCTTCTAGTGAAGGTCCAGAAGGTCCAAAGTACACAACCTCAAACTCTTTCAGATGGTCATGCGGATCCTTACCTGCAAGATCACTAAACCTTGGAAACAAGTGTATTAAACCAGTTTCAAGTCAAAAGGAACCGAAACATCAGAATATTCAATACAAAAGTCATTATAATTAACATCAGGAGCAGCAAACTACCTTAATGTTCTTTGATCATCCATGTAATAAAAAAAACACAGAAATACCAACTATGTCCGAAATAGACAAAAACAAATAGAAAGAAGAAAAACTATTAAAATAAATTCCGAAAAATACAAAAGCACCAAACTTAATCTAATGACGTGAAATAAAAATTTTGAGATTTTTTTTGGATTTTTTCGACACTATGAAAACAGTAAAAAATTAATTGAAAATAGAAAAACAAGGAATTTGGCAAATTTGACGTTAGATTTAGAGTAAGGGAGTATTGATCGCACGATTTTTCTGCTTCCAGTAGGCAAAAAACTTATACAATCAAACACAAATTTTCCAAAAACCGGTTTTTTCTGACTCTAGACGCAACTTCGAACGCGAAACTCTAGAAAAATTCGAAAAAATAACAGGAAATTGCAAAACAACAAAACACACAATACTTAAAACTAAACTATTGGCTAATTCAACAAGAATCCCCGGCAACGACGCCCATTTGATCCGCTGTCGCACGCGGATCAAAACGAGTAGTTTTTCAAAAATATAGTTTAACGACAAATTGACTCGGATAATCGTTCTCACAAGGATTCTTGAATGAATTAACCAATGATAGTAATGATTAATGGGGTTTTGGTTGATTTAGGATTCAATTAAAAAACATAGATTAAAATAAGTGATTATTGAAATAAATTGTAGCAACAATTTACTGATTCGGTCTTTGCCTATCATCGACTATCGTAATTCCAACCGCAGATTAACTATTCCTATTCGATTATAATATCAACTGACAAGCGCAATTGATAGTATAAGTTGTATGTTCCTATTATCCGAATTAAGCAAACGGGATTAAGTTTCATGAATTAAGCAAACATGAATTAAACGGACTCGATACCGAATTAAGCAAACGAAATCGTGACTATAGTTAGGATCACACAATCAATCGGATTAAATCAATATAACATATGTAAATCGGATTAAGCAAACAAAATACATATATTAATATTGAAAGGAATAAAAAACCTGAATAAGAATTACTAAAATCTCAAGGTATCGGAACCCGAATACAGCAAATTGTTTGGATCGATTAGTTCTTCATGAGAATTCTTGCCAAAGCTTTCAAATCTTTTGTGAATAGTCGTCCCCTAATGTTATGTGGCTTCCAGGTATATGGAAAACAAGGAATTTGGTTTACAACCCAACTGGATCGAAAACATAACCCAAGCCCAAAACTAATGAACCAAAATTTAAATAAAACTAATACTGCAACTTCAACGAATTTTCTAGCCTTTCTACAGTCCGATTCAGCTCTTGACTTCTGAACAAAAGTTGTAGATCCTTTTCTTAGCTTTCCATCAACTGGTATCACGTCTCAATCCGATACTCCTAGCTCAAGATACCATTTTTCTCGCGAAAGCTGCTAATGCTGAAAATTAAATACGAAAATTAAATAAGTGCAAAAAATAAAATAAATCATGAAAACACATTAAAACATAAAAATAATCAAAGCAAACCGAAGAAATGCTTAAGTAAAAACATGGAAGAACGTGCATCAAAATGCACTGATCAAATTCCGCCACACTTGAACTTTTGCACTCCGAGCAAAATGAAAAACAAAACAAAACACAGACACATCAACGGTTACTCATTCTAGGCTACAAGTCATCTTCGGTTAAGTTTGCATCGATAGGTACTAATCTTGCACACTAAGGATATCGTAGGAACACTAATCCACAATTGTGCAGTCATAAACCTTCTGAATACACAAATCAACTCGAATCATGTTATTATGTTAAAGCCTAACTTACTCCTCCTTCTTTTTGCTCTTTTTCATTCAGGCGCAATCACATTAAGCCCGTTATCTCCACACACCCATAGCAAGGCGACCGGTTTGTGGCTATGATCCTTTTTACACGGGATTCTAGTACCTACGTGGCATAACCCTTTGCTTACTCAGTTTTAGTTGCGGGGGATCGGACCGTAATCCGCCCTACCAAATTCAGTACCAGAAACCGCTGAACCAACTGGCAACTAGTCTTTATTTCAATTTTTTTTGAAGATTCTACATCCGTTGGGTTAAGTGACCGGGTGAGGGTCACCAAACTTAGAAGGTGCATTCCTTGTTTTTTTTTGTTTTTTTTTTCGGAGCACTCACTTATATTCATCGGCTTCCCTGCGTAAAGTGCGTGTGAAATGGTGCTGACTGCTGAAATAAACTACTCAAGAGCTATAAGAAAAATGAGAACTCAAGGCTATGTCATAACAAGTATTCAAAATGATTTTCATATTCAAGATATTTAAGGTGTTAAAACGATACCGATCTTGTGAACATTTCCCAAGTCTCTACAAACCAACCTCAAATTATTTTATAGCCTAAAACTTTTAACAAAAATGCAAATTTTTTTTGAAAGAAAACAAAAACAAAACAAAACAAAGAACAAAAACAAAGAAAATAAAGTATTCCCTCCCCCACACTTAAAATATGCACTGTCCTCAATGAAAGAAAAAAACATAAAATAAGAGATAGAAGAGAGAGGAAAGAACACACCCGAGTAGTCAAGGAGGATAGGTAATCACATAAGCAGCCTTTCCCAAAGAGATATATTCTACATTTTCTTCTTCCAAAGTGGGGCTGTCATGGAATAGCTTTGGGTAATGTCCATTGAACTTGAAATTTTTATTAGTATCTTCGCCTTTTATTCCAGGATCAAAGAATCTTCTAAAAGTAAAAGTGTCAAATGGATACGTGAAGGTGATCTGATCTGGAATGTCAGCCCATGTCCAACCAAATGTCTTTTTATGCTTCCTTAAAACCTGCAAAAGCTTATTTTATTGATCGAAATCAAGGTTAGAAGAAATTATAGCCGGTAGTTTTTCATTCATCTCTAAATAAGCATATTTCATATTTTCAGGAAGTTGCTTAAGCTCGAGGGAAGGTGGCTGCTCAATAGAAGGAGTGTTTGGGGCATCCGGGATGTCAAGAGCTTTATCTACATGAACAACTTTATTTGCAACCTCATCTGCAGTAAGAATATCAACTTGCAAGGCAGCCTCAGTTTCAGCACAAACAGAGCAAATTTTAGTTTCAATACAAATATCACAAGATAAACATCATCAAAACCAGACAATGATGGAAAATCAGATGCAAACAAATCACTACAAGTATCATCAACAATTTCAGAAATCAAATCTATTTGAAAAACATAATGTTCTTCCAAGGGTTGTTGATTTGATCCTTGAGCTTGCTGCATGGCATTCACCAAAGTGGCAAGCTGCCCAATCTGTGTTTGCAAAGTCTTTAAAGTAGAATCTACTTGTTGTTGAAACTGGAGATTATTTGCAGGCATTTGTTTGACAATATCTTCTAGTGAAGGTCCAGAAGGTCCAAAGCAAACAACCTCAAATTCCTTCAGATGCTCATTCGGATCCTCACCTGCAAGATCACTAAACCTTGGAAACAAGTGTATTAAACCAGTTTCAATTCAAAATGAACCGAAACATCAGAATATTCAATACAAAAGTCATTATAATTAACATCAGGAGCAGCAAACTGCCTTAATGTTCTTTGATCATCCATGTAAACAAAAAAAACACAGAAATATCAACTATGTCCGAAATAGACAAAAACAAATAGAAAGAAGAAAAACGATTAAAATAAATTCCGAAAAATACAAAAGCACCAAACTTAATCTAATGACGTGAAATAAAAATTTTGAGATTTTTTTTTGGATTTTTTCGACACTATGAAAACAGTAAAAAATTAATTAAAAATAGAAAAACAAGGAATTTGGCAAATTTGACGTTAGATTTAGAGTAAGGGAGTATTGATCGCACGATTTTTCTGCTTCCAGTAGGCAAAAAACTTATACAATCAAACACAAATTTTCCAAAAACCGGTTTTTTCTGACTCTAGACGCAACTTCGAACGCGAAACTCTAGAAAAATTCGAAAAAATAACAGGAAATTGCAAAACAACAAAACATACAATACTTAAAACTAAACTATTGGCTAATTCGACAAGAATCCCCGGCAACGACGCCAATTTGATCCACTGTCCCACGCGGATCAAAACGAGTAGTTTTTCAAAAATATAGTTGAACGACAAATTGACTCGGATAATCGTTCTCACAAGGATTCTTGAATGAATTAACCAATGATTAATGGGGTTTTGGTTGATTTAGGATTCAATTAAAAAAGATAGATTAAAATAAGTGATTATTGAAATAAATTGTAGCAACAATTTACTAATTCGGTCTTTGCCTATCATCGACTATCGTAATTCCAACCGCAGATTAACTATTCCTATTCGATTATAATATCAACTGACAAGCGCAATTGATAGTATAAGTTGTATGTTCCTATTATCCGAATTAAGCAAACGAGATTAAGTTTCATGAATTAAGCAAACATGAATTAAACGGACTCGATACTGAATTAAGCAAACGAAATCGTGACTATAGTTAGGATCACACAATCAATCGGATTAAATCAATATAACATATGTAAATCGGATTAAGCAAACAAAATACATATATTAATATTGAAAGGAATAGAAAACCTGAATAAGAATTACTAAAATCTCAAGGTATCGGAACCCGAATACAACAAATTGTTTGGATCGATTAGTTCTTCATGAGAATTCTTGCCAAAGCTTTCAAATCTTTCGTGAATAGTCGTCCCCTAATGTTATGTGGCTTCCAGGTATATGGAAAACAAGGAATTTGGTTTACAACCCAACTGGATCAAAAACATAACCCAAGCCCAAAACTAATGAACCAAAATTTAAATAAAACTAATACTGCAACTTCAACGAATTTTCTAGCCCTTCTACAATCCGATTCAGCTCTTGACTTCTGCACAAAAGTTGTAGATCCTTTTCTTAGCTTTCCATCAACTGGTATCATGTCCCAATCCGATACTCCTAGCTCAAGATACGATTTTTCTCGCGAAAGCTGCTAATGCTGAAAATTAAATACGAAAATTAAATAAGTGGAAAAAATAAAATAAATCATGAAAACACATTAAAACATAAAAATAATCAAAGCAAACCGAAGAAATGCTTAAGTAAAAACATGGAAGAACGTGCATCAAAATGCACTGATCAAATTCCGCCACACTTGAACTTTTGAACTCCGAGCAAAATGAAAAACAAAACAAAACACAGACACATCAACGGTTACTCATTCTAGGCTACAAGTCATCTTCGGTTAAGTTTGCATCGATAGGTACTAATCTTGCACACTAAGGATATCGTAGGAACACTAATCCACAATTGTGCAGTCATAAACCTCCTGAATACACAAATCAACTCGAATCATGTTATTATGTTAAAGCCTAACTTACTCCTCCTTCTTTTTGCTCTTTTTCATTCAGGCGCAATCACATTAAGCCCGTTATCTCCACACACCCATAGCAAGGCGACCGGTTTGTGGCTATGATCCTTTTTACACGGGATTCTAGTACCTACGTGGCATAACCCTTTGCTTATTCAGTTGTAGTTGCGGGGGATCGAACCGTAATCCGCCCTACCAAGTTCAGTACCAGAAACCGCTGAACCAACTGACAACTAGTCTTTATTTCAATTTTTTTTGAAGATTCTACATCCGTTGGGTTAAGTGACCGGGTGAGGGTCACCAAACTTAGAAGGTGCATTCCTTGTTTTTTTTTGTTTTTTTTTCCGGAGCACTCACTTATATTCATCGGCTTCCCTGCGTAAAGTGCGTGTGAAATGGTGCTGACTGCTGAAATAAACTACTCAAGAGCTATAAGAAAAATGAGAACTCAAGGCTATGTCATAACAAGTATTCAAAATGATTTTCATATTCAAGATATTTAAGGTGTTAAAACGATACCGATCTTGTGAACATTTCCCAAGTCTCTACAAACCAACCTCAAATTATTTTATAGCCTAAAACTTTTAACAAAAATGCAATTTTTTTTTGAAAGAAAACAAAAACAAAACAAAACAAAGAACAAAAACAAAGAAAATAAAGTATTCCCTCCCCCACACTTAAAATATGCACTGTCCTCAATGAAAGAAAAAAACATAAAATAAGAGATAGAAGAGAGAGGAAAGAACACACCCGAGTAGTCAAGGAGGATAGGTGATCACATAAGCAGCCTTTCCTAAAGAGATATATTCTACATTTTCTTCTTCCAAAGTGGGGCTGTCATGGAATAGCTTTGGGTAATGTCCATTGAACTTGAAATTTTTATTAGTATCTTCGCCTTTTATTCCAGGATCAAAGAATCTTCTAAAAGTAAAAGTGTCAAATGGACACGTGAAGGTGATCTGATCTGGAACGTCAGCTAATGTCCAACCAAATGCCTTTTTATGCTTCCTTAAAACCTGCAAAAGCTTATTTTCTTGATCGAAATCAAGGTTATAAGAAATTATAGCCGGTAGTTTTTCATTCATCTCTAAATAAGCATATTTCATATTTTCAGGAAGTTGCTTCAGCTCGAGGGAAGGTGGTTGCTCAATAGAAGGAGTGTTTGGGGCATCCGGGATGTCAAGAGCTTTATCTACATGAACAACTTTATTTGCAACCTCATCTGCAGTAAGAATATCAACTTGCAAGGCAGCCTCAGTTTCAGCACAAACAGAGCAAATTTTAGTTTCAATACAAATATCACAAGATAAACATCATCAAAACCAGACAATGATGGAAAATCAGATGCAAACAAATCACTACAAGTATCATCAACAATTTCAGAAATCAAATCTATTTGAAAAACAGAATGTTCTTCCAAGGGTTGTTGATTTGATCCTTGAGCTTGCTGCATGGCATTCACCAAAGTGGCAAGCTGCCCAATCTGTGTTTGCAAAGTCTTTAAAGTAGAATCTAATTGTTGTTGAAACTGGAGATTATTTGCAGGCATTTGTTTGACAATATCTTCTAGTGAAGGTCCAGAAGGTCCAAAGCACACAACCTCAAATTCCTTCAGATGCTCATGCGGATCCTCACCTGCAAGATCACTAAACCTCGGAAACAAGTGTATTAAACCAATTTCAATTCAAAAGGAACCGAAACATCAGAATATTCAATACAAAAGTCATTATAATTAACATCAGGAGCAGCAAACTGCCTTAATGTTCTTTGATCATCCATGTAAACAAAAAAAACACAGAAATACCAACTATGTCCGAAATAGACAAAAACAAATAGAAAGAAGAAAAACGATTAAAATAAATTCCGAAAAATACAAAAGCACCAAACTTAATCTAATGACGTGAAATAAAAATTTTGAGATTTTTTTTGAATTTTTTCGACACTATGAAAACAGTAAAAAATTAATTAAAAATAGAAAAACAAGGAATTTGGCAAATTTGACGTTAGATTTAGAGTAAGGGAGTATTGATCGCACGATTTTTCTGCTTCCAGTAGGCAAAAAACTTATACAATCAAACACAAATTTTCCAAAAACCGGTTTTTTCTGACTCTAGACGCAACTTCGAACGCGAAACTCTAGAAAAATTCGAAAAAATAACAGGAATTTGCAAAACAACAAAACACACAATACTTAAAACTAAACTATTGGCTAATTCGACAAGAATCCCCGGCAACGACGCCAATTTGATCCGCTGTCGCACGCGGATCAAAACGAGTAGTTTTTCAAAAATATAGTTTAACGACAAATTGACTCGGATAATCGTTCTCACAAGGATTCTTGAATGAATTAACCATTGTTAGTAATGATTAATGGGGTTTTGGTTGATATAGGATTCAATTAAAAAACATAGATTAAAATAAGTGATTATTGAAATAAATTGTAGCAACAATTTACTGATTCAGTCTTTGCCTATCATCGACTATCGTAATTCCAACCGCAGATTAACTATTCCAATTCGATTATAATATCAACTGACAAGCGCAATTGATAGTATAAGTTGTATTTTCCTATTATCCGAATTAAGCAAACGGGATTAAGTTTCATGAATTAAGCAAACATGAATTAAACGGACTCGATAACGAATTAAGCAAACGAAATCGTGACTATAGTTAGGACCACACAATCAATCGGATTAAATCAATATAACATATGTAAATTGGATTAAGCAAACAAAATACATATATTAATATTGAAAGGAATAAAAAACCTGAATAAGAATTACTAAAATCTCAAGGTATCGGAACCCGAATACAACAAATTGTTTGGATCGATTAGTTCTTCATGAGAATTCTTGCCAAAGCTTTCAAATCTTTTGTGAATAGTCGTCCCCTAATGTTATGTGGCTTCCAGGTATATGGAAAACAAGGAATTTGGTTTACAACCCAACTGGATCGAAAACATAACCCAAGCCCAAAACTAATGAACCAAAATTTAAATAAAACTAATGCTGCAACTTCAACGAATTTTCTGGCCCTTCTACAGTCCGTTTCAGCTCTTGACTTCTGAACAAAAGTTGTAGATCTTTTTCTTAGCTTTCTATCGACTGGTATCACGTCTCAATCCGATACTCCTAGCTCAAGATACGATTTTTCTCGTGAAAGCTGCTAATGCTGAAAATTAAATACGAAAATTAAATAAGTGCAAAAAATAAAATAAATCATGAAAACACATTAAAACATAAAAATAATCAAAGCAAACCGAAGAAATGCTTAAGTAAAAATATGGAAGAACGTGCATCAAAATGCATTGATCAAATTCCGCCACACTTAAACTTTTGCACTCCGAGCAAAATGAAAAACAAAACAAAACACAGACACATTAACGGTTACTCATTCTAGGCTACAAGTCATCTTCGGTTAAGTTTGCATCGATAGGTACTAATCTTGCACACTAAGGATATCGTAGGAACACTAATCCATAATTGTGCAGTCATAAACCTCCTGAATACACAAATCAACTCGAATCATGTTATTATGTTAAAGCCTAACTTACTCCTCCTTCTTTTTGTTCTTTTTCATTCAGGCGCAATCACATTAAGCCCGTTATCTCCACACACCCATAGCAAGGCGACCGGTTAGTGGCTCTGATCCTTTTTACACGGGATTCTAGTACCTACGTGGCATAACCCTTTGTTTATTCAGTTGTAGTTGCGGGGGATCGGATCGTAATCCGCCCTACCAAGTTCAGTACCAGAAACCGCTGAACCAACTGACAACTAGTCTTATTTTCAATTTTTTTTTGAAGGTTCTACATCCGTTGGGTTAAGTGACCGGGTGAGGGTCACCAAACTTAGAAGGTGCATTCCTTGTTTTTTTTTGTTTTTTTTCGAGGCACTCACTTATATTCATCGGCTTCCATGCGTAAAGTGCGTGTGAGATGGTGCTGACTGCTGAAATAAAATACTCAAGAGCTATAAGAAAAATGAGAACTCAAGGCTATGTCATAACAAGTATTCAAAATGATTTTCATATTCAGGAGATTTAAGGTGTTAAAACGATACCGATCTTGTGAACTTTTCCCAAGTCTCTACAAACCAACCTCAAATTATTCTATAGCCTAAAACTTTCAACAAAAATGCAATTTTTTTTTGAAAGAAAACAAAAACAAAACAAAACAAAGAACAAAAACAAAGAAAATAAAGTATTCCCTCCCCCACAGTTAAAATATGCACTGTCCTCAATGAAAGAAACAAACATAAAATAAGAGATAGAAGAGAGAGGAAAGAACACACTCGAGTAGTCAAGGAGGATAGGTGATCACATAAGCAGCCTTTCCCAAAGAGATATGTTCTACATTTTCTTCTTCCAAAGTGGGGCTGTCATGGAATAGCTTTGGGTAATGTCCATTGAACTTGAAATTTTTATTAGTATCTTCGCCTTTTATTCCAGGATCAAAGAATCTTCTAAAAGTAAAAGTGTCAAATGGATACGTGAAGGTGATCTGATCTGGAATGTCAGCCCATGTCCAACCAAATGTCTTTTTATGCTTCCTTAAAACCTGCAAAAGCTTATTTTCTTGATCGAAATCAAGGTTAGAAGAAATTATCGCCGGTAGTTTTTCATTCATCTCTAAATAAGCATATTTCATATTTTCAGGAAGTTGCTTCAGCTCGAGGGAAGGTGGCTGCTCAATAGAAGGAGTGTTTGGGGCAGCCGGGATGTCAAGAGCTTTATCTACATGAACAACTTTATTTGCAACCTCATCTGCAGTAAGAATATCAACTTGCAAGGCAGCCTCTATTTCAGCACAAACAGAGCAAATTTTAGTTTCAGTACAAATATCACAAGATAAACATAATCAAAACCAGACAATGATGGAAAATCAGATGCAAACAAATCACTACAAGTATCATCAACAATTTCAGAAATCAAATCTATTTGAAAAACAGAATGTTCTTCCAAGGGTTGTTGATTTGAACCTTGAGCTTGCTGCATGGCATTCACCAAAGTGGCAAGCTGCCCAATCTGTGTTTGCAAAGTCTTTAAAGTAGAATATACTTGTTGTTGAAACTGGAGATTATTTGCAGGCATTTGTTTGACAAGAATCCCCGGCAACGACGCCAATTTGATCCGCTGTCGCACGCGGTTCAAAACGAGTAGTTTTTCAAAAATATAGTTTAACGAAAAATTGACTCTGATAATCGTTCTCACAATGATTCTTGAATGAATTAACCAATAATAGTAATGATTAATGGGGTTTTGGTTGATTTAGGATTCAATTAAAAAACATAGATTAAAATAAGTGATTATTGAAATAAATTGTAGCAACAATTTACTGATACGGTCTTTGCCTATCATCGACTATCGTAATTCCAACCGCAGACTAACTATTCCTATTCGATTATAATATCAACTGACAAGCGTAATTGATAGTATAAGTTGTATGTTCCTATTATCCGAATTAAGCAAACGGGATTAAGTTTCATGAATTAAGCAAACATGAATTAAACGGACTCGATAACGAATTAAGCAAACGAAATCGTGACTATAGTTAGGATCACACAATCAATCGGATTAAATCAATATAACATATGTAAATCGGATTAAGCAAACAAAATACATATATTAATATTGAAAGGAATAAAAAACCTGAATAAGAATTACTAAAATCTCAAGGTATCGGAACCCGAATACAGCAAATTGTTTGGATCGATTAGTTCTTCATGAGAATTCTTGCAAAAGCTTTCAAATCTTTCGTGAATAGTCGTCCCCTAATGTTATGTGGCTGCCAGGTATATGGAAAACAAGGAATTTGGTTTACAACCCAACTGGATTGAAAACATAACCTAAACCCAAAACTAATGACCCAAAATTTAAATAAAACTAATGCTGCAACTTCAACGAATTTTCTGGCCCTTCTACCGTCCGATTCAGCTCTTGACTTCTGAACAAAAGTTGTAGATCTTTTTCTTAGCTTTCCATCGACTGGTATCACGTCTCAATCCGATACTCCTAGCTCAAGATATGATTTTTCTCGCGAAAGCTGCTAATGCTGAAAATTAAATACGAAAATTAAGTAAGTGCAAAAAATAAAATAAATCATGAAAACACATTAAAACATAAAAATAATCAAAGCAAATCGAAGAAATGCTTAAGTAAAAACATGGAAGAACGTGCATCAAAATGCACTGATCAAATTCCGCCACACTTGAACTTTTGCACTCCGAGCAAAATGAAAAACAAAACAAAACACAGACACATCAACGGTTACTCATTCTAGGCTACAAGTCATCTTCGGTTAAGTTTGCATCGATAGGTACTAATCTTGCACACTAAGGATATCGTAGGAACACTAATCCACAATTGTGCACTCATAAACCTCCTGAATACATAAATCAACTCGAATCATGTTATTATGTTAAAGCCTAACTTACTCCTCCTTCTTTTTGCTCTTTTTCATTCAGGCGCAATCACATTAAGCCAGTTATCTCCACACACCCATAGCAAGTCGACCGGTTTGTGGCTATGATCCTTTTTACACGGGATTCTAGTACCTACGTGGCATAACCCTTTGCTTATTCAGTTGTAGTTGCGGGGGATCGGACCGTAATCCGCCCTACCATGTTCAGTACCAGAAACTGCTGAACCAACTGACAACTAGTCTTATTTTCAATTTTTTTTGAAGGTTCTACATCCGTTGGGTTAAGTGACCGGGTGAGGGTCACCAAACTTAGAAGGTGCATTCCTTGTTTTTTTTTTGTTTTTTTTTTCTGGGGCACTCACTTATATTCATCGGCTTCCCTGCGTAAAGTGCGTGTGAGATGATGCTGACTGCTGAAATAAACTACTCAAGAGCTATAAGAAAAATGAGAACTCAAGGCTATGTCATAACAAGTATTCAAAATGATTTTCATATTTAAGATATTTAAGGTGTTAAAACGATACCGATCTTGTGAACTTTTCCCAAGTCTCTACAAACCAACCTCAAATTATTTTATAGCCTAAAACTTTTAACAAAAATGCAATTTTTTTTTGAAAGAAAACAAAAACAAAACAAAACAAAGAACAAAAACAAAGAAAATAAAGTATTCCCCCCCCCCCCCCCCACACTTAAAATATGCACTGTCCTCAATGAAAGAAAAAAACATAAAATAAGAGATAGAAGAGAGAGGAAAGAACACACCCGAGTAGTCAAGAAGGATAGGTGATCACATAAGCAGCCTTTCCCAAAGAGATATATTCTACATTTTCTTCTTCCAAAGTGGGGCTGTCATGGAATAGCTTTGGGTAATGTCCATTGAACTTGAAATTTTTATTAGTATCTTCGCCTTTTATTCCAGGATCAAAGAATCTTCTAAAAGTAAAAGTGTCAAATGGATACGTGAAGGTGATCTGATCTGGAATGTCAGCCCATGTCCAACCAAATGTCTTTTTATGCTTCCTTAAAACCTGCAAAAGCTTATTTTCTTGATCGAAATCAAGGTTAGAAGAAATTATCGCCGGTAGTTTTTCATTCATCTCTAAATAAGCATATTTCATATTTTCAGGAAGTTGCTTCAGCTCGAGGGAAGGTGGCTGCTCAATAGAAGGAGTGTTTGGGGCAGCCGGGATGTCAAGAGCTTTATCTACATGAACAACTTTATTTGCAACCTCATCTGCAGTAAGAATATCAACTTGCAAGGCAGCCTCTATTTCAGCACAAACAGAGCAAATTTTAGTTTCAGTACAAATATCACAAGATAAACATCATCAAAACCAGACAATGATGGAAAATCAGATGCAAACAAATCACTACAAGTATCATCAACAATTTCAGAAATCGAATCTATTTGAAAAACAGAATGTTCTTCCAAGGGTTGTTGATTTGATCCTTGAGCTTGCTGCATGGCATTCACCAAAGTGGCAAGCTGCCCAATCTGTGTTTGCAAAGTCTTTAAAGTAGAATCTACTTGTTGTTGAAACTGGAGATTATTTGCAGGCATTTGTTTGACAATATCTTCTAGTGAAGGTCCAGAAGGTCCAAAGCACACAACCTCAAATTCCTTCAGATGCTCATGCGGATCCTCACCTGCAAGATCACTAAACCTTGGAAACAAGTGTATTAAACCAGTTTCAATTCAAAAGGAACCGAAACTTCAGAATATTCAATACAAAAGTCATTATAATTAACATCAGGAGCAGCAAACTGCCTTAATGTTCTTTGATCATCCATGTAATAAAAAAAAAACACAGAAATACCAACTATGTCCGAAATAGACAAAAACAAGTAGAAAGAAGAAAAACGATTAAAATAAATTCCGAAAAATACAAAAGCACCAAACTTAATCTAATGACGTGAAATAAAAATTTTGAGATTTTTTTTGGATTTTTTCGACACTATGAAAACAGTAAAAAATTAATTAAAAATAGAAAAACAAGGAATTTGGAAAATTTGACGTTAGATTTAGAGTAAGGGAGTATTGATCGCACGATTTTTCTGCTTCCAGTAGGCAAAAAACTTATACAATCAAACACAAATTTTCCAAAAACCGGTTTTTTCTGACTCTAGACGCAACTCCGAACGCGAAACTCTAGAAAAATTCGAAAAAATAACAGAAAATTGCAAAACAACAAAACACACAATACTTAAAACTAAACTATTGGCTAATTCGACAAGAATCCCCGGCAACGACGCCAATTTGATCCGCTGTCGCACGCGGTTCAAAACGAGTAGTTTTTCAAAAATATAGTTTAACGACAAATTGACTCGGATAATCGTTCTCACAAGGATTCTTGAATGAATTAAGCAATGATAGTAATGATTAATGGGGTTTTGGTTTATTTAGGATTCAATTAAAAAACATAGATTAAAATAAGTGATTATTGAAATAAATTGTAGCAACAATTTACTGATTCGGTCTTTGCCTATCATCGACTATCGTAATTCCAACCGCAGATTAACTATTCCTATTCGATTATAATATCAATTGACAAGCGCAATTGATAGTATAAGTTGTATGTTCCTATTATCCGAATTAAGCAAACGGGATTAAGTTTCATGAATTAAGCAAACATGAATTAAACGGACTCGATAACGAATTAAGCAAACGAAATCGTGACTATAGTTAGGATCAGACAATCAATCGGATTAAATCAATATAGCATATGTAAATCGGATTAAGCAAACAAAATACATATATTAATATTGAAAGGAATAAAAAACCTGAATAAGAATTACTAAACTCTCAAGGTATCGGAACCCGAATACAGCAAATTGTTTGGATCGATTAGTTCTTCATGAGAATTCTTGCCAAAGCTTTCAAATCTTTCGTGAATAGTCGTCCCCTAATGTTATGTGGCTGCTAGGTATATGGAAAACAAGGAATTTGGTTTACAACCCAACTGGATCGAAAACATAATCCAAGCCCAAAACTAATGACCCAAAATTTAAATAAAACTAATGCTGCAACTTCAACGAATTTTCCGGCCCTTCTACAGTCCGATTCAGCTCTTGACTTCTGAACAAAAGTTGTAGATCTTTTTCTTAGCTTTCCATCTACTGGTAGCACGTCTCAATCCGATACTCCTAGCTCAAGATATGATTTTTCTCACAAAAGCTGCTAATGCTGAAAATTAAATACGAAAATTAAATAAGTGCAAAAAATAAAATAAATCATGAAAACACATTAAAACATAAAAATAATCAAAGCAAACCGAAGAAATGCTTAAGTAAAAACATGGAAGAACGTGCATCAAAATGCACTGATCAAATTCCGCCACACTTGAACTTTTGCACTCCGAGCAAAATGAAAAACAAAATAAAACACAGACACATCAACGGTTACTCATTCTAGGCTACAAGTCATCTTCGGTTAAGTTTGCATCGATAGGTACTAATCTTGCACACTAAGGATATCGTAGGAACACTAATCCACAATTGTGCAGTCATAAACCTCCTGAATACACAAATCAACTCGAATCATGTTATTATGTTAAAGCCTAACTTACTCCTCCTTCTTTTTGCTCTTTTTCATTCAGGCGCAATCACATTAAGCCCGTTATCTCCACACACCCATAGCAAGGCGACCGGTTTGTGGCTCTGATCCTTTTTACACGGGATTCTAGTACCTACGTGGCATAACCCTTTGCTTATTCAGTTGTAGTTGCGGGGGATCGGACCGTAATCCGCCCTACCAAGTTCAGTACCAGAAACCGCTGAACCAACTGACAACTAGTCTTATTTTCAATTTTTTTGAAGGTTCTACATCCGTTGGGTTAAGTGACCGGGTGAGGGTCACCAAACTTAGAAGGTGCATTCCTGGTTTTTTTTTTGTTTTTTTTTCCGGGGCACTCACTTATATTCATCGGCTTCCCTGCGTAAAGTGCGTGTGAGATGGTGCTGACTGCTGAAATAAACTACTTAAGTGTTATAAGAAAAATGAGAACTCAAGGCTATGTCATAACAAGTATTCAAAATGATTTTCATATTCAAGATATTTAAGGTGTTAAAACGATACCGATTATGTGAACTTTTCTCAAGTCTCTACAAACCAACCTCAAATTATTTTATAGCCTAAAACTTTCAACAAAAATGCAATTTTTTTTTGAAAGAAAACAAAAACAAAACAAAACAAAGAACAAAAACAAAGAAAATAAAGTATTCCCTCCCCCACACTTAAAATATGCACTGTCCTCAATGAAAGAAAAAAACATAAAATAAGAGATAGAAGAGAGAGGAAAGAACACACCCGAGTAGTCAAGGAGGATAGGTGATCACATAAGCAGCCTTTCCCAAAGAGATATATTCTACATTTTCTTCTTCCAAAGTGGGGATGTCATGGAATAGCTTTGGCTAATGTCCATTGAACTTAAAATTTTTATTAGTATCTTCGCCTTTTATTCCAGGATCAAAGAATCTTCTAAAAGTAAAAGTGTCAAATGGACACGTGAAGGTGATCTGATCTAGAACGTCAGCTAATGTCCAACCAAATTCCTTTTTATGCTTCCTTAAAACCTGCAAAAACTTATTTTCTTGATCGAAATCAAGGTTAGAAGAAATTATAGCCGGTAGTTTTTCATTCATCTCTAAATAAGCATATTTCATATTTTCAGGAAGTTGCTTCAGCTCGAGGGAAGGTGGCTGCTCAATAGAAGGAGTGTTTGGGGCAACCGGGATGTCAAGAGCTTTATCTACATGAACAACTTTATTTGCAACCTAATCTGCAGTAAGAATATCAACTTGCAAGGCAACCTCAGTTTCAGCACAAACAGAGCAAATTTTAGTTTTAGTACAAATATCACAAGATAAACATCATCAAAACCAGACAATGATGGAAAATCAGATGCAAACAAATCACTACAAGTATCATCAACAATTTCAGAAATCAAATCTATTTGAAAAACAGAATGTTCTTCCAAGGGTTGTTGATTTGAACCTTGAGCTTGCTGCATGGCATTCACCAAAGTGGCAAGCTGCCCAATCTGTGTTTGCAAAGTCTTTAAAGTAGAATATACTTGTTGTTGAAACTGGAGATTATTTGCAGGCATTTGTTTGACAATATCTTCTAGTGAAGGTCCAGAAGGTCCAAAGCACACAACCTCAAATTCCTTCAGATGCTCATGCGGATCCTCACCTGCAAGATCACTAAACCTTGGAAACAAATGTATTAAACCAGTTTCAATTCAAAAGGAACCGAAACATCAGAATATTCAATACAAAAGTCATTATAATTAACATCAGGAGCAGCAAACTGCCTTAATGTTCTTTGATCATCCATGTAATAAAAAAAACACAGAAATACCAACTATGTCCGAAATAGACAAAAACAAATAGAAAGAAGAAAAACGATTAAAATAAATTCCGAAAAATACAAAAGCACCAAACTTAATCTAATGACGTGAAATAAAAACTTTGAGATTTTTTTTGGATTTTTTCGACACTATGAAAACAGTAAAAAATTAATTAAAAATAGAAAAATAAGGAATTTGGCAAATTTGACGTTAGATTTAGAGTAAGGGAGTATTGATCGCACGATTGTTCTGCTTCCAGTAGGCAAAAAACTTATACAATCAAACACAAATTTTCCAAAAACCGGTTTTTTCTGACTCTAGACGCAACTCCGAACGCGAAACTCTAGAAAAATTCGAAAAAATAACAGGAAATTGCAAAACAACAAAACACACAATACTTAAAACTAAACTATTGGCTAATTCGACAAGAATCCCCGGCAACGACGCCAATTTGATCCGCTGTCGCACGCGGATCAAAACGAGTAGTTTTTCAAAAATATAGTTTAACGACAAATTGACTCGGATAATTGTTCTCACAAAGATTCTTGAATGAATTAACCAATGATAGTAATGATTAATGGGGTTTTGGTTGATTTAGGATTCAATTAAAAAACATAGATTAAAATAAGTGATTATTGAAATAAATTGTAGCAACAATTTACTGATTCGGTCTTTGCCTATCATCGACTATCGTAATTCCAACCGCAGATTAACTATTTCTATTCGATTATAATATCAACTGACAAACGCAATTGATAGTATAAGTTGTATGTTCCTATTATCCGAATTAAGCAAACGGGATTAAGTTTCATGAATTAAGCAAACATGAATTAAACGGACTCGATAACGAATTAAGCACACGAAATCGTGACTATAATTAGGATCACATAATCAATCGGATTAAATCAATATAGCATATGTAAATCGGATTAAGCAAACAAAATACATATATTAATATTGAAAGGAATAAAAAACCTGAATAAGAATTAATAAATCTCAAGGAATCGGAACCCGAATACAGCAAATTGTTTGGATCGATTAGTTCTTCATGAGAATTCTTGCCAAAGCTTTCAAATCTTTCGTGAATAGTCGTTCCCTAATGTTATGTGGCTGCTAGGTATGTGGAAAACAAGGAATTTGGTTTACAACCCAACTGGATCGAAAACATAACCCAAGCCCAAAACTAATGACCCAAAATTTAAATAAAACTAATGCTGCAACTTCAACGAATTTTATGGCCCTGCTACAGTCCAATTCAGCTATCGACTTCTGAATAAAAGTTGTAGATCTTTTTCTTAGCTTTCCATCGACTGGTAGCACGTCTCAATCCGATACTCCTAGCTCAAGATACGATTTTTCTCGCGAAAGCTGCTAATGCTGAAAATTAAATACGAAAATTAAATAAGTGCAAAAAATAAAATAAATCATGAAAACACATTAAAACATAAAAATAATCAAAGCAAATCGAAGAAATGCTTAAGTAAAAATATGGAAGAACGTGCATCAAAATGCACTGATCAAATTCCGCCACACTTGAACTTTTGCACTCCGAGCAAAATGAAAAACAAAACAAAACACAGACACATCAACGGTTACTCATTCTAGGCTACAAGTCATCTTCGGTTAAGTTTGCATCGATAGGTACTAATCTTGCACTAAGGATATCGTAGGAACACTAATCCACAATTGTGCAGTCATAAACCTCCTGAATACACAAATCAACTCGAATCATGTTATTATGTTAAAGCCTAACTTACTCCTCCTTCTTTTTGCTCTTTTTCATTCAGGCGCAATCACATTAAGCCCGTTATCTCCACACATCCATAGCAAGGCGACCGGTTTGTGGCTCTGATCCTTTTTACACGGGATTCTAGTACCTACGTGGCATAACCCTTTGCTTATTCAGTTGTAGTTGCGGGGGATCGGACTGTAATCTGCCCTACCTAGTTCAGTACCAGAAACCGCTGAACCAACTAACAAACTAGTCTTATTTTCAATTTTTTTTGAAGATTCTACATCCGTTGGGTTAAGTGACCGGGTGAGGGTCACCAAACTTAGAAGGTGCATTCCTTGTTTTTTTTTGTTTTTTTTTTCCGGGGCACTCACTTATATTCATCGGCTTCCCTGCGTAAAGTGCGTGTGAGATGGTGCTGACTGCTGAAATAAACTACTCAAGAGCTATAAGAAAAATGAGAACTCAAGGCTATGTCATAACAAGTATTCAAAATGATTTTCATATTCAAGATATTTAAGGTGTTAAAACGATACCGATCTTGTGAACTTTTCCCAAGTCTCTACAAACCAACCTCAAATTATTTTATAGCCTAAAACTTTCAACAAAAATGCAATTTTTTTTTGAAAGAAAACAAAAACAAAACAAAACAAAGAACAAAAACAAAGAAAATAAAGTATTCCCTCCCCCACACTTAAAATATGCACTGTCCTCAATGAAAGAAAAAAACTTAAAATAAGAGATAGAAGAGAGAGGAAAGAACACACCCGAGTAGTCAAGGAGGATAGGTGATCACATAAGCAACCTTTCCCAAAGAGATATATTCTACATTTTCTTCTTCCAAAGTGGGGCTATCATGGAATAGCTTTGGGTAATGTCCATTGAACTTGAAATTTTTATTAGTATCTTCGCCTTTTATTCCAGGATCAAAGAATCTTCTAAAAGTAAAAGTGTCAAATGGACACGTGAAGGTGATCTGATCTGGAACGTCAGCTAATGTCCAACCAAATGCCTTTTTATGCTTCCTTAAAACCTGCAAAAGCTTATTTTCTTGATCGAAATCAAGGTTAGAAGAAATTATAGCCGGTAGTTTTTCATTCATCTCTAAATAAGCATATTTCATATTTTCAGGAAGTTGCTTCAGCTCGAGGGAAGGTGGCTGCTCAATAGAAGGAGTGTTTGGGGCAGCCGGGATGTCAAGAGCTTTATCTACATGAACAACTTTATTTGCAACCTCATCTGCAGTAAGAATATCAACTTGCAAGGCAACCTCAGTTTCAGCACAAACAGAGCAAATTTTAGTTTCAGTACAAATATCACAAGATAAACATAATCAAAACCAGACAATGATGGAAAATCAGATGCAAACAAATCACTACAAGTATCATCAACAATTTCAGAAATCAAATCTATTTGAAAAACAGAATGTTCTTCCAAGGGTTGTTGATTTGATCCTTGAGCTTGCTGCATGGCATTCACCAAAGTGGCAAGCTGTCCAATCTGTGTTTGCAAAGTCTTTAAAGTAGAATCTACTTGTTGTTGAAACTGGAGATTATTTGCAGGCATTTGTTTGACAATATCTTCTAGTGAAGGTCCAGAAGGTCCAAAGCACACAACCTCAAATTCCTTCAGATGCTCATGCGGATCCTCACCTGCAAGATCACTAAACCTTGGAAACAAGTGTATTAAACCAGTTTCAATTCAAAAGGAACCGAAACATCAGAATATTCAATACAAAAGTCATTATAATTAACATCAGGAGCAGCAAACTGCCTTAATGTTCTTTGATCATCCATGTAATAAAAAAAAACACAGAAATACCAACTATGTCCGAAATAGACAAAAACAAATAGAAAGAAGAAAAACGATTAAAATAAATTCCGAAAAATACAAAAGCACCAAACTTAATCTAATGACGTGAAATAAAAATTTTGAGATTTTTTTTGGATTTTTTCGACACAATGAAAACAGTAAAAAATTAATTAAAAATAGAAAAACAAGGAATTTGGCAAATTTGACGTTAGATTTAGAGTAAGGGAGTATTGATCGCACGATTTTTCTGCTTCCAGTAGGCAAAAAACTTATACAATAAAACACAAATTTTCCAAAAACCGGTTTTTTCTGACTCTAGACGCAACTCCAAACGCGAAACTCTAGAAAAATTCGGAAAAATAACAGGAAATTGCAGAACAACAAAACACACAATACTTAAAACTAAACTATTGGCTAATTCGACAAAATCCCCGACAACGGCGCCAATTTGATCCGCTGTCGCACGCGGATCAAAACGAGTAGTTTTTCAAAAATATAGTTTAACGACAAATTGACTTAGATTATCGTTCTCACAAGGATTCTTGAATGAATTAACCAATGATAGTAATGATTAATGGGGTTTTGTTTGGTTTAGGATTCAATTAAAAAAAATAGATAAAAATAAGTGATTATTGAAATAAGTTGTAGCAACAATTTACTGATTCGGTCTTTGCCTATCATCGATTATTGTAATTCCAACCGCAGATTAACTATTCCTATTCGATTATAATATCAACTGACAAGCGCAATTGATAGTATAAGTTGTATGTTCCAATTATCCGAATTAAGCAAACGGGATTAAGTTTCATGAATTAAGCAAACATGAATTAAACGGACTCGATAACGAATTAAGCAAACGAAATCGTGACTATAGTTAGGATCACACAATCAATCGGATTAAATCAATATAGCATATGCAAATCGGATTAAGCAAACAAAATACATATATTAATATTGAAAGGAATAAAAAACCTGAATAAGAATTACTAAAATCTCAAGGTATCGGAAATCGAATACAACAAATTGTTTGGATCGATTAGTTCTTCATGAGAATTCTTGCCAAAGCTTTCAAATCTTTCGTGAATAGTCATCCCCTAATGTTATGCGGCTGCTAGGTATATGGAAAACAAGGAATTTGGTTTACAACCCAATTGGATCGGAAATATAACCCAAACCCAAAACTAATGACTCAAAATTTAAATAAAACTAATGCTGCAACTTCAACGAATTTTCTGGCCCTGCTACAGTCCAATTCAGCTCTCGACTTCTGAACAAAAGTTGTAGATCTTTTTTTTAGCTTTCCATCGACTGGTAGCACGTCTCAATCCGATACTCCTAGCTCAAGATATAATTTTTCTCACGAAAGCTGCTAATGCTGAAAATTAAATACGAAAATTAAATAAGTGCAAAAAATAAAATAAATCATGAAAACACATTAAAACATAAAAATAATCAAAGCAAACCGAAGAAATGCTTAAGTAAAAACATGGAAGAACGTGCATCAAAATGCACTGATCAAATTCCGCCACACTTGAACTTTTGCACTCCGAGCAAAATTAAAAAACAAAACAAAACACAGACACATCAACGGTTACTCATTCTAGGCTACAAGTCATCTTCGGTTAAGTTTGCATCGATAGGTACTAATCTTGCACACTAAGGATATCGTAGGAACACTAATCCACAATTGTGCAGTCATAAACCTCCTGAATACACAAATCAACTCGAATCATGTTATTATGTTAAAGCCTAACTTACTCCTCCTTCATTTTGCTCTTTTTCATTCCGGCGCAATCACATTAAGCCCGTTATCTCCACACACCCATAGCAAGGCGACCGGTTTGTGGCTCTGATCCTTTTTACACGGGATTCTAGTACCTACGTGGCATAACCCTTTGCTTATTCAGTTGTAGTTGCGGGGGATCGGACCGTAATCCGCCCTACCAAGTTCAGTACCAGAAACCGCTGAACCAACTGACAACTAGTCTTATTTTCAATTTTTTTTGAAGGTTCTACATCCGTTGGGTTAAGTGACCGGGTGAGGGTCACCAAACTTAGAAGGTGCATTCCTTGTTTTTTTTTTGTTTTTTTTTCGGGGAACTCACTTATATTCATCGGCTTCCCTGCGTAAAGTGCGTGTGAGATGGTGCTGACTGCTGAAATAAACTACTCAAGAGCTATAAGAAAAATGAGAACTCAAGGCTATGTCATAACAAGTATTCAAAATGATTTTTATATTCAAGATATTTAAGGTGTTAAAACGATACCGATCTTGTGAACTTTTCCGAAGTCTCTACAAACCAACCTCAAATTATTTTATAGCCTAAAACTTTCAACAAAAATGCAATTTTTTTTTGAAAGAAAACAAAAACAAAACAAAACAAAGAACAAAAACAAAGAAAATAAAGTATTCCCTCCCCCACACTTAAAATATGCACTGTCCTCAATGAAAGAAACAAACATAAAATAAGAGATAGAAGAGAGAGGAAAGAACACACCCGAGTAGTCAAGGAGGATAGGAGATCACATAAGCAGCCTTTCCCAAAGAGATATATTCTACATTTTCTTCTTCCAAAGTGGGGCTGTCATGGAATAGCTTTGGGTAATGTCCATTGAACTTGAAACTTTTATTAGTATCTTCGCCTTTTATTCCAGGATCAAAGAATCTTCTAAAAGTAAAAGTGTCAAATGGACACGTGAAGGTGATCTGATCTGGAACGTCAACTAATGTCCAACCAAATGCCTTTTTATGCTTCCTTAAAACCTGCAAAAGCTTATTTTCTTGTTCGAAATCAAGGTTAGAAGAAATTATAGCCGGTAGTTTTTCATTCATCTCTAAATAAGCATATTTCATATTTTCAGGAAGTTGCTTCAGCTCGAGGGAAGGTGGCTGCTCAATAGAAGGAGTGTTTGGGGCAGTCGGGATGTCAAGAGCTTTATCTACATGAACAACTTTATTTGCAACCTCATCTGCAGTAAGACTATCAACTTGCAAGGCAGCCTCAGTTTCAGCACAAACAGAGCAAATTTTAGTTTCAGTACAAATATCACAAGAATAAACATCATCAAAACCAGACAATGATGGAAAATCAGATGCAAACAAATCACTACAAGTATCATCAACAATTTCAGAAATCAAATCTATTTGAAAAATAGAATGTTCTTCCAAGGGTTGTTGATTTGATCCTTGAGCTTGCTGCATGGCATTCACCAAAGTGGCAAGCTGTCCAATCTGTGTTTGCAAAGTCTTTAAAGTAGAATCTACTTGTTGTTGAAACTGGAGATTATTTGCAGCCATTTGTTTGACAATATCTTCTAGTGAAGGTCCAGAAGGTCCAGAGCACACAACCTCAAATTCCTTCAGATGCTCATGCGGATCCTCACCTGCAAGACCACTAAACCTTGGAAACAAGTGTATTAAACCAGATTTCAATTCAAAAGGAACCGAAACATCAGAATATTCAATACAAAAGTCATTATAATTAAAACATCAGGAGCAGCAAACTGCCTTAATGTTCTTTGATCATCCATGTAATAAAAAAAAACATAGAAATACCAACTATGTCCGAAATAGACAAAAACAAATAGAAATATTAAAAACGATTAAAATAAATTCAGAAAAATACAAAAGCACCAAACTTAATCTAATGACGTGAAATAAAAATTTTGAGATTTTTTTTGGATTTTTTCGACACTATGAAAACAGTAAAAAATTAATTAAAAATAGAAAAACAAGGAATTTGGCAAATTTGACGTTAGATTTAGAGTAAGGGAGTATTGATCGCACGATTTTTCTGCTTCCAGTAGGCAAAAAACTTATACAATAAAACACAAATTTTCCAAAAACCGGTTTTTTCTGACTCTAGACACAACTCCGAACGCGAAACTCTAGAAAAATTCGGAAAAATAACAGGAAATTAAAGAACAACAAAACACACAATACTTAAAACTAAACTATTGGCTAATTCGACAAGAATCCCCGACAACGGCGCCAATTTGATCCGCTGTCGCACGCGGATCAAAACGAGTAGTTTTTCAAAAATATAGTTTAACGACAAATTGACTCGGATTATCGTTCTCACAAGGATTCTTGAATGAATTAACCAATGATAGTAATGATTAATGGGGTTTTGGTTGGTTTAGGATTCAATTAAAAAAATAGATAAAAATAAGTGATTATTGAAATAATTTGTAGCAACAATTTACTGATTCGGTCTTTGCCTATCATCGATTATTGTAATTCCAACCGCAGATTAACTATTCCTATTCGATTATAATATCAACTGACAAGCGCAATTGATAATATAAGTTGTATGTTCCTATTATCCGAATTAAGCAAACGGGATTAAGTTTCATGAATTAAGCAAACATGAATTAAACAGACTCGATAACGAATTAAGCAAACGAAATCGTGACTATAGTTAGGATCACACAATCAATCGGATTAAATCAATATAGCATATGCAAATCGGATTAAGCAAACAAAATACATATATTAATATTGAAAGGAATAAAAAACCTGAATAAGAATTACTAAAATCTCAAGGTATCGGAACCCGAATACAACAAATTGTTTGGATCGATTAGTTCTTCATGAGAATTCTTGCCAAAGCTTTCAAATCTTTCGTGAATAGTCGTCCCCTAATGTTATGCGTCTGCTAGGTATATGGAAAACAAGGAATTTGGTTTACAACCCAACTGAATCGAAAACATAACCCAAACCCAAAACTAATGACTCAAAATTTAAATAAAACTAATGCTGCAACTTCAACCAATTTTCTGGCCCTGCTACAGTCCAATTCAGCTCTCGACTTCTGAACAAACGTTGTAGATCTTTTTCTTAGCTTTCCATCTACTGGTAGTACGTCTCAATCCGATACTCCTAGCTCAAGATATGATTTTTCTCGCGAAAGCTGCTAATGTTGAAAATTAAATTAGAAAATTAAATAAGTGCAAAAAATAAAATAAATTATGAAAACACATTAAAACATAAAAATAATCAAAGCAAATCGAAGAAATGCTTAAGTAAAAACATGGAAGAACGTGCATTAAAATGCACTGATCAAATTCCGCCACACTTAAACTTTTGCACTCCGAGCAAAATGAAAAACAAAACAAAACACATACACATCAACGGTTACTCATTCTAGGCTACAAGTCATCTTCGGTTAAGTTTGCATCGATAGGTACTAATCTTGCACACTAAGGATATCGTAGGAACACTAATCCACAATTGTGCAGTCATAAACCTCCTGAATACACAAATCAACTCGAATCATGTTATTATGTTAAAGCCTAACTTACTCCTCCTTCTTTTTGCTCTTTTTCATTCAGGCGCAATCACATTAAGCCCGTTATCTCCACACACCCATAGCAAGGCGACCGGTTTGTGGCTCTGATCCTTTTTACACGGGATTCTAGTATCTACGTGGCATAACCCTTTGCTTATTCAGCTGTAGTTGCGGGGGATCGGGCCGTAATCCGCCTTACCAAGTTCAGTACCAGAAACCGCTCAAGATATGATTTTGAAGGTTCTACATCCGTTGGGTTAAGTGACCGGGTGAGGGTCACCAAACTTAGAAGGTGCATTCCTTGTTTTTTTTTTGTTTTTTTTTCGGGGCACTCACTTATATTCATCGGCTTCCCAGCGTAAAGTGCGTGTGAGATGGTGCTGACTGCTGAAATAAACTACTCAAGAGCTATAAGAAAAATGAGAACTCAAGGCTATGTCATAACAAGTATTCAAAATGATTTTCATATTCAGGATATTTAAGGTGTTAAAACGATACCGATCTTGTGAACTTTTCCCAAGTCTCTACAAACCAACCTCAAATTCTTCTATAGCCTAAAACTTTCAACAAAAGTGCAAAATTTTTTTGAAAGAAAACAAAAACAAAACAAAACAAAGAACAAAAACAAAGAAAATAAAGTATTCCCTCCTCCACACTTAAAATATGCACTGTCCTCAATGAAAGAAACAAACATAAAATAAGAGATAAAAGAGAGAGGAAAGAACACACCCGAGTAGTCAAGGAGGATAGGTGATCACATAAGCAGCCTTTCCCAAAGAGATATATTCTACATTTTCTTCTTCCAAAGTGGGGCTGTCATGGAATAGCTTTGGGTAATGTCCATTGAACTTGAAATTTTTATTAGTATCTTCGCCTTTTATTCCAGGATCAAAGAATCTTCTAAAAGTAAAAGTGTCAAATGGACACGTGAAGGTGATCTGATTTGGAATGTCAGCTAATGTCCAACCAAATGCCTTTTTATGCTTCCTTAAAACCTGCAAAAGCTTATTTTCTTGATCGAAATCAAGGTTAGAAGAAATTATAGCCGGTAGTTTTTCATTCATCTCTAAATAAGCATATTTCATATTTTCAGGAAGTTGCTTCAGCTCGAGGGAAGGTGGCTGCTCAATAGAAGGAGTGTTTGGGGCAGCCGGGATGTCAAGAGCTTTATCTACATGAACAACTTTATTTGCAACCTCATCTGCAGTAAGAATATCAACTTGCAAGGCAGCCTCAATTTCAGTACAAACATAGCAAATTTTAGTTTCAGTACAAATATCACAAGAATAAACATCATCAAGGGAGTATTGATCGCACGATTTTTCTGCTTCCAGTAGGCAAAAAACTTATACAATCAAACACAAATTTTCCAAAAACCGGTTTTTTCTGACTCTAGACGCAACTCTGAACGCGAAACTCTAGAAAAATTCGGAAAAATAACAGGAAATTGCCGAACAACAAAACACATAATACTTAAAACTAAACTATTGGCTAATTCGACAAGAATCCCCGACAACGACGCCAATTTGATCCGCTGTCGCACGCGGATCAAAACGAGTAGTTTTTCAAAAATATAGTTTAACGACAAATTGACTCGGATTATCGTTCTCACATGGATTCTTGAATGAACTAACCAATGATAGTAATGATTAATGGGGTTTTGGTTTGGTTTAGGATTCAATTAAAAAAAATAGATTAAAATAAGTGATTATTGAAATAAGTTGTAGCAACAATTTACTGATTCGGTCTTTGCCTATCATCGACTATCGTAATTCCAACCGCAGATTAACTATTCCTATTTGATTATAATATCAATTAACAAGCGCAATTGATAGTATAAGTTGTATGTTCCTATTATCCGAATTAAGCAAACGGGATTAAGTTTCATGAATTAAGCAAACATGAATTAAACGGACTCGATAACGAATTAAGCAAACAAAATCGTGACTATAGTTAGGATCACACAATCAATCGGATTAAATCAATATAGCATATGTAAATCGGATTAAGCAAACAAAATACATATATTAATATTGAAAGGAATAAAAAACCTGAATAAGAATTACTAAAATCTCAAGGTATCGAAACCCGAATACAGCAAATTGTTTAGATCGATTAGTTCTTCATGAGAATTCTTGCCAAAGCTTTCAAATCTTTCGTGAATAGTCATCCCCTAATGTTATGCGGCTGCTAGGTATATGGAAAACAAGGAATTTGGTTTACAACCCAACTGAATCGAAAACATAACCATACCCAAAACTAATGACCCAAAATTTAAATAAAACTAATGCTGCAACTTCAACGAAGTTTCTGGCCCTGTTACAGTCAGATTCAGCTCTCGACTTCTGAATAGAAGTTGTAGATCTTTTTCTTTGCTTTCCATCGACTGGTAGCACGTCTCAATCCGATACTCCTAGCTCAAAATATGATTTTTCTCGCGAAAGCTGCTAATCCTGAAAATTAAATACGAAAATTAAATAAGTGCAAAAAATAAAATAAATGATGAAAATACATTAAAACATAAAAATGATCAAAGCAAACCGAAGAAATGCTTAAGTACAAACATGGAAGAACGTGCATCAAAATGCACTGATCACCTGCCAATCTTTCCAACATCTGATCAATAAAAGGTAAGGGAAAGTGGTCCTTCCTGGTTGCGATGTTCAGTCTCCTGTAGTCAATGCAGACTCTCCAACCTGTTACTGTCCGAGTGGGGATCAACTCATTTTTCTCAGTTTTTATCACAGTTGTTCCTCCCTTCTTCGGTACCACATGAACTGGACTCACCCACGAACTATCAGATATTGGGTAAATCAATCCCGCATCTAAAAGTTTAACAACCTCCTTGCGAGCGACTTCTTTCATAGCTGGGTTAAGTCTCCGTTGAGGTTGAACAACTGGTTTCTGATCATCGCCCAACCAATAGCACCCTTGTATTTCTTGAGTACTTTGATTAGCTCTTCTTCTTGAATCTCTCTCAAACCTGAATTGATGATTGCTGGACATTTCTCTTCATTGTCTAAAAAGACATATTTAAGATGTTCTGGTAATTGTTTCACCTCAATCCCCTTTTTTATATCTTGCTTTTCTTCTGGAGATACTTTAGGTCGAAGCTCTTCCCACCGTTGTGGTCGAGAATGAATCAAAGGAGGTTGTGCCTTCAATATAGACACCACTTCAGATTCTTTCTCATCTATTCCTTCAGTATCCTCAATGATAGATAAGCTTAAAACTCTTTCTAAGGGAAGCTTGGGTGTTGTGATCTGCATAGATTGAGCAAACACTGTATCCAGAACTTTAATATTTTTACTTGCACCTTCGTCATCCTTGAATTTCATAGTATTTCTCACATCAATTTTTAGCTTTTCATCATAGGCTTTGAGGGTCATAGTTCCTTCCTCGATATCTATCATGCATATTCCAGTTTCAAGAAAATGTCTTCCCAAAATGAGAGGGATTTCCTCGTCTTCCGGCATCTCGAGTACCACAAAATCCACCGGGAAAACAAACTTATCAATCTTCACCAGAACATCTGTTACTATACCATAGGGTCTCTTTATTGAATGATCAGCAAACTGCAGTGTTATGCGAGTGTCTTGCACTTCTCCTAACTCCAGTTTTTTGTAAATCGAAAGGGGCATTAGACTAACACTTGCTTCCAAATCGATTAGTGCCTTCTTGAATGATCTATCTCCAATGGTGCAAGGGATAGTGACATCACCTCTATCTTTTTTCTTCACCGGAATTTTTAGGCCCTGCAAAATAGCACTACAAGTTTCAGTTAGCATAACCGGCTCGCCCTCAATCGACCTCTTCTTCGATATGATGTCTTTCATGAATTTGGCATATATCGGCATTTGTTCTAAAGCTTCAGCAAAAGGTATGTTGATCTCGAGCTTCTTGAATAACTCTAAGAACTTCTCAATTTTTTTTCATTGAGATCTTTCTTCTTTGTTCTCGTAGGGAAAGGAAGAATGATCTTTGGTTTTTGTTTCTCTTGCTGGCTTGCCGGTTTCACCACCACTTCTTCAGCTTGTTTTGGCTCTTCTCTAATCTCTAAATCAACTTCCAACAACCCATCTTCTTCGACCTGTTCGTCAACTTGTTTTTCATTAGCTTTTCCTTTTCTTGTGACCACTGCTTTGATGTGACTTTGATCACGTGGATTCACAACTGTTCCACTAGGAAGCGTGCCAGGTACCTGGGAACTGGAAGCTAACTGTTGAGCTATTTGACCCATCTGAATTTCAAGATTTTTTATGGATGCTGTAGTGTTCTTCTGATTATTTCGAGTCTCCTCTTGGAACTGGGTGTTGTGAGCTGCTATCTTTTCAATTGCAATCTCCCAATCTGCCTTCTTTGGGACTTGTTGTTGCTATTGCTGATATTGGTTTTGATATTGGCCTTGTACTTGCTGTTGCACATTCCCTCTCTGATCTCTCCATGCAAAGTTGGGATGATTCTTCCACCCCGGATTGTATGTGTTGGAGTAGGGATTGTTTTGCTTTAAAAACTTGATATCTTCTATTTGTTGTGGTGTTGCAAAGCAATGAACAGTATTGTATGGTCCATTACAAATGTCACACACATCGTTTGGTGCCTGTTGCACTTGAGCCACTTTTTGAGCACCTATGTTTAGTGCCTTCAACCTTTTCTCCACCTCTGCAGCAACTGCTTCTTCAATTTTTACCTATTTGTTTGTTTCAAGCTTCAAATCAATTATTGTAGATTTGCTTGACACCCTATCATACAACTCCAGATGCTCATTTGAGGCAATTGCTTCAATTATCTTCTTCATACCGGTGGTTGTTGCAAAGTTAGCTGAGCCACCAGTTGCTGAGTCAAGGATTTGTCTCGTTTGAATTCAAAGACCATTAACAAACATTTGCATCTGCTTAGTTTCATCCATGTTGTGAGTAGGACAAGCCACTAGAATTCTCTTGAATCTTTTATAGGCATCTCCTAGTGACTCACCCTCCTTCTGCTTGAAATTTAGGATCTCGTATCTTTTTCTCAGTGACACTGATGCAGGAAAATATTCGTGCAAGAATGTTGTTTCCATCTCCTCCCATGTAGTGATACTGCCAGCAGGTAAGGAATATAACCACTCTTCGGCTTCATCTGCTAAAGTGAATGGGAACATACAAAGCCTTATTGCTTCTTTGTTATGTCCAGGCATTTTAAGCGTTGTGCTCATAGTTAAAAACCTTTGGAGATGCTTGTTGGCATCTTCATTCACTCTTCCAGAAAATGACCGCCTTTCGAGTTGATTAATTATGCTGGGATGCAGCTGAAATTGTTCTATATTTACTGGTTGGTTTACAATTGTCATACGACCACCCGGAGTGTTGTTTCCACCATAGTCACCGAGAAGTCTCTCTGGTGGTGGTGGATCTGCAGCCATGTCCTCAGGAATTGTTTCTGCGTCTGAATCTGAATTCTCTGAGTGCACTAAAACAACTTCCTCCTCCGTTTTTTCTGCTATTTCCAGTTTTTCTCGCTTAGCTTGTCTCAGTCTAGCGTGAAGAGTTCTTTCTGGTTCTGCGTCAAAAGAAAAATCCGCTGAGGCCTTACCTCACATAAACAAGTTAGACAAATATTAGAATTGAATAACAAGATTGTCACAGATAAAATTTTGGTTGACGAGCAACAAAATTTCAATAGAATAAAAATTAAAATAGGTATTTTGGCAATCCCCGGTAACGGTGCCAAAAACTTGATCGGAAAAATAGCAAGTGTACTATTTTTACCGATGTAGTAATAAGGAGTTTTATTCCCAAGTATCGATCTCAGGGATTGCGTAAGAAATACTTATTTTACTTCTGATTCTATTTGAACAAAAACACAATGGTTTGGTTGGTTTTGGGAATTTATAACAACAAACACAAAAAGATAGTAAATAATAATTGATTAAGATGAAACATGCTAGGGTGAGTGGTTGATTTAACTAGTTATGAATTCAAGTCAAGATTTCCTCAATACACATGAAACATTCAATTACCTAACCTCAGAATGTTCTTCCTTAAGTCCTTAATGAAGAAACTATTAAACTACCAATTCTTACTCAAATGTCCATTCAACTAATCACTGGTTTTAATCATAAACAATATCAAGGTTTATGGTGATTTACAAAAGTTCCTAGTCCTAGGTGATGCAATTATAAACCCAATTGTGTGAAAACCCTAACAATCACAATCCTGTTATTGATAGTCATAGATCTAATTGTATTTGTCCGATACAAAAACATAGTAACATCACACAATTGAATTGAAATACGTAACATAGTAATAAGAAAATCCATGGTTCGAATTCATAACATAAGATCAAATCAGGACCACCCCCTAGCATTGGGGGGTTTAGCCTCTCATAGTATTCAAAGAAATCATAGTCTGGAAATTAAACATTACAAAGAATTAAGAGATTTTGATCTTCAATGGTTGATGCCCTTGAATCTCGTCGTCTTCAAATCCTCCGTAGTAGCTATATTCTCCAGTGCAATGTTTTTCTCTCGTACGTAAAAATTCCCCTTCTCTTTCTCTCCAAAGTCTTCTAATAGCCTCAGATGGTTTTTTCTCCCAGCAAGAAGTCCAAAATACCCTTAATGAACAGGGCAGATCCACACAACATAAAGTAAAATTTCTCAGCCGCGCCCATCAACACGGGCCGTGTGGATTCACACGGGTGCCCGTGTTGCTCTTCAAAAGTTTTGTTTTTTAAAGAAAGCTACAGAGGCATCAACGCGGGCCGTGTTGATGTACACGGGTGCCCGTGTTAACCCCCTGACTCCCCTCTTTGAGTGCTCCTTCCTGGAAAACAACACGGGCCGTGTTGATGTACACGGGAGCCCGTGTTGACCTTCTGCATCTTCATATTTTAGCCTTCCGGAGCATCCAACACTCAGCTATTAGTCCTTTTGAACCTATGCAACAACCTACAACACTAACACTACCAAATCGAAGCATAAAAGAGACTTTTTGACATAAACATGTAACAAAATGCAATGCAATAATAAACTAACGAAACATGTTAAATGACTTTAAAACAACTAAAAACAACCACAAATCTTACCAAAGTAATGAAAATATGCCGGATAAAAGGTGGGAATTCAATGGAAATGGTGACCGATCACTTGCTATTGGCAAAATGTCCTAATCGATTGGTTGTCTCAATTCTAATCGATTACCAAGTTAAAATCGAAAAGAAAAGATATATAGTCGTTAGACATCATTAAAATGTTGTCTTAATCAACTAGGGTGTATTTTTGAACTTTCCCATTCAATTGGAATAAGGTTCCAAACGACTGATTAAGACAAAAATTGCCCCGAGCTTTTCAGATAGCTTCATACTCAACTGAAACAACTTCAGAATATTTTTAAAAATATTTTCTTGAGGAAAATCAGTTTGAAAAGATGTTTTTGTGTGAGTGTGATTTAGTTATGCGCTTTTACGAGAACACCCTTATGCTTTACAAAATATTCACTCAGAATAAACAAGGCATGGCTTATACTTCAAGACTTTTTTGGATATTTCTTTTGTAGATACTTGCTTAAGTTCACTTGAGATGAGGCTTGAGTTTGTATTCCATTTGATTGCCATCATCAGATATGCAAGTCAATCAAACCCTAATACATAAGTTTGCATCTTTATCTTCTTAACCGCTCATGCTTGACTTGTCAGAAGACATTAGTTATCATCATCATAAATTACCGCCCTTGTTAAATGTATATCACTTACAAAACAAGGTTCTCTATCATTATCTTCGCCATCTCTACCATAACCCTCTGCAACAACACTAACATTTTTGTTGATCAATCTAGGTATGATGCTACCATTTCTTCCTCCTTGTCTCATTAAAAACAAAATAAATCAAATAATTTTTAAAAAATTTGCTTATCAAATTTTGCAAGAATTCGGTGTCATACATATAACTACTAGATTTTCATAACTATCCGACGTTGTATGCATTTCTACTGGATATAATAGCAAATTATGTATAAACCCAAAAATTTACATCAGATATATTAATATATTCGGTATAAACCCATGCATTTACATTAGATATATTAACAAAATCTAGTATAATCCTATGTATTTATACCAATTTTGTTAAAAACACATGATACAAAATATTTGGCGGAAGGTATTTTACAAATCATGTTTACATACATTTAATGCGCATTTATCATGATTTTGAATAAAATTTCATATAAATTTATAAAACTAAAAAAAAGGTTTTCTTACTTATGTATATTTGAGAAATTTCACGTTATAATTTTTTTTTGAAAAATCCAAAACATTAAATTTTACTTTTACAATATCACTTTTAAAAAAAAAGAAGATATTTTAGTCATTTCAGCTGATGTATATGGGTGTCATGTTCAATGATAAGGGTGTTGGGTATAATTCTTTTAAATGTATAATATATGGTCATACTTAAACTTAGTTCCTATATAAAGTCCATATGAGGTAAAATGAGATCACATTGCTTAGTGTTATAAATATATGTAAAATATATAAACGGCCACAATTAATATTTTTTAAACCAACAATCATAGTTAGCTTGTAACACAAGAAAATAGTTACATTAATTGAACATCATTATACATATCACATATAATAATTCAATTTATTACACTAATGAAGTAAATCAATCTAAACTTGATAAATCACACATGCCAAGTTCTCCCCTTATCTTGCAATAGATTTATTCAACCACTTATTCTCTTATAAAATCTCTAACTAAGTGATATCTTACATTTTTGTAGTTACCATGCATAATTGGTTTTTTTTACAGTTCGGTTGATGAGCCATTATCAAGGAAAGTTACAATCTTATTCTCTTGAGATTTAACAAGTGTATAAAGGATTCTTCTAAACTAAATCCCATGCATGCATAAAAAAGTGTTTAACAAATTTAGCTTTTACGGTGGAAAAAATGACTAAGACTTGCTTCTTAGATGACTAAGATAAAAATCCCGACCCAAACATGAACACAAATATCGATTCAAACATGAACACAGATCTAGAGACATTCTTCCTATTATTAAGGTCTCCCGCATAATCTTAATATAACCATCCCTATAGCTTCACTTTTTTTTCTCCACTTAATTGCAACTATGTGAATCTCAATTGGTCTTTCTATGTAAATAGAAATTAGACAAATTGAGAAGGTGATATCATACCTTATAGTAAGCAAATACATTAAGCGTCCTATAATTTTCCTATATATTATGTTGCATGATCAAATCTTCCTTTTTATCCCTGGTCAATTTACTTCTAAGAGCTATGGGATAAAAATGTTGTTGCATTGCTCCATGTTAAATCTTATAAAAATCTCATTGGCATATTTGTTCTAATAGTTGAAGATCCCTTAGTCAAGTTGTCTAACTTCTACTCACATAAATTACCTCATATTGTCCCGGTTAATCATAGAAAATCTTTTTTCCATTGAGCTCTTAAATGTATCAAACATTCTATCATCATTTCAAGTGTAGATTGGATCATTACCATAAAGGTTGACTATAAGAAATGCATATTCTTGTATCACAATGTGTTCATGAGGACATTTATTGAATTATTCTTTACAGAATTATGACTCAATTTTGTTATACTAAGCTTTCGGTGCTTGTTTGAGTCAATGATAACCCGTCTTCTTCTTTACATGCACAATTTTAAATTTACTCTTCCTATGACTGACATCTCAGAGTCATCTCCCACTTTATAGATTATCTAAAAGTCTCATCAAAATCAAATAATAATTTTTTAGTTCCTATCATATGATTGTTGCATTCATAATTAAGGAATCAAACCTCTTCTTGAACATTGGTGCTCACACGATCTTGATCCATCGGTAAGAATTCTTCACTATCGTCAAATTAAAAAAATTACCAATCTCATCTCAAATTGTGACACCAGAAGTATTATACAAACTCTTTGCTTGTTACCCATGACAGACCTTCTTGAACCTATACAACATCTACCTGGACAATAACTCCTATTAGATTTATATATCTTTATAGTATGCTACTCATCTTTATCCTTGTGTGCCTTCATTCTTTATTCATGCACAAGAAAACTCATGCAACTCATTAATGAACAATGAAATTTTGTTCGCCTTCAGTAAAGATGTCAAGCACAATGTGCTAGACATTGTGTGTGACACTACATATACAGTAACACTAAAAACAAAATAAAGAGAATATAACACAAAAGATTGATAACCCAGTGTGATGGAATAACACCTACAACTGGATGACATTAACCTCAAAAAGGAAATACAATCTTAATAGTAAAAGTACGAATTGTTCTTAGATGGACTTTTCTAGTTCATTGCATTTTTTAATACTAGCAGTGTATTTCTATTTAGGATTTCCCCTAAATATGAGACCTCTCTCACTTTCTCTCAACAACTATCCCTAGTGTTGGACAAATACATAACAGTTTGAATGAGAAATTTGTTACAACTTAAAGACATAACTCTATTCCTTAATATAGGAATGAATAACGAATGAAGTTTTACAATATAAAACACAAAGACTCAATGAACACAAAATTCCTTGTTACTTTCTCAAAGTCTGTGTCTTATGCCAAGGAATATAACTCTTTTTATAGCAAAACTTTGACAAATGCATCTTCTTTAGGGTTTGCATCACTTGTTGAAAAAGAAAAGATCTAAAAAGCGCAAATTCTCAAAGTGATTTAATTTGATTTTCCATATCCATAAAATAAATCTCAATCACTGATTTGGATTTGATCTTCTATCATTTTTAAGAATTCTTTCCTAATTCCAAAAAATGCATAAACACGAAGACAAATAAGGAAACAAATCTTGCACAGATCATGACGAGACATAACAACTTATGGTGCATAAGGTTCCAAAATGTGTGGTACATTAAGCACCACATCTTTGCAACAACTTCTGGTGCAGAATGTTCCAAAATATGTGGTACATTAAGCACCACATCTTTGCAACATGTTTTCAGCACATAGAGACCTTATGTCTCAACATCATGTCATGACATCTTGCATAACATGTTGACTATAATAATGTGCCAATCACTTGTAACAACAATCTTCCACTATGACCAATTTTAAGACAAATACAAAACATGCAAGATGTGTAATAAAACGTCTAGAAAAATTTCCATGACATAGCATCAGAGAGCAGCAAAAAACAAAAACTTCATGCATGCATGTGAGACAGACCATAACCATCAAAACCATCAGATATATACTAACATAAAGAAGGGACAAGAAAATATTGCATTTCAAAACGAGTTTTATTCCCCCCTATTTTCCCCAAAACAGGAAAGGGGCAAAGAACAGCCAACCAACGTAACCAAAATGGCCCAAGAGGGGTAGAAATCCATAGAACCGACAAAATATGAAAAAAAATTGGAACAAACAGAGGGAACCATTATCCTTTCCTTAGGGAGATTAAACAAATATCAAGATAACTCATGTAGGGGGTGCATAAATATCACCTAAAAACTTAATCTTCTTTAGAATCATTAGATGAACCATAACTATAACCAACTTAACTTGCACTGGAAACATCCTCATTGTTGTTACCATCCTGCTCAGGAGTTGTCATGACATTCTCTAGTTCAACAACTTGAGAGGTTGATGCCCCAACATCCTTGGGAATCATCATTTTGATAAACTCGTCCACTCTATTTTTGTGAGTAGTGGATATGACAATCATCTCCCAAAGAGACTTCGATACCTGCATCAATTCTAACAAGACATTACTTTTGGAAGTGACAACATTGGGGGAACATCAAGAAGATCTCTCTCATTAGTTAGATTAAAATGAATATTGGGGACAAACATGTCTGATACATGTTACACATCAAACAACCTATAACTGAAAGTTAGTGGACTCGTACTAACATCCACGACCTCTTCACTAATGAGAATATCAGGCCTTTGACTCACCAGAATTTTAGAAATTAGTGCTGAAATGCTAATAGGGAGCTTAATAGCATAGGACCCAGCTTGTTTGAGGACTTTATCAAATACACATTCTCCAAAGTCAAAAGCAGTCACAATTCCTATATGATATATAAGTTTATCTAGAGAAGTCGTGATACCTGAACTGTGATTGGTGTGCTTAGTTTGCAACTCTAATTCGGTTGAGGGTTGCATATTTGAAACTCAGATTGGTTGTGAGGAGCAGTCCTCTACGAGGCCAGTCTTCATAGGTGCCTCTAGTGATCTCCTAAGAAATTGTATTCATATTACAAACCTTATTAGTAGTTACCAGTTTGCTACGACACAAATAATCATTGATGATAACAGGTGAAAACCCTATGCAGTACCCATGAACATGAACTTTCCTGTAGTCCTCACTTCCATTTTTGTTGAAATCCTTAGAGATGTTCACAATGAATTCTTTCAAAAGTTGAGGGTAAAATGGACTTAGACCAGACACAATATTCATCACTTGAGCATCTTGCAGCAACTCTATAATCTCCTCACACTGCATTGCTTCTTCAGACAACTCTCTTTCAGCGATAATTCTCCTATGATAGACATACTTGACTTTCCAAACACTTTCCTTTGAATAGAAGGAGACATTGTCCATTCGAGCAAGGGGAATATTAGAGGGAATCTTGTTTCCACCAATAATATTCCTCTACATCGATGATGATGAATGCTAGTGGGGCCGAGGGGGTGACAATCCTTCTGATTCTTTTTTTGAGGGTCTCTCTGGATGGTTTCAATATACCGTCAAACTTGGGGAAGAAATAAATTCGTAGCCTTCTCAGGGAACAACCCAGAGGAGAGCCCTCACCTTAGCCAGAGGCTGCGCAACCTGGGTAAGTTCTTGAAGGGCCATTGAGGGAAGTCTTTGAGAAGATAAATACAAGAATTCTCTTTGATGCCTCTAAAGAGAGGGGGTGGAAGTCCCCCATAGATGAGATTATAAATTTACTTAACCTCAAAAGTAAGGTTATATCTCGGATGGCCGAGCTGGACCCAAACCCTTTTTGGGTTGAAATTTGAACCAGCCTTTTGATATGGGATACTCCTTTTTAACAAAAAAAGCGGGAGTATCGGCCATAGACTCTTACAAACCGACTCTCCCAGTTGGATAGAGAGGGGACAAAGTCTCCCTTTTCCTGGGAACTTCGCGCATTACGCATAGAATATCCACAAAACTGACCCCCAGATTTTAAATATGTTTTATTGTCTAATGTTTATTTTTCGAACAAATATAATGGATCGGGATTGGTATAAGGTCATCTATTGCTACTAAGAACCTAACATAACTTTTCAAAAGAGATTTATTTTTCACACAATAGTTTTTCGGTTTGATCGAGGTCCACTTCTGGAACCCCACCCGTATTAGTAGAGGTGCTTATTTACTAAAATACTGAGTTGGCCTTATCTTCTGCCACCGAGCCTGTGTTACTAATTCCCATTCTTGGCTTGATAATGAATGTAGTGGTAGTCAAGCATGTTTGTGGCTATAGGAGAAAATCATCTTTGAAGGAATTCTATTATAATAAGATATTTGCTTATGATTTCTTAGTTAGAAGAATAAAGTTGGGACAGAGGAGGCTTATATGCCTACAGAATTGGAAGTCGATGATAAAGGTTAATCATTACAAACACTCTTAAGAACGGGCAAAAAAGAAGCAACAAGATGCTTACTAAAGGTGGGGCATAAAGGAATATCCTTTAAGGCATTTCGGGAATCAGTCTGATTCTATCTCTATTTGTTCCTGGAAGGATCCCAAAGAATCGATCTCTCTTTGAGTTATTGAATCTCTCTTTTATTGATCAATGTGTGATATTTTGAATCCTCATTACTAATGGAATCAAAATTATCTTTGGATTGATCAGAAGATCCTTTCTATCTACTTCGGTTGAGAGATGTTTCCTTTATAGTAGTGAAAGTCAATGTTGAACCCTTGTCGGCTTAATATATCCAGGATGTGCCTTCTACTCCTAGAGACCCTTGACTCTAAACGAGAGGGATCATACCCCTTTAGCCCTTTCCTAAACTAAATCTCTTCTCAACTAAGAGCCGGAAATTGGGGGGGGGGGGTTACCCGAATAAAGCTATTCAGCGACATCTTCAAAGAGAAGCTCTTATCGATCTTGATACTTCAACTTATTATTACAAAAACCTATCCACCTTCAATAACCCATCTGCCACATAAGTACCAGATGGGAGGCAAGCCCCCGCCAAAGGGAGAACACTCCCAATATGAACCAAAGTTAGAGAGGACTAAGTCGAGAATGGATAGAGGAGCATGATTGCAAAACCATTTAAGCTTATGGGTTATAGAGAGCTCTAAGACCACAATTAGAGGATTGCTAACGCTCAAACATTATAGAGACTTTAAACAGGTCTGAAGAAGGAGTAAAGATTTGAAATGAGGACGAATTAGATAATTACTCAACAAAGAAGAAATCAAGACCAAACCAAACTCTCTGGTAAGTAACCCCACTCTCGGATAAACCGCTTCTTTGCCTAAAAGAATGCATCGGAGAAAAGCATGCTGATTGAAAGAATCACATGATTAGATCGGAAACCAGAATTAAAGAAATACTACCTTGAACTCCCACATTAGAAATCTACCGATTCACACTCCAACGTCTATTTCACTCCAAAATCTATCGATTCATATCTTCACCAATCATATGCTTATTGAACTAGACCAATTTTAGATTAGGATTTGAACTAGACCAACCCATCTGCGACTTCTCACTTCCACTCCTCTCCCTTACAATCACTCACCTTCTTCTTTCTTGGCTTGTAGAGAGGGAGGGTTCTATTTGCTCGATTGCATGTCATGACTTTATGAGCTTTTTTCCTTATATCCTTTACTTTCCGAGCTGACCCCCTTATATTGGAGAACATACCTACCTGTCTACTATTAGATATGAGGTCACTTCAACAAAAAATCTTTTCAAAAGAATCTCTTTAACCCTTTGCTGAACTGTATATGAGTAAGGAAAGAATAGTTTCAAAGGCCATCATGCTACCAACATTAGCAAAAAAAAAGCTTTCTCAATCAAAAACTTCGAAGTTAATCCTCTGGTACCTCCTTTGATAGTGAGATTGGAATCTATGTAGGACTTCCTCAGATGAATGGCTTCAGTCATAACTCGAGAATCAAGAATTCCTTCCACCCCACGAAAAGGAACTCTATCAGAAATGGGTGTACCCAAAAGATAAGCATACTAATCCATGGTGGGCAACAACTGATAAATGGGGAAAGTGAAACATCGGTAAATAGGACCATAGAATTGAACCAGAGTACAAAGAAAACCATCCTCGACATCAGTAGATAGAACAAATAAAAGTCTTCCAAAACGGTCTCTGAAACCCTTAGGATCATCCATAAAAGATGCTAGCTTCCTTAATTCCATGAGATCGGGACATCTGAAACTGTATTTCCGAATATTCCTTCTTCCAATATCCATGATTAAAATATTTGTGATGTTTGCAACAAGAGTCCCTAAGTTCCTTGAAAATTTGAGAAAAATTCTTACGAATGCCATGAGTGCATGATGCAATAACCATAAACAAGATCACACAGAGCACACAACACAAGGTCCAAAGGTTCGAAGTCACAAGCATGGAGCTAAGGGTAAGAACCAACCCATAATGTGTGTACTAAGGGTATAATAACTTTTAGAACAAGGTTTTAAAAAGTTCTCATAGTCATAATTCCATCTTTCGGATATTATTAGCTTAAATGACTACTCGTCAACCAATAATATTCTCAAGAGAAACTCGTCCGAGTGTAGTATCGTGTAATAACTAATTCAAGTATACACCTGAATACCCACTGCACTACATCCTAAATATGGGTTAAGGGTTCTAAGGTCCTCAGCTTCTTGGGCTCCCAGGTTGAAAAAAGTAATGTGAACTACGACTACTCGTGTGACATCAGTAATCCCAAAGGGGCTTCCATTAAGTGGGGGATCTCAAGTCAGCTTATTAAGGCTTAACTCCACGTAAGCCAAACATGACTACACCACCCTCCTATCATAAGAGCTCTCAAGTCTGGGTATAAGACTTATCTCGCCACACAGAGATCACCAGGCACCAGACAGAACAACTAATAACAAACAACAACAAGCATAATATATACACAAAAACAAAGATGAGCTTAACCCACTAGGGACTACTCCCCAACAGAGTCGCCATTTTTCTATAGCGGTAAACAAATTGAGATTAAGATATCAATTAACTTAACTCATAGAGCAATAGTCTCCGTCGCGCTTTTATTGTTTCCAAAGGAAAAAGGGAAAAGTACGAACAAAACTCGAAGAAGTTTTAAAACAAAACTAATAAAAAGGAGATAAGGGTCCAGGGGTTAGTTATGCAAAGGGAAGGTATTGGCACCCTAAACATCCATGGTACTCCATAACAACCTCTTTGAAAATCTGTACATTTTAGTTTGAAAAGGGTGTTGTTTGAATAAGATTGGATAGATGGTAAAAGAAGTATATTTTTTTATGATTATTTTGTTTGCCAAGACATTTGAAGTCTCATGCCTACGTACTAACAAAGTGAAATGGAGGATCAAAACCTTGTAGTTCATGGTAAAAATAACAAAATGTTTGTTTTGATTTATTTTTAATGAAAAGACATTTTGTCATTTTAAGGAGAATACTCAACTAGTCTCCCACAAGTATGTCAACTTTGCATCATCATGAGAAGGGCTCCAACTTGGATAAGAATAAATAAGCATACCACTAGCTCTCTTAGATGAAAAAGAATTATCATCAATACTATGGGGATAGGAGAATTATATCTCAACTATGGAAATGACTCATGTCTAAACTTTTGAGAAAAAATTTTAAAAGGAAAAGGGCACAAAGGACACAAACAATTTGATAAGTTATGCATTTTTTAGTCTTTTGAAGTTGGTATGAATATGTTTAAGATAAATTAGAATTTATTAGGAAAAGGTTTTGAAAATCACTTGACAAAAGTCAAGGTTTATTGAGAAAATGATTCAATTTGGAAAATAAGAAGGTTTTGAAAATTAAAGAAGGGGAGGAGAAGAAAAGACTATCCTAGAGCATAAAGTAAAAGCTAGGGAGGAAAGATCTAACCAAGAGATAGCTGATATCGTACCCCCTGATCTTGACTACCACCGCAAGAAGAAATTCTTCCACGATGTGAGAAACTTTTATTGGGACGAACCGCTCCTTTTCAAAAGGGGTAAAGATGGCATTTTTCGCCGTTGTGTTCCAGAAGAAGAGGTAAAGAGTATAATTGAGCATTGTCACTCTGCACCCTATGGTGGACATGCGAGCACCTCTAAGACATATGCCAAGATTCTTCAAGCTGGCCTATTCTGGCCTACCATGTGGCGTGATGTCTATGCATGCATTGTCAAATGTGATAGATGCCAACGCACTGGAAACATTTCAAGGTGTGACGAAATGCCTCTAAGAAACATTCAGGAAGTAGAACTCTTCGACGTATGGGGTATAGATTTCATGGGACCTTTCCCACCATCCTTAGGAAACAGGTATATCTTAGTAGCTGTAGACTATGTGTCTAAGTGGATTGAAGCTATAGCTGCACCCACAAACGACACTAGGGTAGTGATCAACCTATTTAAAAACTATATATTCCCTAGATTTGGAACACCACGTTTAGTCATAAGCGATGGAGGATCACACTTCATATCGAGGATATTTGATAAACTTTTAAGAAAATATGGAGTTAGGCATAGAGTAGCAACACCATACCACCCACAGACTAGTGGCCAAATAGAAGTATCCAATAGGGAGATAAAACAAATCCTAGAAAAAACTGTTTCAATCTCTAGGAGAGACTGGTCTCAGAAGCTTCAAGAAGCACTATGGGCCTATAAAACCGCTTTCAAAACCCCTATAGGAACAACTCCCTACCAACTAGTCTATGGAAAATCATGTCACTTACCTTTCGAATTAGAGCATAAGGCCTATTGGGCCATTAAAACTTTGAATTTAGACTACCTGACCGCCGGAGAAAAGCGTATCCTTGACATTCATAAACTAGAAGAACTTAGGCAATCTGCATACGAGAATGCAAAAATATACAAAGAGAGAATAAAAGCCTGGCACGATAAAAGAATAGTAAAGAAAAACTTCAATATAGGCGACCTTGTTCTCCTTTTCAACTCTAGGTTACGACTCTTCCCTGGGAAGCTACGCTCAAGATGGACTGGCCCTTTCGAAGTATCCAAGATTCTTAGATCCGGAGCCGTAGAAATCAAGAACGAAACCTATGGTCCATTCATTGTAAGTGGACAAAGACTGAAGCTCTACGAAGAAGGAGACATTCCAGCTTACTACTCAAGCCACACTCTGATTGATCCACCGATTCCTACTACTACAGGTGTATAAATTCTGATCGTCAAGCTAATGACGTTAAACAAGCGCTGCGTGGGAGGAAACCCATGGTTTTTCATTTTACTTTTTCACATTTATTTAATTTAATTTTATTTTATCATATTTTCACCGAGACTAAATATTTGAATGGTTTGTATTTTCAGGATCCCTTTCCTAACTTTTACAGGATGCAAGATTTCGATGATATGCATGTAGCCTATAGAGATGATGCTCAGAAAGAGCGCTACATCGCTCTTTATCAGCGCCCTATGGTGCCCACACGTTATCCAGATCAGCACTGCATGGAGGCACTGGGCATTGAGCCGAGTATCCGATTTCTGAGCCACCAGCTTCATTGGGACGAGTTCGCTGACGACCTGAGTAACACCTACAGGAACTTGACATTGGAGTTCCTCAATTCATTTGATTATGACCCGTACTCTGGACCGGATGGGTATGTTGCTTTCAGGCTCTTTGGAGTTGAGTACTCTTTCAGCCAGAAAGAGTTCGGTGACCTATTGGGTTTCCAGACCACTCCTGACACTATCCCCGAGACAACTATGGGATACTTTCTGGGTAAGGAAGTGGAAAAGTTCTGGAGTGATATATCAGGTGGAGGGAGTCAGGATCCTTCTACGCAGCTGTCCCAGGCTATACATAACCCTGCTTTTAGAAACTTCCAGATGATACTGGCACATTCCTTCCTAGGAAGACCGGATACTGAGACATTACTGAGTGAAGAGGAGATCTTCCTACTATTTTGTGCATCCCAGTCTCGCCCAGTAGCATGTGGGAACTTTCTGTTATGTGGTCTCAACGGTGTTTCCAGATCGACCGAAGGAGTCATCCATGTAGGAGGGATCATCAGACAAATTGCTATTGCTCTAGGTTTATCTCGCAAGCTGTTACATCTCCGGACCTACTGTGGGTACACTACCATGGATATCGACTTATGTTTGACCAGAGGGTTGATGAGGAGAGCCTCCTTCCACCCATGTCAGTTCAGATTACTAGTCGACAGCGAGGCGATTCATTATTTTACACTACCTGATCCTATGATGACTAGTGTGCATGATCCAACAAACTGGAGTTATGCTCTGGAGGGCCAGGGAGAGACTATCGAGGAGCCGAGATCACCACCTATTGCTGAGTATACGCCTACATCACCTTCTCCCAGGATCACTGTATTCTCTAACAATCTATCATTGCAGACCCCAGACATCCGCACCCAGATTGCAGAATGTCGTAGAGAGATCGCAGAGCTTAGACAGGAGGTGGCTGACCTCACCTTACAGATGGGAGTATCTGATCTCACACACGCTACCGAGGCCGACTGTTTATACCAGGAGATCGCAGAGCTTAGGCAGGAGATAGCCATGCTTCGTGGATCTACTCAGGAAGACGAACCCCATACTATATGATCTTACCATTTCATTTTATTTTATCTCTTTTTATGCTTATATTTCTCGCATTTGCATAACTTATTTTATATCATTGCATTTGGGATATTTTATTAACTATGTCAGCACATTGATATTTCTACTTATATATATATATATATATATATATATATATATATATATATATATATATATATATATATATATATATATATATTATATATATATATATATATATATATATATATATATATATATATATATATATATATATATATATATATGTTTTATGTTTGTTTATTTTATTTACATTTTTATTTTAGTTGTTTGTTTATTTATTAGTCTAATGTTTTAAATTTTATTTTTTATAAAATTATGCAAGCCTCATGTTACTAGGAAATTACAAGACAAACGCTATCCGGACCCCCCAACCAAAAAGACAACGAGAAGCCCAAGCCAAAGGACCAAATTTCGGCTCAGCCGAATTTTGCCTTGTGGCGCCCGCCATATGTAAGAACAAAAATTGTTCTACAACAGATTCCTTGATTTTGATGATAACAAAAGATGAAACCAAAAATGGCACCCTAACGAAAAGTTTCTAAGTGTGCAGGATTCTAAAGAAAGAAGGAAGGAATCTAATGATGTCATCAGATACAAAACAAGATCAGATACAAATTATCAAATTATCAGAAGCATCTGAAGTGAAGACACGTTCAAGAAAGTCTAACTCTGAGCAAAACAACAATACATTAGAAGCATCTGAACAAGAATACGCTATAGAAGTTCTGACTCTGAACAACGGTTGTCTAACTCCAGAAACTCTCAGCGCTATCTGAAGAAATCCATCAGAACTCAAAAGAGATTAACATCAGAAGAAAGTTTCCAAGATCTCCAGAAACACAAATACTCTGAGCATGGAATTGCTAATCATGGAAGAGTAACGTTTAAGTCAAGAAAAGATTTGCAAATGGATTTCCTAATTGAGAAAGAGACGTTAATCTCCAACTTCAATAAAGAAAATACTACTTGTGGTAAGTAGTCATTTCAAGAAGAAAAAGTCATCCTGCAGAAGCTATTTATGTGATGGCGTAACTTCATCTCAATATCCACCAGTTTCAACTACTACCTCACTGATCTATATAAAGGATTGAGAATCAACTTTCAAAACATACTAGCTAACAAATCAGCAAGCCAACAAGCCAAAATTATACTGAAACACCAAGTCAAGAAAAACATTTTTTCTCTCTAAGATATTCACGAAGCTTTTGCTTATAACGTGAAAAACTCTTGTTCTTAACACTGTAATATTTGCTTTCTTAGAAGCACTCTAGATTACATAAATCTTTCATTTATTGTTTGTTGATTTCCTCAAGTGACTCTGTGTAGTCTGTATACTTGAGAGGGCTAAGAGATTTTTATCTTAGACGTTGTTTGTAATCTTTCAAGATTAGTGGATTAAGTCCTTGTTGAAGGCGAAATCACCTTGGCCGGGTGGACTGGAGTAGCTTTGTGTTATAAGCGAACCAGTATAAAATCCTTGTGTGATTTTCTTTTTGAAAAGCGCTTATTTTTCAAAACAATTCAAACCCCCCCTTTCTTGTTTTTCTCACCTTCAATTGGTATCAGAGCTCCGGCTCTGTTATTGATTTTCTAATCAAACACTTAACCGTGTAGAGAGATCCAGTACGAGAAAAACAATGGCTCACTCAAAAGAAAGAGATTCTTACAATGCTAAGCCTCCTGTTTTTGATGGAGAGAAATTTGATTACTGGAAAGATAGAATCGAAAGTTTCTTTCTAGGTTATGATGCTGACCTCTGGGACATTGTCACAGATGGATATACACCTCCAGTCTTGGAAAATGGAGCTGAAGTTCCCAGAAACAAGATGTCAGAAGATCAGAAACGTATCTTCAAAAATCATCACAAGGCCAGAACAATACTTCTAAATGCTATATCATACAACGAATATGAAAAGATCACCAACAGAGAGACAACCAAAGATATACTTGACTCTCTGAAGATGACCCATGAAGGAAACTCCCAAGTCAAGGAAACGAAGGCTCTGGCGCTTATCCAGAAATATGAAGCCTTCAAAATGGAAGATGATGAAGCTATAGAGGCTATGTTTTCCAGATTTCAAACTCTTATTGCAGGTCTTAAAGTGCTAGACAAAGGATACACAACTGCAGATCATGTTAAGAAGATAGTCAGAAGTCTGCCAAAGAAATGGAGACCTATGGTTACTGCTCTGAAGCTGTCAAAGGATCTGAACAATATCAGCCTTGAAGAACTTGTTAGTTCTCTCAGAAGTCATGAGATAGAACTAGAGGAGGATGAACCTCAGAAAAGGAACAAGTCCGTAGCGCTAAAGTCCAGATCTGAAAGACGGAAACCTGACAGAACCAAAGCTCTCCAGGCAGAAACTGAAGATACTGACGACTCTGAACCTGAAGACTCTGATGATGAAGAAGAGTTGTCCCTACTAACCAGAAGAGTTAAGCAACTCTGGAAAAAGAGGAACAACAACTTCAGAAGACCAAGACCCAGAGGGGATCGATCAGAGTCAACTTCAAAAGGTAAAGCTAACAAAGATATTACCTGTTATGAATGTAAAGAAACAGGTCATTACAGGAATGAATGCCCTAAGCTAAAGAAGGACAACCCTAGAAAAGAAAGCTTCAAGAAAAACATCTTCAGAACAAAGAAAGGACTGTTGGCTACCTGGGATGACAGTGAATCTGGATCATCAGAATCTGACTCTGATGAACAGGCCAACGTAGCACTTATGGCTACCACATCCAGCAGCTCAGACGAAGAATCTGAAGAGGTATTTTCTGAACTTTCTCGATCTGACTTAGAATCATGTTTGTCAGAAACTCTTACCTCTTATCAGAAATTAAAACAAAAGTTTAAAAACATTAAAGGCTGTCTTAAAACAAAATTTGAAGAATGTAATGAACTTGAGATAACAATTCTAGCACATGAAGATACAATCAGATCTTTAACGTTAGAAAGAGATGGAGCAAAAACAAAAAGCTCAGAATTAGAAGAAGCGTTGTCTCAAGCACCACAAACTTCAAATAAAATTATTTATAAATATGAAGAAGCCTTTCAAGAATTTCTGAAGAATGGGATAGATAGGAGTATTATGGCATCCATGATTTATGGAGTAAGTCAGAACAATAAAAGGGGAATTGGGTATGATCCTAAGAAAGATAAAACTTCTACAAGTGATCAAATTAAATCTCCTTTTTCATATCACTACACACACACACAAGAACACAAATTTAAAAATGCTAGAAGACCCAAAGTTATAAGAAACTCTGGGAAAACTAATCTAAAAGGACCCAAGAGATTCTGGGTACCGAAAGATAAGATTATCTATGTTGCAGATATCCTATGCAGCAAAGTTCAGACACCAGTCATGGTACCTGGACTCTGGATGCTCGCGACACATGACGGGAAGAAAGTCTATGTTCCAAAGTCTGGAACTTAAAGACGCTGGATTTGTAGGCTTCGGAGGAGATCAGAAAGGAATGATCAGAGGCTCCGGAACTATTGGTAATGGTACTCTTCCCTCTATATCTGATGTTCTTTATGTAGAAGGATTAATGCATAACTTGTTATCCATAAGTCAATTAAGTGATAACGGTTATGATGTAATCTTCAATCAAAAAACATGTAAAGCCATTAATCAGAACGATGGCTCTGTCCTTTTCACAGGCAAGAGGAAAAACAACATTTACAAAATAAATCTTTCTGATTTAAAAGATCAAAATGTTAAATGTCTAATGTCAGTTCACGAAGAGCAATGGGTATGGCATAGACGCTTGGGACACATTAGCATGAGGAAACTTTCTCAGCTAACTAAACTCGAGTTAGTCAGAGGCCTACCTAAACTGAAGTTTTCTTCAGATGCTCTGTGTGAAGCTTGTCAGAAAGGAAAATTTTCAAAAACATCTTTTAAAAATAAAAATGTTGTTTCTACCTCTAAGCCTCTGGAACTTCTTCACATTGACTTATTTGGTCCTGTGAAAACAGCATCAGTTAATGGAAAGAAGTATGGACTAGTCATTGTTGATGATTACAGTCGCTGGACATGGGCAAAATTCCTAAAGCACAAGAGTGAGTCTCACTCTGTATTCACAAGTTTCTGTTCCAAAGTGCAAAAAGAATTTGACTCTAAAATTATTAGAGTCAGAAGTGATCATGGTGGAGAATTTGAAAACAAAGATTTTGAAGAATTATTTGATTCTAATGGAATATCCCATGATTTCTCCTGCCCTAGAACTCCACAACAAAATGGAGTTGTAGAGAGGAAGAATAGGACACTCCAAGAGATGGCCAGAACCATGATCAATGAAACAAATGTAGCAAAGCACTTTTGGGCAGAAGCTGTAAATACAGCGTGTTATATTCAGAATAGAATCTCTATAAGACCTATTCTGGAAAAGACTCCCTATGAATTGTGTAAAGGAAGAAAACCAAACATTTCATATTTTCATCCTTTTGGATGCTCTTGTTTTATCTTAAACACTAAAGAACATCTGAACAAGTTTGATTCCAAAGCACATAAAGGTATTATGTTAGGATACTCAGAACGCTCTAAAGGCTACAGAGTATACAACACAGAAACCAAAATTGTGGAAGAATCAATTCATGTCAGATTTGATGATAAGCTTGACCCTGAAAAGTCAAAGCTAGTTGAAAAGTTTGCAGATTTGGAAATCACTCTTGTAGAGTCTGATAAAACTCCAGAAGCAACTGTCACTCAAAGCTCTGAAGAAATTAAATCTCCAGAAATCCCAAAGAAAGTCAAAAGTCGTATCAATGTATCTGAAGATTTGATTCTGGGAAACAAGGACGAACCTGTCAGAACCAGATCTACCTTCAGAACTTCTGAAGATATTCCTCTGGGACTAGTGTCTCTGATTGAGCCTACGTCTTGTGATGAAGCACTTCAGGATAACGACTGGGTGGCAGCTATGCAAGAAGAATTGGATCAATTCTCAAAGAATGATGTCTGGGATCTCGTTCCTAAACCCAGAGGCACTCATGTCATTGGAACCAGATGGGTTTTCAGAAACAAGCTGAACGAGAAAGGAGAAGTTGTCAGAAACAAAGCTCGACTGGTAGCTCAAGGTTACAGTCAACAAGAAGGTATTGACTATAATGAAACCTTTGCTCCAGTCGCGAGGTTAGAATCTATTCGTCTTCTTGTATCTTTTGCTATTAATCATTCTATTAAATTATATCAAATGGATGTCAAGAGTGCATTTCTTAATGGTTATATATCAGAAGAAGTGTATGTCAACCAACCTCCAGGTTTTGAAAACTCAAATTTTCCAGAACATGTTTTTAAACTTAAGAAATCTTTATATGGACTTAAACAAGCTCCCAGAGCTTGGTATGAACGATTAAGCAATTTTCTTCTGGAACAAAATTTTATCAGAGGGAAAGTTGATTCTACACTCTTCTGTAAAAACCTTAATAATGATCTCATGATATGCCAGATTTATGTTGATGATATTATTTTTGGTTCTGCTAATATCTCTGTTTGCCAAGAATTTTCTAAGTTAATGCAGGCAGAATTTGAAATGAGTTTAATGTAAGAATTAAAGTTCTTTCTGGGAATTCAAATTAATCAAACTCCAGAAGTCACGTACGTTCATCAAAGCAAGTACATTAAAGACGTTCTGAAGAAGTTTGACATGACTGAATGCAACTCTGCAAAAACTCCCATGCACCCAACTTGCATTCTGGAAAAGGAAGAGGTAAGCAACAAGGTTTGTCAGAAGCTCTATCGAGGTATGATAGGCTCTCTCCTCTATCTGACTGCTACTCGTCCTGATATTCTCTTTAGTGTCTGTCTTTGTGCCAGATTCCAATCAGATCCTAGAGAATCTCATTTAACAGCAGTTAAGAGAATTCTTAAGTATCTGAAAGGAACTCCTAACCTGGGCCTGATGTATGAGAAAACATCAGAGTATAGACTCTCGGGTTATTGTGATGCAGATTATGCAGGAGATAGAATAGAACGAAAAAGCACATCTGGGAATTGCCAGCTTCTGGGAAACAATCTAATCTCCTGGGCTAGCAAAAGACAGTCAACTATTGCTCTATCAACTGCAGAAGCAGAATACATCTCAGCATCACTGTGCACAACTCAGATGCTCTGGATGAAGCATCAGCTAGAAGATCTACAAATCTTTGAGAGTAACATTCCTATCTTTTGTGATAATACTGCTGCTATTTGTTTAAGTAAGAATCCCATTCTACATTCCAGAGCCAAACACATAGAAATAAAACATCATTTTATCAGAGACTATGTTCAGAAAGGGATAGTAACATTGAAGTTCATTGATACAGAACATCAATGGGCAGATATCTTTACTAAGCCTCTAGCTGAAGATAGATTTCTTTTTATCTTAGAACATCTGAACATTAAAAATTGCCCTGAGTGAAATATGGCTCTGAAAATGTAAAATGTGACTCTGATGTAGAAAAATGTACTTCTGCCTCTGACTCTGATACTTCTACCAAGTTAAGAAGATATCTGAGTTAGAAATCTTCAGAAACCAATCCTTTGGTATTCATGAAGATCAGATACATCAACATGTGGAGCACCAAGCGTCTAACCCTAGAACTTCTAGACAGCTGTCAAAAGAAATCAAAGGTCAGAACGTTTGAAATCTCCTAGAGCAGTGTGCGTACTGTTGGGATTAGACATTCATTAATTAGCTGTAATCATTTTTCCCCCCAAGCGTGCTATTTTGATTTTTGTGCTAACGCTGGAATGTGTGTCGTTTTGCATGTTTTTACTTAGAGTATATAAACACTTTTCTCACATTTCACACACTTATCACTCTCACTCACTCTAAAACCCTAAACCCTTCTCTCAAGCATTCTCTGCAAGTTCCTCAATCTTCATCTTCTTCTTCACCATGGACGCTCAACAACAAAAAGTCTTTAACTTCTCTCAACAAATGGAATCTAGTTCTACTGCTCAAACCTCAAACACTCAAACTCCAACGGTTACAGGCGTCACCATCACCCCTGTTTACAAAGAACCTCACGTTCTTGACCGTGAACGCCATATCAACCTTTCAACCCCTTTTGAAGGTTTGGATGTGTTGTGCGAATCGCTTGTTGATTTCGACAACCTAAGAAGAAATGACGTTGATCTAACTGGAGAACTTCGTCAACAAGGGTGGGAAAACTATTTCCAAAGACTTTATGGTCCCATTTACCCACTTCTCGTCAAGGAGTTCTGGAGATTTGCAGATGCAGATGACAACTTCATCGTCTCATATGTTCTGGGGGTGAAGATTGTTATTACTGAAGGGTCTATTGCCTCTCTGTTGAACATGGAGATAAGTGGAGGAAAAAGGATTTACAACATTCCTCCTAGGTCAAAGCGCATTACTGATGTTATCAACCCAACAATCTTCAAACCCAACATTGAAGGAAATCCTTCAAAGAACAAGGAGCTGCACCAGAACCTCAGAGTGTGGCTGAAGATTATTCTGGGAACCATTCACCACCGTCCTGCCTCTAACTCCTCTGACTACATCAATGCAGACCAGAAATGCATTCTGTACTGCATTCAGAAGGGTATAAAGATCTGCCTCCCTGCTCTCCTTTTCAGATATCTGAGAGATTCGGTCAGAGAAACCAGAAACAACATGAAGCCCAGATCCTACATTCCTCTGGGAAGATTGCTATCTGACGTCTTCATTGAGCATGGACTGGTAGACCATCTGGAAAAGACCAAATTGATGGATGATCTGGCAATAGATGTGGGGAAGCCTCTGAATGCCAGAAACCTCAAGAGTATGGGGATAATCAAGAAAATTCAAGTCAGACCAACTCTGGATACATCCTGGGATAGTTTGAAAGATCAGAGGAAGATGCCTCATGGCCTTGCCAGATTCTTCAAGAATGAACCCAGAGACGCTGTTGCTATCTATCTTCAGCGTCTGCTGGATGATGGTGTTGACATCTCTGATTTCAGCCTCGACGACTGTCTGGACTCTGAAGAAGACTTCGTCAGATACAAGAGAGGTCTGTCTGAAAAGAAGGTAGCATCTCAGGCAAAGAAGGCCAGACTCGGAGAAACTTCTGGAAGCAAATCTTCAGCTCCTCTGAATATCTCTACTGGTAAGTCTGTTCCTCCTAATACCTCTAATCCTCTGATGGCTTCTTCTAACCCTCTCTCTTCACAACCTATTTATACCACCTCTGATATTTCACCCTCAATCACCAGAACCTACCAACCTACACCAGTTCTAAATATAGCCCGTACATTCATACCTCCCTCTGAACCTAAACTAACCCACCAAAGCACTTCATCTTCATCATCCTCAGCACCAGAATCACCCCCATATGTTTCCCTCTCTTCTGACCCAGAATTTTCTGACCCTGATTCCCCAACCATAGCCACAATTTATGCTCATAGACTTGCTTCACAACAAACACAACCACAATCTGAAGCAACTTCACCTCCACCACAACAAACAACCACCATACCTTCTGAAAACCAACCCTCTGACCATCCCACTTCTGATATCAACCCACCAAACATCTCCGCTGAACCAGAACCAGAATCCGAACCTTTAGATTTAAACCCTCTTTATGCTTCACCTCAAACATCTGAACTTCAACCAGAAGCAGAATCTGAACCTCAACCTGAGTCAGAATCTGCACCTCAAACCTTAAATCTCAGCCCTCCAAACTCTCCACCTCATACCTCTGAACCAGAACCTGAACCTGAACTTTCTAAGCCTACCCTTAAGGAAGCCATCTTGATGATTGCAGAGGCTTCAGTTCAAAAGGTCGATTCTCTGGTCTCTAACTCTGAAATCAGTGATGATCCTGAATCTGTAAGGACACACTGGAACAGAGTCATTGGCTGGATGACATCTGAGGCCTTTAGACTGAAGGGCATCTCTGAACAAGTCAGAAATGGATACATCAGAGATGCTGAGGCAAGACTCCAGGAGAGACTTGCCAGAGAGGCTGAAGCCAGAAGGCTAGAGGAAGAGAGAATTGCCAGAGAAGCAGAAGAAGCAAGAAGGATAGAAGAAGAAAGACTTGCTAAGGAAGCTGAAATCCTAAGGCAAAAGGAAGCTGAAGCAAAGGCTCTGGCAGATGCAGAAGCTCAAGCTGCTGCTGAAGCTGAAGCTCAGAAGGCTCTGACTCTGGGGGAGTCCTCTTCTGTGATTCCTACGGTTCTTCAGACTCTGAAAGAACTCAAGCAAGATCAGAATGAACTCCGGGCCAGAATGGACAAGCAAGATACTGTCAACGAAAACATCCAGAGCATGCTTGCTATGCTGCTTCAGAGAATGCCTCCGCCTCCAAACCCTTACGCACTTAGGATTTATTTTTTTTGGCTTGCCTGTTGTCTCTTTTTTTTTTGCTATCTCTCTGAATCTGATGTTTTTTTTCTTGTTGCCTTTGTGCTTCTATCTATGAATTCAAGTTTTTCTCTTTACTTATTTTCTACTATGTCTTTTTGATTCTGACAAAAAGGGGGAGAAGTAATTAATAGCTCTGATGAAAATATTGTCTAACACCTTAAGCATTCTGCAACATATTTTTTTCTATAAATAAAATTATCTAACTTGGACTTAAGAAATTGCAGAAAGTTTCAGAAACCTCTTTACTTAGAAACTCTGGTAAGAACTTCTGAACTCCCTAGCATTATCTCAGGGGGAGCTTCTGTCTATCTGATCTAATATTATTCATGTTTCATCTGCTAATTAAGGTTGTTTTGTCATCATCAAAAAGGGGGAGATTGTAAGAACAAAAATTGTTCTACAACAGATTCCTTGATTTTGATGATAACAAAAGATGAAACCGAAAATGGCACCCTAACGAAAAGTTTCTAAGTGTGCAGGATTCTAAAGAAAGAAGGAAGGAATCTAATGATGTCATCAGATACAAAACAAGATCAGATACAAATTATCAAATTATCAGATGCATCTGAAGTGAAGACACGTTCAAGAAAGTCTAACTCTGAGCAAAACAGCAATACATTAGAAGCATCTGAACAAGAATACGCTATAGAAGTTCTGACTCTGAACAACGGTTGTCTAACTCCAGAAACTCTCAGCGCTATCTGAAGAAATCCATCAGAACTCAAAAGAGATTAACATCAGAAGAAAGTTTCCAAGATCTCCAGAAACACAAATACTCTGAGCATGGAATTGCTAATCATGGAAGAGTAACGTTTAAGTCAAGAAAAGATTTGCAAATGGATTTCCTAATTGAGAAAGAGACGTTAATCTCCAACTTCAATAAAGAAAATACTACTTGTGGTAAGTAGTCATTTCAAGAAGAAAAAGTCATCCTGCAGAAGCTATTTATGTGATGGCGTAACTTCATCTCAATATCCACCAGTTTCAACTACTAACTCACTGATCTATATAAAGGATTGAGAATCAACTTTCAAAACATACTAGCTAACAAATCAGCAAGCCAACAAGCCAAAATTATACTGAAACACCAAGTCAAGAAAAACATTTTCTCTCTCTAAGATATTCACAAAGCTTTTGCTTATAACGTGAAAAACTCTTGTTCTTAACACTGTAATATTTGCTTTCTTAGAAGCACTCTAGATTACATAAATCTTTCATTTATTGTTTGTTGATTTCCTCAAGTGACTCTGTGTAGTCTGTATACTTGAGAGGGCTAAGAGATTTTTATCTTAGACGTTGTTTGTAATCTTTCAAGATTAGTGGATTAAGTCCTTGTTGAAGGCGAAATCACCTTGGCCGGGTGGACTGGAGTAGCTTTGTGTTATAAGCGAACCAGTATAAAATCCTTGTGTGATTTTCTTTTTGAGAAGCGCTTATTTTTCAAAACAATTCAAACCCCCCCTTTCTTGTTTTTCTCACCTTCACCATAGACCCTGTAGCGCCCGCCATAGCGTCTGTATAAGCTCGGGGCAGACTCCCTTTCTTCACCAATTTCACACCTTCAAACCTTCAAAACCCATTTTTCCACCTTGCAAAAACGTCCTTGAACCCCACAAAAGCTCCCACCTTTCTCATCCTCACACCATACAAATCATTTTCCCGATTTCCATTTTCATTTTCATCCGTCAAAAATCATAAAAATCACACCTTTTTACAAACCCACTTCATCTTCTTCGTCACATTGAAGAGCTACATAATGGAGCTCAATGGATTCATTCTTCGAGGAGGGAAACCGGGAGATAGGCAAAGGAAGAGTATCGAACGGTTGCAAAATCGGGAGATCCTCCCGACAAGGTATGTTGATGAAAATTGTCTATACACTTTGGGTATCTACCATAGCATTTTTTATTTATTAGATAATTTAGGTTTGCATAGTATCTTTTCAAACAAAGAACCTACCTATGAGCGATTGACAATCGAATTTTTAAGTTCTTTAATCTATATCTTCGACAGAAGGACGCATGAGATATATTATCTATTACCGTCAGAGCGTAGATAACATACTCACATGGAAGATTATCCACAACCGATTACTGGGTTAATAAAGGATAAATCGACCGAAAAGAAAGGACATCGGGATACCGACTACAAGTTATAAAATGATGACCAATCAAAAGGGGAGAAACAATCATTACCAAACAAAGGTGAATGCAAGATGACTTTCTGGGGATAAATTGCTTGATCAGAGCAATTATCCAAGAGATATATCACCTATTACTGGGAGATATACTCAAAATGAAGGAATATCAATATCGAATATTGGATAAAGATAACCAACAAGGAGGGGATTACATCTACCGGTTAGTGGGTAGAAAAGCAAGCTCTATGACATAAGTCAAGTAAGAATTCCCTCCTTTGGATTAAGCCTCAAGCAAGACAAAATAAGCAAATAATAATCCATGTATCAGATAAAACCAGAGTAACTCATCCAAGTCTCCAAAAGAAAGCCCAGAGTCAAAGGTTCTAGATGAACTCTAGGGTCTCAAAATCATAAGTCCCAAAGAAAAGGTCAAGATCCTAATTCAAAGTCCATAGCTCCACAATTATGTCAAGGATAGTAACCACAAGCCCCTCAATCATTTATTCATCAAGATTGGAAGTTTGGCCTTGAAAAGTTGTCCAGTCAAGTCATCTGACTAAACTGAGATCCACTGAGATATAACCATCTTCAATCCTCTTAGAGCTGTAGCAGCAAATACTCGACCACTTCGGATCACCCATCTTACATCGGAAATGTTTACAACAGACAAAAAAGAAGGAATATGCATCTCTTTGTCGTCTTCCACCATAGTAGCATTATACTTGTAAGGCACAACTTTATCAGACTCGTAAGACGTAGGACCCGCCAAATGAATAACCAATGGAGAAACAACAGACTCTTGACCATTATACGCAATTACACCTGGTTTTGGGAGATTAAAATAGGGACTGAAACCCTAATTTTGGGTCAACTTACCAAGGACATAACTTCCTTAATTTTATGATGTTGAGGTGATACCAAATGCATTGGAAAGCCTTAGATGTATACTTAAAATGTTATGTTGGACAAATTTCATAATCCAAAAAGAAATACATGTGATAATACAAAACATTATAGGTCATATTGGACCTAAGTCATTGAATTTGAAAATGTACCAAACTTCAAATGCCCATAACTTTGTTATAGAAAATCCAAATGATGAAAACTTTGAGTCTAAATTGATCACCTTGAAAATATCTACAACTTTTATGTTGGAGGTTTTTCTATTTGAAGCTTGCATCATGAAAACAGAGGGGTTTGATTAGGCTTACTTTTGGTGAAAATTTTCAAAGGTGACTTAAACATGTTTTGTACCTAAATTTTCATAGCCAGTTTTCATTAATTTCCAAATTCCAAATGAATTTTTGCTCAACATGACTTTTGTTCCTTATTTCAAGGACTTTCCTACCATTACTCACATTACTTTTTTGGACTTACCATTTGGGAGTTTCGAAGAGCTCTTCATTTATGTTCATTTTGGCATTTCATGATGAAACTTAATGTGCAAGCTAGTTCCACTTCATGTACACATCCAATTCCATTCCAAATGAACTCAACATGGTTTTGCACCCATCATTGGGTCTCCTACACGCCTGTAGAGGCCCATGCATATCCATTTTCAAATGCCATGCACACGAGGGAAGCATGATGCATAACCAATTTCAGCTATAAATAAACATCATTTGGTAACCTTTTGGAGATCTGAAACGCTGCAGCATTGAAACCATAGCCATACCAAAGGAATTTTCCATAAATTTTGCTCACTTTCAAGCTTGAAATTCAACATCATTAGTTGATTTTCAAAGCTCAATTCCTTAACCTTTCATCTCCACTGCATCCCTAGAGCAAAGAGGAGCCAAGATCTCGCTAGCACAGTTGGTACTGTCCGATTTTGAATGTTTGTTGTTGAATATGAATTCAGTACTGACGAACTAGCAGGCTTGTTAGGAATCCCTCATGGGGACGGTGCTATTTGTGAGGCCCCTTTGGATTCAGATTGGTCAGTCGAGGTGTTTTCCTTTTAGCAGAGATTGTCAAACACTTCCATAAATTCTTTTGAAGGAATTCTTGCCTCGACTATCCATAACTCGGCCATCAGAGTTTTCAGATATCTGTTGGCATGTACTATTTTTGGTCGGGAGAATCCAAATAAGGTCAATGCTAGAGAGCTTCTATTTTTGCAAGGAAGACCAAACAGAAGCACATCAAACAACATTCACTTCTAATCACGGAAGGAAAATATACCTGCTAAGGAGAAGGAGAACCAGTCACTCCGCTGGGGAAGGAATCAACACATCTTCCTCGAAGCTCCAACGCCAAATTAAAATCAGGTAAAGCCTTTAGCTGGTGCAGCTAAGCACTGATAAGATCCGTCGTAGAAGCAACTCTACTGGGGGAATTATCAAGGAGAGAGATGAAAATCCGTGGGGAATAAACACCAAACAAAAGTTCCAATAACCATCACATTTCCTTTTTAAAAAAAATAAATAAATCATGGCGCGTCCTAGAATTATACCTCAATTTTCTAGTGGGTGAGGTGAAAGTGTTGTCATAAAATGTATTATTTATAGTAGTGAGTACAATCGTACATACATTCTAATCCAAGATACATTCAACGGCTCCTTGCATCACACGCCTAAAAAATAATGGGTTATAATAACCGTCCCACAATATAAAGGGTATGTGCGAATTATTTTGGTACACAATTTAAAATTCAATTTCCATTCACTATTTTCCCTCACATATTAACTTGAATGTTAGAGTGATGATATTGTAGGTCAGACCCTCCTCCACTGCAATAGAAGCTTAGATCCAGTGTTATTCATAACAAATACTGATTCACCAACCAATTTTGGTTCTGCAATATAATAGTCGCGCCTTCTGTGGAAATCAACTTTTGGTTCTCACATCTTCAAGAGTTGTACATTCTCGCTTCGATCCATTGGATCGAAACCTTTTTAATTTATCAAGTCAGAGTTCTCGAAATCGAATGTTGGATCTACCATGTTCGACCTAATAAAAAAGCATATCAACTTTGATTTATTGAATTTCTAAATTCCTAACTTCTAAAATTTTCAGTAATAGATGGATTTAAAGCTACTCATTCTGCAGCAGCATGAGAAGTTGTCGTTGCTCAAGCGACGATCTATCAATAGCCCTACCTCTTTCTCAAGGTATTATAAATCAAGCAGGAGATACTCCACTACATCCAGATCCGCTCCAAACTCCTTAGATAGTTGAATCTACTTCAATGCCTCTAATCAGACCTCTGATACCACCATCGCCAGCTGCACAACCAAAATCATTATCTGGTTTCCAACTATTGCAAGCTAATTTCGAGATACAAGGTTCCAACGAATTGTTGAATAACATGTACAACATCATTCAACAACATAATTCACATGCAATAGATTAAAGGTTGCTTCTTATTGAGGAAAGCATACACAACGCTCCTTTATGGGGAAACATCGCACAAAAGGCTATGTCAAAGAGAAGTCAAATTTCCAACTCTGAGACTACCACATCGAGAAGATATAAAGCTCTAAAGTTGCATAACCACCAGAGGAGAAAGAAGCGCCAGATTCCTCCTCAGAGGCCCTAGCGAGACCGAGGAAGTCATGTTTCTCCATAGGACCAGGTAGAGACATAGCCAACACATAATCCATAGACAAATTCTTTTTGCGCCCACATTTTGGATACCAGGATACCAAAATCATTGTAGAAACCTCATAATCTAGACGAATACAATATGAAAGGTGATCCATAAGAGCACATGCAACTCGCCAATGATCGGATGAACTACTTCTAATATGTTTAAGCTTCCAAGTGTAAATTGTTCATGTTAACCTGGATTGGATCGATCAGACTATGGTCCAACGCTCTTTTAGACATGAGCATCGAGTCTTAGACTGACATGTACGAGATCTTCATCGCTCACTTCACGGCCAGGAAGAGGCAGTCGATGACAATAGTCGCCTTAAGTAGGGTCGCACAAGGAAAAAAGGATAGTCCACAGTCTTACATTGATCGCTTTACAAAAGTTATCATGGAAGTTTAATGAGCCAAAGAGGGCCTCAAATGTTGGATATTTCAGAATAGCCTACTACGAGATAACCCCTTTAGACATAATCTAGAAAGAATATGAGTATCAAATGTAAAGGAACTGATGAACATGGCTCAATATTTCATCAACCTTGAGGAAAACTTGAATTCCTGGTTTGACAACCCATTCGATGCTGAGGAAAATTCTAATTGTGCAACGGGTAAGAGTCTCACCGTAAGAAAGATAAATTCGATCGAGGAATGTCATAAGCGCTAGAACAAAGGAGATACAAAAAAGACAACGGAAGAAAACAAATAAACAAGAACCACATTCATCACAAATTGAACTAAGTTAGGCTTGAACCTCTCTAGCTTGGAGCTATTCCCCCGCAGAGTCGCCAATTGTTGCAGGGGGGGGGTATTAGCACCCCTCATGTCCGTTGTACCCAACAAAAACCTTTTAGTTAAACTTGTGATTGAATGTTAGATTATGTTAATTGTTCTCTTCGAATGATAGAATGCGCAAAAGGAAAATAAAAGGGGTTGCAAATGTGTTTTTATTAGGGTGCTTGATGAGATTGTGGGTCTCGCTCCTACGTATCCTCAGGTACAATGAGGAGTTCAAAGTTACGTAGTTCTGCGTAGAAAACTATGCCTTGGTTGATTAAGAGTGTCGCTTTAGACATTTTGAGTGATTAAACCTTTGCTTGTTTCTCACCCTTGGAGGCATAAGCCTTTGTTTGTTCACATCAAAATGGATAAAGCAATACTCGTTTCTAAAAAAATGTTTTTTAATGTTTTTTATTATTGTGTCTGACAAGATTTCACAGTCCTAATTCTACGTATCTCTAGATGCTATGCAGAACTAAAGGATATGTAGTTATTGGTAACAAATAACTACTGAGTTGATTGCTTTTAAGGAGTGATTCTTTAGACATATCGATTGACTAAACCTTTGCTTGTTGCTCGCTCTTGGAGGCGGAAGCCTATGTTTGTTTCACGTCGATATGGATAAAGCATACTCACTTTTGAAAAATGTTTTCGAAGTCTCGCAAGGGAGAGAAAACGAGTTTTATGTGTTTGAATATTTTTGAGTGATTGAGAAATATTCAAACGGCATGCTAAGTGTGGTCATCACATGAATATTCAGAAAAGGTAAAGAAAATTACTTCTGCATTAATCTTTTTCAATCAATTACTTATTGCAAAAATAGTTTATTGATGGGCAACTTGACGTTGGATCAAGTGTTTGATTATAAAAGCATTTGAATTTCATAGGAAAAAATATTTGATGATATATCAAGCACTCACATTGCATTCAATTTGGATTTAATTTGGGAAATAGGCTCGACATTGGGTCAAACATTATTTTTGTTCTTTTCTGAAAGTGGTTGATTTTAATCTTTGAGTTAACCATTAACTAATGCAATAAGAACAAAAATAAAGGAAAGCAATACAATTATTACACATCCCGGGAATGCGGGCACATTTGATCGAATGAGAATATAATAAAGCGGTTAAAATACAAGCTCTTTAAACAAATGTGAACAACAAGGAAATCAATCTAAAAATACTCAAGAGAAAGACAAGAGATCAGAAATAAACCGAAGTCTATAGTAATTAATTTAGCTCTAGGTTAAGATAACTTAAAGTAGATTCATGTAGGAATCACTCTATAAGAAGTCAAACAACAAAATATATGCGTTCAAGCGGTTTCTGAAAGGTAAAATGAATTAAAGCTTCGAAATTGCAACGCAATGAATCAAACAACAGTAATTCTATAAATTATGTACAACACTTACAAAGGTAAAATAAACCGAATTTAAAATAATTAATTTAGCTCTATATTAAGCTAACTTAAAGTGGATTCATATAGGAATCACTCCATAAGAAGTCGGAGAACAAAATATATGCGTCGAAACGTGTTCAGAAGCAAACCCAAATTATGCTCTGAATTCGCAACGCACTGGAACCGATGGAATAATTAATCAAAGAAACTATTTAACTATTAAAAAACATTACTCAATTAAACTAATCAATTAATAAATTAAAAATCATTAATTATAATTAATCATATAAAAAAGATATAGAACACAAGGATGTAAACATGATATAAGGGTGCAAAAAGAAAATATGGACCTAAGCCCAATCCGGAATAATTTAACCATAATTAAAACATATAATGGTAATCTAAACAAAAATAAATAAAACTAACAAAAAAAGAAAAAAAATCAAACAAAAGACAAAAGCAGAGAGAGAGAGAGAGAGAGAGAGAGAGAGAGAGAGAGAGAGAGAGAGAGAGAGAGAGAGAGAGAGAGAGAGAGAGAGAGAGAGAGAGAGAGAGAGAGAGAGAGAGAGAGAGAGAGAGAGAGAGAGAGAGAGAGAGAGAGAGAGAGAGAGAGAGAGAGAGAGAATTTATTTTTTTCAAATTTTTGGGTCCTTCACCCATGATCTGACACATGGCAGAGGAAAAAAAGTCAAAAAACAAAACTTCCTCTTCTTCATCTCTCTCGTGTTCCACCATATAAAAAACAATAATAATTTTTTTTTACAAAAACTAAAACTCTCCCTCTTTCAAATCTCTCACCTCATCTCTCTTAATATCTTAATCTCCTCTCATCAACAAAACAATAACCAATCTCAAACTAAGTTAAACAAAAGGAGAAATACGAGAAAAGAGTTTTACACCGATAAGGTGTCATAGTTATTGTTGTCATGGAGGTTTTGGTGAGATGGTTGTGGTTGTGTCGCTGGAAAGTGTTTAAAGGAAACACAGAGATGGAGGTCGGAGAGGTGAGGAGGATGTGAGAATTGTTGTGGTTTCGTTTGGTGGTGAAACAGATGCAGTTTAGCAAGGAGGTGATACTGGAAATGGTGACTTTGAACACTTGCGTGGTGGTCTCGTAGGTTGATAAAGGCGGCCAGAAGGGGTGTTGACGGAGGGAGTTGAGGTGTCCGTCGGAGTCAGTAGGAAGGGAGAAGAAGAATAGTTTTTTGCAGGTCCTTTTTGAAGGAGAATGACGATCCAAAACGTAATGGAATTTAGAATTTCTCCTTTAATGATCCTTACAAATGGGCATGATCAGTGATAGAATCATTACCTCTTGTGGCGATCACGAACGTTTAATGATGACAACGCCTCTACTCAGTCCACACGAACGGATTCCTTCAATCTCAGTGCTAGCTGCTATGAATGAAGACTTTGAGTGAGAGAGAGAGAGAAACGAAATTGTAAGAGGGACAATGCTTCTACCCAAGGGTTCTATTTATAGAACCACTTGTGTGGGCTGCAAGCTAAAAAGCTCACTCAAGTGTATATGGCCCATATCTTATAATATGCCAAAATCACTTAAGCTCGTGGTACTTTACCATATTTCATATTCTACTTAAGTACACCTTACCTTACGATGTTCTATAATTCACTTAAGGGCACCGTACATTACGGTATTCCTTAATTACTCTATCTCTCATCAATCCGTCCTTTGTGTGTGACCCTATAGGTTTTCGCGGCATTGGTAATTATATTAAATCACGTATTTAACATAATAAACAGTGAGCGGTATCTAGCAACACATGACTGCTACCCAAGACACGAAAATGTCATGTGATCTGACAAATCTTTTTGTGATAATAATTATGTGTATAATTACCCTTTTGCCCTTATGTCTATATTGTACACAAGGCATAAACTGTGTTATCCTTGTCCAGTTTAATATTGGGCCCATAGATATTTATCCTGTTACGCAAGATGGGCAAATTCCATCTAGGTCACTCATGTCCCTTAGCATGCGTCGTGGAGTACCCATCAACTGTCTTTATGGTCATCCAGTCACGGACAACGTTTGATCAGCAATAAGGCATTCGACTCTACATCTAGGGTCCATAGTGGTTTCAGGTCGAAGGGTGGTATACACCATTATCACCATGAGAATAACTTATGACACTTTGCATTACATTCTATATAGTATTCTCATAGCGGGTCAATCCCGTATAAATATTACTCTTAATATTCATACCTATGTTTGAGACTTGATAACTCCTTATCCATGATCCATGAGATGTGATCATCAGTTTATAAACATAATAGTCTTCATGCTTTAATGTTATCCCACTTCACAATAAAGCTCGACTACGGATACTTTAAGAATAGTGTCCTTATGTTTAATGTGCTCTCATGATTAAGTCATACTTGATACATTAAACGGACTATCTATTCCAGGGACTTTATTAAACAAACATAATAAAGAAAAAGCCTTTTATTATTAATAAACAATTTGATACAAGTACCAAAAGTATTGGCCTCTAGGGCTTACACCAACAATCTCCCACTAGCACTAGAGCCAATCAGGCATACCCCTAATGCCCATAGATCTAGTATGGCCATCATGCTTCTGCTGCGCAAGAGGCTTTGTCAGTGGGTCAGCAATATTGTCAAGTGTAGGTACTCTACATATTTTCACATCTCCTATATCTATTATCTCTCGGATGAGGTGATAACGCCTAAGTATGTGTTTGGATCGTTGGTGAGATCTAGGCTCCTTAGCTTGTGCGATAGCACCATTGTTATCATAATAGAGACCAATGGGATCCACAATGCTAGGAACTCTGTCAAGTTCACTAATGAACCTTTTAATCCAAACAACTTCCTTTGTTGCACTTGAGGCAGCAATATACTCGGCCTCGGTTGTAGAATCATCAACTGTATCTTGCTTTGAACTTTTCCAGCTCACAGCGCCACCGTTTAAACAAAAACACATAACCATTGGAATCATGCATATTAAAGCGTCTCAGCACTTTGTCTATGTATGTACTCTGACTTAGGCCAAGCAGTTTTGTGATCTATCTCTATAGATTCTAATTCCTAATATATAGGCTGCTTCACCTAGGTCCTTCATAGAAAAGCATTTCCCCAACCAAGACTTTACTTGTTGCAGGGTAGGGACATCGTTTCCAATGAGTAATATGTCATCTACATATAATACCAGGAAAAGGATCATGCTCCCACTAACCTTCTTGTAGATACAAGGCTCATCTTTGTTCTTGATGAATCCATATTGTTTTACCGTTTCATCAAAACGAAGATTCCAGCTTCTGGAAGCTTGCTTCAATCCATAGATTGATCTTTGTAACTTACATATCTTTTGGGCTTCTTCTGGTATGTCAAATCCTTCAGGCTGTGTCATGTACACATCCTCAAGAATATTCCCATTAAGGAAAGCAGTTTTGACATCCATTTGCCATATTTCATAATCATGATATGCAGCGATAGCAAGTAAAATCCGAACATATTTAAGCATTGCAACTAGTGAAAAGGTTTCATCATAGTCAACCCCATGAATTTGTTTATATCCTTTTGCAACCAGTCTTGCCTTATAGGTATGTACCTTACCATCCATGTCAATCTTCTTTTTAAAGACCCACTTGCATCCTATAGGGTTAACTCCTACAGGAGGCTCTACCAAGGTCCAAACTTGGTTTGTGTACATGGAATCCATTTCAGATTTCATGGCTTCTAGCCACTTCTCAGACTCGGGACCAGTTATGGCCTCTTGGTAGGTCACAGGCTCATCTTGATCCATGAGTAATACATCACCTTGATCAGTTATGAGATATCCATATCTCTCAGGTATGTGATGTATCCTGCTTGACCTACGCTGGTCTTGTTCTACTTGAGCAGGTTGCTCTTCCACAACTACTTGTGTTTCCTGCTCTAATTCCTCCATAGGTGTGTCGATGATTTGTGATTCTTGAATTTCTTCAAGCTCTACTTTCCTCCCACTGTTTCCTTTGGAAATAAAATCCTTTTCTAGGAAAACTCCAGTTCGAGCGACAAACACTTTGCCCTCAGAAGGATTGTAGAAGTAATACCCTCTTGTTTCTTTAGGATACCCCACAAATAAGCATTTGTCGGATTTGGGCTCAAGCTTTGTTGAGATTTGTCATTTCACATAAACTTCGCAACCCCAAATCTTCATGTAAGACATATGTGGTTTCTTACCACTCCATATCTCATATGGTGTCTTCTCAACCTTTTTGGATGGAACATGGTTAAGTGTGTAAGCTGTTGTCAATAGTGCATGTCCCCAAAAGGAGTTTGGAAGATCGGCGTGACTCATCATGGATCGGACCATGTCTAATAGGGTTCGATTTCTTCTCTCAGATACACCATTCCATTGGGGTGTTCCAGGAGGAGTAAGTTGGGATAGGATCCCACACTCTTTCAGATGGTCATCAAACTCTAGGCTTAAATACTCACCATCTCGATCTGATCGAAGAGTTTTTAATATTCTTACCTAGTTGGTTTTAACTCGTTAGGTTTCACCCTTTTAGTATTAATGTTATTAATAGGCATTTCGAGATCAAGGACATATAGTCCATTGCTTATTTGTGCAGTAGCATAGAATATAGCATTCAAATAAATTGAGCAACAATTGTTCTTTATTATAAATGAAAAACCAAACTTGTCCAAACAAGAAATGGAAATAATATTCCTGCTAATTGCAGGTACATAATAACAGTTCTCTAACTGAATTATTAAACCACTAGGTAAAGTTAATACATAAGTTCCTACGGCTAAAGCAACAACCTTTTCTCCATTGCCAACTTGTAGGTCAACTTCACCTTTTGCCAAATCTCTACTCCTTTTCAGCCCCTGCACATTTGTACAAATGTGAGAACCGCATCCAGTATCTAATACCCATGATGCAGAAGTAGATACATTAATTTCAATAACAAAAATACCTGAAGTTGAAGTCTCCACTCCATTCTTCTTATCTTCCAGGTACTTTGGGCAGTTTCTCTTCCAGTGTCCGGTCTTACCGCAATGGAAGCAGGTGCCTTCTTTTGCTATGCCTCCACTAGGCTTTAAAGCAGCAACGGTAGGTTTGGGTTGGCAACTTCCTTACCTTTCCCTTTATCACCCTTCTTAGTGGGCCTTTTGTTTTGTCTCTTTCCATTTCTGATCATCAGAATGGACTTCCCTTTTGACTTCAGATTCTGCTCAGCAATTCTTAACATGGCGAGCAGTTCAGGAAGAGATTTGTCCATATCATTCATATTGAAATTTAGGACAAATTGACTGAATCTATCTGGCAACGATTGCAAGATCAAATCAGTCGCAAGTTCCTTTCCGAGGGGAAAACCCAATCTCTCAAGGTTCTCCACATACCCAATCATCTTGAGCACATGGGGACCTACAGGGGCTCCCTCAGCTAACTTGCCTTGAAAAAGGGCTTTTGAAACTTCAAACCTCTCATGCCTTGCTTGCTCTTGATAGAGCATCTTCAGGTGTTCGATCATATCGAACGCTGACATGTTCTCATGTTGCTTTTGCAAGTCTGAGTTCATGGTAGCTAGCATGAGACAAGCAGTTTCATTGGCATCATCGGCATGCTTCTTATAAGCATCTCTTTCTGCCTTAGGTGCAGAACTAGGAGGTTCCTCTTCAGGAACATGTGTCTCCAATACATACAGCTTTTTATCATGTTTGAGGACAATCCTCAGGTTTCGGTGTCAATCCAGAAAATTTGTCCCAGACAATTTTTCCTTGTCAAGGATTGATCGTAAAATGTTGTTAGAGGTGTTTGTTGTCATGGTAATCTACATAAGGATTAATGAAAATGTAAGTATCATTGACATATTTAATTAGGCCTTTAATTAATATGCTCCCACTATTTTACTCAAAATAAATGACCCTCACCATTTGATTCAGAAAATCCCGTTGGAAGATTTTCTAGTGGGTCGAGATCCATATTTCACTTCGTTTTAAGTCCGCGTAGGCGGATTACACAAAACTAGATTATTTAGGTAGGAACTCCTTCCAATTGTATCTCATACAACTCTCGAAAATTTCAGTTGGGTGAATAACTCCTTATTCCAATCCATCATATGGATCATTCCCAACTCTTGCTTCTAAACATATATAATATTATTATAATTTAAGTTTGACCCATTGTCTCAGCAGTTGGATATTACAATTATCCCATCGCACCTTCCTAATATAGATCATGCACCTCGCGTAGGCAAAACCTACATTATCCGATACTAGTCTTGATGAGTGCTAAAACTTGGAAAGCAAACATATATAATATTATTATAATTTGTTTAGTTAAGTTTGACCCATTGTCTTAGCAGTTGGATATTACAATTATCCCATCGTACCTTACTAATATAGAACATGCACCTCACGTAGGCGAAACCTACATTATCCGATACTAGTCTTGATGAGTGCTAAAACTTGGAAAGCATAAACTTAATATTTAATTTGAGGGAATTTGCAATTATTCTGATCTCACCGGCTTATTTATCATATAAATCGTCTCTCACATGCATCAACATACATTCACATGCATCAACATACATATATAATGAAACAGTTATGGCCCCTAGCGCAATTGTTCTCCCAAGCTAATGAGAGAACCTAAGCTAACCTAATAACGATCTAAGCTTCTCCAAGCAAGATCTTCAAGGTTGTCCTCCTTTGATATTGACTTCTTCTCTTTCTTCATAACATTACATTACATAAAAGAAACTCGTTTTACATACGAGGGAGTGAGATGAGAAAAGAAGTTACATTGAGAGATTAAAAGAGACGCACGACACGCAGGTCGTATTTTAAAACCCAAAACAAAATAAAGGAAAACTAAGGCCACAATCAATCACCACAAGACAATAATAAACACATTATTATTATTATTATTATTAATTTTAATTCTTTTAATTAATTAAAACCAAATTAAATCTCGATGGCCGATCACACTACACAGAGTTAGCCGGGGTCCGCTGCCCGGTCAGCGGGAACGGGTGTATTTTGTCTTGTGTTAACCGGTTAACCAAATGCGTTAACCGGTTAACACCGTTGAAAATCTATTCGTAATTTGTATTCTGTTTTGCGTTAACCGGTTAACCAAATACTGTAATCGGTTAACACTATTGAAAATATGTTAGAAAGTTGTATTCCGTCTTGCGTTAACCGGTTAACCATATACGTTAACTGGTTAACACTGTTCGAAAAACTGTTAGAAAGCACAACTTTTATGCAGTCACAACCCTAATCGCATAACTCTTTGACAACACAACCCTTATGCTGTCACTAACCCTAATGCACCAATTTCAGACCGTCAAACACATCTCGATTGTTTATTCAGTATGATTGATCAATACGTCATTGCTTCACCATACTAATGTCGGATCAAGAAGCAAACGACCATTGATCGCTCAAAGGAAAACAACCATTAAGTGTTTGAATGAATGAAACAGAAACAATATATCATATATACCGTATTTTGCATCAGGATTACTTATATCATATATATAACTTGATCGATCTCGATTTAATTACTCGTTCATTTTTGATTCATTCTGTCTTTAATTGTATTAATACAGAAAATAAACAGTTCTCAGATTCATGGTTTCGTAAGTGACTCTGATACCACTGAAGGAGAATGGCGATCCAAAACGCAGCGGAATTTAAAATTTCTCCTTTAATGATCCTTACGAATGGGCATGATCAGTGATAGAATCGTTACCTCTTGTGGCGATCACGAATGTTGAACGATGAAAACGTCTCTACTCAGTCCACACGAACGGATTCCTTCAATCTCAGTGCTAGCTGCTATGAATGAAGGCTTTGAGTGAGAGTGAGAGAGAGAGAAACGAAATTGCAAGAGTGACAATGCTTCTACCCACGGATTCTATTTATAGAACCACTTGTGTGGGCTGCAAGCTAAAAAGCCCACTCAAGTGTATATGGCCCATATCTTATAATATGCCAAAATCACTTAAGCTCGTGGTACTTTACCATATTTCGTATTCTACTTAAGTACACCGTACCTTACGATGTTCTATAATTCACTTAAGGGCACCGTACATTACGGTATTCCTTAATTACTCTATCTCTCATCGATCTGTCCTTTGTGTGTGACCCTATAGGTTTTCGCGGCATTGGTAATTATATTAAATCACATATTTAACATAATAAACAGTGCGCGATATCTAGCAACACATCACTGCTACCCAAGACACGAAAATGTCATGTGATCTGACAAATCCTTCTATGATAATAATTATGTGTATAATTACCCTTTTGCCCTTATGTCTATATTGAACACAAGGCATAGACCGTGTCATCCTTGTCCAGTCCAATATTGGGCCCATAGACATTTATCCTGTTACGCAGGATGGGCAAATTCCATCTAGGTCACTCATGTCCCTTAGCATGCGTCGTGGAGTACCCATCAATTGTCTTTATGGTCATCCAGTCACGGACAATGTTTGATCAGCAATAAGGCATTCGACTCTACATCTAGGGTCCATAGTGGTTTCAAGTCGAAGGGTGGTATACACCATTATCACCATGAGAATAACTTATGACACTTTGCATAACATTCTATATAGTATTCTCATAGCGGGTCAATCCCGTATAAATATTACTCTTAATATTCATACCTATGTTTGAGACTTGATAACTCCTTATCCATGATCCATGAGATGTGATCATCAGTCTATAAACATAATAGTCTTCATGCTTTAATGTTATCCCACTTCACAATAAAGCTCGACTACGGATACTTTAAGAATAGTGTCCTTATGTTTAATGTGCTCTCATGATTAAGTCATACTTGATACATTAAACGGACTATCTATTCCAGGGACTTTATTAAACAAACATAATAAAGAAAAAGCCTTTTATTATTAATAAACAATTCGATACAAGTTCCAAAATTTATTGGCCTCTAGGGCTTACACCAACACTTTTTTGAGTTCAAGGAGGTGATGAATAATCTGATAGAGATATCGTGTGAGGTTACTTGAAGATCGAAAGGAGAACAAGGTTATGTTTTAGTTTGTGTTTGGTTTGAGTTTGCAGGGTGGTATTTTGTTGTTGTTGTTTTGAAATGAAAGAAGGATTAAAGGAGGATTTGAGAAGTTTGATGTTATTTGATGTGGAGGATAAAGTATGTGTGTTGGTTATGTAGTTGATATGGGGAGAATATCGAAGAAGAAAGGAAAGGTTCAGTGGGATTTGAAAGAAAGAAAGATGAAGGGAGTATGTTATGTATGTTGGTTGGATGATGAAGTAGATGGAGTTAAGTGGTGAACAAAAGAAAGGGAGGGAGTTAGGCGAGGGATAAAGAAGAATGGCAAAAGAAATTCTTAGATTTTTCTTGATCTGCTTTCAACTTTTTCAACATTCAACAATCCTACTCCCATGAGTAGCCGCGTGGAGTAAATTTATATGGTCTCTCTCTCTCCCTCTCTTTATTTTGTGTGGTCCGCGTGTGATCCAATATGTGAGTGGATCTCCTCCCAATTTTAGCAACAACATTAATACATATATACATGAGGATTAATTAGGGTTTAATTTTAAAAAGACCAAAAATGCTCCTCTTCATTTATTTAGTAATTAGGAGAAAATAGTGAAACAAAAAATCTAAAGAATTGTAATAAAATTAAATTAAATCAAATTAACTACTTAATTAAATCTAATTAATTTTTATGATTAGTTTGATAAAAACAAAAATGAAAGGGATAAAAATGAACAAAAACTAGATGCAAAAATGCTCGAAAAAATTAAATGAATGTACTAAAATGATCTGCGTGAAATAAACCTCAAGAAAACAAATAGGTTTTGATCAAATATTGAAGTGAAAAATGATCGGCTAAAAGGCCCAGGATGATCAAAATGCGACCAAAAAAGTAGTCGAAAAAATAAAGCGAGCATACCCGGTTAAACTGCGTGAACCGTAGATTAATAATACTAATATCTGCAAATTTTATTTTGAAATTTTTTGCCCACTAACTCTATGTATATTTGAAAATTGATTCAACAGATATGTCTGTAGATCCGAAAATTTATTCTAGTTGACATTTTAAGCATTATGCGAAACAAAATATATGCTATGAGGAGTAGATGATGCAGATGTCTAGTGAATGCATCGATTTATTAAACGAGGGGCAAAATTGGGGTATGACACAAGGAAATGACTAGAAACTTATAGAAATAAAATCAAATTGCAAATCTCAGTCATAACAAGTACAACATGATACACGACCCTCAATCCACTATCTCTCAAATCCCACAAGTTGTGGGATTGTTCACACCTCTAACAGCTCTCCAACAACTCATCATTATCCATTCCCTAAAATTCACACACTTGAAATAGAAAATATCTCAAACCATGATGCGGTGTTTCGCAAGTATACAAACGCGTCAGAGTAATATAAAAGATTGTCGAATCCACAAAGACCAAGTGTCAATCTATCAGTTTCTATTGTTATGGTGTTTATAAAGGCAATCGAAATAGGTGTTTTTAGAGTGTGTGACGAAAAGTAAAGTATTGAATAAAGTTTAATTAATAAAGACAGGGTCGAATGTAATTCACATAATCAATTAATAATCTAAGTACTTGCTAATAGAACTACTTATGGGCAATGTTTCCTACTTTGAAAAGAACTAATTTAATAGGAACTGTCACTTTCGCGTATTCAGAACCGAGTTGTACTCCCTAATCAAACCCTCTTATTGTCACTTATAAAAAGGCGCGCATTGCGTTAGAGTAGTAAACCTATTTTTAAGAAATATAGTATCTTGACTAAGTTGAAAAGTATTATAACCTGGATTTCTTAACCAAAAGAGGTTCTTACGAACCAGACTCTAAACTTATAAACGCGTCCGAAAATAGTTTTAAAATCTCTTTTCTTCTTAAGTTAAAAACTCCTAATAAGCTAAACAAAGTGCTTTCGCTGTTTTTGAAATAGTTAAAAACAATTAAGTTTAGATAGACGTTGGACATCTTTCGATCTTACCCAACGGAATTGAAGTGCGGGAAAACTTAATTTGAAAGTTAAAATAGCCCTTAAGTGCTTCTACGAACAATTGTACGGATTATCGGTTCAATTACGATCCTTACATTCTAACCTTATAAATTTAGTTAAACATGGTAAAGTAAAAGTGCATTAATTTAAATAAAAGTAGTGCGAGTGCGTAAAGTAAATAAAAGTAGTGCGAGTGCGGGTAATAAATAAAAGTAAAGCGAGTGAGGGAAATAAATAAAGTAGTGCGAGTGCGAGAAATAAATAAAAGTAGTGCGAGTGCGAGAAATAAATAAAGTAAAGCGAGTGCGAGAAATAAATAAAGTAAAGCGAGTGCGAGAAATAAATAAAGTAAAGCGAGTGCGAGGAAATAAATAATTTAAAGAGAGTGCGAGGAAATAAATAAGATAAAGACAAGTAATAAAAACCTGCTCCAATCGAAGGGTTGAATAAATTGCAAAGTGGAAATGAAAATGGCGGCAGGATTAACTTCCTTCCAAAGTGCTCCAAACTCGATTACAGACTCTATCACAGACTTGATTACACAATTGGGGTAACACTCCAATGCGAAGCGATTACCACTTTAAAATACTGAGTATATGCCTAAGTGAAACAAAGTTGCTCTGAGTTTGCCTCTGTTCTAAGTTTGGATGATTGTAAAAGTGATTTCGAGTTTCTATTTATAAGCAAGTAAAAAGATGGAAATAACAAGGATGCCCTTCAACTTGAAAATGGGAGGGAAAACTTTTCCTCTTGTGGCGCCCGCCACAAGGCCATGGCGCCCGCCACAAGGCCATGGCGCCCGCCACAAGGCTAATATGAGGCGCCTTAGTGGAAGTAGTGGGGAACGTGGCAGTTGAGGGAAGTTAAGCTTGGACACGTCATGGCAGGGTCTATGGCGCCAGCCATGGGGTAAGCCACAAGTACAAAATGCTGAATTTTAGGGTTTTTAGCTCTTTTCACTCCTTTTCTCGATCGGGGCTCCGATTAAAGTAAAAACCTGAAAACAAAGGAAAACATAGCAATAGCACAACAAAATAACAATAAAACAACTAGAATGCATGTGAAATCGGAGTCGAAAATACGGTAAATTCTAAGTAGTGGTTAATGAGTTATTTCGTGAGGGATCAGCTATAACGGTTTTGTTAATTTGCTTTGAGACTATAGTGATTAGATCATTCATACAGGGCATCAAACATCAACAATAGAGGAATAAGGGATTCTACAGCACAACATAACCGAGTTCAGTGCCAGATACCTCTGAACCAACTAACAGTGGGTAAGTTTTTCTTTTTCTTTTTCTTTTTCTTCATCTTTTTGTAGCAAATTTTTACAATTCTTTGGTTTAAATGACTTTGTGAGGGTCACCTATACCGGAGTTGCCTTTTTGCTTTCTTTTATTTTTTTGTTTTGCTGGATCATTCACTTATTTGCATTGGTCCCCTACGTAGAGGATGCATAGGCCGAAGCTGACTGCTGAGATAAACTACTGAGGACTTATACGGAAATGATGATTAAGGCCATGGTATATGGGGTTTCGGGAGTGGTTCCTATATTTACGAAGTCTATGGTGCTAAAATAATACTGATTTTTTGCAAAGTTCTCCCAAGTCACCACATCCTTACTCAAAACATGTCTTTAAAACCTGAAAACTTTCGGAATAACACCATTTTCTTTTGCAATTTTTTTTCCGGTGGGGCTAAAGGTATGAGGAGGTAGGATTGTACTAAAGATCTATTATATTTGGTGACTCGTCAGACTCATGCATTATACTAAAAAGCAAAATAAACAACTAAAAGGAAATAAACTCTCTAAAAACAGCAAAGAAAAAGCGATAAAGGAAAAATGAGAAAGGTAATAGAGAAAAGACGATAGAGTCTCCTCCCACACTTAAATCGAACATTGTCCCCAATGTTTCGAAATAAGATAAGGGAAGAGTTACCTGACAGCCTATTGCTGACCACTAGTGCCCTCCCCGTGGACGACGAGATCGGGTACGACGACGGTCTCTCTGATCCATCCTCGCCTGCAGGGAATCCTGAGCGGTCCCCACCTCTCGAAGGTTACCCATAATGGAACCTTGAGTGGCTTCGATGAGTGCCATGTGTCGTTGGTGGTATTGTTGCTGACGGGCTTGCGTAGATGTAATCGTTTGCAGAGACTGTAGAACAGTGTCGTAGGACCTGTCTGTCCTCCGCTGCAATTCTTGCACGAAGCTCATGTTATTCGCCAGCTGTTGTTGGATGGTAGAGAGAAGGTCGTCACGCCTTTGCTCTCTAGCCATGTGGTCACGCCACATCTCCTCCGTAATATAAAAGCCAGGAGCGGTACCTGCAGAAGAAGAAGATGGTGCGGTGTGTGGTGGTGAAGGATGATGGGGGGACACATGGGGTATGGGAGATCTCTCTCTCCGATCATATTCATCATCAGTGTCATGTCCCGCCTCATCAGGAATGTTAGGAGGAAGAGGACCCAAAATAGGTGGATCATCTAAAGCGTAGGTCCAATTCCTTTCATCTCGTACATCAGTACGTCTAGTGCACGGTAAAACAACAGATGGGATGGCTACACCATGAACCATAAGCATATAGCCTCCTTCTCTCCTCAAACGGAACAATTTCATGTCTCTCATAAATTTTAGGTTAATTGTGCAAGGAGGTAAGGGGTCTAGGGTAGCCATCTCATTGTTCAGGTTAAGCGCCCGAGCAATAGATGTAATCAATCCACCAAAAGAAATCGGTCCCGCTTTATTCAAAGTTAAAGTCATATGAGCAAGCATGAACGGGACCGAATTAATTCGTCTATTTGTGAGGCTTCCTTGTAAAAATAGAAGCTCTCTAGCATTAACCTTATTTGGATTCTCCCGGCCAAAAATAGTGCATGCCAACAGATATCGAAAAACTCGGATGGCCGGGTTATGGATAGTTGAGGCAAGAACTCCTTCAAAAGAGTTTATGGAAGTGTTTGATAATCGTTCCCAGAAGGAAAATACCTCAACTGACCACTCCGAATCCAAAGGGGCCTCACAAATAGCACCGTCCCCATGAGGGATTCCTAACAAGCTGGTTGGTTCGTCGGTACTGAATTCATATTCAACAGCAAACATTCTAAATTTGACAGTACCAACTGTGCTAGCAGTGTTAGGGTTGACAATATAAATTAAGGAACTCAAGAATTCAATTGTCAATCGCTCATAGGTGGGTTCTTTGTTGGAAAAGAAATTATGCAAACCTAAGTTATCTAATAAATGAAATATGCTATGATAGATACCTAAAGTGTAGAGACAGTTTTCGTCAACATACCTTGTCGGGAGGATCTCCCGATTTTGCAACCGTTCGATAATTTTTCTTTGTCTATCCCCCAATTTCCCTCCTCGAAGAATGAATCCATTAAACTCCATTTGTGTAGCTCTTGAAAAGTGACGAAGAAGGTGAAGTGGAATGTGAAAAGGTTGGATTTTTACGAAATTCGACGGATGAAAATGAAAATGGAAATCGAAAAAATGATTTGTACGGTGTGGTGAATAGAAAGGTATGAGCTTTTTGTGGGTTCAAGGATGTTTTTCCAAGGTGAAAAAATGGGTTTGGAAGGTTGTAAGGTGTAAAAATGGTGAAGAAAGGGGTTCTGCCCCGACCTTTTACAGACGCTGTGGCGGGCGCCACAGGGTCTATGGCGGGCGCCACAAGGCAAAATCTGGCTGGGCCGAATTTTGGTCCTTTGGCTTGGGCTTCTCTTGTCTTTTGGCTTTGAGGGGTCCGGATAGCACTTGTTTTGTGATTTTCCTAGCATCATTGACTTGCATAATTTTATAAAGGTAAAAAAAATGAAAATGAAACAAAAATTAAATATTAGACTAATAAATAAATAAATAACTGAAAATAAAAATGCAAATAAAACAAACATAATACATATATAGATAAAAAATAGAAATATCGATGTATAGATGTAGTTTATATAATATTCCAAATGCGATAATATAAGATGAGTTATGTAAATACGAGAGATATAAAAAGGAGATAAAATAAGATAAAATGGTAAGATCATGTAGTGGGGATGTCGTCTTCCTGAGAGGCTCCACGGAGTATGGCTACCTCCTGCCTGAGCTCTGCGATCTCCTGATATAGACAGTCGGCTTTAGTAGCATGGGTGAGATCAGACACTCCCATCTGTAAAGTGAGGTCAGTCATCTCCTGTCTAAGCGATGCGATCTCTCTACGACACTCAGTAATCTGAGTGCGGATGTCGGGGGTCTGCAATGAAAGATTATTAGAGAAAACAGTGATCCTGGGAGATGGTGGTGTAGGCATGTATTTAGCAATGGGTGGTGATCTCGGCTCATCGACGGTCTCTCCCTGGCCCTCCAGAGCATAACTCCAATTCGCTGGATCATGCACACTGGTCATCATAGGATCTGGCAGTGTGAAATAATGGATAACCTCGCTGTCGACCAGCAATCGAAACTGACATGGGTGGAAAGAGGCTCTCCTCATCAACCCTCTGGTCAAACAGAAGTTGATGTCCATGCTAGTGTACCCACAATAGATCCGGAGATGTGACAGCTTACGAGACAGACCTAAAGCGACAGCAATCTGCGTGATGATCCCGCCCACATGGATGACTCCTTCGGTGGATCTGGAGATACCGCTGAGACTATATAAAAAAAAGTTCCCACATGCTACTGGACGAGACTGGGATGCACAAAATAATAGGAAAATCTCCTCTTCACTCAGTAGTGTCTCTGCATCCGGTCTTCCCAGGAAGGAATGTGTTAATATCATCTGAAAGTATCTGAAGGTGGGGTTATGTATAACATGAGACAGTTGCGTAGATGGATCCTGGCTTCCGCCACCTGAGATATCACTCCAAAACTTCTCAACCTCCTTACCCATAAAATATCCCATAGGTGTCTCCGGGATAGCATCAGGAGTGGTCTGGAAACCCAGTAGGTCGCCGAACTCTTTCTGGCTGAAGAAGTACTCAACTCCAAAGAGCCTGAAAGCAGCATACCCATCTGGTCCAGAGTATGGGTCATAGTCGAATGAACTCAGGAACTCCAATGTCAGGTTCCTGTAGGTGTTACTCAAGTCATCAGCAAACTCGTCCCAGTGAAGTTGGTGGTTAAGGAATCGGATACTCGGCTTGATACCCAGTGCCTCCATACAGTGCTGATCAGGATAATGTGTGGGTGCCATAGGGCGCTGATACAGAGCAATGTAGCGCTCTCTCTGAGCATTATCTCTATAGGCCACGTGCATGTCATCGAAATCCTGCATCCTGTAAAGGTTAAGAAAGTGATCCTGAAAATACAAACCATTCAAATTTTTAGTCTCGATGCAAAACATGATAAAATAAAATAAAAATAAAATTAAATAAATGAGAAAAAGTAAAATGAAAGAAAAACCATGGGTTGCCTCCCACGCAGCGCTTGTTTAACGTCATTAGCTTGACGATTAGAATTTATACACCTGTAGTAGTAGGAATTGGTGGATCAATCAGGGTGTGGCTTGAGTAGTATGCTGGATGTCTCCTCCTTCGTAGAGCTTCAGTCTTTTTCCATTTACAACGAATGGACTACAGGTATCGTTCTTGATTTCCACGGCTTCAGATCTCAGAATCTTGGATACTTCGAAAGGACCAGTCCATCTTGAACGTAACTTTCTAGGGAAGAGTCGTAACCTAGAGTTGAAAAGGAGAACAGGATCGCCTATATTGAAGTTTTTCTTTACTATTCTTTTGTCGTGAGAGGCTTTTGTTCTCTCTTTATATATTTTTGCATTCTCGTAGGCAGATTGCCTAAGTTCTTCTAGTTTATGGATGTCTAGGGTACGCTTTTCTCCAGCGGCTAGGTAGTCTAAATTCAAAGTTTTAATGGCCCAATAGGCCTTATGCTCTAATTCGAACTGTAAGTGACAGGATTATCCATAAACTAGTTGATAAGGAGTAGTTCCTATAGGGGTTTTGAAAGCGGTTCTGTAGGCCCATAATGCTTCTTGAAGCTTCTGAGACCAGTCTCTCCTAGAAATAGAAACAGTTTTCTCTAGGATTTGTTTTATCTCCCTATTAGATACTTCTACTTGGCCACTAGTCTGTGGGTGGTATGGTGTTGCTACTTTATGCCTAACTCCATATTTTCTTAAAAGTTTGTCAAATATTCTCGATATAAAGTGTGATCCTCCATCGCTTATGACTAAACGTGGTGTTCCAAATCTAGGGAATATATAGTTTTTAAATAGTTTGATTACTACCCTAGTATCGTTTGCGGGTGCAGCTATAGCTTCAATCCACTTAGACACATAGTCTACAACTACTAAGATATACCTGTTTCCTAAGGATGGTGGGAAAGGTCCCATGAAATTTATACCCCATACGTCAAAGAGTTCTACTTCCTGAATGTTTCTTAGAGGCATTTCATCACGCCTTGAAATGTTTCCAGTGCGTTGGCATCTACCACACTTGACAATGCAAGCATAGACATCGCGCCACATGGTAGGCCAAAATAGGCTAGCTTGAAGAATCTTGGCGTATGTCTTAGAGGTGCTCGCATGTCCATCATAGGGTGCAGAATGACAATGCTCGATAATACTATTTACCTCTTCTTCTGGAACGCAACAGCGAAAAATGCCATCTTTACCCCTTTTGAAAAGGAGCGGTTCATCTCAATAGAAGTTTCTTACATCGTGGAAGAATTTCTTCTTGCGGTGGTAGTCAAGATCAAGGGGTACTATATCGGCAGCTAGGTAATTAACGAAGTCTGCATACCAGGGTATGTTACTTATTGCTAAGGAGTTTTGGGGGTGCTCATAAGGATCTAGGTTATTATCTTCAATGGTTTCTACTCTAGCTATCAGTCTATCATAGGCGAAATCATCATTTATGGGTACTAGTTCTGGTTTTAGATGTTCTAGCCTAGAAAGGTGATCGGCTACTACATTTTCATTGCCTTTTTTATCTGTTATGTCTAAATCAAACTCTTGTAGTAATAGAATCCATCGGAGTAACCTGGGCTTGGCATCTTTTTTACTTAATAGGTAACGAATGGCAGCATGATTGGTGTAAACTATAATTTTTGCTACTACTAGATAAGATCTAAATTTGTCTATAGCGAAAACTACAGCGAGTAATTCTTTTTCAGTTGTTGCGTAATTAAGTTGGGCAGCATCTAGGGTTCTACTGGCATAATAAATGGCATGTAATTTTTTATCTTTCCTTTGTCCTAGAACGGCTCCAACTGCGTAATCACTAGCGTCGCACATTATCTCAAAAGGTTCTGACCAATCAGGTGGTTTCATAATGGGTGTTGAGATTAAGGCTTGCTTTAAAAGATTAAATGCGTCATTACATTTTTCATCGAAAATGAATTCAGCATCTTTCATTAATAGTCCAGTTAAAGGTTTAGTTATTTTGGAGAAGTCCTTAATAAAACGCCGGTAGAATCCAGCGTGTCCAAGAAAGCTTCGGACTTCTCTGATGGTTTTTGGTGGTTTTAGGTTTTCTATAACTTCTATTTTAGCTTTATCTACCTCTATACCTTTTTCAGAAACTATATGTCCTAAAACTATTCCTTCGGTTACCATGAAATGATACTTTTCCCAATTTAGCACGAGGTTCGCCTCCACGCATCTCTCCAGGATTTTCTCAAGGTTAGCAAGACAATTGTGGAAATCAAATCCGTAAACCGAGAAATCATCCATAAACACTTCCATGATACCATCTAGGTAATCTGCAAAGATTGACATCATGCAGCGTTGGAAAGTAGTTGGGCATTACAGAGACTGAATGGCATTCGTCTGTAGGCAAAAGTTCCATAAGGGCATGTAAAGGTAGTTTTTTCTTGATCTTAGGGGTGGACAGGTAATTGGAAGAATCCAGAGTACCCATCTAGATAACAGAAGTAAGAGTGTCTGGCTAGACGCTCCAACATTTGGTCTATAAATGGTAAAGGGAAATGATCCTTCCTAGTTGCTTTATTTAATTTTCTATAATCTATACACATCCGCCATCCTCCTTCTAAACGTTTTGCTACATGTTCGCCTTTATCGTTTTGCATGACTGTGATGCCTCCCTTTTTAGGTACTACATGCACAGGGCTCACCCACTTACTATCAGAGATCTGGTAGATTATACCTGCCTCAAGTAACTTAAGAACTTCCTTTTTAACAACATCACTCATTATAGGGTTTATCCTTCTCTGATGTTCCCTGGAGGGTTTTGAATCTTCTTCGAGCGAAATCCGATGCATGCATACGGATGGGCTTATACCTTTCAAGTCAGAGATATTATACCCTAAGGTTGAGGGATATCTTCGTAAAACGTCTAAAAGTTGGTTCGTTTCCTCTTGTCTCAAGGTAGCGCTGACTATGACTGGATGGTTCATCTCTTCATCGAGGAACTCATATCTCAGGTTCTTAGGCAGTTCCTTAAGTTCTAAGGTTGGTTTCTTAGGGCATTGCATAGGATCTGGGGTAAGGGATAAACATTCGTAAAGGTTATCATCGATGTAGGGTTTCTTAAAGTCATCATCTTCCCTTATGAGAGTTGATGGTAACTTAATTGTTTTTATAATTTCTTTTTATTCTAATTCTCTAACACATTCATCAATGATATCTAAGGCATAACACGAGTCTCCCATCACAGGTGCCATAAGAAATTTTGAAAGTATAAATTCTATTTTCTCGTCACCTACCTCAAATGTCAACTTTCCTTTCTTGACATCTATTATGGCTCCTGCAGTCGATAAGAATGGTCTATCTAGAAGGTTTGGTATATCATTATCCTCTTTGATGTCCATGACAACAAAATCAGTAGGGATAAATAACTTACCTATCCTAACAGGAACATCTTCTAAGATGCCTATTGGATACTTAACAGATCTATCGGCTAACTAAAGTGACATCTTAGTGGGCTGTAATTCTCCTAAGTTTAACCTCTCACAAACCGCTAAAGGCATTATGCTCACACTAGCTCCTAAGTCTAGAAAAGCTTTTTTGATGACATGATTACCCAAAAGGCAAGGAATAGAGAAATTTCCAGGATCTTTATCTTTCTTTGCTAATTTGTCCTCGGAAATAGTATTACATTCCAAAGGCTTCAGATCGTCAAGTCTACGTTTGTTGGTAAGGATGTCTTTGAGAAACTTTGCATAAGAAGGTATTTGGGTGATGGCTTCTGTGAAAGGGATTTCTACATGAAGTTTTTCTATAACTTTAATAAATTTTTGATACTGTTTATTGATCTGGGTTTGTTTGAGTCTTTGCGGATATGGTATAGGTGGTTTATATGGCGGGGGTGGTACATAAGTTTTATCTTTAGGTTCTTCTCCTTTTTCTCGACCTTCCTGGTTTTCAGATTCCTCTGGTTCCTTTACTTCGTCCGTGGGTTTGGTACATTCCTTAGAAGTTTAGGGTTCACTCAATTTAGGGTTTGGTGGCTCATCATAAGCGTTCCCACTTTGTAGGGTAATGGCATTGGCTTGTCCTCTCGTATTTTGTTGAGGTTGTCCAGGGAATTGTCCTCCAGGTGTAGTCTGAGGGGCTTGGTTTAAAGCTACCTGAGAGATCTGGGTTTCAAGCATCTTGGTATGAGTAGCTATTTGGTCAACCTTGGTTCCTAACTGGGTAATCAATTCGTTAACATGAATGTTTTGGTTCATGAACTCCTTGTTTTGTTGGGTTTGAGCGGTGATAAAATTTTCCATAATTTTCTCAAGGCTCGGCTGTGATGGTACATGTTGCATAGGTTGATTTGATCTAGGGGCTTGATAACTAGGTCTCGGAGGTGCATTTTTTGGACTGGGTTATTGTTTTTATAGGAGAAGTTCGGGTGATTCCTCCATCCAGGGTTATAGGTATTCGAATATGGGTTCCCTTGGGTGTAGTTCACTTGCTCAGAGTGGGTTTCGTTTAATAGACTGCATTCTGCTGATTGGTGTCCGTTGGTTCCACATATCTCAAAATCCAACGAAACTGCGGCTACAGTATTCGGGTTTATGCACATATGTTCGACCTTAAGGGCTAATGCGTCCATTTTAGCTTGCATCATGTCTATAGAGCTTAGTTCATGCACTCCTCCTTGGGCTTCCTTCTTCTCAACTGTCGCTCGTTCGACTCCCCATGATTGATGGTTTTGAGCCATATCTTCGATGAGGGCACTAGCTTCAGGATAAGGTTTGTTCATCAGAGCACTGACTTCGGCAGCGTCGATGGTCATCTTTGTGTTATAGTGAAGTCCAATATAGAAGGTTTGAATGATTAACCAATTTTCTAAACCATGATGTGGGCATGCTCGTAACAACTCTTTATATCTCTCCCAAGCTTCGAACAACGATTCTCCTTGGTTTTGGGTAAATCTAGTTATATGGTTTCGAAGAACGGCGGTCTTACTCGGGGGAAAGTATCTAGCAAGAAAAACTCTTCTAAGGTTATCCCAAGTCGTAATGGAATTGGGTGGAAGGGAATCTAACCATGATAGGGCTTTATCTCTGAGGGAAAAAGGGAATAATCTTAAACGTATTGCCTCAGGAGAAGCTCCATTGGTTTTAAAAGTGTCTGCTAATTGAAGAAATATTTTTAAATGTTCGTTTGGGTTCTCAGTAGCGAGACCTGCGAATTGTCTTTGTTGCACTAGTTGCAACAGGGATGGTTTAAGTTCAAAATTATTAGCTGGGATGGTTGGGTTTACTATACTAGAACTAGGTTCTTCATTTGATGGTTGAGCGAAATCCTTAAGAGGTCTTTGGTTTTGATCTTCGGCCATAGCTCTCTTAATTCTATGAAAGAATAAACGTGCGTGAGCGTAACGTTCAGGTTCCGCCAGAGGGTATACTAAGCTTAAACTTCCGGTGCTGCGAGTTCTTCGCATTGACCGGCGGGAAATAGCCTAAGTCTAAACGATATAACAATAGGGAAATGAAATTTGACGAAATTGGTCCCCGGCCACGGCGCCAAAAACTTGATGTGGTGTTTCGCAAGTATACGAACGCGTCAGAGTAATATAAAAGATTATCGAATCCACAGAGACCAAGTGTCAATCTATCGTTATCTATTGTTATGGTGTTTATCAAAGGCAATCGAAATAGGTGTTTTTAGAGTGTGTGACGGAAAGTAAAGTTTGAATAAAGTTTAATTAGTAAAGACAGGGTCGAATGTAATTCACATAATCAATTAATAATCCAAGTACTTTCTAATAGAACTACTTATGGACAATGTTTCCTACTTTGAAAAGAACTAATTTAACAGGAACTGTCGCTTTCGCGTATTCAGAACCGAGTTGTACTCCCTAATCAAACCCTCTTATTGTCACTTATAAAAAGGCGCGCATTGCGTTAGAGTAGTAAACCTATTTTTAAGAAATATAGTATCTTGACTAAGTTGAAAAGTATTATAACCTGGATTTCTTAACCAAAAGAGGTTCTTACGAACCAGACTCTAAACTTATAAACGCGTCCGAAAATAGTTTTAAAATCTCTTTTCTTCTTAAGTTAAAAACTCCTAATAAGCTAAACAAAGCGCTTTCGCTGTTTTTGAAATAGTTAAAAATAATTAAGTTTAGATAGACGTTGGATGGCTTTCGATCTTACCCAACGGAATTGAAGTGCGGGAAAACTTAAGTTGAAAGTTAAAATAGCCCTTAAGTGCTTCTACGAACAATTGTACGGATTATCGGTTCAATTACGATCCTTACATTCTAACCTTATAAATTTAGTTAGACATGGTAAAGTAAAAGTGCATTAATTTAAATAAAAGTAGTGCGAGTGCGGCAAGTAAATAAAAGTAGTGCGAGTGCGGGTAATAAATAAAAGTAAAGTGAGTGCGGGAAATAAATAAAGTAGTGCGAGTGCGAGAAATAAATAAAAGTAGTGCGAGTGCGAGAAATAAATAAAGTAAAGCGAGTGCGAGAAATAAATAAAGTAAAGCGAGTGCGAGAAATAAATAAAGTAAAGCGAGTGCGAGGAAATAAATAAGATAAAGACAAGTAATAAAAACCTGCTCCAATCGGAGGGTTGAATAAATTGCAAAGCGGAAATGAAAATGGCGGCAGGATTAACTTCCTTCCAAAGTGCTCCAAACTCGATTACAGACTCTATCACAGACTTGATTACACAATTGTGGTAACACTCCAATGCGAAGCGATTACCACTTTAAAATACTGAGTATATGCCTAAGTGAAACAAAGTTGCTCTGAGTTTGCCTCTGTTCTAAGTTTGGATGATTGTAAAAGTGATTTCGAATTTCTATTTATAAGCAAGTAAAAAGATAGAAATGACAAGGATGCCCTTCAACTTGAAAATGGGAGGGAAAACTTTTCCTCTTGTGGCACCCGCCACAAGGCCATGGCGCCCGCCACAAGGCTAATATGAGGCGCCTTAGTGGAAGTAGTGGGGAACATGGCAGTTGAGGGAAGTTGAGCTTGGACACGTCATGGTAGAGTCTATGGCGCCAGCCATGGGGTAAGCCACAAGTACAAAATGCTGAATTTTAGGGTTTTTAGCTCTTTTTCACTCCTTTTCTCGATCGGGGCTCCGATTAAAGTAAAAACCTGAAAACAAAGGAAAACATAGCAATAACACAACAAAATAACAATAAAACAACTAGAATGCATGTGAAATCGGAGTCGAAAATACGGTAAATTCTGAGTAGTGGTTAATGAGTTATTTCGTGAGGGATCGGCTATAACGGTTTTGTTAATTTGCTTTGAGACTATAGTGATTAGATCATTCATGCAGGGCATCAAACATCAACAATAGAGGAATAAGGGATTCTACAACACAACATAACCGCTTATGTGACATTGTTTACTCGTTCATTTACTTTTCGCACTAAAACTCTAAAACCACCCATTTTTACCAATTTTCTATAAATTTCACACATTTTGTCTTGCTTGAAGGTAGTCCTTATAGTTTCGATCTTTTTATTACTTCAAAATTATCGGTACACTTGTCGAGAAGTCATCAATTTTTTGGCGTCTTTGTTGGGGTCTTGTGATTTTTCAACAAGGCGATGTTTGTGCGATTTTTTTTAGTATTTTTGTTTTATGTTCTTATTCATCATAATACTACTGTGGTATTTTTGACCTAGAACTGCATGTGCTCTCAGAAAAGCAGCTAGAGAAGTAGCTCTAGATGGAAGAAGACCAGAAGAAGACCAACTATCAAGTTTTCATGACTCTGAAGAAGAAGTCATGGCAGTTCCACAACCTCTAACTATTATGGATTACTGTAAAGGAACTAATGAAGAACAGGTTTTAGAAGGGTTTGTACTGGCATACCCTTCTAACTTTGATATTAAAAGTTATGTACTTTCATGTTTAAGAGAAATTTTGTTTGACAGAAACACGATTAGAGACCCATGGGCATATCTTGCACGCTTCTATGAAACCGCCTTAATGTGCAAACCAACTTTTGTTACAGAAGACCTAGTTAAATTGAGGTTGTTTGGATTCTCACTAATTGGAAGGGCAAAAGATTAATTGTTTTGCCTTGTGAATGGAACAATCCAGACTTGGAAGAAATTGGAGGATAAATTCCTTGAAATATTTTGTTTACTATAACTCAATTTACCGAGCGCCGAGCAGAAATTGTCAACTTTGAGCATCAGGAACTGAGTCAGCTTATGACGTTTGGGAAAGATTCAAACTTTTGTTGCATAGATGCTCGAATCATAACATGAACAATATGGAGAAGATGCAAAACTTTATCAAATGCCTCAAGAGTCTGACTCACATATTATTGGATGCTTCCGCGAGAGGTATTATCCGCCAAATGATCGAACCACAAGTAAAAGACCTCATTAAGAAAATGTGTATGAATGAGTACCGTTTGAAAAATGAAAGGTCGGTCAAGATTGAAACTGTGGGCATGCATAAAGGTATGTTACCTCTTGATACACGTACTACTCTTTTAGCTCAAATTGAATTGTTAAATAAAAAGCTAGCTGAAAGCAGCTTAGGTAGAGCTAAAGTGAGCCAGGTACAAGCACTTAGGCGTGATTTCTGCGAAGAAGAACATGTGAATGGAAGGCGCTCGTTGGAAAGGACAAGTGAGGAGGTCCAATTTTCTAATTTCCAGAAGAACAACCTGTATTCTAACACATACAATATTGGTTGGAAAGAGCACCCAAATTTCCGTTGGAATAATAATCAAAATCCAAATGCTAACCAAGGAATGCAACAAAGCCAATAAGCTCAGTTTCAAAGGAATCCATCACAATTGTAAGAGACCTTGGAGAATTTCATTAAAGTCACTTAAAGTAGCTTTGATAAGGTAAATATGAACCATGAGCAAATGAGCAAAAACCAAGACGAGTATATGAACAAATAGCCGTTTTGCCAAGCTCAGAGGAAGGATTCACAGATAACACCATAGACAATCCTAAGAATGAAACATGGAAGGTTGTTGATACAGATTTAGGGGTAATTATTGAAAAGGATAAATATGAGATAGACAAAGAAGACAATAAAAATCAAGGTGACCAAGAGGAAAGAGGATTCACCCTTGATCAACTCATTGACAAAAACTCTCCTTGGAGAAGAATGAAGAAGCAGATCCTGACTGAGCCAAACCCTCCTTTACAGGATTATGTAAAACCAATGTACCTAATAATTAAAAAGAAACTGGTTCAAGATGATGAAGTAGGAATTTTTGCAAAGTTCAAGGAAATGCTAGATACTTTCCAAGTGAGTATTTAGTTCCATAAAATTTTAGAACTAATGCCTAAGTTTGTTAAATTTATATAGGCATTACTAAAGGGGACGAAAGAGAAAATGATCAAGGAACATGTAAACTTGACAGAAAAGGATAATGTGGTAAAACCTCAATCCTTACCACCAAAATCAAAAGACCCATGTAAGTTTACTATTTTCTATAATATCGGTGGAGTGAACATTCTACATGCTCTATGTGATGTGGGATCTAGCATAAATACCATTCCACTAAAAATTGTCAAAGAATTGAAAGTGGGTGAGATAACATCGAGTAACATGAATCTCACACTAGCTGACTCGTCTGTTACTCAACCAGTTGGTATTTTACGCAATATATTAGTACATGTCGACAACTAAATTTTTCCTGAAGATTTTGTAGTGCTTAGACAAAACGAGATTTAGGAGGATCTGTTATTCTCTAATGGCCATTCTTGGCAACTAGGAAAGCAATATTGATGCGGAAATGGGTCGACTTATCTTGAAGTCAAATAAAAGGAAGGTGGTTTTCAAGGTATATGATTGGACACCTTATGTTGATAATTTGGATATGTGCTACCATCTGAAGGAAAAAGGTAGGCAAGTAGACAAAGGAACAATGAGAAGGGAGGTGACAAGTGTGAGTGTATCCCTTGCGCCTGACGTGCCTTAGACATTGACCATCAAGCTAATGATGGAAAATAAGTGATGGATGAGAGGAAACCTATCATTTTTAATCAGTTTTTGTTTTGTAGAATTTACTTTATTTCTATTCAAGACCATCACAAGAGTAATTTTCTACTCAAGCGTAAACCTTCCAGGAAGATCTATATTGTCTTTAATAAACAAGTTTATAGTTGTTTTATTTTTTCAGATTTGCAAGTTTATCACTTTAGCTTTGATTAGATGATCCAAAAGAAACTTGATCATTATTATAACAACTAGCAACTTGAATGCGAAGGATGAGAAAATAATCAATAGATTTGTACTCAACCTGCAGATACCTCATCTAGTAAGGTTTGAGCCAAATATTTCCATTGTTCACTTTTCTTTCTTTATGACTGTATCCGTGCATTATTATTTTATCTGGTCTGAGGTAATTTTTTATTTATAACTTTAAGCCTTTTTAAAACCACCATGTAGTAATACTGCTAACCACTTTGAGCCTAAGCCCTTTCTTTCGGTGACATAGCCACATCTATTAGCTAATTGACTTGAAAGATTAAACCTTTACACCCTCTCTTTGGAGTTAGGAAGAAAATTTAGCTCACTAGTCATATGCAAAAGTATAAGTTTGGGGTTGCTCTTGGAAGTGAGAAAACTTTTAAGTTTGGGGTTTGGGTACTAGAGAGTATGGTCCAAAATTTCAAAAAAATGTTGTAAAAAAAAGAAGTGGAAAAATACACTTCTTCAAAAATATTTGAGAAAAGAAAAAAATTATATTATAAGAAGGACCAAAACTCTCTAGTACTATCAAAAATGAACAAATATTTATGTTGATAGAAGGAGAACTAGGCACCTAACTCCAAAGGTTTAAACCTACTTTCCTCAAAATATCCTACCTAAGCATAAATCAAGTTACAACCTGAAAATACCTCTAATGTGTGTGTTGTGATTTCTATTATGAACTCTATTAGAACATGATCTAGCTAAGTAAAATTGATTTTTCATGTTGATTGAGAGATCACCATATCCAATGAGTGAGTTATAGTGAGTTGAGAGACAGGTTGAGTACTTATCAATGTTGATGACATTTTCTGAATTCGTGGATAGGAGTTGGAAGTTGAATAATGGTCAGGTAAAAGAAATAATTAATTTTGTGATGTTATATTGTTATTGTGTAACTTGTTGTCTGTTGAAATATGCAGTTGCGGACGAGTTACTTGAGGATAAACAACGATTTAAGTTTAGGGTTGTGATGACAGTCCATCATTGCATATATTTAGTCGAAGAATCGGAGAAAAACAAGTGAAATTTGAGCTAAAATGAAGAATAATGACCAAAGAATGGGGGAAAGAAGTTAAGTGTGAAAATTATGGATTAGTGAAAATTTGAGTGAAAAAAGGAGCAAATGCGTGCAACCACTGGAATAATCACGTGCAGCATCACGCATGCGATAAGGTCTTTAAAGTAACATTGCACGTGTGATAGGTACTTTTCATGGGATTTTCTGACGTGTTCTGGTCCATTCTAACGTCTTTAAAAAGGGATTTTTTGCACTTTCACAAGGGTTACGATTTTGGGAGATTGAAACACGAATTTGAGAGCATAAGTTGAGATTTTGAGAACATTAGAAGCCATTGAAGGCCATCACTTCAAGGGACTTCTTATGTTATTTTCATCTATCAATTGTGGTATTTTTAATTACACTATGAGTAGCTAAATTCTTTTAGGTTTGGTTGTGTTATGATGAACCTATTTCTAAATTGTTGCATTCTATGTTGATTTGACCATTGTATGAACCTATTGATTTATAATCTTATTCAATTGCTTCTTGTTCGTAATTCTTTTTATGTGAGATACTATTTTAATATAATTTTGGGCACATAGAGAATACTGACAATTACTCTATGTGTTGGACCTAGGGCAATTATTATACTTATGCTGGTTAAATAGGGAGAGGAGACCCTGAGTAGTGGCATAGAGAATTAACGTTCTATACATCTTCTAACGATGTTTACATTGGCGGATTAGGGATATAAAGCTCCGAGTAGTGGTTAGTGAGTTATTTCGTGAGGGATCTTCTATAACAGTTTTGTTAATTTGTTGTGAGATTATAGTGATTAGATCATTCATATAGAACATCAAACATCATCAATATAGGAATAGGGGATTCTGCAACACAACCTTACCGCTTTCATGACATTGTTTACTCATCCATTTACTTTTCGAACCGAAACTCCCCCCCCCCCCCCACACACACAACACTTTTTTTACTAGTTTTCTATAAATTGCACATAGTTTATCTTACTTGAAGGCAGTCCATGTTGATTCGATCTTTTTATTACTTCAACATTATTGGTACACTTTTCGAGAAGTCATCAATCATGATCATGACATTCTATTTAATTCTTCTTATGCTTTAATATTGATGAATTTTTCGTACTTAATGCTTATTTAAGATTAGCTACCTAAAACATGTTTTCGTTTTAATTCGATGTCGAGAGATACTTGTCAATTTTAGATCCAAGCTTTTCACCTACTAGAGGCTAAACTCTAGGTATAAATTTAGGCTTAATATATGCATTAACTATCAAATCTTAATGTTATCGCGTTAGTTAATAGGATGAGAAAGTGTCTATTAGGTAACAAGATTGATTTCATGTTGTTGACTCAGACATGAGCTATGAAGTAGAACGATAGGTGGTAATTTAATAGCTTATTAGTGTAAGATCCCAATTTTGACCTTAAGATCCATCGCGCAATCTCATCATATGCATTAGCATTGGGATCATACCTTGGCATTCTCCTTCCCCGTCTTTCATTGGGTTTGTTTTGGGAGAGTTCACCAAGCACCATGTGATTGTATCAAACTTTTATATTATCATTTTACTAACCAAAATACCAAAAATATGTCTTTGCATTTGCCTAACTCTTTTGTCGGTAGAGCATGATCACATTTCATCTATCAAGTTCCCATCTAGGGTTTAAGACCCTCATTGCTAAGAGCACAACCAAGGAATGATCCACAATGTCTCTAAGCATCATATATGAGTCCCAATGATATCTACATGTTATTTTGGTCAAGCATTCTTCAAGAGTTTGGAGTTGGTTTGCCTTGGAAACCCTATTTCATTTAGGTATCTTGAGTAACTTCTTCAACAAGCTTCTTCACCAATAGATCAAATTTCTCAAGGGACAATTCATCATCTTATGCATATGTGATCTACCATGAGCCTAAAAAGTCAAGAGAATTGCAGGTTAGCAAGTTGGTTGATGGTGGTTGGCCAGATGGATTTATCTGATCAAAACTGGGTCTCCATAGATCCTATCTCCTACAATTTTCATCATATGAAAATGATCCCAAGAGAAACGTTACTATAAATGACATTAAAAACAACTTTCATGTTTAAGTATAGAGCTAATTTTTCATGGAAAATCATTTTCTATGTTGAAATATTATAGGTCATTTTGTCTAAACCCCAATTTGAAAGTCAACTTCCCAAGGCCATAACTTCCTCAATTTTTATGATATGAAATATTTCCATGTTTCATAATCCAATTCAAGGTGTCTATTTAAACTTTTATGTTTGGAGTGAGAGCTAAATCAACTTTTATGAGCATGTGATATGAGGATACATTATAGGTCATTTTGGACTAATACCATTGAACAAGTGATTTTCCTCAACTTCAAAAATGCATACCTCACTCGTCCTAAATCCAAATGATGTCAAATTGGTGACCATTTTGAAGGCTTTTGAAAGATATACAACTTTTATGAATAAATGTTTCTCATTTGGAGCTCACATAAAAAGTTGGGCAAGGTGGAATAATTGAATATGTGACTTGACACTTAGAAAATATTTTGACATGTTGAAATTTCCAAACTTCCACCTCAAAATTCACCATGATACCAGTTCCAAATGGAAACGTGTTCAACATAAGAGTTGTTCCTATTGATCTAAGCTTTCCAAAGAGTCCTAATTCACTCATTTTGGACAAAGTTTGATGGGTCTGCGCATGGCTTAAACATGCATGTATCAGTTGGCAAGATTCATGATTCAAATGTTTGAACAACTTTGGCTTGCCATCCAAGCTTCACGCATACCTCATTTCAGTTGATTGTGGACCTAATTGGATTGCTTCATGGGCCTGCACACTCCCATGCAAGCATGAGCGTTGCATTGCCATTTTTGGAGAATTTTTCAAGTGTGCAAATAACACTTCTCATTGCTATAAATAGAGGTACATTGTCTCAGTTCAGAGGACCTTGCACGCCAGCTTTGCCCCCAACCTTTCAAACCCTCTCAATTCAAAGGAAAACCTGAGAAATTTCAACTGAAATTTGAGTTTGAATCTCACTGTTTGGAGATTCAAAAACTCTAGGATCCAAAGCTTTGCATTACTCTTAAACCACTTCCACAAGCTCCATAAGCAAGATCAAGCACGAATTGAAGCAAGAGAGATCCAATTTTGCACATCATTGAAGGTATTTTTCCAGAGTTTTATTCTCTTCGATTCTCTCTAAATTCTCATCAATTCTCTTGGATCCTTGGTTGTCTGAAGTCCTGCCAATGTAGGCAAGAAGATTGAGTTGCTTTGAGGTCAAATCGAAGCAATTCAGTTGTCACACCTCAAAATTCAACTTCATGTATCTCTCTATATATTTGGAGTTAGTTAAAATTGAGGTGATATTCGTGATCTATGCCATCTTTTTTTAAGATCATGTCCTTTTTTTTAATTTATGATGTGGTGATGATTGAACCAGTCCAGCCAGGGTCATCGGAGAAGATGACCGGTCTTTGGCTGCGGCGATGCGCTGGAAGTGTTCAGAGCCATTAGATGAGTTTAAAATGTTTTAATCAGGAGCGTACATTGTGATTACCTAGCATGTGATCAGTTAACTCAAGCGCATCATGGAATGCACGCTCTCCAACACTTGATCTGCCACCTCAATTAATGAGGGAGATCAAGTGGTCCACGTTTTTTGAATATCTGATTTTTATTTTTATTCCTTTGATTTTCATTAATTCATATTAATTTTAATATTGATCCAAAAAATATGAGTTTCACCAAAAAAAATCCTCTTTCATTTTCTGAATTAAAATTATTTTTTGGATCATTATTAATATTTTTCATGATTTAATTGATTTTGTGATTATTTTTAATTGTTTAAAAATACTTTTAAGTTTCCAAAAATTGTGAAAAAATTTCTCCAAGGTCCTTTGACCTTGTTTGACCTATGATAAATCTCATGGCCATTTATTTGGTGTTTTGATGAGGTTTTAGGAAATTGACCAACCATATTTAATTTAATGCATTATTTTTAATATTTTTAATTGTTTAAATGCCAAATTAATTGTGTAGAGTCATTTTAATTGACTTTGTGAGTTTAACTTGTGTTGTTGGGCCTTGGTCAAGGTTGATTTGACTTTGTTAGGTTAAGATCATTGGATTTAGGGGATTGATGGAATGTACATTCCATCTCTCAAAATGAATGAATGATCTTAACTTAGTAAAAGTCCTCCATTGTCCAATTTGAGTTTGATCCATTTCCCCTCCCTCTTCATCTCATTTCCCTTATTTATGCATTCATGTCATGGACCTATAATATCTCTATTCCTAAGGCTAGTTGATTGAAAAATCAACATAAGTATGGATGAGATTAGGTCCCCCATTTTGCATATTCTTTTTGTGTGTGGTATGTTTCATGAGCATAGTTCATCATACTATGTCTCTAACATGCATTAAAACAAAAATTCTATTGTCCGCCCTCAAATAGTTGTGACTTTTACATAAGTCCAATTATGATTGCTTAACATAGCGCTAAATTTTGACCCAAAAGGTATATCATTCTAGTTAGTGAGATTGTAAGTCTCCCCTCTTTCATGGTATTGTATGGAAACTTGGCCGTTTTTCTTTCTTTGGAAGATGTCTTGGTTCAAGAATCCATGCTTGTGATAAGTGGGTTGAGTGTTCTCCAAAGAATGACTTAAACAAAATAAAAGCAAAAGCAATACCAACTTCTAACTCATTAACAACTTACCTTTAATTTCAAGTCATTTACTTTTAATGCAATTAATTTTTGAGCTTTATTCATTTGCCATTATTCATACCATTCTAATTGTTTATGTTAATGTCATTTTCACTTTGTCCATTTGGACCATATTTTTGTGATATATTGTATTTGTTTGTGTGGTCTTTCACCATTAATGTACATAATAAGAACAAAAACCCTAAAAATATCTTGTGTGGACTGTTGGTTGATCTGAGACAATTGGATTTAGAATCTAGGCAACATTCCCTATGCAAAGGACTTGGCCAATACCAAAATTCATGTAACCAAGTGCTTGTAATTTGAAACTTCATTTGATACATCATTGAAGATCCATTTGAGTTCATCTGTAACAAGATCATTGTAAAGCTGTCGTGATTTATGCGTTATGGAATTCATCTGCTACATGGGCAAATTTGAAGAAGATCATGGAGTTGCTAAGCTTGGATGTGGATATCTTTTTTTGATGCCTTGCTCTTCAAGTTGATATTTTATACATTGTTTGTTGCTTGATTCTAAAAGTCCAAGGAAATTTGGGTTTCCATATGACATTCTTGTCTATTGGATTGCAGCCCATTGGTCAGATCTTTTCAACTCTTAACTTTTAATTTTTGTGCTTAGGATTAGTCTCTTCATCTCCTCCCCACTTCTTTAATTTCAAAATCTCTCCCTCTTTTCATAAAATCTTCTTTGCTTGTATTTGTTAATTTTTAAACTTTGACCACTTTTGCAAATTAGAAACTTTGGCCTTATGCCATTGCATTTTCAAACTCATTTTCTTAATCAAACTTGTAAGTAAGCTTAACTATACTTGACTTAAAATTTCAAAAGCCAAAAAGAACTAACTCATTCAGACCATTTTTAGGCCTTTGTGCCTTTCAAACTTAAATTTTTGTTAAAAAACAATGCATCGACTTTGAAATTTATACCACGAACTACGAGGTTTTGATCCCTCATTTTTATGTTGGTACGTAGGCATAAGTACGAAGGTCTTGTCAAACATAAAAATATAATTAATGAATTCTTTTCTCATCCCCCCCCCCCCATTCTATTTGTTTGCAACATCTTTTATACCCAAAAACACATATGCACACAAGAAAGGGCTCCCTATGAGTACCTAGGACACTTTGGGTGCTAACATCTTCCCCCTGTGTAACCAACCCCCTTACCTGTAATCTCTGGCATTTTATTAGTTTTGATTTGAAAACTTTTTATTTTTGGGTTTTGTTCGTACTTTTCTCTTTTCCCTTGGAAACAATAAAAGCGCGGTGGTGATTCTTGTTTATTTGATGTCTAGCTTATTCATAACTTGATGATCATGAATTTACCGCTACAATTAGAATTTAATATTACTCATGTTTTGATTCGATATCGAGATATACTTATGAATTCTAGATCCAAGCTAGACTCTAGAGATAGATTTAGGCTTAGTATTCCCATGATCTATCAAAACATAATATTATCGTATTGGTTAATAGACTAAGAAATTGTTTATTTGATAATACAATTGATTTCACGTTGTTGACTCAGACATTAGCTATGATGTAGTGTGATGAGTGGTAATATTAATAGCTTATTAGAATTATATATTACTGATCACGATCATACATAAGGGTGGGTCAATGAAATCTAACCCCAACAAGTTTTCTCAAAAATTAAACCCCAAAGTTCAATTTATTTTCTTTTATTCCAGTTTCACAAACAAACAAACTTTGACAAGCCATCCATAAAATCATAAAAACTATTGAATGGTTTTTGAAAACACATAAGTCCTTATGGAGACGATAAACATACATACTTACTTTTATCCTTGCAATAAAAATCCAAAGCCCCTTCTTCTCTGCCACTTCCTGATAAATCAACTTCATTTTCTCAGCTAGAGTATCAAGATATTCAAAGGGATCCATGATGGCCTATATATCCAAAAACGAGTCAGACGCTTCCTAGATTTCTTCTAAACATCAATTTTTCTCAACATTAAGTGGATATACATGTTCTTTGAGCATCTCTATCTCCTTTCAAATACAGTCGGGCACGAAGACTTCCCCCTGTCCGACAGCTCTAAAGTCCAATAAAGCAGATGCATGACGCATGTGATTGCCCAACTTCACTAATTCTCCTACACAAGCTTCTTCAGACTTATTTGAGAAGTAAAAGTAATATTTATTAGAGATGGAAGACGAGAACTTCATGTCCATTCTTGGATCAGGACGGGCCAACAACATATGAGGTGAACATGTTGGAATCGAAACATGCTCCTCAGCAGATCTCAATCAGGGATGCTTGTTAAGCGACATATCAATCCAAAGTTCTTCAAGTTCATGGTTCGAAGCCAGACCTCTCTCACCCTCTGACAATGATGAGGGTAAACTATCATCTTTAAGGAGAATTGCGATCCAAAATGCAGTAGAAATTAAATTTTATCCTTTAGTGATCCTTATGAATGGTCATGATCAGTGATAGAAATTGTTACCTCTTATGGCGATTGAAACCTTTGATGCAGATCTAAGGAGTGATCACGAACGTTGAATGGTGACAACGCCTCTACTCATTCCACACGAATGGATTCCTCCGATCTCAGTACTAGCTGCTACAAATGAAGGCTTTGAGTGAGTGAGAGAGAAAGAGAGAGAAAGAGAGAGATAGATAGATAGATAGATAGAGAGAGAGAGAGAATGAGACTAAATTTCATCTAATCAAATGCTTCTGGACAAGGGTTCTATTTATAGAACCACTTGTGTGGGCTGCAAGCTAAAAGGCCCATTTAAGTATATGTGGCCCATATCTTATGATATACCAAAATCACTTAAGCGTGTGGTACCATACCATATTTCGTATTCTACTTAAGTGCACCGTACCTTACGATGTTCTACAATTCACTTAAGTGCGTTGTAACTTATGGTGTTCCTTATTTACTCTATCTCTCATCAATCCGTCATTTTGTATGTGACCCTGTAGGTTTTCGTGATATTGGAAACTATATTAAATCACGTATTTAACATAATAAACAGTGAGCGGTATCTAGCAACACATCACTGCTACCCAAGACATGAAAATGTCATTTGATATAACAAATCCTTTTGTGATAATACTTATGTGTACAATTATCCTTTTTCCCTTATGTTTATATTGAAAACAAGGCATAGACCGTATCATCCTTGTCCAGTTCAATATTGGGCCCTTAGACATTCATCCTGTTATGCAGGATGGGCAAATTCCATCTAGGTCATTCATGTCCCTCAGCATGCTTCGTGGAGTACCCATCAACTATCTTTATGGTCATGCAGTCATGGACAACATTTGATCAGCAATAAAGCACTTGACTCTACATCTAAGGTCCATAGTGGTTTCAGGTCAAAGGTGGTATACACCATTGTCACCATAAGAATAACTTATGACACTTTGCATATCATTCTATATAGTATTCTCATAGCGGGTCAATCCAGTATAAATATTACTCCTAATATTCATACCTATGTTTAAGACTTGATAACTCCCACTACGCCAAAAACTGGAATAGACAGCGCACCTTAGAGGGCGCTTTCTTAAAGAAGCGCACTCTAAAGTGAAGAGAAAAATAAGGAGGAATAGACAGCGCACTTTAGAGGGTGCTTTTGAAACAAAGCGCCCTCTAAAGTGAAGCAAAAAAATAATGAGGAAATGGAGGGACACCAATAGAGGGCGCGTTTATGAAAGCGCCCTCTAAGGGTACCCTTAGAGGGCGCTTTTAAAAAAGCGCTCTCTAAGTCCATGTACAACAACGCACTTTAGAGAGCGCTTGTGTAACAAAGCGCCCTCTAAAGTGAAGCGAAAAAATAATGAGGAAATGGAGGGACAACAATAGAGGGCGCGTTTATGAAAGCGCCCTCTAAGGGTACCCTTAGAGGGCGCTTTTAAAAAAGCGCTCTCTAAGTCCATGTACAACAACGCACTTTAGAGGGCGCTTTATTACAAAAGCGCTGTCTAAAGTGAAGCGAAAAAATAAGGAGCAATAGACAGCGCACCTTAGAGGGCGCTTTTTTTCCACAAGCGCCCTCTAAGGTCCCGTTTAGTAAACATTAAAATTATAACATACTGCGCGTTTTGTTATTTCACTCTCTGTTATTTTCGTTCTTTTTCACGTTAGGGTTCTAAGGCGTTCTCCTTCCACCTCTGTTAGATCTACGACGTTTCCTCCTTCTGGCACCAAAGGTACGTTTGTTTCGTTTTAGCTTTGTTTCGTTTCCTCCTTCCACCTATTTCTTGCTTTGTTTTAGCTTTGCCCCATTTCAGTTTTTTGTTATTGTTGTCTATGCGTTGTCTATGCTACGTTTGTTTCAACCTGTAAAGTTTCAATATTCATAGTCATTTTAAATTTGATAGCGCATGCATTAAATTTCAAGCCCTACGTTTGTTTGGGTTTATTAGGCAATTTCAAGCCCTATGAATATCTGATTTTGTGTCAACACCAATATCATTAGAAACCTAGGTCCGAATGTGTTTGAACTCTTCTGAAATTGTTTTTTGTTTATTCTAATTAGTAATGGATAATACATGGATGTCTTCCAATCGATTGTCGAGAGAGTACGAGAATGGGGTATTAGAATTCGTTAAGTTTGCCGTTGCGAACGCCGAAGACCCCAGTAGAATGATATGTCCTTGCTTGGGTTGTTGTTATGGGAAACGGGTTGACGCAGTTCAGTTGACATCGCATCTAATGAGGCATGGAATTGATCGAAGTTATACATGTTGGAATTTGTATGGTGAGAAAAGTAACGAAAATGTTGAACCGGGGGATAGTACGACCTATGCCTCAAACTATAGTGGCGCAGATACATACGATTGTGATCGAGTTAAAGAGATTGCAGAAGCACTTGAAGGAGATATTAAGGATTGTCCCGAAATGTTTGAGAGGTTGGTAAGTGATGCAGAGAAACCTTTGTATGATGGTTGCACTAAATTCACAAGATTGTCTGCGGTATTAAAGTTGTACAACTTAAAGGCGGGCAATGGGTGGTCGGATAAAAGTTTCACAGAGTTATTAGCCCTTTTGAAAGATATGCTTCCTGAGGATAATGTTCTTCCCAATCGAACATATGAGACCAAAAAGATGTTGTGCTCTATTGGCATGAGCTATGATAAGATACATGCATGTCCAAACGATTGCGTTTTGTTTCGAAATGAGTATGCATCGTTAAATGAGTGTCCTAAATGCGGTGTCTCGCGATATAAGAACAAGTTGTCTCCAGCAAAGGTCTTGTGGTATTTTCCTGTTATTCCGAGATTTAGACGCATGTTTCGTAGTGAAACCGATTCAAGACACTTGACCTGGCATGCAGATGAAAGAATTATAGATGGAAAGTATCGACATCCGGCAGATTCACCACAGTGGTTGAAAATTGATAATGATTATCCTGAATTTGGAGAAGAATCAAGAAACCTTCGCTTGGCATTATCTACTGATGGAATGAACCCACACGGTATCCAGAGTATCTCACACAGTACATGGCCTGTGATTATTATGATTTATAACCTACCTCCATGGCTATGTATGAAGCGTAAGTACATGATGTTGTCTATGTTGATTTCTGGACCTAAACAACCAGGGAATGACATAGACGTGTACTTGAAGCCCTTAATCGAAGATTTAAAGATTTTGTGGGAGACCGGTGTGGAGGTTTATGATGGATATAGGAAAGAAAGTTTCAACTTGAGGGCGATGTTGTTTGGCACAATTAATGATTTTCCTGCATACGGAAATCTATCAGGGTATAGCATAAAAGGTCAATGTGCGTGTCCTATTTGTGAAGATAAAACAGATTGGAAGCGCTTGGAGTTTGGTCAGAAGAATGTCTTTCTCGGTCATCGGAGATTCTTAAATTCAAATCATCACTACCGTGGATGGAGAAAGGGGTTCAATGGAGAGACAGAACAAGGCAGAGCTCCACCTATATTGACGGGTGATCAAATTTTTGAAAAGGTGAAAGATTTGGATACTCAGTTTGGCAAGCCTTTTGCCCACACACTTGTCAAAAGTGGGTGGAAGAAGAGGTCAGTTTTTTTTTAATTGCCGTATTGGAAGTCCTTGTATGTGAGACATTTTCTTGATGTTATGCATATTGAAAAAAATGTATTTGAAAGTGTTATTGGCACGTTACTCAATATACAAGGAAAGTCTAAGGATGGCCTTAAGGCAAGAAAGGACTTGATAGCGATGGGAATAAGAACTGAATTAGGACCCTTGAAGAAAGGAAAACGAACATATCTACCACCTGCTGCTTATACTCTATCTAGAAAGGAGAAAAAAACATTGTGTAAGTTTCTAAGTGAAGTTAAAGTTCCAGAAGGGTACTCTTCAGATATTAGAAGACTTGTGTCTATGAAAGACCTCAAGTTAAAGAGTTTAAAGACCCATGATTGCCATGTTATAATGGAACATTTTCTCCCAATAGGTATACGTTCTATTCTTCCAGAAAAAGTAAGAAGCTCTATAACTAAGTTGTGTTCTTTCTTCAAGTCAATTTGCAGTAAGGTGATCAATCCTGCGATCTTACCAATGTTGAAAAAAGAAATCGTTATTACTTTGTGTGAGCTTGAAATGTTTTTTTCTCCATCATTTTTTGACATAATGGTACATCTAGTTGTTCATCTTGTGAAAGAGACACAATTGTGTGGACCAGCTTATATGAGATGGATGTACCCTGTTGAACGTTATATGAAAATACTAAAAGGGTACGTGAAGAACCGAAGTCGACCAGAAGGTTGTATGGTTGAAAGATACATTGTTGAAGAAGCGATTGAGTTTTGTACTGAATATTTGTCTAATGTTCAGTCAATCGGACTCCCCAAGTCTCAGCTTGTCGAAAAGAAAGAAGGAAAAAATCTAATTGGAAATAAAATCGTGGCAGTATCAAGGGTCGAACGGGATCAAGTGCATTTGTATGTTCTGCACAATGAGAATGAGGTTGAGCCGTATGTTGAAATTCACAAGGATGTTCTCCGAGGTTTAAATCCCAATAGAAATGAAAATTGGATAGTACGAGAGCACAATCGATGTTTTATACCTTGGTTTAAGGATCATATTTATTCAAAGTATTATTCAGATCCCGCTTCAATAACAGAAAGGTTGAGATGCTTAGCATATGGTCCAAGTTTCCATGTTTTTTCTTATAGCGCATACGCGATTAATGGATACACATTTTATACCAAAGAACAAGATGATAAAAGTACTATGCAGAATAGTGGTGTCACCGTGATAGCTGAAGCAATGCACATATCAAGTGTGAAGGACTTAAACCCCAAATTTGCAAATCTGTCGTATTTTGGTGTTATCGAGCGCATTTGGGTGTTTGATTATGAGAAGTTTCAGATTCCTATATTTGGTTGCAAGTGGGTTGAAAATAATAACGGCATTCGAATGGATAAGTCAGGATTTTTGCAAGTGGATCTTAATAAGGTGGGATACAAAGATGAGTCTTTTATTCTAGCCTCTCAAGCTAGACAAGTGTTCTATGTCAATGATCCGAAAAGTACGAAATGGTCTATAGTTCTTTTTTCCAACAAAGTAATTGATGAAAACACTGGAGATCAAGGTGATGATATTGATGTTGAGATTGAATCGTTTACCAGAAATGATCAAGATGAGAATAATATATCAAATGATTCATATATTAGAAATGATCATAATGAGGGTATTTGGATCAATCCAACCGTCCGTGTTGTTAAGAGACATGTAGAACATATTCCAACCAAGAAAAGAAAGAGAACTTAGTGAAAAAGGTACAGGTCAAATGATTTTAATTGTTTTCTTTATTACAGGTAAAATGACTTTTATGATTTTAATTGTTTTTACATTTGTCATCTGATTTTAATTGTTTTCTTTTTTACAGGTAAAATGGCTATTATGAAGCCAATCATTCGTGCAAGGGGCAAGGGATGCTCGAAAGTATCAATTGATATTTGTTTAGATGATGATGCTGGATATTTGAAAGTATCCCTCTACGACAATGGAACATGTCCATCTAAACATATATCAATTCTATCTTCAAAAGATAAGGGTTCAATGTTGGCAAGTTACATTGGTTTCCTTGTTCGACAACATATTCCGATTACATGTGATAATTGGAGAAGTCCGGACTTGAAGGTTGGCAAAGAAAAAATATGGTCGGAGATACAGGCTTGTGTCTCAATAGAGGATGGGTATCTACCTAAAGTTACTTTTGTAGTGGTCCAAAAGAGACATCACACCCGTCTCTTTCCTGTCAACCCCAAAGAGACCGATAGAAGTGGAAAAATTATGCCAGGTTTTTTCAATATATTTCTCAACGCAGCTGGTATATATTATCATTTGAATTTATCACTTTTTGCTGATTTTGTTGTTCTAAATTGTCAAAGGAACCGTGGTAGACACCGGCATTTGTCACCCTAGGGAATTTGATTTTTACCTTAACAGCCATGCAGGAATTCAGGTAATATTAGCTATGTCATTTAACTTTATGCCATTGTTTACTATTTGTTGCTCAATCGCCTTTTGACAGTTCTGTGTTATTTGCATTTGGACGTGTTCTTTTTGCAGGGGACTACTTATGCTGCCATCTGTTGTTTTGGTTGAGCCTTATTTTGTATGGATGTGCGATAGAACTACTAGACAGCTTTTGGATATACAGAACATGTTTGCCACCATGGGTGGATGGGCGTTTTTGTTTAGCATTGGTTAGAACTACTAGACAGCTTTTGGATACAGTGGTCACTGGGTGTTGGTTGCTATGTTTTATTCTCTTAATTGTAGTACTTTGAGAATATGTTGTTGTATATTGTTGATCAAAGAATCATATATTAATGTTGTATATATGGAGGATTAATGTTGTATATAAATGGATTCATGTTGTATATATCAATGGATTAATGGTGTATAACATTGGATTAAAGGATGAAATCAATATGAATTTTACACTTTTGCAGCATGCGAACAGGTTACCAAATAAATATATATCCACTGTTTTTCAAACAAATTTTTTTAAAATAACTAACACTTTAGAGAGCGCTTTGTCCAGAAAGCGCCCTCTAAACACTTTACATTGACAACTTTAGAGGGCGCTTTTTCCTGAAAGCGCCCTCTAAACACTTTACATTGACAACTTTAGAGGGCGCTTTTTCCTGAAAGCGCCCTCTAAACACTTTACAATGATAACTTTAGAGGGCGCTTTTTCCTGAAAGCGCCCTCTAAACACTTTACATTGACAACTTTAGAGGGCGCTTTTTCCTGAAAGCGCCCTCTAAACACTTTACAATGACAACTTTAGAGGGCGCTTTTTCCTGAAAGCGCCCTCTAAACAATTTACACTGACAACTTTAGAGGGCGCTTTTACCAGAAAGCGCCCTCTAAGGTGTCCCTGTATGGACCACTCCAGAGGGCGCTTTTTTCTTAAAGCGCACTATAATGTGGCCACTTTAGACAGCGCTTTCTCCAGGAGAACAAAGCGCTGTCTTTACCTATGCCAGCGCCAGATTAGAGGGCGCTTAAAAGCGCTGTTATAGGCCAAAATAAGCGCCCTCTTTTCCCTTATTTGGCGTAGTGTCCTTATCCATGATCCATGAGATATGATCACCAGTCTATATACATAATAGTCTTAATGCTTTAATGTTATCCCACTACACAACAAAGCTCGACTAGGAATACTTTAAGAATAGTGTCCTTATGTTTAATGGGATCTCATGATTAAGTCACACTTGATACATTCAATGGACTAGCTATTTTAGGGATTTTATTAAACAAACATAATAAAGAAAAAAGCTTTTTATTATTAATAAATAATTCGATACAAGTACCAAAAGTATTGTCCTCTAGGTCTTACACCAACACATCTATCATAATTCAGTCAGATGAAACCCATACTTCCACTTGTATAGAGGGAGAAGTAATCATTTTTCTTTTATTGCATTGCTTATCTGCTCTTCATCGCATCTGCATAACAATTAAGGGAAACTTCAGTGAAAAGATTATTCAAGAAATTATTCGAGAGAGGTAATATTTTTATGTCACTTACAAAATATAGCTTTTCTCTCCTCCTCGATTCTAGCATCCACCAGCCAACGGATCTCAATGAACCTTTTCAACTGTTTCCTTGACACTTCATAACCAAGCTCTTATAAAAGGACACATGTTTCTGCTTCAAGTATAAATCTTTCCATGCACTCATCCTTCTCCTTGTAAACATAAGATTTGATCCACATAAAAAAAGACTCTGGATCTAGAACTTGTGAAATAATTTGTACACACAGGCGGAGGCCCAAGTTCTGTTTTACATATCTTCGCAGGAGCTTATTTATTAAGAGGAGTAACTAAAAATAAGTGATCTTTTAAATGCTTCACTATTTTTTAATAGTTCGTAAAGAAGTTAGAGTTTTTCCTCAAAGAAATCAGACCTAAACCATGTGTGTGATTAGCCATACTATTTTCAGTCTTAAATAAATGGAATAACAGTGTCACAGTCAGCCTACTGATGTGTTGAATCAAAAGTAAGTATTTTTTTATCGTATCCACATGGACTAGTGTGATATTACTATCATTTAACAGTTAATATGATTTTAAGTGGTATGAATGTAAAATATTTGGTTGTGTAAAGTAAATAAATGTACTAACGGTAACCGGTAAATGATAAGGAAATTAACAGAGATATAAGCTTGCTGGGATTAGATTTCATTATCCTATTTCGCATGTATCTTCCTGATCGTCTATATAAGTCCTAGCTATCATTCAATATTATCATGTATCTCTCATCAATATCATTTATGTATAAATAATTATGGGAGTTCAACCATATTGTTTAATCGATGATCTCTCAGCCTATCAATCAATATAGTAGCATTAAGATTTGATACTTGTAGTGAGTGTTAAATCCAAATCTATCTCTAGAGTTTAGCTTTTAATAGATGATTATCCTAAGTCGAGATTCAAAAGGTATTTCTCAATAAAAATTCAAATCCATAACTTAAACATTGAAATAATAATAATATCAATATTGATGAGTAACTAGTTCATATATAACAATGATCAAAAGAGATACATACGAGTACAGTTAATTACATATAATCCCAACAAGTGAGAGATTTAACTACTCATTGTCATGGTATCCTTTTACATGTGAGAAGAAGAAAAAAGTGAATGAGTATCAATGTTGATTTCTCGGTGATTGTTGTGTATCCACCTTCAATTCTTTGATTTATGACTTTCCCTTATTTCTCTCTATGCTTCTATATCTGGAAAATGATAATGGTTCTCTTTTTCTGTTTCTAAATGGTATTTATACTTGTCCTGAAATCATAACCTGTCTTATCCATAAAAGAGCTCGCTTAGCGAGATGACCTTTCTTCATCATGAAGATTTCTAACATGTTAGCTTTAAACCTTTTTGCCTCGCTTAACCACCAAATTTATCGCTTAGCGAGCTTTCTCTCTTTGACCTTGCTAGATTGCGCTAAGTGAGACTACTGATTTTTGAAGTCTTGAAACACTTTGTCTAGCCTCGCTTTGACCTTGGTAGAACTCGGTTAGCGAGGTTGTTGATTGTGGTTGTCTTGAAAAATTCTTCCTGACCTCGCTTTGAGCTAGCTAAGTGAGAGCTTGCTTTGACCTGGATAAGCAATGATGATGATTTTTCACAACTTTTTCATTTTGTTTTGCCTTGCCTGGAGCTCTCTAGGACCTGACTAACCGAGGTTGCTCGCTTTGAGCTAGCTAAGCAAAAATGTTGACACTCAAGTCCATGCTTTTCTTGATCAAGCTTTGATCAGTGCATTTTAATGCACATTCTTCTACTACTATACTTAGGAAACTCTATAGTTTATTCTACTATTTTTATTATTTTAGTATGTTTTTATATTTAAGTTTATTTTTGGTTTTATTTTATTTCCGTACTTTATTTTTAGCATAAATAGTTATTTGATACCTTGTGACTATGCAGACCATAACTTGAGCTACGAAAATCAGATTGATGTGTTCTAATATGAGTTGGAAAACTAAGAGAAAGAGCTACAAGTTTCTTGTTTAAGTCAAAAGCTTATTCTGAGTGAAGGAGGATCGAATAATTCGTTGAAGTTCCAGACTTAATTAAAATAGTTAGTTTGTGCCGGTTTTTGTAATTTTCGGGTCGGATCCCTTAAGGGGTCGAATTTCCCTTTTATTATATTAGGTCTTTCACTACTACAATAAACTTATTCTGAATTTTAAAGATACAACATTGGTTATACAATTTCATTTATTACTAAAGTTCACAAGGTTGATCTGCTGTAATCAGTTTCCGCTGATACTTTAAAGTTTCTTAATTTTTAATCAAATGTCTTTTCCCTTTCAATATTTTGTTCTATGGAATATATGTTAATTAATTTTGATTGATATGATTTATTCAAGTTCTATAGAATATATGTTAATTAATTTTGATTGATATATGTTCCATAATTGTGTTTGCTTAATTCGCGCGTGCTTAACCCGTTTGCTTAATTCAGAATCTGTTTGCTTAATTCAGAAATTAGGAAGACATATCATATATTAGTATCAATGTGTTTGCTATTGTTACTGTAATTGAAAAGGGATTAGAACCCTCTTAGGGCATGAAAATTATATTAACCAATGATAAGTTACGAAACCAAAACAGTAGATCAACTTATTTCATAATCACTTTTTATAATCACTTTTTATAATCACTTTTTATAATCACTTTTTACAATCACTTATTCTAAATTGAATAGACCCTATTTTGTTTTCTTATTTGGTTAATTTGCCAAGAGTCCTTGCGATACGATACACAAGCGTCGCTTCCCTAGACTACTATTCTTAGTTACTTATTTTTTACCTGTGTGCGACAGCGGATGAAATTGACGACGTTGTTGGGGACTCTTTGATAATATTAACTAATTTTAGAATCCTAGATTAGAGTCTTACTAGAATTTTGTTTTGTTTTGTTTTTGTTTGCTTGTTGATTTGCAGGGTTGCAGTATAATGATGTAATTATCCCAGCAGCCTATCAGGTGACTCTGTAAGCTACTGTTCCGAACTGCTCGAAATTTATTCTAGAAAGTCAGGAGAGAAAATCAAGAAATAGTACTCCCTTTGAAGAGACTTCTAAGGGATTTTGACCCTCAAAATCGTAAATTCCTTATTTTTCTACTTTATTTGATTTATTTTCTGTTTTTATATTCTCGAAAAAATCCAAAAAAAATGTGTAAATGCATTATTTTATTTTATTTGATTTTTAGTCAAATTTTCATAATTTTTAGATTTTATTTTAATCGTTTTTTTCATTAGATTTCATTACTGCTTTTGTTAGTCTGATTTGATAGTGATTTGATTTTGTGTTGATTTTACTCTGATTTTGATTTTATTATTGATTTTATGTCATATTTAATAGTGATTTCATTTTATTCTATATTAATTTGATTCTGATTTTGAATTTAATAATCATATCATGACTGATCAAAATAGAATCTTTAAGAGAACTTGCTGCAGCTGATTCACTTTTTGCTGATTTTCCTTCTTTGTCTGATTTTGATTACACTTATACTTGTGATGTTTGTACTCATACTCACTTATGTTCAGTTTGTGTTGAAATTGAAGTTGTTTTACATGTTGATATTTTTTATGAGATTAGTACTAACAAAGTTGATGTTGTAGATGTAAATGTAGTTCTTGCTGCCAAAACTTTATCATCCACTAAGCAACCATCTACTTTAGAGCTAAAGCCACTTTTTTCATTTTTAGAATTTAATGAAAATTTTCCTGTAATAACTTCATTTAAATTTGAATCTGAACAGGAACAAAAGTTATTACAAGTATTGAGGGAACATGAGAAGGCAATTGGATGGACCCTGACTGACATTCCTGGTATTAGCTCATCAATGTGTATGAATCAGGTCTTACTTGAAGATGGAGCAAAAGTAGTAAGGCATCCCTAAAGGCTGTTTAACCCATTGATCTTGGATGTTGTAAAAAATGAGATCTATATTGTATCAGAGGATAAAAAGAAGACCACTTTCATTTGTCTATTCGATACTTTCACCTATAGAAAAATGTTTTTTGACCCAGGAATAAAAAGTGAAGGCACTGATAAAAAATTTCAAAGTCAATGGACATCGCCTTAAGCTACTCCATAAGATTCCCACTTTGGAAGAAGATATTGTAAAAAAGCTCTCTTTGAGAAAGATTGTTTATGTTGTCATTTATCCGCCTTGACTCCTCGGATGTGTTCTTTCCTATCTCTCTTCTCTCTTAATTTATACTTATGTTCTTTCATTGAGGATAATGTGTGTCTTAAGTGCGGGGAAGGAAATCATTTACTTGTGTGTTTTCTTGTTTTTCATTTACTTACTTATTTTATTTTATTTTAAAAATGACATGTTTTTTCTGTGGCTTTCGAGTTGCAATTGTGAGTATTTTCTTTGTTCTCTTGATTAAAGACTTGGGATGTGATGTGATTGATTCTTTTTGTGCATTCTTAGTATGATATGTAGGACTAAACTCTAAATTGCATATCATTTATGGTAGATCAATTAACCTTGTGAGATTTTGAGCATTTTAATGGATAACATTCAAAAATCCATCTCTTTCTTTCTTGCGTGTTTCACTCATGCTTGTTAGTCTCTAGAACTTGAATTGACTCTTGTTGGAACTTTTTGTTTACTTATACACATTATTATAATAAATGCAACTTATTTTTATTTTGTTTATTTTTTAGCCAGTAGCCAAAAAGCCAATCCTGAATAATACCATCCCTTGTTTGAAAACCCCCTTGAGTCGATTATCTCATTCTTTGTTTAAACTCATTATAAGCCTGAAAGTGAAAAACAATGTTATCATTCATTCATAGAGTTGAAATAATCTTGTTGGAGTTGTGTGGGGTTGAATACTTATAGTTGTGATATTTAATTCAAAAAAAAAGTTTCCATAACAAAAGGAAAACAAAGTTGAAAAAGAAAAAAATTTAAAAGAATAGAAAAAGAAAAGAAGGATGTCATTACATATTCCTTATGATCTGAAAAAGGAAAAAAAAAATAAAAAGATAAAAAAAAAAGAAAAATAGCTGAGAAGTTATTGTTTGAAAGTTAACGAAATATTTTTAGTTCAACTCCCGCAACTCTTTCAATTTTCTTTTGATCCTTTGAATTTTAGCTCAGTACCACCTTAGGATTTATCTCACCCGTATCATGACCAAGTTACAACCGAATAAAAGTCCTTTTGATATTTGTGTGCATGTAATTCAATTATGGATGTTAGAGTTTTTTCAAGCTTATGGTAGTACTTTCTTTCATGATATGTTTTGAGTGTACACAACCAATCTAAACACTTGAGAGTTCAGTGAATTTTATCTTGTGAGGATCTTGCTGCTTTTGATGTACTCTTTGGTAATCTGTTTTTCATATTTGCTTTGAATATCATGAAAGAGTTACTTATTAATGCATTTCTTGAAACTTAGACTTAGTATTTTGCTTGCACTTTGTATCCTGAGAACCTTTGGAATTGCATGTTTTGTTTTGTTCTTGTTTTTTTTCTGTTTTGAGTTTTAAATTTATAATTTTTCTCAGAGTGCAAAAGTTTAAGTGTGGGAGAATTTGATTAGTGCATTTTGATGCACATTCTTCTACTATTATACTTAGACAACTTTATAGTTTATTCTACTATTTTTACTATTTTAGTGTGTTTTTATATTTAAGTTTATTTTTGGTTTCATTTTATTTTCGTACTTTATTTTTAGCATAAATAGTTATTTGATACCTTGTCACTATGCAGACCATAACTTGAGTTATGAAAATCAGATTGATGCATTCTAATATCTATTGGAAATCTAAGAGAAAGAGTTACAAGTTTCTTGTTTAAGTCAAAAGCTGATTTGGAGTGAAGGAGGATCGAATAATTCATCGAAGTTCCAGACTTAATTAAAATAGTTAGTTTGGGTCAGTTTTTGTAATTTTCGGGTCGGATCCCATAAGGGTCCGAATTTCCCTTTTATTATATTAGGTTTTTCACTACTAAAATAATCCTATTCTTAATTTTGAAGACACAATATTAGTTAGACGATTTCATGGATAACTAAAGTTTACAAGGTTGATTTGTTGTAATCGATTTCCACCAATACTTTGAAGTTTCTTAATTTTCAATCAAATGTCTTTTCTCTTTCAATATTTTGTTATATCTCTTGTATGCTTTATTCAAGTTCTATAGAATATGTGTTGATTAATTTTGACTGATATATGATCCATAATTGCATTTGCTTAATTCGCATGTGCCTAACCCGTTTGCTTAATTCAGAAATTAGGAACACATATCATATATTAGTATCAATGCGCTTGTTATTGTTATTGTAATCGAAAAAGGATTAGAATCCTCTTAGGGCATGAAAATTATATTAACCAATGATAAGTTAGGAAACCAAAACAATAGATCAACTTATTTCATAATCACTTATTCTAAATCGAATTGAAATCCCCTATTTTATTTTCTTATTTGGTTAATTTGCCAAGAGTCCTTGCGATACGATACTCGAGTGTCGCTTCCTTAGATTACTGTTCTTAGTTACTCGTTTTTGACATGTGTGCGACATCGGATCAATCTTCAAGGCAAGTAAAGATACCTTTAAAATGTTTATAATTAGGTATGAGATGTAAATATTGACTATTTGCCTAATAAAACTAGTTTCTAAAATATAGTTGGAGTTTTTATATGAAAAACTTGTGAAACAAGTTAATAAGTGCCCTCATTCAATGTGTATATTTACCATATTTTGGAACTTATCACCTACCACCCTTATACTCGCACAAATGTAAGAAAACCTTGACAAACTCTCGGCTTACTAGATGCAATTGCAAAGGGGCGGTCATCAAGTGATTCATAACATTAATTTCAAAGTCATTAAATTGAAGACGAAAACCCTATGAGGGAGAATAAGCACTCATGGAAGGGGATGACACACTCGTCATATTTGTTGCATATCTTATTATCCTCGTATGAGGGAAACACTCCCCTGTAAGACGAAGACCCCCCACGTTAGTAAAAGTGAAATCTAAACCACAATTGCAGGAAAAAATGATGTCAATCTCTAGTGTTTCCTGGTTCATCCATTCGGCCAAGATATCTTTCTTAACCTTCCTAGTTATATTCAGTAAGATCCCTATAATAAGGAGCCCTACAAAGAAGAACCTGATGCAGACAAGAAAATATTGACAAACAAGTTTAAATGCGGATGAATCCTACCATAAAGCATCGACCGTAGGAGAAATATTTTGAAAAGCGAAACAGAAGTATCAAAAGCTCACTACCCAGAAACCCTCAAAAAAGGCAAAAGTAAGAAGAAAATGTTGGCTTTATTTTGAAGAAAATAGATCGATTGATCATACATGCCAAGTGCCAACGAGCAAAGATCTTGTATAAACTTGACTAGAGGGTGAAACTAAAAGCTTGCAAGAAAGAATGACAAGGAAAAGCATAAAAAATTCTTTTGTAGGTTGTTAATGGTAGAAAAGAGATGAAATAACGCTTCAGAGACCTCGTATAGGCGAATCATCCATTAAGGCTTGTATGTTCCACCGCGCATCACCAAAGGTTAGGATTTCATAACAAATGTTAAAAGTACTCAAGTACTCTAAAGAAAAGGAAACATTATCATCAACTAATGTAGTGACGCATGTCATTCATTCCTAACGAAACGTTACCTTTTACGAGAGGGATATTAAATGTGCTTGTTCCCGATAATAGTAACGTTCCATCAAAGGATTTCACTTCCTCGGATCTAGTGGTGGGGTTGGAGTATATATGGAAAAATCTTATCTTGCAAAGCAAAAAACAAGGGCTTAAGGGACAACAATTTTGGGTCGTTCAAAAGGCCCAATAATACGGTGTAGGCAGCAAAATGCGCAAAACATGTATAACCTTTCTTTCTTGGAAGTAGACAATTTTGTCTACTAGAGCTTTGTTGACCGTCTAAATCAATATGACAGTTGATCACAATCTACACCTCACTTCATGCTCTACTGTTAATCATTTATCATATTTAAGAGGAAAGACACGTTATTTAAGATATTCAAATTCATTATCACTATCTTACTGACTTCAGCATTGAAGTGTTAACCTTGCAGATCATTTCTATGTCCACCACATCAAAAACTTGGGTCCAACGCAATAAATTTTGCTCCTTTGTTCACGATCTATTCCAATTCCATTATATAATAATTTTCATTCATTCCCTTAAATGACATAAAGATATTAATTAATTCTTTTGCAATCTTTAACTTAATTTCATAATTCATTCTTGTCCTTCAAAAAAAATTTATTAGGTCTTTTAAATATATTTCAAGATTTATTTTCATCCATCAATTTTAATTAAAAAAAAATTAAAGTTTGACACTTCAATAAAAAGTTAAATAAAAAGTTAAGGAATTAACATGAAAAAAAATAGTTATCAGATAAACCCTAAAATAAAGATAAGAGGTTAAAAAGAGTTAGTTTTGCCAACTTATTTTTTGTGATTTTGAGATTCAAATAAAATTATTTTTGTGTTTCCTTAAAATAATTATTAAAATAAAAAACAAAACAAAAAATCAATAACCATCTCCTCAAATAGGTCATTAAATAGTACTAGTACTTATTTAGTATTGCCTTTTTGTTTATCGATGTGTTAGTTTTCTTCTCATCATGTAACCAAAAAAGATGACGTATAGATAGGAGTTATAGTAGTATAGAGAGAGGGCCATACTATAGTAGAGTTAGAGTAGTAGTGAATGTAAATGGTACTGTAATTCCAATCCTGTCACGTCAAGATGACCCCACTGTTTGTGAAATTGTAAACAATCTCTCCACACTCTATAATTCGTCCCCACCACCACTCTCCATTCATTCAATTCAAAATCCATTATTCATTCATTCAAACTATTTTACGTCCCATCACCACCCAATCTCTCTCTCTTTTCCTCTCCATAATACCAATCCTTCTCTCACGCATATTACCAAAAGTCACCGTCATAATGGAAGCTGCATCGGGTGGAGAACCACCACCGCCACCGTCAGCACAACCTCAACCGGACTCATCACCACCAACACCAAGCCGATACGAGTCACAAAAGCGACGAGACTGGAACACGTTCCAACAGTATCTTCCAAATCACAAACCTCCATTAACCCTAGCACGTTGCAGCGGAGCGCACGTGATTGAGTTTTTGAAATACCTCGATCAATTCGGGAAGACGAAGGTGCACGTGACTGGTTGTCCTTATTTCGGACAACCTAACCCTCCTTCGCCGTGCGCTTGTCCGCTCAAGCAGGCCTGGGGAAGTCTCGACGCTCTCATAGGACGTCTCAGAGCCGCTTTCGAGGAAAACGGCGGTAAACAAGAGAGTAATCCGTTTGGAACTAAAGCGGTTAGGATTTATCTCAGAGAAGTTAGAGAAGGTCAAGCTAAAGCTAGAGGAATTCCTTACGAGAAGAAGAAACGTAAGGGATCCACTGTTACCACCGCTGCTATTGTATCAACCGCAGCAGCGGTGGTAACTGGTGACGGTAACACCAACAGAATTGAACTTGGTGTTACTCCTTACAATTCTGTTAGTCTCAGTGCTGAGATAGTATAGTATTTAATTTTTCTTTTACTAATTTTACATTTTGAATGGTATTAGTTGCTAAATAAATGAAGTATAAATTAGACATTGTATTTTATCGTAATTTAATTGTGACAAATATTTAATGAAAATATATTTAACTACAGTTCATAGAAGGATTCAATATATGAATATTACTATTTCAAGTTGTGTAATAAAACCCTATTGAACTGGTCCCGGGTTTTAGAGATTTTCTCAGTTCATTTTCTCTGATCTACAATCACACGTGTGCTTGTCATTCACAGCATATTTTGGATCTTCTGTTTCAGGTGTCCCTTTGCAATTACTCGATCTTATATTTAGTGTTTTCATGTTATTGTTATGTTCATTTTGAATACAAAACAGTTAGATCTAAGTTGTTGACTAATTTAAATTGAATACTAAATGTAATGGAGATTAAAAAATTGTTATTAATTAAAATGTTATTATTATTTAAACTTTGTTTCTTAAGATTTCAGTGTCAAATTTTTAAAATAATGAACTGATTCCTTATAGATATAATATTTTTAAAATAATCTCTCTTCTAAAATTTTATGACTTTGCAACACTTGCAAAGTGAACTGAACACCCAATATTCTTTTTGTGCCACTAAATTGAGCATAAAATCTAAATGCAAGAATATTGCTTATTTTAATTTATATTTTTCTTAGATGTGGTTTTTGCCATTTTAGCACTATTCATGGTCGGATCACCTAAGTGTGAAAACAACCACCTGCCAACCGTTTCTTACATTCTAGATATTGATTTATAAAATTATTCATAATAAAATAATCCTATACTTTAATATATTTATATTATATAGACCCACCATCCACTTCCAAACAAAACCAAAATTTGAATTTTAATTTGGAAGCATGGACCTATATCCACTAAAATCATTATTCATGAATCATGATAATATCCCAAAAATATTTCTTTTATTATTATTTTTGTTTGTTTGATCAATTTCCATGCTTTTGGCTTTTTGTAGAGCCACGTAATTTCTGTAGGCCACTTTATTTTTCCCTTTCTTTTTGTTTTTTTCTTTATTCTGTACGGTGGCCACTTTAAACCATTTTGATTTCAGAAAAGTCAAAAAGAAAATAAGAAAAAATCATTTGAATCAAAATAAAAGTTAAAATTCACAATTATTTATATGTTTGGATGTAAATGTATTGTAGCAATAAATAACTTGGTGTATGAAATGGGGTAGAGGAGTATCCCACTTTGTGACCACATTGAATAGCATCCATAACTTGTATAATTAATGTTCTATATGTCTAGTAGACTTCATGTTGTTGGAAGAGTGGAGTTTTCTTGATGTGAGTGGTTTGGAGTTGCATTTTATTTCTTGATTCCTATTCTACTATAAACTATAAATCACTTTAATAATTATTGAGGAATATATTTAATTTTATTACTAGTAATATAAAAAATAGTTAATTTGGTTGAATTTATTTTATCATTATTAACACTTAGGTTGCAAATTTAGTCTATTTGTATTAATAATGTGAAAATAAAAATTACAAGAATAAAAATGATGACGACACTTACGTTTTTAAGTATTTTTTAAAGTATTTTTATTAAATTTGTGTTTAGTATTATATGAATTATAGCAAGTTATAAGACGGTTTGTAAAAAATCTTAGTTTATCTCAAAGTTACTTTAGTCAAATAATTCTACAATGTTTTACATAATGGATTTTATATTGACGAAAAATGGAATGAGAATAGTAATAAATAACTTAAAGAAAAGAAGAAGAAATGAGAGTTTGTTAAATTACAATTGCAACACAATTTAACTTTAACTTATATATGTCAAGTCAGATCAATGAAGAATCATATAGCAATTATAGTCTATCGCAATGCAATTTTACAAGAGAATCCAAAGCTTGATTGAAGAGAAGCTTTTTGTATAATTCTTCGAGATACAAGTTGATATATTACTATCATCTAGTTCACTTATCTTCGTCTATGATTCATGTTTTAATTCATAAACCTTTTTATTATGCTTAATTGAATAATGAGTAGTTAAACATCCCTTTTACGAGGGATGGATATTTGATCTTAAGAAGAACCTTGCACCCTTAGATGCAATTGTTAGTTTAATAAGTTATTCTTATGTTATTTATTTGATATCGATATATAATATACTTTTATTGATTGAGTTTAATATGTTATTTATTTGATATCAATAAACAATATGCTTTTATTGATTGAATGATGATAAAATCAATTTATGGTATACTTTGTGAAAATGAGAGTAGATTAGTATAAAACTTAGCACGAACTAGATATATGGGTGGATCCTTAAAACTCATATATATTTTAAATATTAACTTTAAATTGTAACTTATCAAGAGATTATGGAGTTTGTTTTAGTTGTTAAAAAATTACTACTAAGGGATTAGTATTAATTAGTCTTGATAATTATTAATCACATAGGATAATAATTTTAATAAGAAAGATACTACAAGAGAAAACCTAAGTTTGACTCATTCTTAATATCTTTTATTCACTAATTTGAAAAACTCCTATTTTTTAGCATTAAAACTCTTATACAAACTAATAAACATTTTTATCAATGATAAATTTAATATTGGATGACGACGATAAAAAGATTGAAGAACATGAAGCAGCTGGAGTGGCAAAAAATATGGTTGCACTTAAAACTCAAATTTCTAAGTCCAACAAAAAGGGTGTGAAATGTGTGGAGGACCTCATTTGCCCATACAACGTGAATCTCATTTGACTATTCAAGGACGCGTAGAATTGTTGAATTACATCAACAACAAAGATGGTCGTCAACAACGTAATCGTCATTCAGACAATTAAAATCCAAGTTGGAGGAACCATTTGAACTTTTCACAGTGAGATCAACAAATAGTTCAACCAAATCAACTTGAAGCTCAATAAAAGAAGCCAAAATAAGAGGTAACACTTGAAAAAATGGTTATCAAATATGTCCAGAATGAAGGAAAATCGCGATATAAAACGCTGAGCAAAAAAGTTCCCTTAAGTCGATCCTTATGAATGATGCAAGATTAGTGATAGAAAACGGTTATCTGTTGTGGAGATTAACACATTTGATGTAGAATCAGAAGAATGATCACATGCAGTGAACGAAAAACAATGTCTCTACTCAGTACATGCAAATAGAGTATCTTCAATATCAGTGCTAGCTGCTATATATATATATATATATATATATATATATATATATATATATATATATATATATATATATATATATATATATATATATATATATATATATATAGAGAGAGAGAGAGAGAGAGAGAGAGAGAGAGAGAGAGAGAGAGAGAGAGAGAGAATATGATTAGGGTTCAAAATCGATTTTCATCCAAGTGTAGAAGCTTCTACACAAGGGTTCTATTTTTTAGAATTTCTTGTGTGGGGTGCAAGCTAAAAAAATCCACTTAAATGTACCCTACAGTATTCCATAATCCACTTAAGTACATTATACCTTAAGGTGTTCTAAAATTCACTTAATTTTATTGTACCTTACGATGTTTCGTAATTCTCTTAAGTACATTAAGGTGTTCTAAAATTCACTTAATTTTATTGTATCTTACGATGTTTCGTAATTCTCTTAAGTACATTAAGGTGTTCTAAATTTCACTTAATTTCATTGAACCTTACGATGTTTCGTAATTCTCTTAAGTACATTGTATCTTACGGTATTCCATATTTATCTCTCTATCTCACACCAATTTATCCTTATGTATATGACCCGTAGGTTCTCGTGACGTTGGCAATATACTAAATCACATATTTATTATAATAAATAATTAGTGGCATTTATCAACACATCACTGTTACCCAAATCACAAAAATTTCATGTGATCTGACAAAACCTTTTAGTGATAATGTTTGAGCTAAATTACCCTTTTCCCTCGTGTCTATATTGAACACAACTACACAAGGCATAGATCGTATCACCCTTGTCTGGTTCAAATTAGGCCCTTAGACATATATCATGTTACGTAGGATGGATAAATTCCATTTAGGTCAATTATATCCCTCAATAAAATTTATGGAGTACCCATCAACCATATTGATGGTCATCTTATTACAAACAATGTTTGATTAGCAATAAAATACTTGACTCCACGTTTAGGATCCACATTGGTATCAGGTCAAAAGGTGGTATACACCATTATCACCTTAAGAATAACTTATGACACTTGCATAACATTTTATATAGTATTCTCATGATGGATAAATCTAGTATAAATGTTACTTGTAATATTCATACCTATGTGAAGATTTGATAATGTTAGATAATAGTGCACCTATGAGGGGGTGAATTAGATTTTATGAAATTATTCGATTGTTTTTTAGTAAATGGAAAGTTATAGATTTTTAGGCACTTTACTGGTTTATTTATTTTTACTGGTTTTGCAATGAAAATAGAGTGTCGGGTCTATTTTATGGTGAAGAGAGATATGATAAAATTGATAGAAAATAAAGTATAGTAAAAATAAATAACACAGAGATATATCATGTTTCCTCTTTCCAAACAAGAGTAGTCTAGTCCCCTCACATCCCGTGAGATACATTTATTATTGTCATATCTTTGTACAAGCCTACCACTGTGACTTCTCTTACAATCTTCTAACAATAACAAAGAAGCACGACACTTCCTTGATTTACAAGCACCAACAACTATGGTGGACTTTGAATCACCTAATTCAAAGGACTTTTTTCAACAAATAGAAAAAACAACATTTCCTATTTGCAATAACCTGTAATAAGTAAAACACTTTCTTAGAGATAAAGAATCACCTCACACTTGGTGAAATATTATAGATAAACAAATAATTTTTAACAAAAAGACTTTGTAACAAACTTTGATAATTTGATAACTTTGTTGCTTTTATGATATATTGACAATTTTTATCTTCTCCTTCAATGAACAAATCAATGGAATATAAACATTTAAATTCTCAAAACCTTTTCACATATGATTTGAAAATTATGCATAAAAAGTTTCTCTGTTAACACATTTACGGATACTTAAAACAGACAAAATTGTTCATGAAGAAGGTTATTTTGAATTTGAAAAAAAATCCCTCTATTTATAATGAACCATGTACCTCTTGAATTTTCAGAAACAATGTTTTGAAAACATTGATGATCATTTGCAATGATTTGAAAAGGTTTTATGATCATTAGAGATGAAGAGGTGTTGTATTGGTTCGGAATTTTTCAGCTTTAATCAAGGTTAATCGATTGACTTGAATAGGATAATCAATTAGGCATTCCATAATGTATAGAAATTATATGAAAAACAACATGGTTAATCGATTTACCAAGGAGGGTAATCGATTATCCTCATGAAAAAATGCAATTTCTCTTAAAGCAAAGGCCAAGATAATTGATTGAAAATGAGAGGGTAATTGATTATCATGTTATGTACTTAGAAAATTTTATAAGTTAAAAATGTTAATTTTTTCCATTTTGAAAACAATGCATAAAATGAGTTTCAAAGTTTTCCTTGAGCTTCTAATGATTATAACCGTTGAATTGAACATTGTACCTTTGTTTATGATCCAGTATCATTGAAATCCAAAAACTTGTGAAAACTTTATACTTGATTCAATATTTTTCTTCTTTGAAATTTCTCCTTAAGATAGCCTTTTTTCTTCATCCAAATCAAGCTAAGAAGTATGAACATATCTTGTTCACAATCTCCCCCTTTTTGATGATGACAAAAATTTTGATATGAAGTTTTTGCTTAACTCTTGATTTCTCCCCATATCTTTCATATCTCCCACTATCTTGCATACTCCCCTTTTTTTCAATTTATGCTATGATATTTTTGATATCCTGAAAAACAACAAAAACACTCATCTCCTTTCTTCCCCTTTTTGACATTATCAAAAATAAAAGAGTAAAATCCAAAGAAGTATAATAATATAAAGAAAATGATATATTAAACATAAAAAGAATTTATCTTCTTCACAAATATTGAATTTCAAAGTTGATATCAATATTGATGCTTCTTCAAAACATCTCTCATTCAATGAAACTTTTAAAACTACCATATCATATGGTTTTATATCTTGAAAGATCAATCTTGATTTGACAATACTAGCATATGATCTTCAGGTACCTACAAAATGATTAATAGTTATTAGGTACCCAATATTCTTTTAGTCCTCTTGAGTTAGATCCCTTCCTCACCCATACATACTCACCATAAGGAATACCATAATTTCTTATGTAGCAAATATTAGAAGTATGAACTTTTGCATTACAGTAAAAACAAGTAGGTCTGAAAACATGATTCCATTTATAGACATAAAAAGTTATTTCTATCATAAGATCTTTTATGATGATTTACAAGATGAACTTTCTTTGATTCCTTGTTGTTAAATTCGCTAGTAGCCTTTACAAAGATAGTTTGACATGTACTAATTATATCAAAATTAGAAAAGTCAAGTCCACATTTATTACTTGAATATCTTTGACGACTTAACATATTTTCTAAATCAATTAAACTTTTTTCATATTTCTTGATCATTCGTTTAATTTAACAATTTTATATGCACGATCTTAACATTTATTGCATGTAGAATTCTTTACTTCTCCTAATTCCACTTTTGTGTCATTAGTCATACATCTTATTTTGTTAGATTAGAATGCACCTAAGAGGGGGTGAATTAGGTTTTATGAAATTATCCAAAAAAAAATTTAGTTAATGGAAAATTCTTGCTTTTGAGGCACTGTACAAGTTTATTTGTTTTTACTGGTTTTGTGATGAAGACAAAGTGGCTGGTTCATTTTTTGGTTAAGAGAGATAAGATAAAGTTGATAGAAAGTAAAGTGCAATAAAAATAAACAACACATACATACATATATATATATATATATATATATATATATATATATATATATATATATATATATATATATATATATATATATATATATATATATATATATATATATATATATATATATATATATATATATATATATATATATCATGGTTCCTCTTTCCAAACAAGAATAGTCCAATTCCCTCACACCCTGTAAGAGATTTTCACTATTGACATATCTTTGTAGAAACCTACCATTAAGACTTATCTTACAATCTTCTAACAATAATAAAGAAGCACATCACTTCCTTGATTTCCAAACACCAACAAATATGGTGGAATTTGAATCACCCCGATTCAAATGAATTTTTTCAACAAATGTAAAAACCGCCTTCCTTATTTGCAACAACTTGTAATAAGTAACAAACAGATAAATTGAAATTATTCCCTAATGATATTTAAAATAGACAAAATTATTCATAAAGAAGGTTATTTTGAATTTGAAAAAAATTCCTCTATTTATAATGAACCGTGTACCTATTGAATTTTAAGAAACAATGGTTGGAAAACATTCATGACCCTTAACAATGATTTGAAAAGGTTATGTGATAATTATAGGTGAAGCGGTGTTGTATTGGTTCAAAAAATTTCAGCTTTAAACCCAAGTTAATCGATTGACTTGAATAGGGTAATCGATTATCCTCATGAGAAAATGAAATTTCACTTGAAATAGAGACCAAGATAATTGATTGAAAATGAGAAGGTAATCGATTATCATGCTATGTACTTAGAAAATTTTCTAAGTAAAAGACGTAAATTTTTGCCATTTGAAAATAATGCATAAAATGAGTTTGAAACTTTTCCTTGACATCTAATGATTATAACCATTGAATTGACCATTGTAGCTTGGTCTATGATCTAATTTAATTGAAATCCAAAAAACTTATGCAAACTTGATGCTTTCTTCAATCTTTTTCTTAGATCTTTCTCCTTAAGATAGCTTTTTGTCTTTATCAAAATCAAGTCTTTTGTCTTTATCAAAATCAAGCTAAGAAGGATGAACATATTTTCTTCACAGGTAACTCTTTATCTATAAGCTATAAGATATATTCATATAATAGTCTCAATAATTTAATATCATCTCACTTCATAATAAAGCTTGACTATAGATATTTTAAGAATAATGTTCTTATGTTTAATGGGATATCATGATTAAGTCACACTTAATGTTTTATTAAACGGAATAACTATTCTAGGGAATTTATTATTTTGGAAAAAGAAACATAACATAGAAATTCCTTTTATTATTAACAAATAATTAGATATAAGTATCAAGTTCTAATAAAACTATTGGCCTCTAGAGCTTACAACAACAATCTCCCACTAACACTAGATCCAAACAGCCTTACACCTAATACCCATAGATCAGTGTGGCCATCATGCTTATGTTGTGCAAAAGGCTTTACTATTGGGTCAAGGATATTGTCATGTGTTGGTACTCTATATATTTTGATATCTCATATATATATTATCTCTCGAATTAGATGATATCGCCTAAGTACGCGTGATCGTTGGTGAGATCTATGCCCTTAAGCTTATGGGATGGAACCATTGTCATCACAACCTACAATGCTATGGAGTATACCAAGTTCATTAATAAACTTCTTGATCCAAACAACTTCTTTTGTTGCATTTGAGACAACAATATACTTGGCCTTAGTTATAGAATAAGCAATTGTATCATGATTTAAACTTTTCTAGCTCACAACGCCACCATTTAAGCAAAGCACATAACCAGATTATGATCTAAAGTCATCTTTATATGTGTGAAAAACTAGCATTAGTATATCCAACTATAATGAGCTCTTCTTGACCTCTATATATCAAGAATGAGTCATTATTTCTTCTCAAGTACTTAAGGATATTCTTTTCAGCAACCTAATAAGCATCATTAGATTAGACTGGTTTCTACTCGTTTCACTTAAAGCATACAGGACATCTGGTCGAGTACATAACATGGCATACATGATAGACCCTATTGCAAATGTATATGGAATGTTATTCATGCGACCCCTTTCTTCCTTAGTTGACGGGGATTGTGTTTTTGATAGACATAAGTCATGTTGCATAGGTATGACCCCTTTCTTGGAATCATTCATATAAAAGTGTCTCAGCACTTTATCTATGTATGTACTCTAACTTAGGACAATTAGTTTTTTTATCTATCTCTATAGATCCTGATTCCTAATATATAGGTTGTTATGCTTCACCCAAGTCCCTCATAGAAAATCATTTCCCTAGCCAAGTTTTCACTTGCTACAAGGTAGGAACATAGTTTCCACTGAGTAATATGTCATCTACATATAATATCATAAATATGATCATTATCCTACTAACCTTCTTGTAGACACAAGGCTCGTCTTTGTTTTTAATGACTCCATACTAATTTACAGTTTCATAATATAAAGATTCCAACTTCTAGAAGTGTTGAAATACAAGAGACTATGAGACATTTGAATAAACCGTGTGTTTTGAAAAGCACTACGGAGACTTTATTATATAGAGAGATATTATAACTAATTACATGATATAGTCGATGTGGGACTATTCGATATACAAATATTCTTAATACTATATTTACAAATATCAACACTCCCCTTCAAGCTTGAGCATATAAGTCAAATGCACCAAGCTTGTTACATATATAATTAGTTATGGGACTTCGCAAAGATTTTGTAAACACGTCTGCCAATTGATCATTAGAGTTGACAAAGTTTGTGACGATGTCACCTGATTCGATTTTCTCTCTGACAATGTGACAATCTATCTCAATATGTTTGGACATCTCATGGAAGACTGGATTTGAAAAAAATGTGCAATGCAGCTTGATTATCACAAATAAGTGTCATTGGTCTGGCTTCTCCAATTTGAAGTTCCTTAAGCAATTTTTTTAACCAAATAAGTTCACATGTTACCATTGCAATGGCCCTATACTCTGCCTCGGCGCTTGATCTTGCAACTACGTTTTGTTTCTTACTTTTCCAAGATATAAGGTTTCCTCCAACAAGTACACAATACCCAGAGGTGGATCGTCTATCAATGGCTGACCCTGTCCAATCAGCATAGAAATATCTAACTATCTGAGTATGTCATTTATTTTCATACACTAGGCCTTTTCCTGGAGCACATTTGATGTATCTCAGAATCCGGATAACATCATCCATGTGTTCCTGACAAAGGGAGTTTAAGAACTGACTTACCACACTAACGACAAAAGAAATGTTTGGACGAGTGATTGTGATATAATTCAACTTTCCAACCAATCTTTTATACCTTCCTGAGTCAAATAGAGGCTCCCCCTGATTGAGTAGTAGTTTGACACCTGGATCCATAGGAGTATCAGCTGGTTTAGCATTCAACAAACTCGGTTCTTCCAAAATATCCATAGCATATTTCCGCTGAGAAATCACCAAACCATCTTTAGATTGAGCTACCTCAATACCCAAGAAATAGCGAAGTTTACCAATATCTTTTGTCAGAAAATGATTTGAGAGATGTTGCTTTAACTGGAGTATACCCTGTTGATCACTACCAGTTATGACAATATCATTTACATACACAATAAGATAAATACACCCTTGGGCTGAGTGACGATAAAAAACAGAATGGTCAGATTCACTACGGACCATACCAAATTGTTGTACTATAGTACTGAATCTGCCGAACCAAGCTCTCGGAGATTGCTTAAGACCATAAAGAGACATGTGTAACCTACACACCATATTCGATGACTCCCCCTAAGCAACAAATCCATGTGGTTGCTCCATATATACTTCCTCTTCAAGATCACCATGTAAAAAAGCATTTTTGATGTCAAGTTGATGAAAAGGCCAATGTCGAATGGCTGCAATGGCTAGAAGAAGTCTAACAGATTCCATCTTGGCTACAGGCGAGAAGGTATCACTATAATCCAATCCAAAAATCCGAGTGTATCCTTTGGCTACCAAGCAAGCTTAAAATCGATCAATTTTACCATATGGACCAACCTTCATTGTATAAAGCCAACGACAACCTACTAAAGATTTCCCATGGGGTAGAGGAACTAGTTCCCAGGTACCACTGCTTTGAAGAGCACACATTTCATCAATCATTGCTTGCTTCCACTCAGGGTGAGATAATGCTTCACCTGGAGTTTTAGGAATAGAAACAGAAGACAAAGAAGATAAACAAGTATACTACAAAGGGGAATGAAGATGATAACATAAATCATTATAATGTGGAGCCATCTGAGGAGAGTCTTCAATGACCTCAGGAACATGTATGACCTTAGGGACAAGTATGACTTCCGGGACAGGGACGATAGGCGTTGGGTGACGACGCTGATATGTTTGAAGTGGTCGAGAAATGGGTGGGTCAGGAGCCCTAGACTGATGGGGGATAATGGTAGGCGGAACATTAATAATTGTCGGAAAATGTGTGGGAGTACTTTCTTGAATGGGTTCTAGAGTTACGTGACTGGACTCAAAATATGGAACCGACTCAAAAAAGGTAACATCGGCCAATACTAGGTATCGTTATAGAGTATGTGAATAACAACGATAACCTTTTTGGGATCGATGATAACCAAGAAAGACATACTTTAGTGATCGAGCTGAGAGTTTATCAAGACCAGGAGAGAGATTGTGTACAAAACATGTGGACCCGAAGACTCGGGGAGGAATTGGGTGAAGTGGGGAATTGGGAAAAAGGATTGAATGAGGGATTTTATTGTTAAGGACATGTGAGGGCATGCGATTTATAAGGTAACATGTCGTTAGCACAGCATCCCCCCAAAACTGAAGTGGAACATTACCATGGAGAAGTAGGGTCTGAGTGGTTTCTACAAGATGCCAATTTTTGCGTTTGGCTACCCCGTTTTGTTGAGGTGTGTGAGGGCAAGATGTTTGATGAAGAATACCATTGTGTGACATAAAATTCTGAAATTGTTGGGATAAATATTCACGGGTATTGTCACTTCTTAAGGTACGGATAGACACACCGAATTGAGTTCTTATTTCTTGATAGAATTGTTCAAAAATAGAAAATAATTAAGATATATTCTTCATTAAAAATAACCACGTGCAACGTGAAAAATCATCAATAAAGGTGACAAAACACCTAGACTCAAGAGTAGAGACAGTACGCGAGGGACCCCAAACATCGGTGTGAACTAAAGTAAAATGGGACGAAGCTCGTTTATTGACTCGATTGGGAAACTGACCACGAGTGTGTTTCCCTAGATGAAACAACTCACGATGTAAATTAGATACCTTCGATAAATTTTGCACCAACTTATGTAGTTTGGAAAGACTGGGATGACCTAACTGAGCATGGATAGTGAGTGGAGAATCTTTGGGTGAGCATGTCTGAGATGACATTGAGAGGTAATAAAGGCCTTGAGACTCAGATCTGACACCAATCGTTTGTCCCGGACTCCGATCCTGCAGGGTAACATTATTGTTAGTGAAGGTGACACTACAATCAAGAGAATGAGTTAAACGACTGACTGAAAGTAAATTAAATGGACAATTAGGTACATAGAGGATAGAATTAACCGAGAGAGAAGGTAGAATTTGAACAGTACCAATCCCTTCAGATCGGGTTTGAGAACCATTAACAGAAGTTATAGTAGGTAAGAAACCGGATGTAGAGAGGGAAGAGAAAAGACTTTTATTACCGGTAACATGATCAGACGCACCAAAATCAAGGACTCAAGATCCAAGAGAAGATGATTGAGAGAGACAAGCAGATGAATTACCAGTGTGTGCTACCGAAGAAGTAGAATCTAAGTTCTGAAAATTCTGATACCACCTAAGGAAATCATCATAGTTTTGCGTAAAGTTATGAGGAATACCCATGAGTATCGGATCTGAAACACTTTCCCTATAAAGAGTGGAGCGATGGGAAAATTGTCGAGATCAGTCGTCGGATGTGCTGTCACGTGCGGAGGTTTCTGCCGATGAAAAATAGGGAACGGGTGGATCAGAAGAGGCGCTTCTACTGGTAGGTTACCAGAGAATTTTGAAAAGTGAGACGCAAACCGGAGTGGTGACACGGTTTGCAAAAAAAAATCTCACCGGAAGATAGTGGGTCAACCAGGTAAAGCACGACGAAGAAAGAATTACCTCTTAGCATACTCTAGATACCATGTTAAAATACAAGAGACTAAGAGACATTTGAATGAACTGTGTGTTTTGAAAAGTACTACGGAGACTTTATTATATAGAGAGAGATTATAACTAATTACATGATATAGTCGATGTGAGACTATTCGATATACAAATATTCTTAATACTATATTTACAAATATCAACAAGAAGCTTTCTTCATTCCATAGAACGACCACATAAAGAGACAATAAATGATATTGGAACATTTATTGTCATCAAAGAAATGAACATGAAAATTATTAAGCTTTTTGAAAATTTTAAAGATTGTTGAACACAAGTCTATTATACCACAGAAAGAAAAACGACCAAAGCTTCAAATAAGATTCCCTTATCCTCTGAGATTGAAAAAAAATCAAAAAATGAAAAAAGGTTTGGTAAGTTTCTTGAAATGTTCAAAACAGTGAAAATTAACATTTTATTTTCCGAAGCACTAAAGAATATGCCAACTTATGCAAATTTCATAAGATATATGCTTAAAGAGTCTTTTGGTCCCTGTAAGTTAGCGACTTTTTTATTTCGATCTCTGTATCTTTTTTTATCTGAGTCCCTAACAGTTGATTTCCTTTTGGGATTAGTCTCTGAAGTTAAAATTTAGTTAAAAAATAGATGTTGTGGCCAACGTCGCTGATGTGGCCAACGTCGCTGACGTGGCAGGCTTTTTTTCATTTTCCATTTTTTTCATAATTTATAGTTGAAATAAATTAATTAATCATTAATAGTTAAAATATTAAATAAATTATTAAATTCTGAATCACTTATGAAATATATATTCTTGTTGCAATTTTACAATCAATTGGAATGTTTGACCTAGTGGAAAGATAGTTATATGTAATTGCAAAGGTCGTGAGTTTAATGCATCATGGGACTAAGTTTTGAATTTTTGCCTTTTTAAGATTTAAGCCCAGACAAAATAGCGCTTATGTGGAATTTTTGGATATTAAAATAAACAGAAAATGAAAAAATAAAGTTTGTCATATCATAGATGTTGGCCACATCATGTTTTTAACTGAAGTTTAACGTTAGAGACTAATTTCAACAAAAAATCAATTGTTAGGAGCTTAGACCCAACTAAAAAATGCAGGGACCAAAATCAAAATCTCGCTAACTTACAGAGACCAAAAGACTATTTAATCCTAAAATATATCATCTCTAAAAAGAGGGCATTGGATGATGAAACTGTGAGATTGTCCAAGCAATGAATTTCATATTACAAATAAATATACTCATAAAGTGCAAGGATCCTGGAAGTATCACCATCCCTTATACCACTGGAGATAGAACATTTAAGAAATCTCGTGTTTATCTTGATGCTAGTGTAAGTTTGATGTTGTTATCTATTTACAACAAATTGGGTATTGGAACAATAAACAACACATTGATGACCTCTAGTTTGTTGACTATTCTACCAAGTATCCTTATGGGATTGTAGAAGATGTGTTGGTCAAAGTTGACAAATTCATCTCTATGGTAAATTTTATTGTGTTAGAAATTCCAGAAGATGATGACATCCCATTAATCCTTAGAAGATCATTTGTGTTAACCAGTAGATGTAATATCAACTTGAAAGATGGTACATTAATTCTGAAAGTGACAAAGAATAATTTAAATTAAATGTGTTCAACAACATGAAGCATAAATGAGATAAAGATCAACTATATTGTTGGATATACATTAAAAAGTCAAATTCTACAATTTCCCCTTGAAATAATCCTAAACATTATTAGAATATCTCTATAATTAGTATAATTATTAGGATATCTCTATAATTTGTATACAATATAATTGTATATTATTAGCTTCCAAATATAGACATTGTCATACTTGTATATAATGAGTATTCTTATCAATGAAAAGACATGGATTAAATTACTTACATGGTATCAGTTTTGTCACGATCCTAACCTAAACCCTTCTCACTGCCGCTAATCCTCTATTTTACCATGACAGAAACAAACTCTCATTCCCAAACTTCTGATGACACTTCATCAGCCTCTCAAACAAACCCTTCTCAGACGGAGAAACCCAACTTCCACTCTGTATTCGCCATCAGAGGTTGTCAATGTTCTTTCAAATTGATCTTGTCGCTTAATAATATTTGTAGTGCCTTCATATTCTTCAATTTTTCTTGTACCTGTGAATTCGTTGAAAATATTAAGCATCATCATCTCTATTAAATAATTCAAAAAATATATAAAAAAACATAGCAACCTTTTCTTCTCCATCAATCACTTTGCATTCAATCTCAGACTGATCGACGCAACCATTAGACACTGATTTTTCCTCAATCGTTGTCAACGTTCTTGCTGAACATTTTGCAATATTTTCTAAATTATTAACTTCTATATTTATTTTGTTATCATTAAACTTGACAATATTGATCTTAGGTGAATATATGCGAAGAATATTGTATACAATAGACCAAGCATAAATGTGTCCTACCTGAAAAATAAGAAAATATTAAAAATATTTTTTTATTTATTTTAAATACTTTATAAACACTAATTCTATTATACCCCTATAGTTATAAATTTTAAAGAATTTGAGTTAGTGTGACATACTGCCATAGTTAGGGAAGTAAATGCTAGTCCTTTACGATAGCAAGCATCCACATCTCCAAAAGGGTGACTTCTTCCTTTACAAATAGCTGGAACTATGATCAGAGGCAACGATCCAAGATTTCCTGCATACATCAATTGTTAAACGATCAATGATAAGATAGAAAATAAATATTTGTACATGTTATAAGAGATGATTAAAGAAAAAAATAATATGAATGTGTACATAAACCTGCCTGCAGCACAACACCCCATTACAAGGCCATGAAGATGACGAGGAACTCTAGTTATTTTAGCGAGAATCCATGCAAGAGTTGTTCCAATAATATATCTTAGAAGAATATTTAATGGCATGAACCACCTACATAATTCGTTAAATAAATAAGCACCTCTTATATGTGTGTGAATTAAGCATCTCTTCTAACATATACTCCGTTAGTTTTTTTGAATGATTTTAAATATATATATATATATATATATATATATATATATATATATATATATATATATATATATATATATATATATATATATATATATATATATATATATATATATATATATATATATATATATATATATATATATATATATATATATATATATATATATATATATATATATAATTAAAAAAGTTTTGTCATATTCGATTAATTTTTTTTTAATTTAAATAAATTTTGAAGTATTTAGTTAGAATAACATATATATTCATTAAAATTTTAGGAGTACGGTTGGATCCCAGCAACTGCGATCGGGAGGGTTTAGAATTATTTGATGTTAAAGTTGATCCTACGAATCGAATTAGTCCGTTCAATAAATTAGATACCGGTAATAAAAAAAATATATATTGAAGATTTGTTAGGATATAGAATCGGGGTTTACAAAGAGGTCGGCGGATAAACTTATTTGGACGCACGCATAAGTCTAAAATGAATTATTTAATTATAAAGTGAATAATTATTATATAAACTCGATCCTATTAATTAATCATTAAAAAAATGACACATCAGATCGAAAAAGAAAAAAAAAAGTTTTTTCATTTGTTTTCGAACAGGGGAGACCTAAAGGCCAAGACTACACGGGAACAATCCTATCCACATAAACACTCTTTAAGTCATCTCAAAACCCCTTAAATGTCTCTCATGGACATTTATCATACATTTAAATATTGATACTATAGGTATCCCCAAGTCTAGTCAACCTGTCAGTACAATGATTGGTCTCACACTGAATGTTCTTAATAACAAATTCCTTGAAATTTGTTGAATCTTTATAGATCAATCTCACTGGATTGCCCTTATACCTTTGAGTTTAATACCTTTAGTGATGAATTCAAAAGCTTGCTTGCAGTCTATTTGGACACAAAGCTTCATATTGATTTTGCACTTGATCATGCTCAGACCAATAAAATCTCCCAAAGTTCAGCTTACAAAATACTATTTGTTTTCCCAACCCTTTAGAAAAACCACTAAGTCAATTACCAATGTTGTTTCTCAAGACCCCTCAATAACTCGCAAGCTCATTTTTCCAAACTGCTCCATTTGTATTCAGGGTAAATCAACTTGTATTGGGAGGATCCTATTTAATGTAGATCACCGCATAAGTCCTTTTGTTGTTTTGTTGAATCAATGCAACACGAATGGGTCAATAAGGTGTCTTCGAAAGGAGAAATGCTCTAAGCAAGCTCAAATGTGACTTATGGTGTTACAATCCCTTAAGGCATGAGATATGAATTCAACTTTCCTATTGCAGCTGTTGCAGAATGGGTCACTAAGGTGCCTTCGAAAGAGGAAATGCTTAGTTTTCATGCCTTCCCAATGCACCTGCCAAATAAAAATCCGGATACGCTCAGGGACATTTAAATTTTGCATTTTCTTCAACCTATCTTGTTGGATGTTGTTGTCAGTCGATGTGAACGCAACATAAGCAGTTTTGATGGTGAAAGTGACATTGTTAGTTCTATCGCAAGTGCAAACATCAGGCCCTAACTCTTTCTCCGATGGTCGAGTATAAGCAAATTTCTCAAGAATGTTAAAAGAGAACATAAGCTTTAGCTTATACTAATCCCAATCCCCGTTGGCATTCACTAGAGTAGAAACAATAAGAAAAATTTGAGTTATCAACTTGTTGTTGATATGGTTATGAATAAATATACTTATATCAACCCATCAACTATCCAAGACATTAGTTGAATTGTCGTTGCCAATCTCCCATAACTCCCTTTGAGATATCAAGGGCCGCAACTTAAGAATGTTCTTCCAAAGGTTAGAGCCATAGCTCTTGGCAGCAAGAGAAGCACTATAATTGATGTTACAAGTGTATTTCCCTATGAGAATTTTGCACCAAAGCTCGTCCCACCCTCTACAAAGCTTCCATACCAGAATGGCTAAGCATGCTTTGTTCATCTCATGGAGGTTTCTCAGACCGATACCACTCATCAACTTTGTCCTACATGATATATGTCTTTTGTCATTCACATCTCCTCATATGAGATTCCTCTTAATATAGTGTATCTATTTGAGGCAACTCTTGGGGATCATATTATTCATCATCGAGTATGTAAGAAGGGATTTGAGAACAGATTTAGCAAAAGTAATCCTTCAGGCATTGACAATTGATTGGCCCTCCAAAGGGACAATCTTTGTTGAACTTTGTCAACTAAAAAACGGCAACCTTTATTTTTATGAGTCTTCCCAATAAGAGGTATCCCAAGGTGGAGACTAAGGGACTTAGTTTCTTTCATACCAGTCATATGGACAATTTGATGTCTATATCCAGAAGAAGTGTTTTTGGAGAAGTAGATTGTATACTTATCAAAGTTAATTCTTTGACCAGACATACCGCAACATTGGTGCACAAATTAAGGGTTGGTAGTCTTAGGAATCAAACACACATTTGTATGATTCACAATAACAATGTTTGTAGGAGTGTTCCACAAGTCTAATATGAACTTGCAGACATTAGTTCCAACCTTCTTCAATGAGTGTTAATAAAACCCAATAGGAAACCCATCAGGGCTAAGGGACTTCCAAGGAGCCATTCTCATCAGGGCCTGCTCGATTTCTTCTTCCTTAATATCACCATTGATCCCCTGAATAGTAAGTCTATCAAGGGATGGGAATTTAATTCGGGTATCCCTCCAAGGAGTAACATAAACATTAGAGGTATATAAATGGTGATACTAATCTTTAAATATTTGCTGAAATTTGATTGGATCATAAATCCATACACCATAATTAGACTGGATAATGCTAACACTCTTCCTTCTTCTTCTTTGAATTGCAACAGTGTGGTAAAACTTAGTGTTTCTATCACCATCAAAGAGCCACTTTATCTTAGAACGTCGGAACCACATGATTTCTTCTTGATGGAGAAACAAGGATAACTTTTGCTGAAGCTTATTTTCCCTTTTCTCCAAACCAAAATCTCCTTTACCCTCCTGACAGACCCTTTGAATACCCAAAATTCTGCCACTTTAATCAGCAAGATCTCTTGGATTCATCCGTTTGAGAACTCGGGAAGAGATGATGTGGGCTTTTGAATGAAACTGAGGGTCCAAGTTAGTTGATTGTGTGAATCCATTTTGACATGACTGCAGAAAATCCAAATTCGTAATTTAGGCTTTGGCTCCAATATTTTAGTTGCAGTCAAGGTTGCAATTTTTTATATTACAGATAATTCGGACAAATGCAACTGAGGCCATTGTAGAGACATCAAAAATATTTACTTGTCTCAGCCTGCAAATCTGCAATTGTGGTTGAAGATTGCAAGAAAATCATGTTATAGGTGGCTTGCTGCTATGCAGTTGATCTTCTTAAACTGTATAGCACCTTTGAAAACAAAATAAAGGATAGGAGGAGAAAATCATGATATTTGGAGTTCATAAGTCACAAATTTTCTATTTTGAGGACACTGATTTCACTAAATTATGCATGTTTTTCTGCAGGGATTGATGCCAAATGGTGAAGAAGTGGCAATTAAAAAGCTGTCGTTGGAATCTAGACAAGGAATTAGAGAATTTACCAACAAAGTTCGGCTATTACTAAGAATTCAGCATAAGAATTTAGTCACTTTACTAGGCTGTTGCGCAGAAGGACCCGAAAAAATGCTTGTCTATGAATATCTACCAAACAAAAGCCTTGATCACTTTCTGTTTGGTATTGAAATTGTTTTAACTGAGGAACATGTCCACAATTCTTTTTTTCCTATGTTTTGTGATTGCTTCTGAATAATAATTGACCACAGTTATATATAATGATTTTTAGATAAAAAGAGGTCTTTGGATTGGACGACACGGTTTCGAATAGTTACCGGTATCACAAGAGGACTTCTCTATCTGCATGAAGAGGCCCCGGAAAGAATCATTCAGAGACATTAAAGCTAGTAACATATTGCTGGACGAGAAATTATATCCAAAAATCTCAGACTTCGGTTTGGCAAGGCTGTTTCCTGGAGAGGACACTCATGTGCAGACATTTAGGATTTCCGGTACACAGTGAGTAGTATTGTTTAGTCACTTGCTGTTTTTTGTTATTGTGATGTAGAAATCCTTATGCTTTTTATGTTTGATGAATCTCAGTGGTTATATGGCTCCTGAATATGCAATGCGTGGAGATCTGTCCGTAAAGACTGATGTTTTTAGTTACGGAGTCTTGGTGTTGGAAATAGTTAGTGGGAGAAAAAACCATGATGTGAAGCTTGGTTCAGAAAAGGCAGATCTACTAAGCTATGTAAGTTGGTTCTAGGCATTAGAGAAAATTTAGTATGCCATATTATTTTCATGAGCTGAGGTTCATGAAATAAGTTAATGATCAGCTGCTGTAATATGTAGTAAATAGGTAAAGTCTACCGATGGACCACCGCAGACCTACAACATGTCGCCTTATCGTTAGTAGAAGTTCTTGACCCTCCTTGTGCTCAAGGCTGAAAAACTGACTTGATGAAGAGACTACAATTTCCACATTGACGTGTACCGAACAAAACAAGCATTTTTTTAGAATATATATCTATCTATGGACTTCTGCTATCTATTTGGATTAACTTATCTTTGTAAGATGAGAGGTGTCATTTTTTATAATTTGTTCAACACTATTGTTTTTGGTGCGTCGATAATTTGTGGGTGACGCGAATAAACGTAGGTTCTGCTAGACTGATAGTACCATCTTAGGTTACTTTAAACTTGTTACCAGTGTGACAATTTATTTCATAGCTTTACAATGTTGTTTATTTCTAAACTTATTTGTAGGCATGGAAGCTTTATCAAGGAGGGAAAACTATGGATTTAATAGACCAGAGCATTGGTAAATACAATGGCGAGGCTGCAATGTGCATTCAGCTAGGTTTATTGTGCTGTCAAGCAAGTGTAGTGGAGAGACCTGATATGAATTCAGTTCATCTAATGCTATCAAGTGATTCATTCACTTTGCCAAGACCAAGTAAACCAGGACTTCAGGGTCGTGTAGGAAAATGGAATACAACCACCACTTCTGCTTTGACCAACACTAATGCCAGTAGTGCAACAAGGGTCTCAGGTGGTAGTAGTTTTGTAGAGGATTATTCTAGAAATTCTATCTCTACTTCTTCTTTTGATGAAGGAAGATAGATAAACTACATTCATAAGGTTTAATCAAGTTTATATCTTTTTTTAAGGCAATTCTTTATAAATATATTACATGTGGATAGACAATTCTTTTCTTTTAATATCAACATTCATGTCAAGTTGAAACATCTTCAAGGAAGGTTTGTTAAGTGTTTTCAGTAGAAGTATTTTCAGATTTTTCAATACCGAAATTCTAACATTAGAAATGAGTTTTTTTTAGGCAATCACCTAGGTCTTTGGTATCTTAGTGGCTACTAAGTATTTTCATAAATTATGGTTTATTTGAGCAATTCATGAAACAAATTGCTTAACTTGCAGCTTAAAGCTCTACGACTCCTTCAAGAAAGACCTGCTCTGCAAAGACCAAATCACTATTCTTTACATTATTGTGTGATGTTAAGAGGTACAATATTTTGATGTAGTGAAAAGACATCATAATGTTTACTAGAATTAAGCATGAGATAATTAAACATGAAACTAAATACATCTGCGGTAGGTACAATTGCAAGGGTCTTTTGTTGAATCTGATCAGATCAAACCAAATACATGTGGTAGGTAAAATTCCAAGAAACTTAAATTGCTTATAGTATGTTTGAATTTACTTCAAGCTCATTGTTAGTTCAAATATAAATCTATAGTCACATAAAAATTTGTCATAACAACTTATTTGTATTGGCTTCCAATTAGAGATCAAGACAGTCACTAAATAAAATTTAGAAAAAAAGCAAGTAATTTTAATCAGATAAATATATCAAAAGCTACATTGCTTAACTAGGCCACAAAGTACTTTTTTTGAAAGTCACCAAACAAAATCCAGAAATTAAGGCAACTTAAACAAAATTTAACTGGCAGCATTCATCATATGCATTTCATGAAACAAATTCAAAACTGGGAAACAGAACCTAAGAACCTAAGCCTCAGTAATGGGATACTCAAACACAACATCTTTGCCAGACAGTTTCCTATAAACTGCAGAAAATGTCTCCAGCTTGTACTCAGTGTTGTTTCTTTCCTTTGGGTCCAAAAACACCGGCATAAGAGGAGCACAAAAATTCCGTCAACACAAACTCAACATCATGTCTCTCTTTAGCATGCTAAATCACATGTTAGCTTAATTAATAGCTTTGTTGATTGAACATATAAATTTTTGGAAGTTGTTATTTGCCTGTTACTAAAGTTTTACCTTCATGATCTTGGATCCATCAACTCGGTACCTAGTGCGTTTCCCAACAATCTCAGCAGGCAATACAACATCCTCCAGCATTGCCTCATGCACAGCAGTGAGTGTTCGGCTGCGGGGGCGCTGAGCAGCTGAACCCTTCTTTGGGGGTCTTACAATTCTCCTGGTGGCAATCAGGATTACATCCTACAAGTCACAAGTTTAATCAGTATACAATAGAATGAAGCATCACACAAATAATCGTGAACGCACAAGATTCAAGGCTAAACTTATGGTATCATCACATTAAAAACATTGCAACTTAGTTAAATTCAGCTTTATAGATGACTATAACTACTCCATGTAAAGATCAATGCAACATAAATACCAAGGAGAATAGAAAAGATGAAAAACAAATAGAAATTTAACCAAATAAGGATCAAAATACAGTGGAGTGGTTGACAAAGATATTGAAACAATTAATAAATCAGCAGAGTGAATAGCAATAACATACTTTAAAGAATGAAGGGCAATCTAATATATCCATAAAAATCAAAGGTATACAAAACTTTAACATACCTTGCCGCTAAATTTCTTCTCAAGCTCCCTAACAAGCCTGACATGAATTTTGCGGAAACCCTTCCTCAATCTGTATGGGACATGGATGTTGCCAGAAACATCAACTTGGCTGTAGATTATGGAAAATGGTATCCATGAGACAGAGAAAGCACATGGATATTCAAACAAACACACACAAAAAAATCATACTTACACTGCAGAGTTTATGTATAAATCTTTCAACTCGCTCTTCAACTCATGGTTGGTGTTTTCAAGATCAAACAATGCCTACATCAACATATTTCAAACAATAAATACTTTATATTCATATTCAGTAATTGAAACTAATAAACAACTACAGAAACAGCAATAGTTATAGTTCGGAATATAATATATAACCTGTCCAACTGATTCCTCAAATTCAGTAGGTTCAGCACCCTTGTCCTTGCTGATTTTCTTCCTTGATGTAAACATCTTCACAACTATGGACACAGAAGAAAAATCAGAAAACTATAGTATATGCCTAATAAACTTTCAATTAATAAAGTTTCAACTTTCAATATGCAAATATCAATAACAAGAATCCAATTTTAATCAGCAAGATCACAAATACCACATTGATATTCTTTAAATATTTGCTGAAATTTGATTGGATCATAAATCCATACACCATAATTAGACTGGATAATGCTAACACTCTTCCTTCTTCTTCTTTGAATTGCAACAGTGTGGTAAAACTTAGTGTTTCTATCACCATCAAAGAGCCACTTTATCTTAGAACGTCGGAACCACATGATTTCTTCTTGATGGAGAAACAAGGATAACTTTTGCTGAAGCTTATTTTCCCTTTTCTCCAAACCAAAATCTCCTTTACCCTCCTGACAGACCCTTTGAATACCCAAAATTCTGCCCAAAAGCTTATTCTTCTTCTGAATGAGGCTTTTGAAAGTACGGAGATTCCAAGAACTGGAAGCAATCTTGACAGGCTCAAGGCTTGTTAAGAAGGAATTAGATTGATGCCAAGTACTGGTAAGCATGGCTTCAAAAGAATCTTCAAATATCCAGGCAGATTCAAACTTGAAAGTTCTTGGCCTACCATATTGATGGAATTCCTTAAGTGATATTAAAAGAGGGCGGTGATCAGAGAAGTTCACCCTAGGAAAGGTCCTGACAAAAGCATCAGGAGAAAGAATTCTCCATGTAACATTTCATAAGGCACGATCAAGTATTTCATATAGATAGGTCCCCCATGATCAATGGAGCCTTTCCAGGTATACTTTTGACCCATATATTCCATATTAAGAAGACTGCAAGAATTAATATGATCCCTAAATAAGGCACAACTGCAGATGGAGACTATAATACCATCTTTTATTCTCAGTAGGAAGCAAAATATCATTGCAGTCCTATCCAAGAAGCCAACCATCTTGTAGATTATAAGAGATCCTCAAAAGATTATCCCAAAGATCTCGTCTGCCCTTTTTCCTAAGACTGGCATAAATTGGGGTAAAGTACCACATGATACCATTATGAGCTTTAATTTTCATGTGAATAAATTGGAAATGCTTAATCTCGATTTCAACCTCGATAATATCATACCTCTAGGACACAACTATACCTTCAGAATAACTTTTATTCTAAAAAAAGTCGAGCTTGTCAAAGCCCAACTTTTGCATTTGCTTATGCAGCTTCTCAGGATCAAATCTGGTTTCAAGAGCGACAAACATATCAGCTTTAAACATACACATGTAGTTTTTACTAACCCTCATAAAGTCCTTGCTCATAGTCCCTCTACAGTTCCAAGTGAAAAAGTTGCATTGTTCATTGATCATGGGAAGAATTATTGATAGAGGTGACCCCTTGGATATGATTAGAAGTCTTAACAACCACTTCCATATCCAAGTTATTATCCTTATTAACTTCTTCTTGCATATCCACATGTCGCTTTTTCTACCTTTCGACATATAGAACAACTTCATTAGGGTCTTTGGGAAGGGAAAACATGGAAGAATTTGATGTTCTTGTTGTGTTCCCAAGATTACATTTCAAACATTCTTAATATACAACAAAGGAGATGATGATCTGAAGATGCCCCTCTCTCTTGAAAAAACATGTGTAATTGTAACCAGTGGAGTCTAATTTCAGCTACTAGAGAAAGGTTTTAATTTTAGTCTGTAAAGAATGAGATTAATCGTACAACAGTTTAACCTTTGGCAGCATCAATTACCCACCTCACAGGTGGGAGCCTTGTTGAACCTTCTTCCCTTCACTCGTTTAGAAATCAAATATATCAATAGTTAGGAGCAATGCGGAGCTAAATCAGCTTCAACATCCACTCAATTAGATGAGGAAGTATTCGTAAACTAAGCTTTTTGAGAAGACTCTACCAATAGTATGCTTGAAATGCGTTTGGACCCGCAGCAAGGTGGAGTTTGGGTTTTATTCTTTTGGTGGCGCCAATAACCTTTATCTTTACGCATTGAAGTTTAGGCTAGGTGCTGTGTGCTGTTTCACAGTAGAAGTTACGTTATTTCACAAGAAACTGTGCAGTTTGAGCTGAATGCAACCCAACATGTAATCACCAGAATACTTGTGAAAATTCTTCAATTGCAGTGTCGTTTCTGAAGATAACACAAGTATATGCAGAATGAGTAACTGATGAATTACAGGCTAGTACAAGACACCAAAGTTCCGATTTATCAAACCCAAAAGTTGATTACTTTATCCATAAGAACTCCAAATGTCCACTGAATGTATCTGGCCCATCTTCAAAAGGGAAGAAAGCATTTCAGGCAACAAGGTCAACTTCATCTCGTCCTGGGGAAACCACGTCTAATCTCATCATGCTTCTATATTGATCAGGAATGGGAGCTCCAGCATGCACACAGAGTTCCACGACAGCAGGAGCCTTTCCATAATATCTCTTCAAATTATTACTCAGAGCAGGTCCATTCAAATCCTCAACATGCCAGACATAATTTGGACTCACAATATCATCTAATGTTGCCTCTTGCCATGCATGTAAACCATTCCGAGACTGATGCTTTGAAGCCTTGCACATTCTCAACTTATGCCCCTTAGGACCAACCTGAACCTCAGGACAATATCCACAAGCATTCACAAAATACTTCTCCATGATCTTCTTTGCACCTGATGTCATCTCAAACCATGAATCCAGTGTATGCTTACTTAAATCCCTTAACTTGTTCCTTTCTTCGTCACTCAACTGCTCCATATGGCTTATTTTGTTCTCCACTAGATTTTGGATCTTCTCTACAGGCTTCATCAACATAGAGGATGAATCCATTAAAGGGTCGACATTTTCAAAAGAGTATTTTCCTTCAATTTCATTATCTTCCACAACAGATTCAAAATCTGCAATTCTTCCTTCGATACAATATACAGGTTTGGTCCTCCTCTTTGTGGGATATTTTTCAAGATCTAGACCCGCTTGTATACAGAGTTCAACTATGGCAGGGATACGAGGAACACTAAACCTCTCATCATGCCCAACCCTTGGTTTGCCAACACGATCATAGAGATGAAAGCATTTTGGGAAACGAAACACGTCTCGAACACCTCCCCTTCTCCAAACATGAGTTGCATTCTGCAGCCAACTTTTTGGTCCAGTACATGTTCGAATCTCATGACCAACATAACCAATGTGAACCTCGTTACAAAGCCTGATAAATCAAAACTATAAGTGTAAAGCTAACAAGTACAAGCCAATGCAACCTATTATATTTCCACTCCAAAAACATTAGAAAGCCCAGACTAATGACACAAAAATCCACCACTTAAAAAATCAAATGTTGCTAACTACGAAGCACATACATCCCGAAGACGACACTAACCGGACAGGGTGACCCTGGTAAAGATTTGAAAAAATAATAAATTAAACTTAATCACACCAAAACATCAATTTGCTTCTTATGCAATGCAATTTCTCATGCCTCTTAATTTCATGACTATCATAAATTTCTACTTCAAAATTCAAAAGAAGACAATCAAAGATTAGAGAGCATACTCGCAGCGTAAGACAGGAATGGCTCGGACGAGTTGACCCAAACCAGAAAGTAGATAGCCTCGAGCACGATAGACACGATGAGCAACTTCCACAAGCTCCGGCACCAGCAATCCGTTATCGGGAGGTTCTTCCAGAACTCTACAAGGTTGTGCCTTTCGAGCTTCCCTCTCTGCCTTCGCCCTTGCAATCAGAACCTTCATTGGTGTCACGTACGGCTTCCTCTCCGAATTTATCCGGCTAGGGTTGGGAACGTCGGAGTATGGGAATTCGTCGTCGTGTTCTTCTTTCACCGGCCAAGTCACCGATGCGAAGGAAAGGCTAAAGTTAAGGCGGTGAGATTGTCGATTTAGGGGAGAAAGTTGCGAAAAGATGAACGTGGCACGCATGTCTCCGCTGGTGTACTGAGAAATGGAAGTGGCTGAGCACCGGCGAAGTAATGAACTTATTCCAGGGAGTGTTCCGGTCCAACTTTTCTTTGAATATGCATTTTTCATATTTTATATTGTTAAATCAATAATAATATTTTAAAAATAAAAGTGCAAAGTTACCGATATATAGGTTAAACATATTTTCTTTTTCTCTTATTCACCCTTTATGATTATTTAAAATAATTAATTTATATTTTTTAAATATTCATATCTCTAATCAAAAACTCTAAAATATATTACATTAAACATCACATTTATATTTCACATTAATCTATAAATATATATAACTGAAATAAAATTATATATATATATATATATATATATATATATATATATATATATATATAGGGCCGGCCTAATTTCTAATTATATAGGGCTGCACATTCACAAGGTCGGTCGGCCATATATATATATATATATATATATATATATATATATATATATATATAATTAAAAAACATAATATATAATACATAATACAAATATATTATAAATATGTTTCGAACAAATACACTATCTAATTGAATCGGAGTCGGTATCGCGAACAAATCTAAGAAATCCTTAATAAATCTATTGCATGATCTTACAAATTTATCCTTTTACTTTTAAAATTTTATACTAGAACTAAAGTTAATCAATAATCAACAAATGTTATAATTAAACCTCTTCTCCATGTCTCATTACACTACAAGTGACATTATTTTACTCCTCAAATTTCCATTTCAATTTTAAATTATATCTTTTTTATTTCAAGACTTTTTCATTGGTCACTCTCTCATTTTCTCTCTGTAGCGGTGTATTCGTTACCATTGGAGATATTGACTAAATCCAAGGTAAATCATACAAAGTCGAGTCGCCACCGCACTTCTATTTATCCAAAGGAAAAGTTAGAAAGCGAACAAAAACCTAAAAGTTTTACAAACAAAATTAGTAAAAGAAACAGAGATCTGGGTAAGGGGGTTGGTTATGCAATGGGAAGGTGTTGGGCACCCAAAGCATCCTAGGTACTCCTAGGGAGCCCTTTTCACGCTTGTTGCAAAGGTTATTGTTTTGTGAAAATTTATTATTTGTGCAAACATGATTGAAGAGATGAGAAAAGAATATACAAGTTTATTTACATTTTGTGTTTGGATGGATGAACCAATTGCCTACGTACCCTCTTATGAAAAGATTAGGATCAAAACCTCGTAGTTCGGGTAAAAAATTTCAAAACAAATGAGTGGATTGATTGGTCCAAAAGCTTTAAGGTCTTTTGTTATCAAAGGGAGAAAACTCAACCTGAAAAACCACAAGTCCACCATGTGAGGATAGCTTCAACATGCTAGTGAGGGGTTAACCCTATAATAAGCATGGAAGGCTCATAGTCCATCACTAAGGACAAAGGTGAGTATTACATCTACCACAAAGATAACTTAAACCTAATAGCTAAAGGTTATGAAAAAATTTGATTAAGAAGTGGACATGGAACCACAAAAGAAACATTTGAATGGGTTATATTTACCAATTAGAAGTATGTACAAAAATGGTCAAAGTTGACTTAAATATTCAATTCACAATGAGTGTTATGAAAAGAAAGTTTGAAAATCAAAAGCATAAGGCTTAGGTTTCTAATGTTGAAAACAAAGTCAAATGTTTGCACAAAAAGTTTTTGGTTTGGGTTAAGGTGGAGAAATGAAGGTGGAAGGGTGATGGATATGGAATGAAAACCACGCTAGGAGTTCCTCTCTTGAGATCATATAGATGATCCAAGTAAGTTCCTTTGGAATAAGCAAGCACAAGGCAAAAGCAATCACACCAGTCTCATAAGAGATCCACAATAAAAGGAAACAGAATGCCAATATATGGACTTACACCCGACTCCTAACAACAAAAAGGAAACAAAATGCCAATATATGGACTTATATCCGACTCCTAATAACAAAAAGGAAACAGAATGTCAATACATGGACTTACACCCGACTCCTAACAACAAAAAGGAAATAGAATGCCAATACATGGACTTATATCTGACTCCTAACAACAAAGAAGCATCAAAAGCAAACACATCAAAAGCAAACATGCAAACAATCATCACACACTATATACATACAAGAGGCTTCAAACCAAGGGTGGGCTTTAGTCAAGAGGGGTCATATCAACCTCGACAAATAAGCCAAACTGTACAAGGGTAGTTTGTAGCTCTTAACCACTAACATTGAGAGTTAGGGTGAAGCTGATCAAAAATGGAAATGAGGATGAGACCTCATGCTCTTAACCCTGGCCTGGGTGAGCTCATAACAAAGAAAGCATGGGGATCCAGAAAGTGAGATCCTATTCCACTTGACAGACACTGGACAAAGATCTTGGGTATATGTTCAAGAGCATCAGCACGTAGTGCGAGCATAATGAACGACTCACTGAATAACGGGGGATTGGCTACTAATCCCTTTTATCCGTCAATTGCCTCTTCACTTAGGAGGACTTATCAAGTAGCACATGCCTCATCTTGGAGGTCTTTGGCACAATTGTAAACAATCACAAACAGAGCCTCTTAAGGAGGACTTGCCAGCAAAATGCCTGCCAAAAAGGTGACAGGACTTCCAGACTACATGGAGTAAGAAGATAACTACCTAAGTGGTGTATTAACCACAATCCAAAGCTCAAGCAAGAGCTAAAAGCAAGCAACTAAGGTACCTGTACAAAAGCTAAACAGTTAATATTTCAGTCAGAAAACAAACAGACAAACAGTGGAACCATTCACAGTTACACAACCCAATGAATAATGCTCAAGGACTCATGAGCTCAAGAGCTCAATTAGAACCTACAAACATATGTTAGTATTCAAATCATTTGCATCTCACAAAGTGAGAACAAATCAACCATCAATGATAAATGTCCAAACCTGAAACACAAAGCACAATTAGTTTATGTACAAAACACTAGTACAAAGACTAAGTTCAAAACCAAATCAAATGATCAAAACAGAACTCAATCTTCCACATAATACACATTCAAACATGTCACAAAATGTCCTCAAAAGGACCAGCATCAATTCAAAAAGCAAGTAGCTCAAATGATCAATGTAAAGCAAAGGCAAGCAAATGCGCACAAAGTGAACTTCCAATTTAAAAAATCCAAATCAAAATAGAAAAGCATGCAATGGCTTTGAAATTTTTCATGCAAGTTTCTCATGTTATGAACAAACAATGTGCCAAAAATCAAATCCAGAAGAGTTCAAATGATAGATGAACAAAAATGCACAAATTGAATGCCAAAAATGTGACACAAATTGTCACATACATCTTCATGTGTCAAAAACAATGATAGCATATGAGAAAAAACTCAAACCAGTGCTCAAAAATCATATCATGAGTGAAGATCAAGCATACAAAAAATCAGATCAATTGGATCAAAGATGAAGATTTCACAAAGCATTGATCATAACATGTCAATTTAACACAAGGTTTCAATCAAAAATTCACAAATCAAAAACCAGCAAACAACAAATCATGAAAATAATATCAGAAAAAACTAGACATTAAAACAGAACTATGAAAAAAATTGGAGTTAATTTGGAGCATTTTTCTATTTTTAATGAATTTTCAAAGTGAACAAAATAATATGAAATAACAAAATAAAATGGAGGGAAAAACAAAATTCAAATTAAATCAAAATAATCAAGAGCCACACGATGAAGCGCGCTAATCACATCCACGGCTCAGATTCAAACATCCAAAACGCACAGTTTTATTAATTGAGTCAGCATGCATGGTCAGCAGGTCAAACGGTACGCGTGGCAAGTCAAACAAACCATGGCCAATCAAACACACACGCAAACGCCACACAGCATACACACATGGAAGCCAGCAAGCATAAATGAAACGATGCGTTTCATTAAACGCATCATCATCACACATCAGCGAGTCAATGCACACGCAGCACAGTCAAAGCAATCAAGGCCAATGGTTCATACACGCAAGGCAACACCTGGAATCCACGCTGACTAAACCCTAAACAAAACCAGACGCTGGAGCTAAGCTCCAGTCGTCTTCCCCGGTGAGATTCCGGCGGAGTCACGACCAAAATTTTCCAGAATTGAACAAATTATACACCGTTCGAACTGCTCTCTCACCAGGAATCCAAATATCATACCCATTCTTCCTAAATCATGCTAGGTTTTCCAGATCGAAGCAAAACATTATTGAGATCAAAACTTATATTCAACATAGCATGCTCAATTCTAAGCCAAATCAAAATCTAAACACATCTACATGCTCCACACAACCAGATCTACACAACTATAACAAGAAAACAGCAAAAGGAGAGGATCGATTTGAAGTCTCCTTGAACTTGAAGTTTCTGAATTCGCGTGTTCAAGCTTTCAAAAGTTCCAGATCCAATCCTATGCTCTTGCCTTGAAGCTTTATGCACAAAGAATCACTTGAAACCACCTGGATCTAGCTCAATTTTCAACTTCCATCAACATGTGGATGCTCATGAATCTGCACGAAATCTTGCTCAATTGTCCAAAACAGAGGTTGATTCTTGATCAATGAAGGATGATGATCAAGAATCTTGAAGGATTTTTTGTGTTTGTGTGAAGAAATTCAAGATTCGAAGAGAGAGAAAATTGGAGGGAACTTGAAAATTTGAGATCTGAAAATTCTCTTTTTTTTTTGTGATTATGGTTAGGGTTTGGCTTTTATATGGTTCACTAATCTCACTGAAATCCAAATTAGGCATTGGTTAAACATGATTAGGGAAATATGGAGTAAATTGCAAAAATTGCAAAATGAACCAACATGTCCATGCAACACGTGAGAATCCCATGCAATGACTTGAAAATCACTCAAAATCATCCAATGGTCATGATGGAATGGTTGTTTTGCTTGTATCATAAGCCAATTTTGAATTATGGAAATTCCCTCCAAAATGAACACATGTGAAATAATAGGCATACAAGCCTCTCTCATGCATGGCAATGGTTCATTTGAAATGTCTTGACCATGAGGAGCATTTTGCAAAAAGAATGGACCAATTTGGAGCTTTGTATCAAAAGTTAGGCCATTTTGAATTTCCATGCACACCTTGTGATCATTTGGCCATAACTTCTCAACCAATCATCATATGAACATGAAATAGGACTTTTTGGAAAGGGGAGACAAAGATCTACAACTTTCATGTTCACCAAAAATCCATTTGAAGCTTCTTTGACATTGACAAGTTAAGTTGAATGTGAACCAAAAACTTGTCAAATTTGGAAACTTTGAAATTACAGGTCATTTTCCATTTTTAGTAACTTTTGCCATGACCTTTGAATCTTCAAGATGGAAGTTTGAAATGACAAATAGACTTCATTTGAACATGAATGAGGTGTTTCAACTCATTTCCCCACCTCAAAGCCATTAGTTGACTGCACAGTTGACTTTTTGGTCCTCAGATGACCATGAAATGTCTTGATGAACTTGGGCCTTTACCACTTGATGAAATGGCTCCAAAATGAAACTCTAGATCATGTAAGCTCTTTGTAATGATCATGTGGTCCTCATCTCAAGAAAAATACCTCATCTCTTGCACAAAGGATCTTCTTGAAGCTCTTGACCTGGTGCTTGCTTGAGCTACAAACAAAAATGTTAATGACATATTTTTGTGCTTTTAGTTAGTAAACAAAATGAGAAAAGCAATGATATACAATTCAAGCATGCCTGGTGATCTCAAACCACTCACAAGGAGGTCCCACCCAAAGGGAAAGGAAGCCAATATGCTCAATGATCCTTGAGGCTATGCAGTGTAATGCTATGATGCCATGAGGGATCTTAGGGACAAAGTTGGGGTCTTACACTCTCTTATCTATTTTCCCCACAAACCCTAACATTGTCACTGCTCACCCTTTTTCCATCCTATCTATGACCACTTCTGATGAAAAAAACAAAGTCATATTAGTATTCCTCATCTCATTGCCTTCCTAATGAACCAGTTGGAGTTTTATTTCAAACAACCTCATTATCGACAACCGTTATACATCCTCGACGAATTCGTTAAGAACGACCATCGTTTCTCCTTCTCTCGATTCATTATGATTTGGCTTAATGTTGATCATCGTGCTTTTTAATTCGATGTTTTGGATATTTGATTATGTCATTGCTGTAATCAAAGTACTGTCTGCAGTGATTATTGATATGGTTTAAAACTATGTTAGGGTTTATTTTTTTGAATGGATGTCTGCTCTATACAATATTGTTGATTACAAGCTCACATGATTGTTCTTTTTTTTCTCATTGGTAGGATTTTTTATGCTCCTTGTTTTTTGGGGTTTGATTCATTCCTCTTTGAGGCATGTTACTACATCGTATCTAAGGTTTGTGTTTTTTTTTCAATTCCATCTTTTGCTCTCTCTAATGTTTCTCATTTACTTTTAATTTATTTTATGCATATACTTTGACAGTTCGTGGTTTGTTGGTTTTATCTCATATTTTTGTTTGTTGGTTTTACCTAGATCCGTGCTTTTGTTTTTGGTTTTACCTAGATTCATATTTTTTCGAGTTTGATTTATTCTTTCCACTCTCTCACTTTTTATTGTAATGAGTTCCAATGTTGAATTTTAAGATAACTAATGGATTTTGAATAGATGACACATGTCAAGATTTTTAAAGATGCATTGGCCAAACACACTCCACATAAATAACTATAAAGAGAAATTTCTTGATTAAGATAAATTTGACATCCATCTTTTATAGATTCAGATTCTTTGCATTCATGTCAAGTACAAAGGTAAATATATAATTTTGTGGACACAATGTTATTTGTGGTATGCTTCTTCATGGATCTTCATGTATGTGTACGATCATGTCTTTAAATGGTATTTCTAAATCCTAAACTTGGTTTTGTTTCAGGCGTGACATCAAACACAAATGTCGTTCGGGTTACAGAGACATTTGGTGTTGCAGAATGTCCCCAAAAGGTTGGATTCTCTTTGTTAAGTGTGAGTTTAAGTTTGGAAGTATTTAGTGATTGTAATGTTTGTCAAGATTAGACAATTTATTATGAGGTATTTATAGGGACGTTTTTAACTGGTTCTTTTGAAGAAGTTTAGACAACTTATTTTGATTGTATGCTATAAAATGCTTGGAAAATCCAGTTTTTATTATTTTGATTATATGCCAGAAAATTCTTAGTTAATCCAATTTTGATTGTATTGATTGTATGCCAAAAATGCTTAGCTAATGTAACTGTCTTATTTTTGTAGTGTGTTCTAACAAATGAAATGGTGGTTTTTGGGACTATGTTAGATTATCTAAGTGATAAGACAAGAAGAACTGAAGAAATGAGAAGAGAACAAAATCAAATCATTCAACATTGTTCAAGAACTCATGTTGTAAATAACTTAGAAGTCTTGTGTTGTTCGGCATCTGTGAAGGGTCATTAAAATTTGTCATAACAGTAAGGCTAACATGTACTTTCTAAGTCTATTAAGCTTGCACTCTTAACATCCAACCATGGTCAGTCATGAATCAACACTGCATCATTACAATCATAACCCTTTATTTTGTCATCACTGTTAAATCTAATATTTTTATCTCCAACAATGTACATTCAAATCTTAACAAATCATTACATCATTTACTGTAAAAAAATTATGATTATGATATTTCAACAAAACTATTATAATGTCCACTCTGTATAATATTAACTAGTGAAATTGATTACATACATAGATTTACATTTTTCTTACAATAGGGTCATGAGGAAGCAAGACATCGTGTGTTTCTTTCATATAGACATGAACAAAGTTTTAGGTTGTCAAGTAACTGTTGGGATATCCCTTCTATTTGGAGTGGCTCAGGTGAATGTGGATTAGTAGCCCATGTGTGATTAGGCTTTTGTTATTATCTAACAAAGAGGAATATGGTTAATATGTATAAAAAATAACAAAATAAAATAGGAGACAACAGTGAAAACCCTAGTAGCCACACCAAATCCTGCAGCCCCAATTCAACACAAACCAATTCCACGAGATCGAAATTTATGCACAATTCAACTATTGAATCGTCTTAAAATTTTGGCACATTATTCACCACTCATATGAGTACACTCTGAACGGTGGAGATTGGATTATGAGCATTCTAAGTCTGTCTGACGAGTCCATTTGTGAGGTGCGGATTTCTTGGTGTTTTTGGGGTTGTTTGTCTCTCTTGATTCTTGTTATATTATAAGATTGATTGTAGATCTTGATGATTTTTATGTATGACTCTAACTAGTATTATATAAAACATTGCTTGTACCCATTGTTTGATTATATTGGAGATTTAAGTAGCCTACGAGTCCCTTGGTTTCTTACTTCTAGTTAACAGAGTTTTTTCCATGCTAAACTTGTGTTGTGATGTTTGGCGTGTTTTATTTATTGTCATTGTATTTGATATTTGCGAGAGATTATGTTATTGTATTATTCCTTTGCGTTGTGGATTTCCTCCCAACAAGTGGTATCTAGAGACATGGTTTGATTTGTGTAACGGTGGAGACTAACCCATTTTGGATGTTGAGTTTGAATGGATCCAACTATAATGTTTGGAAAGTTAAGATGGAAGATTTACTTTATGTTAAAGACCTTCACTTGTCGGTTTTCTCTATTGAAAAACCTGATGGAGAAAAAATGATGAAGAATGGGATTTGTTGCATAAGCAAGTTTGTGGTTACATTCGTCAATGGGTGGATGATAATGTTTTGAATCATGTGAGCTCGGTGACTCATGCTCGCTCTCTTTGAACAAAACTTGAGGAGTTGTATGCAAGAAAGACGGGGAATAATAAGTTGTTCTTGTTCAAGAAATTGATGTCATTAAGGTATAGTGATGGTTCACCAATGACCTATCACTTAAACATTTTCCAAGAGATACTAAATCATTTATCGGCGATTAATCTTACTTTTGATGATGAAATTCAAGGTTTGTGGCTTCTTGGTACTTTACCTAATTCTTGGGAGACTTTTAGGACATCTTTGTCTAACTCCGCTCTGAATAGTATCATCTCGATGGACTTGGCTAAAAGTAGTGTGTTGAATGAGGAGTTAAGGCGTAAGTCACAAGGTTCTTATTCATATTTTGAGGTGTTGGATATCAAATTAGAGGTTCGAGTAATCATGGGACATCGCGTGGTAAATCATAAGAGGCTTTAATCGATTCTTTAATATTGAGTGTCATCATTACGGAGAAAAGGGACACATAAAAAGGTATTGCCAAAAATTTAAAAGGGAAAATAAGAAGAAGAGTTACAACAAAGACATGGAGAAAGCTAAAGATAATGAAGATGTTGCTATTGTTGATTATTTCTTTGTTGTTTGTGATAATTGTGTAGAGAATGTCAATTTATCACGTGATGAGATGGATTGGGTGGTTTATATTGGTGCTTATACTCATGTAACCTCGAGACGTGGTATTTTTTCAAGTTATAAGACCGGTGACTTTGGGGTTGTTCGTATGGAAAATAATGGGCAAGCTAATGTCGTCATAATATGAGATGTTTGTGTCGAAACTAGCAATGAAACTACTCTAGTTCTCAAAAGCGTGAAAAACATTATGGAACTTCAATTTAATCTTTTATCCGTTGGAAAGTTGGATAATTAAGGATATGATAATTATTTTTCGGCCAATGAATGGAAGTTAAGAAAATGCTCAATGGTGGTTGATAAAGGAAAAAGGAATCCGAACTTGTATATCGTCCAACTTGGGGTTTATAATTGTTACATCTACACCTGTGACAATGATAGCTCATCTGAATTATGGCGAGTGAAAAAGGTTTGAGTATTTTGGAAAAGAAGAATGTGATGTATGGTGTTTTCAATGCAAAGTTGATAAAGTGTTCACATTATTTAGCGGGTAAGCAAAAGCGAGTTTCCTTTATGTCATCTGAACCAAATAGGAAATCATAAGTGTTGGATTTAGTACATTCTGATGTGTGTGGTCCGTTGAAGACACAGTCACTTTGTGGTGCATATGACTTTATGACTTTCATTGATGGTTATTCTAAAAAAACACGGGCTTATACCTTGAATATGAAAGATCAAGTATTAGATACCTTTAAGTCGTTCCAAGCATCGGTTGAAAGAGAAATGGGGAAAAAGCTCAAGTGTATCCAAACTGATAACGAGGGAGAGCATGTTGGACCTTTCAACAAGTATTGTTAAGATCAAGGTATACGTCGTTAAAAGTCTCCTCCAAAGGCACCACAATTGAATGGGTTAGCCTAAAGAAGGAATAAAACAATGCTGGAATGGTGAGATGTTTACTTTCTTAATCAAAGTTGCCCAAATACTTTTGGGGAGAAGCATTGAGCATGGTTGTACATATTTTAAACCTTACTCCACATGTTTCGTTTGTGAAGACATGGCTTCTCGAGTATTTTGATGAAGACAACGATGCACGTACAGGGTCAATCATCAAAGAATGGATCAAGACTTCAATAGAGCAATTTCACACGAAGTTTCAATCATACATAGCTCAAAGTCGCTCGAGAAATTGATCACAAAGGTATTGGAATTTAATCTTAGTTAATGTTTATATATAAAGTGTTCAATTGATTGTTGCATGCATAATATGATATGGACACTTAGAATTTATTTCAAAATGGTTACAGCTTTTAAAAGTTTTCAATTTTTCTGTTTTTCAATAGTGGTAACCGGTTAACACTTTTGGGGTAACCGGTTAACCCGAAACAAAATTCAATTTCTGGACAGATTTTGTTAGCATGTAACCGGTTAACACTTTCATGGTAACCGGTTACACAATTTAAAATTTGAATTTTTCTTAACGTTACAATTAATGTAACCGGTTAACACAATTTGGGTAACAGGTTACTACTGGGAATTTTTGTAGAAAAATTGCAACTTTTCATATTTTCAATTCATGCTTCTTCTCTATAAACCATGGCATCCATTGGTTGTTTGCACCTGTTTAAAGAGGTTCATAGAAGGATATTTAAACTAAAATTTTTCAGATTGCAAATCACCTCCTTAAAATTAATTTTCACAATCTTCCTTTGTTTACTATTTTCAAAGATAAGTGTCCAAAATTCATATGCATCATTTGAACACTTCTATAAACATTGTAAGATTGATTATTCCAAAAGGAGAAGATCAATCCTTTGACTGATGTGCAGATATTTCCAGATTATTCAAACTTCCATTTAAATTATACACTTATTGTTCTTCACATCTTAATTTTTCCAGCATTAGTGGAATTAAGATAGTGAGTGTTTTATCCTTACTTGTTTGATAGTAAGAGGTGCATAGGAGAGGATTGTTCTCTTATCACTAAGAAGGTTTCCTTGTTTGTTTAGAAACAAGAGAGTCACTTTGAGAGGATTATTCTCATAAGTGAACTTTGTTGGAAATCCAAGAGTTTGTTCTTGGTGGTCTTTGTACAAGTCCAAATAAATAGTGAAAATCTCTTTCTTGTTGAAAGGGGATTGGATGTACCTTCGAATTGTGAAGGGAACCAGGATAAATCTTTGTGTCATTATTTTTCTGCACTTTACTACTTTCCTAAACACCACTATAAACCAGAAAAATAATCCTTACAACAAGAAAATTTCAAGGTTTCTAATTCACCCCCCCCCCTCCTCTTAGACTGATTTCATACTTACATCGTTTAAGTTTAATGTTCCAAATCTTATTTGGAGTGGTAAAGATGTTTCCTACGACCATCTTCGGGTGTTTGTGTGCATGACTTATATGCATATTCCAAAGGATGGGAGATTGAAATTGGATGAGAAGTATAAGAAATGTGTATTTTTTTGGTATGGAATTGATGAGTTTGGGTACCGATTCTTTAATTTGGTTCAACAAAAGCTTATCCGTAGTCATGACTTCATATTCATGGAGGATTATACCATTGAGGACATCGACATAGTTGAGAATAAAGATCTGATTTTTGAAGACAAAGAAATGGTTTATACGGACTCAACTACTACTGCTCCTACCCCTATCACTTTCGAAGATGTTACAATTTAAAATCAAGGTATGGATTTGAATGTTGATAATGTTTTAAATCCTAATGTTATTGTTGATGTAGGTGTTACGGAAGACATTATTGAAAATGAGGTTGATCAAGAGGTTGAAAGTGTTAAGCAACTGGTTGCTTCTAATGAGTTGTGGCGATATACTTGTGATAAAAGTCCTTTCATTTAATACCCCTCGAACAAGTATGTTTTCCTTACCGATGGTGGAGAACTTGGAAGATTTTAAGATGTTTTGGAGGATGAGAAAAAAAAGGAGTGGATGGATGCCAAAGAGGATGAAATGCAATCACTTCGTGAGAATAATACCTTCAAGTTAGTGAAGTTGCCAAAGGGTAAAAGTGCATTGAATAATATATGGGTTTACCAGATTAAGAAATATGAGAGTACTTCTCAAAAAAGATACAAGGCTCACTTGGTGGTAAAATGTTTTAAACAATGGGAAGGTGTTGACTTTGGAGACATTTTTGCTCCGGTTGTGAATATGCAATCTATTCGAGTGGTTCTTGGGCTAGCTGCTAGTTGTAACAACCCAATTTTAGTAATTATTTCTTATATTATTATTATTATTATATTTTATTTTATTTATTTGGAGTGTTAAGTAATTAATTGGTTGTTAGGTAGTATAATAATTGATTATATTAATTGATTTGGTGTGTTAATTAATTATTTAGTTGATATGAGATATAATTGAATAATTGATTATATTAATTAACTTGGTGTGTATATTGTGTTGGTTTAATTTATTTGAATTAAATAGAGATATTATAATACTAGGTATTATTGGGCCTAACAATTAAATTAGAGGTATCATTCTTTAAGCCCAAATATAATACTAGGATATAAGAGGTGAGGAGAGTGAGGAGTAGGATTATTTTGATCATTCGACGGCAACAGAGAAAGAAAAGAGGAAAAGTAAGGAGAAGAGGGGAAGAACAAGAGAGAAGCTAAGGTTTCCAGAAAATTGAAGAGGTAAGGGGGAGAATCCTTATTATTATGGGTTAGTATGATTGGGTCAATGGGTAGAAATATGTTTACGTTGAAATCCCTAAATTTTATGGTTTTGATATTGTTAGGTTTTGATGAGTATTCTTGATTTGTGGCGATTGGAGTGTGTTTAAACTGCAAATTAACGTTATATACTTAGAGTATTGTATGAGTTATAATTTTCTGAACGTTTGGCTTTTTATGGAATCGAAATCGGAGGTCCGAAAGGCCTCCAACGATGAAAAACGCAGAAAATTCAGCATTCTGTTTTGTCTTAACCGATTACCCTAAGAGCGTTAACCGGTTACTTGCTAAAAACCTGCCCAGAAGTTGATTTTGTTTTGTGTTAACCGGTTACTCTAAGAGCGTTAACCGGTTACTTGCTAAAAACCTGCCCAAAAATTATGCATTCTGTTTTGTGTTAACCGGTTACCCTCTGAGCGTTAACCGGTTACTTGCTAAAAACCTGCCAAAAAATTCTGCATTCTGTTTTGTGTTAACCGGTTACCCTCCGAGCGTTAACCGGTTACTTGCTAAAAACCTGCCCAGAAGTTGATTCTGTTTTGTGTTAACCGGTTACCCTACAAGCGTTAACCGGTTACTTGCTGTTGAAAAATGAAAAATTGAGATTTTAAAAGTTGTATTCATTTGAAATGAAATCTAAGTGTGCGTATTTGATAATTAGCCTATATTTGTGAATGATATATTGTTATGAATGTGTATATGTACCATTGGTGGATAATTCATAGAGTTGAATTATGGTGATATGTGGAATGTTAAGATGGTAGAGATGATCTTAATTGCATATGTGTTGGTATTTGTACATTCATTCATGGCATGGTCGGCTTCATGGTGGAAACGGTGAAACTGTGGGTTCACATGGTAATAGACGTTGATCCTTGAATGGAAATAGGCGTAGCAGACGTTGATCCTTAATTGGAAATAGACGTAGTGGCTTTGGTCTTATCTGGATCGGAAGCGTGGCTTGGATTCTAGATATTGAATCGGAAAACGGTGAAACGTTGGGTTCACATTACGGTACCACATGCATAGAGTCACATGTCTTGCATTGAGTCACATTAGAGTTATGTGATAATTGAATGTATGCATTGATGTGATTGTGATGTGTGTATGAGATATGGTAATTGAATTTGGTGATATTTGGATGCATAACTTGGCAAAATATGTGATTATGTGATAATTGTAGTTATGTGTATATTTGAGAATATAGTATTGGATTTTAATATGATACTCCTTGAGTTTTGATGGATGTTTAAAACATGTGAAATAAATATTGGTTGGTATTATTTACATGGCTATACAAGGTGTGATGAATTCTTTAATTGTTGATTTAATCATTGTGTCTTATTATACTTCTTCATAATGATTTGAATTCTCACCCTTCTGTTTGAATGTTGCTTTACATGGCATCGTGCAGATACTCAAGAGTAGTATTGCTGAAGTAAGTGGACGGTAGCTCACTCGAGATTAGCTGGAGAGCTTCGGTGCTTTGCTTTAGAGACTAAGTAGTGAGTCAATGCTTTGGTCATGTAACACGGGGTAGATTAGTAGTATTTAACTCCTATCTAATTTGGATACGTATTATGTTATTACTTGTGAACATGTTTATTTGAAATTCGCTGTTTGAGAGGCCACAGTGCCAAATATCCTGGATATGGTTTTAGTTTATCTTGAAGAGATTATTGAGAGATGATCATGGTATGGGATATGAATCATTTTATGAAATGCATGGATATTCATTATTTTCCGCTACGAACGCATATTCTTGAATATTCATGATAATTGAAATGTGTTATTTTAAATGACCAGGTGTATTGTATGATGTTGGTTTTTGAAAGCTTTTAGTTTTTGAAAACGTCGATGTGACGCCCTTTTGTTTATATGCGTGGTTATTCACTCTGATTATATGTTAAGTATTTTGGGGTAGAAAAAGGGGTGTTACATTAGTGGTATCAGAGCATGGTCGACCAGTTGGTCAATAGTCGTTAATGTTTTCCAATCCTGTTGTATTTGATTTGTGTACCTGACACGATCGATACTGTTTGTCTGGTTGTTCGGTCTGTTCAGGACGATGGTTGCAGGCAAGAATGATGATGCCATTGTTGAGGCGCTGAGGATGTTGGCTGACTCTATTGGTCAAATCCCTCAAGCGAATGCTAGTAGCCGAAATGGAGATGATGATGAGTTCCGTGCTTTGGGGAGATTCCAGCGGAACAATCCTCCTGTCTTTGAGGGTGAGCATGAACCTGATAAAGCTCAAGCTTGGCTGAAGGCAATTGAGAAGATCTTCAGAGTCATGAACTGTACTGATGCTCAGAAAGTGCAGCTTGGTACTCATATGCTTGAGAAGGAAGCTGAAGATTGGTGGAGTAACACTCTTCAGAGTTTTGAAGGAGACAACATTGAGGTTACTTGGGCTCTTTTCCGTGATGTCTTCTTGGAGAACTATTTTCCAGAAGATTGTCGTGGGAAGAAAGAGGTGGAGTTCCTTGAATTGAAGCAAGGAAATGGTATTGTTGCTGAATATGCTGCTAGATTTCAGGAGCTTATCAAGTATTGTCCTCATTACAATACTGCTAATGCTGAGAGATCTAAATGTTTGAAGTTTGTGAATGGCTTCAGACATGATATCAAGAAGGCCATTGGTTACCAACAGATTACTCATTTTGCGGAATAGATTAACAAGAGTCGGATTTATGATGAGGATAGTAGGGAAAGTGCTTCTTTCCACGAGAGTTTGAAGAGGAAAAACCAGGATCGTGGGAAACCGTATGATGACAAGAGGAGACAATCTGGTTTTGGCAAGAAGCCAAGTGGGGGAGGATCTTCTACTCCACTTAAGTGTTTCAAATGTGGCGTTGAAGGTCATCGTGCTGTTGATTGTAGTAAGGATTCTGTGACGTGTTTCAAGTGTGGCAAGAGTGGTCACAGAGCAAACCAGTGTGGAGTTGGTTTGAGTGTGACTTGTTACAATTGCGGTGAGAAAGGTCACATTAGTACCAAATGTGATAAGCCGAAGAAGGAGCAAGCGAAGGGAAAGGTGTTTGCATTGTCTGGTGCGGAGGCCACTACCGATGATAGGCTAATCCAAGGTGCGTGCTTTATTAATGGTACCCCTTTGATTGCTATTATTGATACCGGTGCAACACGTTCTTTCATATCTTTGGATTGTGCTAAGAGATTGAATCTTATATTATCTGATATGAGTAGAAGTATGGTTATTGATACACCTGCTATGGGTTTTGTTTCTACTTCCTATGTATGTCTGAATTGTCCGTTGAGTATCTTTGGTAGGGATTTTGGAATTGATTTAGTTTGCCTTCCTTTAGAGCAACTTGATGTGATTTTGGGTATGAATTGGTTAGAATTTAATCGGGTGTATATCAACTGTTTCGAGAAGACGGTTATTTTTCCTGAGGTCGGTGCTAAGGAAGATTGGTTTGTGTCTACTAAGCAAGTTGATGAATCGGTGCAAGATGGGGCCGAGTTGTTTATGTTATTGGCAACTTTGGGTATTCGTGAGAAGAGGACGATTGAAGAATTGCCAATAGTTTGTGAGTTTGCAGAGGTATTTCCTAGAGATATAAGTGATTTACCGCCGGAACGTGAGGTTGAGTTTTCGATTGATTTAGTTCCTGGAACTAGTCCTGTATCGATGGCTCCCTATAGAATGTCTGCTTCTGAGTTGAAAGAGTTGAAGAATCAACTTGAAGACTTGCTCGAGAAGGGGTTTATTCGTCCTAGTGTGTCGCTGTGGGGTGCACCTGTTATGTTGGTCAAGAAGAATGAAGGTTCTATGAGATTATGTGTTGATTATAGACAACTGAATAAAGTGACGATTAAGAACAAGTATCCACTTCCGAGGATTGACGATCTGATGGATCAGCTGGTTGGAGCTTGTGTGTTTAGCAAAATTGATTTGAGGTCTGGGTATCATCAGATTCATGTAAAGGCTGAGGATATTCAAAAGACTGTTTTTCGGACAAGGTACGGTCACTATGAGTACTCCGTGATGCCTTTTGGTGTGACTAATGCACCTTGTGTATTTATGGAGTATATGAATAGAATTTTTCATGATCATCTGGATAAGTTTGTTGTTGTGTTCATCGATGATATATTGATTTATTCCAAGAGTAAAGAGGATCATGCCGAGCATTTGAAGGTTGTGTTATCGGTGTTGAAAGAGAGGAAGTTGTTTGCTAAACTCTCTAAATGTGAGTTTTGGTTGAGTGAAGTAAGTTTTCTTGGACATGTGATTTCGAGTGGTGGTATTTCTGTGGAACTTACGAAGATTGAAGTTGTATCTCAGTGGGAAGCTCCTAAGTCTGTTGCTGAGATTATAAGTTTCCTTGGTTTGGCTGGTTATTATAGGAAGTTCATTGAAGGATTTTCTAAGTTGTCGTTACCATTGACGCAGTTGACTAGGAAAGGTCAAGCTTTCATTTGGACTTCGCAGTGTGAAGCGAATTTTCAAGAGCTTAAGAGAAGATTGACTACGACTCCTATTTTGATTTTATCGGATCCGTTAGAAACTTTCGTTGTGTATTGTGATGCTTCTTTGTTGGGTTTGGGAGGTGTTCTGATGCAAAAAGGGCAAGTGGTAGCTTATGCTTCAACGCAACTTAAAGTTCATGAGAGGAATTATTCGACGCATGATTTAGAGTTGGCCGCCGTTGTGTTTGTGTTGAAGCTTTGGAGACATTACTTGTTTGGATCACGATTTGATGTGTTTAGTGATCACAAGAGTTTGAAGTACTTGTTCGATCAGAAAGAATTGAATATGAGGCAAAGGAGATGGTTGGAATTCTTGAAAATTATGATTTTAGTTTGAATTATCATTTTGGAAAGGCGAATATTGTAGCCGATGCATTGAGTAGAAAGTCATTGCACATGTCTATGTTGATGATTCGAGAGTTTGAATTGTTGGAGCAATTTAGAGATTTGAGTTTGGTTTGTGAAGCGACGTCTTCGTGTGTTAAGCTTGGTATGTTGAAGCTTACGTGTGGCATTCTTGATGAGATTAGAGAAGGTCATAAGTCAGATTTGAAATTAGTCGATGTTATGACATTGATTAATCAAGGCAAAGGTGGTGACTTTCGGATTGATGGGAATGGTATCATGAGGTGTCGTGATCGAGTTTGTGTTTGGGATATTGCGGATTTGAGAAAAAGGATTCTTGAGGAAGGGCATAGAAGTGGTCTGAGTATTCATCCTGGTGCTACTAAAATATATCAAGACTTGAGAGAGATGTTTTGGTGGCAAGGTGTGAAGAAGGATGTAGCGGAATTTGTGTATTCATGTTTGATTTGTCAAAAGTCAAAGATTGAACATCAAAAGCCGTCTGGTTTGATGCAACCGTTATCTATTCCCGAGTGGAAGTGGGATAGTATCTCTATGGATTTTGTTTCGGGTTTGCCGAGAACATCGAGTAATTGTGAGGCGATTTAGGTCGTTGTGGACAGGTTGACGAAATATGCTCATTTTGTCCCGATGAGGATGGATTATTTGATGAAGAGACTTGCTAAGTTGTACATCGAAAGGATTATGTGTTTGCATGGTATTCCGTCGAGCATTGTTTCGGATAGAGATCTGAGGTTCACTTCGAGATTTTGGGAAGGTTTGCAAGGTGCTTTGGGTACGAAATTGTGTTTGAGTTCGACATATCATCCGCAAACTGATGGTCAAACGGAGAGGACTATTCAGTCACTTGAAGATCTTTTAAGGTCTTGTGTTTTGGAACAAGGAGGAAATTGGGATAGTTTCTTGCCTTTGATCGAGTTTACGTATAACAAGAGTTTCCATTCGAGTATTGGAATGGCACCTTTTGAGGCTCTTTATGGTAGAAGGTGTAGAACTCATTTATGTTGGTACGAATCGGGAGAGAGTGATGTGGTTGGAACCGAGTTGATTCAAGAGACTACGGATAAGATTAAGATGATCCAAGAGAAGATGAAGGCTTCTCAGAGTCGTCAAAAGAGTTATCATGATAAGAGGAGGAAAGCTCTTGAGTTTGAGAAAGATGAGCATGTGTTTCTTCGAGTTACGCCAATAACGGGTGTTAGTAGAGCTTTGAAGTCGCGTAAGTTGACGCCGCGTTTCATTGGTCCTTATCAGATTTCCGAGAGGGTAGGTGAAGTGGCATATCGGATTGCATTACCACCGTCACTTTCTAATCTTCATGATGTGTTCCATGTGTCTCAGTTGAGGAGGTACATTGCGGATCCATCGCATGTTGTTCCATTAGATGATGTTCAAGTGCGGGATAATTTGACGGTTGATACACCACCTATGCGAATTGAAGATCGAGAAGTGAAAAAGCTTCGTGGTAAGGAGATTGCTTTGGTGAAAGTGATATGGGGCGGAGCCTCCAATGGCAATATTACTTGGGAACTCGAGGATAAGATGAAGGAATCGTATCCGGAGTTGTTCGTTTGAGGTAAATTTTCGAGGCCGAAAATCTTTTAAGTGGGGGAGAGTTGTAACAACCCAATTTTAGTAATTATTTCTTATATTATTATTATTATATTTTATTTTTTTTATTTGGAGTGTTAAGTAATTAATTGTTTGTTAGGTAGTATAATAATTGATTATATTAATTGATTTGGTGTGTTAATTAATTATTTAGTTGATATGAGATATAATTGAATAATTGATTATATTAATTAACTTGGTGTGTATATTGTGTTGGTTTAATTTATTTGAATTAAATAGAGATATTATAATACTAGGTATTATTGGGCCTAACAATTAAATTAGAGGTATCATTCTTTAAGCCCAAATATAATACTAGGATATAAGAGGTGAGGAGAGTGAGGAGTAGGATTATTTTGATCATTCGACGGCAACAGAGAAAGAAAAGAGGAAAAGTAAGGAGAAGAGGGGAAGAACAAGAGAGAAGCTAAGGTTTCCAGAAAATTGAAGAGGTAAGGGGGAGAATCCTTATTATTATGGGTTAGTATGATTGGGTCAATGGGTAGAAATATGTTTACGTTGAAATCCCTAAATTTTATGGTTTTGATATTGTTAGGTTTTGATGAGTATTCTTGATTTGTGGCGATTGGATTGTGTTTAAACTGCAAATTAACGTTATATACTTAGAGTATTGTATGAGTTATAATTTTATGAACGTTTGGCTTTTTACGGAATCGAAATCGGAGGTCCGAAAGGCCTCCAACGATGAAAAACGCAGAAAATTCAGCATTCTGTTTTGTCTTAACCGATTACCCTAAGAGCGTTAACCGGTTACTTGCTAAAAACCTGCCCAGAAGTTGATTTTGTTTTGTGTTAACCGGTTACCCTAAGAGCGTTAACCGGTTACTTGCTAAAAACCTGCCCAAAAATTCTGCATTCTGTTTTGTGTTAACCGGTTACCCTCTGAGCGTTAACCGGTTACTTGCTAAAAACCTGCCCAAAAATTCTGCATTCTGTTTTGTGTTAACCGGTTACCCTCCGAGCGTTAACCGGTTACTTGCTAAAAACCTGCCCAGAAGTTGATTCTGTTTTGTGTTAACCGGTTACCCTACAAGCGTTAACCGGTTACTTGCTGTTGAAAAATGAAAAATTGAGATTTTAAAAGTTGTATTCATTTGAAATGAAATCTAAGTGTGCGTATTTGATAATTAGCCTATATTTGTGAATGATATATTGTTATGAATGTGTATATGTACCATTGGTGGATAATTCATAGAGTTGAATTATGGTGATATGTGGAATGTTAAGATGGTAGAGATGATCTTAATTGCATATGTGTTGGTATTTGTACATTCATTCATGGCATGGTCGGCTTCATGGTGGAAGCGGTGAAACTGTGGGTTCACATGGTAATAGACGTTGATCCTTGAATGGAAATAGGCGTAGCAGACGTTGATCCTTAATTGGAAATAGACGTAGTGGCTTTGGTCTTGTCTGGATCGGAAGAGTGGCTTGGATTCTAGATATTGAATCGGAAAGCGGTGAAACGTTGGGTTCACATTGCGGTACCACATGCATAGAGTCACATATCTTACATTGAGTCACATTAGAGTTATGTGATAATTGAATGTATGCATTGATGTGATTGTGATGTGTGTATGAGATATGGTAATTGAATTTGGTGATATTTGGATGCATAACTTGGCAAAATATGTGATTATGTGATAATTGTAGTTATGTGTATATTTGGGAATATAGTATTGGATTTTAATATGATACTCCTTGAGTTTTGATGGATGTTTGAAACATGTGAAATAAATATTGGTTGGTATTATTTACATGGCTATACAAGGTGTGATGAATTCTTTAATTGTTGATTTAATCATTGTGTCTTATTATACTTCTTCATAATGATTTGAATTCTCACCCTTCTGTTTGAATGTTGCTTTACATGGCATCGTGCAGATACTCAAGAGTAGTATTGCTGAAGTAAGTGGACGGTAGCTCACTCGAGATTAGCTGGAGAGCTTCGGTGCTTTGCTTTAGAGACTAAGTAGTGAGTCAATGCTTTGGTCATGTAACACGGGGTAGATTAGTAGTATTTAACTCCTATCTAATTTGGATACGTATTATGTTATTACTTGTGAACATGTTTATTTGAAATTCGTTGTTTGAGAGGCCACAATGCCAAATATCCTGGATATGGTTTTAGTTTATCTTGAAGAGATTATTGAGAGATGATCATGGTATGGGATATGAATCATTTTATGAAATGCATGGATATTCATTATTTTCCGCTACGAACGCATATTCTTGAATATTCATGATAATTGAAATGTGTTATTTTAAATGACCAGGTGTATTGTATGATGTTGGTTTTTGAAAGCTTTTAGTTTTTGAAAACGTCGATGTGACGCCATTTTGTTTATATGCGTGGTTATTCACTCTGATTATATGTTAAGTATTTTGGGGGTAGAAAAAGGGGTGTTACACTAGTCTTGATTTGGAAGTAAAGCAAATGGACATGAAGACGACTTTCCTTCATGTTGATCTACATGAAGAAATTTACAATGAGTAGCCTGATGGATTCATAAAGAAGGACATATAAGACTATGTTTGCAAATTAGTAAATAGTTTTTATGGTTTGAAACAAGCAACTCGCCAATGGTATCAAAAGTTTAACTCGTAGATGATTTAACTTGGGTACAAGATAACCAAGGTCGATCGTTGTGTGTTTTTCCTAAATTTATCTGAAGGTGATTTCATTATTCTCTTGCTTTATATGGATGATATGCTAATTATTGGAAATGATATTTCAAGAATTAAAGAGTTGAAGAACACTTTGAGTAAATATTTTTTTATGAAGGAATCAGCAGAGGCTCAGAAAATTCTTGATATTTAAATTACTCGAGATCAAAATAAGAAGAAGTTGTACCTGTCACAAGAAATGTATGTGGAGAAAGTCCTTCGGAGTTTTAGTATGGATAAGGCTAAAGTGGTGAGTATTCCACTTGCTTCTCATCTCAAGCTTAGTCATAAACTATGTTTATCTACAGATAAAGAAAAGTCGAGTATGAAGAACATTATGTAGTCGTCAGTCGTTGGTAGTTTCATGTATGATATGGTCTGTATAAGACCCGATATTGCTCATATCGTGGGAATGGTGATTCGTTATCTCTCAAATCCAAGAAAAGATCATTGGGAGGTTGTAAAGTGGGTAATGAGATATTTGTTTGACTTGTCAAATTTGAAGCTAACATTAGGATTCAAGAAGCCTGTGTTGATTGGGTATACGGATTCGGATTTAGCCGGAACCTTAGATGATCGAAAATATACTTTGGGGTATATGGTGACTTTTGCCCGGGGAGCCGTGGCTTGGAAGTCAAAGTTGAAAAAATGTGTTGCATTCTCTACTATTGAAGCCAAATTTATAAGCTTCGTGGAAGTGTCAAAAGAGTTATTATGGTTGAGGAAATTTGCAATGGAACTTGGTGTAAAACAAGAAAAGTATATCTTGGTTTATGATAATCAAAGTATCATTCACTTATAGAAGAATTCCTCCTTTCAATCAAGGTCGAAGCATATTGATGTTCGTTATTATTAGATCCATGATGCATTAGATTCCAAGTTGATGGAGCTTGAGAAGATTCACACTGATGAAAATGGTTCATATATGTTGACGAAGGTGTTTCCTGGGAGAAAGTTTGAGTTTTGTCACACGGTAGCCAGATTGGTGTTGCCCTCCAACTAGTCGGTCAGGGGAATTTATTAGACTACTGTCGCTTCCCGGATTTCCCGAATCCAAGTACAAACGCGAAAAGAGTGGCGCGAAAGAAAGTAGAGTCGCCAGCTATGTACTTTTATCCCAAGAGGAGGGAAAGGTAGTACTGCATAATCAAGAGGGAACGAATAAAACAAAGTCTCGAACCAAAGAAAACTGAGTAAGGGGGCCGGTTACGTGAAGGGAAGGTTATCGCACCCCTTCACGTCTGTGGTACTCCACAGGATCCACGATTGCTATTTATGTCTAAAGTGTGTGTATAAAAAGTCCTATATGCGATGCGAAAGGGAGAAAATCAAAGTAGGGAAAAGAAAGAATTATTGCTCGCACATGCCCTACCCTGCTGCATACGTATCTCAAGAAGGATTGAGAATCAGAGCACCGTAGCTCGGCTAACCTATTTTTGTTTTTTTTTGTGATGAATGACGTTACTACACAATCGACCGGATGCTCGACCTTTGGAGACTTACTCGCCTGTAGTAGAAGGAGTTAACGAGTTCTTAGGAGAAGAAAAATCAATGAGTTTGTTTGTGTTTTAGGAATGCTCATGCAAAAAGGAAGTCCTAGACGAAGGAACCGTGCTACCTTAATTGACATGCAAACGAGAGACTATACGAAGCCTAGCAATCCTATGGGGAGACGATCACACCATACAAAATAAACATGCATAAAATAAACACGCCAACAAAGGGGGCTCAAACATACGTGGGTAGGGCTTTAGTCAAAAGGGGTCATATCAACCTCGACAAACAAGCCATGGAAAGGTAATCAAATGGGCTCTTAACCACTGACATTGAACGTCAGGGTGAGCAGATCAAGCGGGTAATGAGGATAAGACCTCATAGCTCTTAACCCTGGACAGGGTGAGCTCACGACAAAAAGCGGGGATTCAGAAAGGTGGAACCCTCTCCACTGACTGACCAGACAAAAGATCTTGGGCTTTTGTTCTGAAGCATCGACACGTAGTGTGATCTTAAAGAACGACACACTGAATAACAGGGGATTGACTACTAATCCCTTTTATCCGTCAATTGCCTCTTCATGGAGGTCTTTAGCACTGGTGCCTCTTCTTGGAGGTCTTTGGGCACAAAAGTAAACACAAAAAAACATTGCCTCCTATCGAGGTCTTCCAGCTAAGAAAGCGGTAAAATACGGGAAAGATGTAAAAGGGATCAAGAGATCTATCACACGGATAAATATCCGAAGTAACAGCAACTAAAGAAATAAGAAACCCAGAGATCTCTCAGGCTATCACCATCAAAGAAAACAAGTCAGCAAAGCAATCAGAATAAATCTCCAAATGGTATCCCACAAATAAAGGGGAATACCAAGCAAGCTATCTCTTCCAGGTTCATGTGAGTCCTCACAAAAAAAACTCGACAAACAGGTTAGAATAACAAGGTGGGGTGCAATCAAGAGTTGCACCGAATAAGAGAATCAAAATGTAACCACATGAATCATGCCATTAAAGTTCACAAAAAGCTCACAAAAAGCAACCAAGGATAGGAGGCATAAACCTCTTGTCAAACAAATGCATTAAAAGGGTATCAAAACTCAAAGTCAGGGGTAAGGATCCACACATCAAGACATGACATACCTACTAATTGGAGAGATCGATTGAAATTGAATTGCACCGTTGGCTTTGCAGAATAATCTTAGGGTTTATATGAGAGGGAATTGGTTCTTTGCAGATGAGTTCCCTTCAGTCTCTGGAGGTTGCTCTGAATTAGTTAGAATCTCTCTCTAGGGTTTTTCCACTGAATTTTTTTAAGAATTTATAACCTGATTTTCGTGGCTTTGTGGGCTCAAATGAGAGAGGTTCAAGTCCAAGATTTTTCTGTTATATATATATATATTTTATTATTATTATTATTATTATTATTATTTTTATTATTTTTATTTTTTTTTATTTTATATATATATATATATATATATATATATATATATATATATATATATATATATATATATATATATATATATTTCATTTTCAAAACGCGTGGGCTTCGCTTAGCGAGCATGACAGTTCAGGAAATTCCTCTGAGCGCAAGTGATTCTGGTGGCTTTTCTTGGGACTCGCTAGGCGACCCATTCTGCTCGCCTAGCGAGCATGACAGCTCATGAACAAACTTTTGCTCCTTCAAGATTAACGTTTTGAATGATGAATAAACCCTATTTGAACATGTTGGAAGTAACTCAAGTCATTCCCTGGCCATTTCCTCTTCAGTTGACCAACAGTTGACTTCTGGCTTCATAGTTGAATTTTGAGTCGTACTGAGCCTATTAAGCTTGATCCTTTAAAGAAAACCTCTAGTTGATGCGCAATCTCCCTTGTGTTGACTGATCCTTCAGATAGAACCCACAAAGTGACTTGGATGATATCCAAGCTTCTTGGACAACAAACTCTTGGAGCTAATTCTGATTGACATGATAAAATGCAATATGAAATGTTAAATGACCTAAAAAATGAATGCATGAATGAGGAGGGCAAATTTGAGGTGCTACAACTACCCTCCTATTTGAAGTGACCCAAATGAATGTGAGTTAGTAACCCATGTGTGTGTAAGCTCTTGTTATTATCTAACAAAGAGGAATAAGGTTAATATGTAAAAAAAAGAGAAAGGAGAGAAGAGTGAAAACCCTAGTAGTCACATCAAATCCCGCAACACCAATTCAGTACAGACCAGTTCCATGAGATCAGAGATTGCACATTCTAAAGCTGTCTGATAAGTCCATTTTTGAGGTGCAAAATTTTTGGTGTTTTTGCGGTTGTTTTTCTATCTTGGTTATTGTTTTATTCCAAAATTAATTGTAGATCTTGACGATGTTTATGTATGTCTCTAACTAGTGTTAGAGAGAACCTTGTACCCATTGTTTATTATAGTTGAGATTTAAGTGGCCTACGGGTCCCGTGGTTTTTGACTCCTAGTTGTCGCATTACGCGAAAAACCGGCGGGAAAACGAAACAACAGAGCCGCCACCGTGCGTTATTTATCCCAAAAGAGGGAAAGGAAACGCTCGAAGTAAACCTGGAAAAGACATGGTCTCGCGACCAAAGAGATGGGATCGGGAGTCGGTTATGCGAAGGGAAGGTATTAGCACCCCTACGTATCCGTCGTACTCGACGGGATCCACGCACAAAAGGAAGGATAAAGGTTGCTAGAAACTGCTCACAAACATCACACTGGCTGAAAAGAGACACAGAAAACAAGAGAAACAGGACTCGGCAGGATATCGCATCCTGGGCCTACGTAGTCTGTCAGGCACAGACATCAGAGTCGACGTAGTTCGGGACAGGGGAAACGTGCTCGCTAGGATATCGCATCCTATGCATACGTATATTCTCTGACTGGAGAAGAATCAGAGCACTCGTAGCTCGGCTAACGCACGCCAAACAAAACCACACAGGAAACCGACTGCCAATCGTTGGACTTACGTCAATCTCCACACAAACAGGCAAACCTGGAAACCGAATGCCAATCGCTGGACTTATATCAGACTCCGAACTAAACAAACACACACTGGAAACCAACTGCCAATCGCTGGACTCACTTCAGACTCCAACAAAGAAACTGGAAACCGAATGCCAATCGCTGGACTTACATCGGACTCCAACCAGAAAAGGAGAAACAACTCACACAAACAAAACAAAAGGGCGCCCGGAGAGATCAGCTCATCTCCTGCCTACGTACCTCATCTGGTATGAGGATCAGGGCGACGTAGTTCCCCTACGCAGGGAAAGAACTTCTAACCTAACCAGAGACTGGGAAATGACAAACTAGAAGGGAGACTAACTCGAGCCTAATAGTTATCGTGTAAATTCACCATGGTCCTAGGTTGAAGTTTCTATCTAACTTGCACAGGGAGCAAGCTATCCTAAACAGCACATGCAAAGCAATCAATCACACAAATAGCACACACTATATATAAACAAAGTGGGCTCACACAAGGTTAGGCTGTGAAACACAAGCCAACTGGAATCGGGTGAAGTTAGCTCTTAACCCTAACATTGAGAGTTAGGGTGAAGCAGATGAAATGGGAAGTGAAGATAAGACTTCACAGCTCTTATCCCTGGCCTGGGAGAGCTTCAAACAAATGAAAGTGTGGGAGTTCAGAAAGTTGAAACTCTTCTCCACATGTGACTGACTCAACAAAGATCTTGGGTTAATATCCACAATGCATCAACACAAGGTGTGTGAGCAAGGTGGATGACACACTGAATAGCAGGAGATGGACTACACATCTCTTTTATCTGCCAATTGCCTTATCAAAGGACTTTTCCTGCTTGGCACAAAAATAAACAAACACAAGCATTGCCTCTTAAGGAGGGCTTCAGACAGGTGCCTGCCCAAGTAACAGGACAGGTCTTCCAGACTACATGAAGTTAGAGAGTTATACCTCAATGCTTAAGCAACCAAGCAAAAGCAAAAGCAAGTTCACAATGAACTTAAGCAACTAATGTACCTGAAAACAATCCAACTCAATCAGTATACAAGTCAAATGAACTAAACAGACAACCAACAGTCAACAGTCAACAGTCAACTGTACACAGTCAAACAAGCAATGCAACAATGTGCAAGGCACAAGCTCAAACTCAAATGAGCTAAAATTCACCTACAAAACAACTCAATATTAGTCAACATTAACCAATTAGTCAACTCAAGCAAGTGAATCAATCCAATCATGGCCATGTGCTTCTTAACCTGAAAACAAAACTCAAACATAAGCAACAAACCACTAGGGCAAGGCCTAGGGTCAAAGATAGATAAATAATCCAAAACAGAACATGAAATTCAATATGAATCAACCTCAATCAATTAAGAACACAATCCAAAAGGTCTCATGTCAATAGCATTCACCAAATTCATTTCACAAATCAAATAAGGCAAGGAATGCAAGTTGGAAGCTCATTGAAGCAACAGAATGAACAAATCCACATTAATTCAAAGATGATTCAATTAATCCCAAGAAAAATCATGGCTAAACAGCACACAAAACATGATCAACACACCAAAAGTTAGGGCATTTGGACAAGTTTAAGCATGGTAATCAAATTCATCAAGTCAAGGTAAGCACAAACAAGCTCAAATAGGACACAATTTGATACATCAACTTAGCACAAGCCTAAAACAGAATTGGTAAATGGTAAACACCTCAAACCAAAGCCACAATAAACTTCAATGTGTCTAGAATCAATGTGCAAAATTTCACATTCATAGGATAAACAACCAGCATTTCACAAATCATTGAAGTTCAAGACTATTCAAAAGCTCACAAATGGTAATCCAGAAAGACAAATCCCAAACAAATCAGAAATGAATCCAAAAATTCCAAAAAACTTCATGATCAATCACAACATGCATAAAAAGCATCATACAAAAAATCACATCATTTGGATATTATTTGGCATGGCAAATAAATTCATCAAGTTGAGCAAGCAAAGGTGTGACACACATTGTCACACCTACATTAACATGAGCATAACTCAGCAACCACAAATGGTAAAAATGCAAACTCAACACCACAATGTCCATCAAGATGTCTAGTTTAAGCATGCAAAGTTTCAAAGGTATTGGATTAAAACTCATCATTTCACAAAGCATATAGCAAGCAAGGTACAAAATAGCACATGCATACACAAACCCTAGGTCCAAATTAATTCCAGCCATGCACAAATTGTGGAAAAATGCTCATAAAAAACTAGAGACAATGAGGAGCAAGATGAAAAAATCCACACATTATTTGGATGAATATTTATTTAGTTATGATTTTTTGAAGTGGAGAAAAAATTAAAAAAAGACATGAAGGAGCATAGCATGAATGGATGGAGCAAAGGAAATAAAATGCAAAAGGCCTATTTGGATTTGTCCAAGCTGAGAATCGAACTAGACACAAATTTGAATTAGGAGCGCTAGTAGTGAAACGCGCCGTTTCACTTAAGTGATGTGGCACGCTCAAACGCTCCTGGCCAATCATTATGCCATGCATGTGACACGCTGGACCAATGCATGCTTATAAACACACAAACTCATGCAACACGCGCCAGGCAAGATCAAACACAATCTGGAAACGAAAACCCTAACAACTTCATCAACATTCATCATGTTCATACGCTCTCAAGAACAAAATTCTCAGAAATTGAAAACAAGCACACCATGGCGTTCATCTTTCCACACACAACATGAATCCAGGCTTAATTTACTCTAATTCAACCTATATCCAGAGAATCGAAGCATTTAAGTTTCACATGTCAAACTTAGATCTAGCATATCTAACTCATTTCTTCATGAAAATTAATGATCTAAAGCTCAGTGTACTCAGTGATGAAGGATCTACAACATCCATATAACTAATTTAAGAATAGAGGAGATCGAATTCTGACCTTGTTGAAGATGCAGAAGTGGAATTGCTCAATTCAGGCCATGCTAAGCTCAAACAGATGCTCCTCAATGCTTATATGGATGAATGGATGAAGAATGATAGCTTAATCTTGCACGATCTAGCCAGAATTTCCAACTGCCATGGATGAGCTTCAAGTTCCAACTAGCTTCCAATTGCACGAAATCCTCTGAATTTTGCTTCAATCTTGCTCTACAATGTTCATGGATGATGATTTGATCAAGAAAAAGGCAATGTGTTTGAAGAAAATCAAAGAAAGTTTGAGAGAGAAATTGGTGAAATGGATCTAGATCTGAAAATATGGTGATGTTAATGATGAATTCTGTTATGCTTTGCCTTTTATATGAGCTCTTAATCACATCCTTAATCATGCTTAACCATGTGATAAGTGGATTAGTGAAAACAAGGTGTTTATGCCAATTTGCAATTTCACCTCCATTCATGGAAACCAATGGAACAGTGCACGAATTTTGTTTGAATTTCACTTGAAATGTTGTGTGGAAGCCAAATGCAATGCTAGGAAGTGAAAACAATGCTTAATTTTCAAATTTGGAATTTCCCTCCAAAATTCAAATGAAAAACCAAATATTTTTGTGATGGAAATGCATGGCATATGATACATGTTTTGGATAGTGCATGTCAAGAGAGAAATGTTTCAAAAAGAACCACTCCATTTGGACATTTGGTGTGAAAGTTATGCATGCTTGAAGTTCAAATTCACTTGGCCATGATTGATCCATATATTTTCAACCATACATGAGAAATTCATGATCTTGGACTTTTTGGAAAGGGGATAGAAAAATCTTAAACTTTCATGTTGGACAAAATTTTATTTGAAGCTTGCTTGATGATGTAATCTTGAGGAGAAAACCTTTCCATTTTTGGCAATTTCAAATTACAGGTCACTTACTATTTTTGGAAACTTTTCATCTGACCTCAAATTCTTCATTGTTGATGTTTGAAATGTCAAATGAGACTTGTATGGACATGAATGAGGCCTCTTTAACCATCTCCCACCTTCAAATCCATGATTGACCTGATAGTTGACTTTGGTTGACTTTCTAGGGTTTCAGATGGATTGCATCTTGACTGATAAGCTTTGAGCATCCAACCTTTGGCCAAACCACTTCAAAATGATCCCTAGGTCACATGAACTCATTGAACCAACCCTAGGGCTTTGATTCCATGGAAAATTCACTTGCTTGCTGGCACAACTGAATCTCCTGACCAGTCTTGACTGATGAACTAATGAACTATGCAATGGTTAATGCAAATGTTAATGACCTAAAATGAAAATGTATATGTACAATGGTAGGTGCAAATTTGAGGTGCTACAGCTGCCCCTATTCAATCAACTGGGAACCCGAATGGATGAGAGCAACGACTGTCAGACCTTCAGGGTAAACAGGGATTGAATACAAAGAACCGTAGAAATTTGCACTCTGCAGGGATCCAACAGTAACTTCTACTGGATCTGATACTTATTACTGGGGTTTTGATTTTTCTCAGAGGTACAGTCACATCCCGACATCGAAAGATGGTGAACGGGGATAGAAATCACAACTAGACGCCAACGGACGACTAGGAAAAACTCGACGTTTACCGAAACCAACGGAGAGGTAACCAGACATTAATGAATGACTGGAAAGAAAGGGATACAACCAGACGTCAACGGACGAATGGGAAAAACTCAACGTTTATCGAAACCAACGGAGAGGTAACCAAACATTAATGAATGACTGGGAAAGACTCGACCAGACGTCAACGGACGAAAGGGAGAAGCTCGACGTTTATCGACATCAACGGAGAAGGAGACCAGACATCGACAGATGAACTGGGAAGAAAGAAATACATCTAGACGTCAACGGACAACTAGGAAAAACTCGACGTTTATCAAAACCAACGGAGAGGTAAACAAACATCAACGGATGACCTGTGGGATAATACAACTATACGTCAACGGACGGATAGGAAAAACTCAACGTTTATCGAGACCAACAGAGAGGTAGCTCACTGGGGATCAAGGTCACGACAGGGAGCAGACAGGAAGGAACACCAAGGATACCAGGTTGTAGGCATGAAACAGGTGACCGACCAAAGCGTGAATTGGTTTGTGTTCCAAAACACTCAACATCCTGAAGAGAGCGAAGGCAAACTTGTTAGAGGATGGACATTCGATTCCACAAGGAATACGAATCTTACTCAGTTGGGGAAACAAACAAAGGGTTCAGCCAAAGAGCGCATGAGATATACTATCTATAGCCATCAAAACGTAGATAATATACTCGCATGGAAGATTATCCGTAACCGGGTTGTAGGTTGTTAAATGGATAAATCGACCGAAATCGTGAACTGGTGTGTGTTCCAAAACACTCAACATCCTGAAGAGAGCGAAAGCAAACTTATTAAAGGATGGACATTCGATTCCATAAGGAATACGAATCTTACTCGACTGGGGAGGACAAAACTTCGACCCAAGAGTGCATGAGATATATTATCTATAGCCGTCAAAACGTAGATAACATACTCGCATGGAAGATTATCCATAACCGGGTTGTAGGTTGTTAAATGGATAAATCAACCAACATCATCCTGAAGAGAGCGAAGGCAAACTTGTTAAAGGATGGACATTCGATTCCACAAGGAATACGAATCTTACTCGACTGGGAAGAACAACACTTCGACCAAGGAGCGCATGAGATATATTATCTATAGCCGTCAAAACGTAGATAATACACTCGCATGGCAGATTATCCATAACCGGGTTGTAGGTTGTCAAAGGATAAATCGACCGAAGAAGAAAGGCATCGGGATACCAGGACCAGGTGTCGCAACCTGAAAAATACAGGAGTGCGAAAAAACAACCGGCGAAAGAAAAAGATGACAGAAGAGTCGCCACCGCGCGTTATTTATCCCAAAGGAGGGAAAGGAAACGCTCGAAGTAAACCTGAAGAGAGGAAAGGAAAAGACAAGGTCTCGCAACCAAATCTTGGGTTCGGGAGTCGGTTATGCGAAGGGAAGGTATTAGCACCCTACGCATCCGTAGTACTCTACGGGATCCACTCTTGTTGTTTCTTGTCTAAAGGGTGTGTGTTTATCTAATATACTATTTACTAAAAGAAAGGGTCAAAGAAAATGACTCGCACGGATGTCGCATCCATTGCATACGTATCTCATCTGGAATGAGAATCAGAGTCTTCGTAGCTCGGCTACCTATGGGTGAAAGAGATGTGTGCTCGCTAAGACATCGCGTCTTATGCCTACATATCTCATCGGGAATGAGAATCAGAGCATAATGTAGTTCGGCTAACTAACGGGAACAAAAGTCTCGATTGCAACTAGGGCAAGAGAAAAGGAAAGTCTCAATCGCATCGAGGGCGAGAGAAAGGATCGCAACGAGGGCGAAAGCAAACAAGGATTAGTTGTTAGTTGTTAGTTAAACTCGGCAAAACATCGCATCTTGTGCCTACGTATCTCATCTGAACATGAGAATCAGAGTTGCCGTATTTCGGCTAACTAACGGGAACAAAAGTCTCGATTGCAACTAGGGCAAGAGAAAGGGAAGGTCTCGATCGCAACGAGGGCGAAAACAAACAAAGGTTTATATATGTTGGTTTCAAATGTCCTTAATGGGCTTTAGTTCACTTGGATTTGATTGTGTGCACTTGAAACAAAGTTGGCAATGTGGGGTGGTATTAGGAAATGACTTATTTGGCAAAACTTAAGTGAGTTGTCAACCAAAGTACATGGCCAAATGAGGAAATGCAAGGGCTGGTCGAATTTGTGGTCTGGCAACCAAAAACAGCTTTTCACACAGTGGAAAATACTCAGAAAACTGAGTTTTCGCACGAGCGGTCGACCATAGGTCGGCTCAAATATGTTATGCGTCGACCATAGGTCGGCTCCAGTATGCTATGCGTCGACCCGTGGTCCATGCGCTGACCCTTACGTTGACTCAAACATGCTATGCGCTGACCCGTGGCCCATGCGCTGACCCTTATGGTCGACTCACAGCCTGCAACAAATTTTATTTTATTTTTGAAAGAAAAGGAGGGAAAATTTTGAGATGTTACAGCTGCCCCTATTCAATCCACTGTGAACCTGTCGATATGAATAACCTCGGCTTTCTGACGATTAGGGTGAAGAGTGATTGAATACCAAGAACAGACGAACAATTTGCACTCCGCTGGGAAAATAATTAACAATGCCTGTCAGAATCGGCAAAGAAGCGATCTCAAAAGAAGAATCCGTCTGGTACGGTGAAAATCGGCCTGAGTACCGAAACAGAAAGTTGACCTGGATACCAAAATAAATGGTAACACAGGAATACCCATGGCCTGAACGCCGCACATTAGTCTGAACACTAAGCATCGGAATATGAGAGTATCAATGTTGGTCTGATCACCGGAAATCTGGTTTGAACACCACTTCGATCTGAAAATCGAAAAACTGGCCTGAATGCCACAAGTACTTCGACTTGATCGTCGGAAACTTCTTCGATCTGAAAATCGGAAACTGGCCTGAATGCCACAAGTACTTCGACCTGATCGTCGGAAACTTCTTCGATCTGAAAATCGGAAACTGGCCTGAATGCCACTTCGGTCTGGATACCGGAAACTGGCCTGAATGCCACAAGTTGCATCGACCTGAATGTCGGAAACTTCTTCGATCTGAAAATCGGAAACTGGCCTGAATGCCACAAGTACTTCGACCTGATTGTCGGAAACTTCTTCGATCTGAAAATCAGAAACACTGGCCTGAATGCCACTTCGGTCTGGATACCGGAAACTGGCCTGAATGCCATAAGTTGCATCGACCTGAATGTCGGAAACTTCTTCGATCTGAAAATCGGAAACTGGCCTGAATGCCACAAGTACTTCGACCTGATTGTCGGAAACTTCTTCGATTTGAAAATCGGAAACACTGGCCTGAATGCCACTTCGGTCTGGATACCGGAAACTGGCCTGAATGCCACAAGTTGCATCGACCTGAATGTCGGAAACTTCTTCGATCTGAATATCGGCAAACTGGCCTGAATGCCACTTCGGTCTGGATACCGGAAACTTCATGCCTATCAGCCTCGGCAGAAATAGGGAAAATGATAATTGAGGCGGCACGTGGGCCAACGACCCATGCTGGGGATAATAAGTCATGAACAACCTTCAGTCCGAGCACTGGAAACAAACTTCTGGCTTATCACTTGGGATACCGAGAATGTTTTATGCTTACATGCGTATGTTTGAATTTTGCGATGGCGTAATGCTCCATGAAAATGGAAATGCTACGCGATTTGGAAGGATGCAATGCAATATGATTCTACATGCAGGGATGCGAAATGCTGGGGAAAATGCCAAGCTGAAGCAAGAAATCCTGTTGGGGAAATGATCACAATCTTCTGGACCCTGGCACTACTGTTGGAGATGCACAGCATAATGAACTATGTGGGGAAATGACCGGCCACGCGGTGTTCTGGCAATGACGAGATACCGAGACTCTGACTGGGGAGAGAACGGCGCTGGAAACCTGTTGTTAGGGGAAGCGATAGTGGTTCTGGCAACCATAATCTACGAGAGATGACTCAGCAGGGGGGAGCAAACACCGATACGGTACCGAGGTTATGCTTCCAGGAAAGAGATCATCGATCTGGGATTGAAATCCTCGATCTGGCATCGAACTCTGAGGAGCAGCTGCTTCTGCTGGGAAGATACAGTCTGGCACTGTCAACTCCGCTGGGGATATATAGTCTGGCACTGTCAACTCTACTGGGGAGTGTATGTCCTGAAACAAACGCTTGGGGAAGTACAGTGGTGAGAACCTGCTGGGGATTGAAGAATCCAACACTCTGATCAGCTCTACAGGGATAAGACATCGGATTCGTCTGTTGGCGACTTCACTGGGGAAGATATTCACGATCATCTGCAGGGGATTTTAAGGAAATGCCCCGAGGATATCTGTTCTGAATAGACGATCCAAAGCACTTAAAATTCACAGCAACTTTAAATGTTTATTAAGCATATACCTGTAAAGCCCTTATGTGTCATGATGCAATGTTTATCAAAAATTCGGACGTCATTTTTGCAAACAAAACAGTAAAATGAAAATGAAAACAGAGATATACTGAGTAACATGATTTTATTGATTGAATGGCCTCTGAATAGGCATTTACATTAGGAAGCAATCCCTAGGAAGAGGTAATCGCAAAACAGAAATTAATCTAGTGGCAATGTGAAATGGATTTCTACTGGGTTCTAATTCTGCTATGACTTGCCCGTCTTCAAGATCCTCCAGATGATCATCCTTCTGAAAAAGTGATTGGACTGTTTCCTACCCTTTTGAAAGTTTCCAGTCACCAACATGAGATGAGATTCAGAACTAACTCAGAACGCAGTCATTCGCTAAATCCCTAACTTTTGCCTGGATTTCCTTTTTCGGGTTTTCAATCCACCGGGATACCCATTTTTGCCTAAATTGCCTTTTCAGGTTTTCAACTTACCGGGTGTACGATCTTTTCATTTTTAAATCCCTAATTTTTGCCCGAACCTTTTCATTTTCTTGGTTCGTCGGGATGCCCATTTTTGCCTGGACTGTTCTTTTTACCGTCCAGCGGGTCTATTTTATGTGAAGTATTTTTTAACTGCGTCTGAGTTTACCGGGGAAGTGAAGTCTTCACCATCCATCGTTGCAAGCATTAAGGCCCCACCATCGAAAACCTTGGTGACGATATATGGTCCCTCATAGTTAGGAGTCCACTTGCCCCTGTGATCCGTCTGAGGAGGAAGGATCCTTTTCAACACCAAATCTCCGACTTGGAAACATCGAGGGCACACTTTCTGGTCAAAGGCTCTCTTCATCCGACTCTGATACAACTGCCCATGACAAATGGCTGCCATTCGCTTCTCTTCGATAAGACTCAACTCATTGAACCTTGTCCGAATCCATTCAGCTTCATCTAGCTTGACATCCAACAGGACTCTTAGAGAAGGAATCTCCACTTCAACAGGTAGGACTGCTTCCATACCATACACCAGGGAGTAAGGGGTCGCCCCGGTCGACGTACGTACTGAAGTGCGGTACCCATGCAAGGCGAAGGGTAGCATCTCGTGCCAATCTCTGTACGTAACGGCCATCTTCTGCACAATCTTCTTTATGTTCTTATTTACTGCCTCAACAGCACCGTTCATCTTAGGACGATAGGGGGAAGAATTGTGATGCTGAACGTTGAAGTTCTGGCACAACTCCCTCATCATTTTGTTATTGAGATTGAAACCATTATCAGTAATGATTCTTTCGGGAATCCCATAGCGACAAATGATTTCTTTCTTGATGAAACGGGCAACCACATGTCTGGTGACATTCGCGAACGATGCTGCTTCGACCCACTTGGTGAAATAGTCGATGGCAACAAGGATGAAGCGATGCCCATTGGAAGCAGTCGGCTCAATCTTTCCAATCATGTCAATGCCCCACATTGCAAACGGCCACGGCGAAGACATCACATTCAGAGGATTCGGCGGTACATGCACCTTATCAGCATAAATCTGGCATTTATGACACTTCCGAGCATACTTGAAACAATCTGATTCCATGGTCATCCAATAATAACCCGCCCTCAACAATTTCTTAGCCATTGCATGTCCGTCGGCATGAGTACCGAAGGAACCTTCATGAACTTCCTGCATTAACATGTCCGCCTCGTGTCTATCCACGCATCTGAGCAAAACCATGTCGAAGTTCCTCTTATACAGCACATCGTCTTTGTTCAAGAAGAAACTGCCTGCCAATCTTCTCAAAGTTTTTCTGTCATTGTTGGATGCCCCTGCAGGGTACTCTTGATTCTTCAGAAAGCACTTGATATCGTGATACCAGGGCTTGTCATCGACTACCAGTTCAGCAGCAAACACATACGCGGCCCTGTCAAGGCGCATCACATCGATCCTGGGAGCATGGTTCCAACGAATTACCTTGATCATGGAGGATAGAGTAGCAAGTGCGTCTGCCATCTGGTTCTCATCACGAGGTATATGATACAATTTTACTGTTGTGAAGAAAGTCAACAGCCTTCTCGTGTAATCTCTGTAAGGGACCAGATTGGGCTGGAGCGTATTCCAATCACCATTCACTTGATTAATCACCAGAGCTGAATCTCCGAAGATGTCCAGAGTCTTGATTCTCATATCAATGGCTTGCTCAATACCCAAGATACAGGCCTCGTACTCAGCTTCATTATCGGTGCACTCGAAAGTCAGACGAGCGGTGAAGGGCATGTGGGCACCTTTCGGAGTAGTAATAACAGCGCCAATTCCACTTCCTCTAGCATTGACAGCCCCATCAAACAACAAAGTCCACTTTTCGTTTGGATCAGGTCCCTCCTCAACAACTGGCTCTTCACAGTCTTTCATCTTGAGGAACATGATGTCTTCATCTGGAAAATCAAACTTCATCGGCTCATAATCATCAATCGGCTGCTGAGCAAGATAGTCTGACAGAATACTCCCTTTGATGGCTTTCTGGGATGTATACTGGATATCGTACTCTGTCAGTACCATTTGCCAACGAGCCACCCTTCCGGTGAGAGCTAGCTTCTCGAATATGTATTTGACTGGATCCATCTTGGAGATTAGTAAGGTTGTGTGAGACAGCATGTATTGTCTCAAACGCTTAGCAGCCCATGCAAGTGCACAACATGTCTTTTCAAGCATCGAATATCTCGACTCGCAGTCTGTGAACTTCTTACTCAAGTAGTAGATGGCATGTTCTTTCCTACCTGTCTCGTCGTGTTGACCGAGAACACAACCCATAGAATTGTCAAGTACTGTCAAGTACATAATCAGCGGTCTCCCTGAGACTGGAGGCATAAGGATAGGAGGATTCTGCAAATACTCTTTTATCTTTTCAAAAGCCCTTTGACAATCGTCGTTCCACCTGATAGCCTGATCTTTCCTCAACAATTTGAAAATTGGCTCACACGTGGCTGTTAGATGAGAGATGAACCTTGCAATGTAGTTCAACCTTCCTAAGAAACCACGGACTTGCTTCTCTGTTCTTGGCTCAGGCATTTCTTGTATCGCTTTTACCTTGTCAGGATCCACCTCAATCCCTTTTCCGCTAACAATAAAACCTAGCAATTTTCCAGACCTCACCCCGAAAATGCACTTGTTCGGATTAAGCCTCAGCTTGAATTTCCTTAAACGCTCAAACAGCTTCTGCAGATTCACCAAATGTTCTTCTTTTGTCTGAGATTTGGCAATCATATCGTCCACATAAACCTCGATTTCATGATGAATCATATCATGGAACAGAGTCACCATAGCTCGTTGATATGTTGCCCCAGCTTTTTTCAGACCAAACGGCATCACCTTGTAGCAGAAGGTGCCCCATGGGGTTATGAAAGTTGTCTTCTCCATGTCTTCTGGTGCCATCTTGATTTGGTTATAGCCAGAAAAGCCATCCATGAAGGAGAATACCGAGAACTGAGCTCTGTTATCCACCAAAACGTCGATGTGAGGTAATGGGAAATCATCTTTAGGGCTAGCTCTGTTCAGATCCCGGTAGTCAACACACATCCGTACCTTTCCATCCTTCTTAGGTACTGGAACGACATTTGCGACCCATGGCGAATAATTGGTAACCGCTAGAAACCCTGCATCCAACTGTTTTTGCACTTCTTCTTTTATCTTGACAGCCATCTCTGGTCTTGTTCTTCTGAGCTTCTGCTTGACCGGAGGACAACCCTCTTTGAGAGGTAAACGGTGTACCACAATGTTTGTGTCAAGCCCTGGCATATCGTGATAAGACCAAGCGAAGACGTCAACATACTCTTGCAACAGTTCAATCAACCCCTTCTTTACATCGTCTTCCAAAGCAACCCCTATCTTGATTTCTCTCTTGGCGTCCTCGGTGCCGAGATTAATCACTTCAACAGACTCTTGATGCGGTTGAATAACCCTTTCCTCTTGTTTTAACAGCCTGGCAAGTTCTTCAGGGAGTTCACAGTCTTCATCACCCTCTTCTATAGCTTGGAAGATTGGGTTTTCGAAGTCGAAGCGAGCCATAGCAGAATTGTTATCAATAGGATCCGGTGATGTGCATCTGCATGAGTGATGGTATGTGCTTATGAGTGTGAATAGTGAGTGAAAACTAAACAAAACATTGCCAAATGTTTTTATTCTTTTGAAATTTTGAAAACTGCAAAAAAATAGAAAAACAGTGAACAAAATTTTGAATGCAAAAGACGTCCTTCATTTATGATAAACAATGCAGGTATTCACATAGATGAGCCCTACAATGAGTCATTACGCCCTGGGCGGAACGTAAGACTTGGACATGCATGAATAAACAAAGAAAAATTACTCCTCTAGAAGAGTGACTTGGACAATCTCTTCAGAAAACCAATTGTTGATGACTTCACTCGGGATCCTCGGACGCACCCAGTTGTCGATGTCGCAATCACTATCTCCATTTTCATCGTTGATCGCAGAGATCTGGCCATATTGGATGACGCCAACACTAGAGAAAGTAATCGGCCCCTGACGAGTCTGAAGTGCTGAAGTTGTAGAAGTCAGCGCTGGTTGATACCCAATCCCGAACTTGTCGTCCTTCATTGGTAATTTCAACGGACGTCCCTAACCGGGAGCAACACCTGAATCCACCAAGGCTTGCGCCTTCTTGAAAGATGAGATAGGGGCACCTGCTTTACCCTCTTCCACCGGAGCTGCGTCCTTGATCTGAACTGCCTTAAAGGCCTGGCATAAGGTCTCATGAATTTCACCTTCCACCTCTACATATTGAAGGTAGACAGGTTACTTACCAGTATGTCCTCCTCACCACAGACGGTGATAATCCTCCCATTGACTGGGAATTTAATCTTCTGATGTAAAGTTGAAGAGACTGCCCCAGCATTGTGACATGTTATGGGATATGCAAATGCACTGACATGTTTATCAATTCCAAAAGGCATTCTACCCCCTTGATTCCAGTCTCACATTTGATAAACGGTGTAAGAAGAAAATCCCGACTAGAATCAAGAAGAAGATATGAACCCCTGGGAATAGATAAACATGTGTTAAATGATATGAATGCAGAATGATGTGATGCAATGCAGTGACATGGAAATCAGGACTGCTGTATCTGCTTGAGCAACTGTCGGGTTGCACTGCCTGAAGAGAAACTCACTGAGGAATATAATACAAGATCAAAACTCCTCTCCAGAAAACCGGGTTGGTTGGAGGTTAAGGTTCCCTGAATTTAGCCCGCCCCTTACTGGTAGGTTCTAAGAACAGAAGTTTGTCAGCTTTAGCCCTTCAGTCGAGAATAATACGTTTACCACTGAAGGTTTGGCATTATTACGGGATAAAAGACCTCTGCTGACTCCCCTCAACAGGATATCCTAAAGCAAGTTCCCAGTCTCGGGGTCCTCGGATTGAGCAGCAAGAATGCGCCCACCAGAGCTAACATAAACGCGTCTCGGAGGAGAGGCCTCGACTGAGTTCTCGGGAAATGGTCACCAGAGTCGACAATTTCTAAAGGAACGTTTGTCGTTATGGAACACCCATAGGACAAAACATATCCAAAGAAACCTCGTCTGGATGTGGGTCTTCATGAACGACTTAACGCAGCAACATGCCACGCAAGCCTCATGACTATCCACTCTAAAACCTATATGTACGCTCAAGCCTGGGTAGTGGGCTTATCTCTCATAAAACATCCCACCCCAACAAACAAACAACCCACGGAACCCACAGATACAACAAACATATGTACATGAATGCAATAAGATAAAGCAGGTAAATGCGGAAAGTAAACGACTGTACAAAAGCATAAACACCCAACAAACAAGAAATCTACAAAAGCTAGGAGGGACTCGCTTAGAGAAACCGGGTCCCCAGCAAAGTCGCCAGTTGTCGCAACCTGAAAAATACAGGAGTGCGAAAAAACAACCGGCGAAAGAAAAAGATGACAGAAGAGTCGCCACCGCGCGTTATTTATCCCAAAGGAGGGAAAGGAAACGCTCGAAGTAAACCTGAAGAGAGGAAAGGAAAAGACAAGGTCTCGCAACCAAATCTTGGGTTCGGGAGTCGGTTATGCGAAGGGAAGGTATTAGCACCCTACACATCCGTAGTACTCTACGGGATCCACTCTTGTTGTTTCTTATCTAAAGGGTGTGTGTTTATCTAATATACTATTTACTAAAAGAAAGGGTCAAAGAAAATGACTCGCACGGATGTCGCATCCATTGCATACATATCTCATCTGGAATGAGAATCAGAGTCTTCGTAGCTCGGCTACCTATGGGTGAAAGAGATGTGTGCTCGCTAAGACATCGCGTCTTATGCCTACATATCTCATCGGGAATGAGAATCAGAGCATAATGTAGTTCGGCTAACTAACGGGAACAAAAGTCTCGATTGCAACTAGGGCAAGAGAAAAGGAAAGTCTCGATCGCATCGAGGGCGAGAGAAAGGATCGCAACGAGGGCGAAAGCAGACAAGGATTAGTTGTTAGTTGTTAGTTAAACTTGGCAAAACATCGCATCTTGTGCCTACGTATCTCATCTGAACATGAGAATCAGAGTTGCCGTATTTCGGCTAACTAACGGGAACAAAAGTCTCGATTGCAACTAGGGCAAGAGAAAGGGAAGGTCTCGATCGCAACGAGGGCGAAAACAAACAAAGATTAGTTGTTAGTTGTCAGTCTAACTCGGCAAGACCTCGCATCTTGTGCCTACGTATCTCATCTAAACATGAGAATCAGAGTTGCCGTAGTTCGGCTACATAGGGATTGCCATCTGAACATGGACTTACAAAGGAGGACACCAGTTGTGTCAAAGGAGAGTGGGCAATGTGTTCACGTCCTAGCAGCAGGTGTCGCAGCTCGCTGAATCGAGTCTTAGGCAGTTACCTCTTTGCAATAGGATGGATTGACATGCCACAAGATCGGAGACGCACGTAAGGTCTAAAAGTGGGGGAAGCTCTGCCCTAGAGTTGTCATGCGATATGTACTTAAGTGTTAGGATTTACAAATGGGAATATCTACCTAATGTTAGCATGCAAAGAATATGGGAATTCTACCTTTGTTATCATACAAAAGGATATGGGAATCCTACCTATGTTATCATACAAAACGATATGGGAATCCTAACTATGTTATCATACAAAAGGATATGGAATCCTACCTATGTTATCATACAAAAGGATATGGGAATCCTACCTATGTTATCATACAAAGGGATATGGGAATCCTAACTATGTTATCATACAAAATGATATGGAATCCTACCTATGTTATCATACAAAAGGATATGGGAATCCTACCTATGTTATCATACAAAGGGTTCTATCTAATGGGTGCTACCTAATCGGAACAAGAATTGACGAGTGGAGCAAGGAGAGGTGCTAGGGATAAGGATAGATGGCGATGCATGAAGCAATCGACTTACAAGGTTGATGGCGATGCATAAAGCAATCGACTTACAAGGTTGATGGCGATGCATAAAGCAATCGACTTACAAAAGGGTGGATGAATATGTGCTGGTTCTGTTAGGTTTTGAAAAATGATTACTCGACGTTGGATCGAGGTTTTGATCTTGTTTTGAAATGGTTATCGGATGTTCATTTTATTTCTTGTATTAACAGATGAATAAAGAATGAAAGAATAAACATGTTATACATTTCATGGGAAAGGGATACATTTGTTATGAATGGGGGTTGACATGGTAATCAAGCAATATAAATATATGCCTCATACACCATACAAGTAGGCAACAGTTAATCAACAATAAGATATTTAAGCAAGTATATGATCAAATCAAATAATCAAAGAATGAAATGAATGAGCATTAAACAATGTATGAGAATTATAAACATGTTAATCAATCAAACAATAGAAGCATGGATGAAAGAAACAAGTATAGAAAATATCAGATTAATCAGACAAGTGAAACTATGCACACAAAGAATCAATGAATAATTTAATCGGGAAATGATGCAAGGATCAAATAAAACTGAGATGAAAGGCCTCTAATACATGGCATATGAGATGAACAAGGGAGGATCAAAAGATCTCTTCAATTGCTTTAAGCAATCCCTAAGTCAAACATCAATCATAGAAAAGTCAACCGAAAAGTCAAGTCAACTTAAAAATTATCAAATAAATAGTAAACTAATCACAAAAATTATGAAAAATTAAATTAAGTTAGGTGGGGTCAGGACATCATCATCCCCCAAAAAGGTTTCAAAAATAATAAAAATTGGTTATTGAATTAATTGAAATAAAAACAGAAGTCAAATGTAGAGTCAACCGAGCAAACTAGGCCAAAAATAAATCCAAAATAAATTAAAAATGGGAAATAAAATTCCAATAAAAAGTCAGGTTGACCATGAGAAATTGGTCAACCCTCATCCCAAAAATCAGAATCTAAAAATAATTTTAAGTTATGGAAATAAAATAAATGAAAAAAAAGTGTGTTAAAATGGCCTATTTGAAACAAATAATTGAAATAAAATACTAGCATTAAATAAAAACGAAAATAAAAATTAAAATAAATTAAATAAAACATTAAAGAAAGTAAAATATATTTTTTGATATTTTTATAAATAATTGAAATATTTTTAATACTTAAAAAGTAAAACAGAAAAATAAAATGGAAATAAGAAGAATGAAAAGAAATGAAAGTAAAAGGAGAAATGGGCCATGAGTGGTGGGGGCGGATAGCAACCGACGCTAAGCCCAGCCCGATCCAAGGTGAATATTCAGAATGTGACCAAAATAAAAATTTCCATTTAAATTAAATCTATGTAACAACTATCAATTGGCCAAAGTTTCATTTAAAGTCACTAAAAGACAAAAGGACGCTGAACGGTTGTGATTGATTCCAGGCGCACGATCGAACGGTCACAACATGACATGTTTTCCTTCCTTCATGCAACGTAAAAAGACAGCAACATAACAGCATGCATTTTCGAAAAAAAGGCACAAGAACTCCCAACTTCCACTCAACCTATCTCCCTCTCTAGTGCATGAAATTAGATGATATAAAAACAAAACTCAAGTTCAAAGTGAGAGGAACATCATGGTGTTTTGTTTTAGTGAAAATGATGGCTCTAACATAAAGAAATATGAACAGCAAGATGGCCTCATGAGCACAAGTGTGAGCAAAAAAATTATTATTTACAAAACTCAACAAAACAAACAAGCATATGGTTGGCAATGTACACAATCATGGAACAAAGTATGAGCATGGCAAAATAACATGATGATAAGCATGGTGGTGGCATGAAAAAAAATAGTAGCAAGCATCATGTAATGGTGAGCATAAGAAACTACATATGTCCATGAGAGAAAAAGTAAGAAGCTTACCTAGTGGAGACAAAGTCCAATGCCTTTTGGTATTGAAGGAATGAAGGAAGGAGAAAAGTGATCTTGATGCTTCAATACTTGTGAAATGGAGGAGGAAAGAAAATGGATCTTGAACTTTTTGCTTTCTCACTCTTACTTTGCTTGAAAAATGCAGCCACCCTTTTCAGATTAGGGTTTCAAGGTTTATATATGTTGGTTTCAAATGTCCTTAATGGGCTTTAGTTCACTTGGATTTGATTGTGTGCACTTGAAACAAAGTTGGCAATGTGGGGTGGTATTAGGAAATGACTTATTTGGCAAAACTTAAGTGAGTTGTCAACCAAAGTACATGGCCAAATGAGGAAATGCAAGGGCTGGTCGAATTTGTGGTCTGGCAACCAAAAACAGCTTTTCACACAATGGAAAATACTCAGAAAACTGAGTTTTCGCACGAGCGGTCGACCATAGGTCGACTCAAATATGTTATGCGTCGACCATAGGTCGGCTCCAGTATGCTATGCGTCGACCCGTGGTCCATGCGCTGACCCTTACGGTCGACTCAAACATGCTATGCGCTGACCCGTGGCCCATGCGCTGACCCTTATGGTCGACTCACAGCCTGCAACAATTTTTTTTTTTTTTTTGAAAGAAAAGGAGGGAAAATTTTAAGATGTTACAGCTGCCCCTATTCAATCCACTGTGAACCTGTCGATATGAATAACCTCGGCTTTCTGACGATTAGGGTGAAGAGTGATTGAATACCAAGAACAGACGAACAATTTGCACTCCGCTGGGAAAATAATTAACAATGCCTGTCAGAATCGGCAAAGAAGCAATCTCAAAAGAAGAATCCGTCTGGTACGGTGAAAATCGGCCTGAGTACCGAAACAGAAACTTGACCTGGATACCAAAATAAATGGTAACACAGGAATACCCATGGCCTGAACGCCGCACATTAGTCTGAACACTAAGCATCGGAATATGAGAGTATCAATGTTGGTCTGATCACCGGAAATCTGGTTTGAACACCACTTCGATCTGAAAATCGAAAAACTGGCCTGAATGCCACAAGTACTTCGACTTGATCGTCGGAAACTTCTTCGATCTGAAAATCGGAAACTGGCCTGAATGCCACAAGTACTTCGACCTGATCGTCGGAAACTTCTTCGATCTGAAAATCGGAAACTGGCCTGAATGCCACTTCGGTCTGGATACCGGAAACTGGCCTGAATGCCACAAGTTGCATCGACCTGAATGTCGGAAACTTCTTCGATCTGAAAATCGGAAACTGGCCTGAATGCCACAAGTACTTCGACCTGATTGTCGGAAACTTCTTCGATCTGAAAATCGGAAACACTGGCCTGAATGCCACTTCGGTCTGGATACCGGAAATTGGCCTGAATGCCACAAGTTGCATCGACCTGAATGTCGGAAACTTCTTCGATCTGAAAATCGGAAACTGGCCTGAATGCCACAAGTACTTCGACCTGATTGTCGGAAACTTCTTCGATTTGAAAATCGGAAACACTGGCCTGAATGCCACTTCGGTCTGGATACCGGAAACTGGCCTGAATGCCACAAGTTGCATCGACCTGAATGTCGGAAACTTCTTCGATCTGAATATCGGCAAACTGGCCTGAATGCCACTTCGGTCTGGATACCGGAAACTTCATGCCTATCAGCCTCGGCAGAAATAGGGAAAATGATAATTGAGGCGGCACGTGGGCCAACGACCCATGCTGGGGATAATAAGTCATGAACAACCTTCAGTCCGAGCACTGGAAACAAACTTCTGGCTTATCACTTGGGATACCGAGAATGTTTTATGCTTACATGCGTATGTTTGAATTTTGCGATGGCGTAATGCTCCATGAAAATGGAAATGCTACGCGATTTGGGAGGATGCAATGCAATATGATTCTACATGCAGGGATGCGAAATGCTGGGGAAAATGCCAAGCTGAAGCAAGAAATCCTGTTGGGGAAATGATCACAATCTTCTGGACCCTGGCACTACTGTTGGAGATGCACAGCATAATGAACTATGTGGGGAAATGACCGGCCACGCGGTGTTCTGGCAATGACGAGATACCGAGACTCTGACTGGGGAGAGAACGGCGCTGGAAACCTGTTGTTAGGGGAAGCGATAGTGGTTCTGGAAACCATAATCTACGAGAGATGACTCAGCAGGGGGGAGCAAACACCGATACGGTACCGAGGTTATGCTTCCAGGAAAGAGATCATCGATCTGGGATTGAAATCCTCGATCTGGCATCGAACTCTGAGGAGCAGCTGCTTCTGCTGGGAAGATACAGTCTGGCACTGTCAACTCCGCTGGGGATATATAGTCTGGCACTGTCAACTCTACTGGGGAGTGTATGTCCTGAAACAAACGCTTGGGGAAGTACAGTGGTGAGAACCTGCTGGGGATTGAAGAATCCAACACTCTGATCAGCTCTACAGGGATAAGACATCGGATTCGTCTGTTGGCGACTTCACTGGGGAAGATATTCACGATCATCTGCAGGGGATTTTAAGGAAATGCCCCGAGGGTATCTGTTCTGAATAGACGATCCAAAGCACTTAAAATTCACAGCAACTTTAAATGTTTATTAAGCATATACCTGTAAAGCCCTTATGTGTCATGATGTAATGTTTATCAAAAATTCGGACGTCATTTTTGCAAACAAAACAGTAAAATGAAAATGAAAACAGAGATATACCGAGTAACATGATTTTATTGATTGAATGGCCTCTGAATAGGCATTTACATTAGGAAGCAATCCCTAGGAAGAGGTAATCGCAAAACAGAAATTAATCTAGTGGCAATGTGAAATGGATTTCTACTAGGTTCTAATTCTGCTATGACTTGCCCGTCTTCAAGATCCTCCAGATGATCAGCCTTCTGAAAAAGTGATTGGACTGTTTCCTACCCTTTTGAAAGTTTCCAGTCACCAACATGAGATGAGATTCAGAACTAACTCAGAACGCAGTCATTCGCTAAATCCCTAACTTTTGCCTGGATTTCCCTTTTCGGGTTTTCAATCCACCGGGATACCCATTTTTGCCTAAATTGCCTTTTCAGGTTTTCAACTTACCGGGTGTACGATCTTTTCATTTTTAAATCCCTAATTTTTGCCCGAACCTTTTCATTTTCTTGGTTCGTCGGGATGCCTATTTTTGCCTGGACTGTTCTTTTTACCGTCCAGCGGGTCTATTTTATGTGAAGTATTTTTTAACTGCGTCTGAGTTTACCGGGGAAGTGAAGTCTTCACCATCCATCATTGCAAGCATTAAGGCCCCACCATCGAAAACCTTGGTGACGATATATGGTCCCTCATAGTTAGGAGTCCACTTGCCCCTGTGATCCGTCTGAGGAGGAAGGATCCTTTTCAACACCAAATCTCCGACTTGGAAACATCGAGGGCACACTTTCTGGTCAAAGGCTCTCTTCATCCGACTCTGATACAACTGCCCATGACAAATGGCTGCCATTCGCTTCTCTTCGATAAGACTCAACTCATTGAACCTTGTCCGAATCCATTCAGCTTCATCTAGCTTGACATCCAACAGGACTCTTAGAGAAGGAATCTCCACTTCAACAGGTAGGACTGCTTCCATACCATACACCAGGGAGTAAGGGGTCGCCCCGGTCGACGTACGTACTGAAGTGCGGTACCCATGCAAGGCGAAGGGTAGCATCTCGTGCCAATCTCTGTACGTAACGGCCATCTTCTGCACAATCTTCTTTATGTTCTTATTTACTGCCTCAACAGCACCGTTCATCTTAGGACGATAGGGGGAAGAATTGTGATGCTGAACGTTGAAGTTCTGGCACAACTCCCTCATCATTTTGTTATTGAGATTGGAACCATTATCAGTAATGATTCTTTCGGGAATCCCATAGCGACAAATGATTTCTTTCTTGATGAAACGGGCAACCACATGTCTGGTGACATTCGCGAACGATGCTGCTTCGACCCACTTGGTGAAATAGTCGATGGCAACAAGGATGAAGCGATGCCCATTGGAAGCAGTCGGCTCAATCTTTCCAATCATGTCAATGCCCCACATTGCAAACGGCCACGGCGAAGACATCACATTCAGAGGATTCGGCGGTACATGCACCTTATCAGCATAAATCTGGCATTTATGACACTTCCGAGCATACTTGAAACAATCTGATTCCATGGTCATCCAATAATAACCCGCCCTCAACAATTTCTTAGCCATTGCATGTCCGTCGGCATGAGTACCGAAGGAACCTTCATGAACTTCCTGCATTAACATGTCCGCCTCGTGTCTATCCACGCATCTGAGCAAAACCATGTCGAAGTTCCTCTTATACAGCACATCGTCTTTGTTCAAGAAGAAACTGCCTGCCAATCTTCTCAAAGTTTTTCTGTCATTGTTGGATGCCCCTGCAGGGTACTCTTGATTCTTCAGAAAGCACTTGATATCGTGATACCAGGGCTTGTCATCGACTACCAGTTCAGCAGCAAACACATACGCGGCCCTGTCAAGGCGCATCACATCGATCCTGGGAGCATGGTTCCAACGAATTACCTTGATCATGGAGGATAGAGTAGCAAGTGCGTCTGCCATCTGGTTCTCATCACGAGGTATATGATACAATTTTACTGTTGTGAAGAAAGTCAACAGCCTTCTCGTGTAATCTCTGTAAGGGACCAGATTGGGCTGGAGCGTATTCCAATCACCATTCACTTGATTAATCACCAGAGCTGAATCTCCGAAGATGTCCAGAGTCTTGATTCTCATATCAATGGCTTGCTCAATACCCAAGATACAGACCTCGTACTCAGCTTCATTATCGGTGCACTCGAAAGTCAGACGAGCGGTGAAGGGCATGTGGGCACCTTTCGGAGTAGTAATAACAGCGCCAATTCCACTTCCTCTAGCATTGACAGCCCCATCAAACAACAAAGTCCACTTTTCGTTTGGATCAGGTCCCTCCTCAACAACTGGCTCTTCACAGTCTTTCATCTTGAGGAACATGATGTCTTCATCTGGAAAATCAAACTTCATCGGCTCATAATCATCAATCAGCTGCTGAGCAAGATAGTCTGACAGAATACTCCCTTTGATGGCTTTCTGGGATGTATACTGGATATCGTACTCTGTCAGTACCATTTGCCAACGAGCCACCCTTCCGGTGAGAGCTAGCTTCTCGAATATGTATTTGACTGGATCCATCTTGGAGATTAGTAAGGTTGTGTGAGACAGCATGTATTGTCTCAAACGCTTAGCAGCCCATGCAAGTGCACAACATGTCTTTTCAAGCATCGAATATCTCGACTCGCAGTCTGTGAACTTCTTACTCAAGTAGTAGATGGCATGTTCTTTCCTACCTGTCTCGTCGTGTTGACCGAGAACACAACCCATAGAATTGTCAAGTACTGTCAAGTACATAATCAGCGGTCTCCCTGAGACTGGAGGCATAAGGATAGGAGGATTCTGCAAATACTCTTTTATCTTTTCAAAAGCCCTTTGACAATCGTCGTTCCACCTGATAGCCTGATCTTTCCTCAACAATTTGAAAATTGGCTCACACGTGGCTGTTAGATGAGAGATGAACCTTGCAATGTAGTTCAACCTTCCTAAGAAACCACGAACTTGCTTCTCTGTTCTTGGCTCAGGCATTTCTTGTATCGCTTTTACCTTGTCAGGATCCACCTCAATCCCTTTTCCGCTAACAATAAAACCTAGCAATTTTCCAGACCTCACCCCGAAAATGCACTTGTTCGGATTAAGCCTCAGCTTGAATTTCCTTAAACGCTCAAACAGCTTCTGCAGATTCACCAAATGTTCTTCTTTTGTCTGAGATTTGGCAATCATATCGTCCACATAAACCTCGATTTCATGATGAATCATATCATGGAACAGAGTCACCATAGCTCGTTGATATGTTGCCCCAGCTTTTTTCAGACCAAACGGCATCACCTTGTAGCAGAAGGTGCCCCATGGGGTTATGAAAGTTGTCTTCTCCATGTCTTCTGGTGCCATCTTGATTTGGTTATAGCCAGAAAAGCCATCCATGAAGGAGAATACCGAGAACTGAGCTCTGTTATCCACCAAAACGTCAATGTGAGGTAATGGGAAATCATCTTTAGGGCTAGCTCTGTTCAGATCCCGGTAGTCAACACACATCCGTACCTTTCCATCCTTCTTAGGTACTGGAACGACATTTGCGACCCATGGCGAATAATTGGTAACCGCTAGAAACCCTGCATCCAACTGTTTTTGCACTTCTTCTTTTATCTTGACAGCCATCTCTGGTCTTGTTCTTCTGAGCTTCTGCTTGACCGGAGGACAACCCTCTTTGAGAGGTAAACGGTGTACCACAATGTTTGTGTCAAGCCCTGGCATATCGTGATAAGACCAAGCGAAGACGTCAACATACTCTTGCAACAGTTCAATCAACCCCTTCTTTACATCGTCTTCCAAAGCAACCCCTATCTTGATTTCTCTCTTGGCGTCCTCGGTGCCGAGATTAATCACTTCAACAGACTCTTGATGCGGTTGAATAACCCTTTCCTCTTGTTTTAACAGCCTGGCAAGTTCTTCAGGGAGTTCACAGTCTTCATCACCCTCTTCTATAGCTTGGAAGATTGGGTTTTCGAAGTCGAAGCGAGCCATAGCAGAATTGTTATCAATAGGATCCGGTGATGTGCATCTGCATGAGTGATGGTATGTGCTTATGAGTGTGAATAGTGAGTGAAAACTAAACAAAACATTGCCAAATGTTTTTATTCTTTTGAAATTTTGAAAACTGCAAAAAAATAGAAAAACAGTGAACAAAATTTTGAATGCAAAAGACGTCCTTCATTTATGATAAACAATGCAGGTATTCACATAGATGAGCCCTACAATGAGTCATTACGCCCTGGGCGGAACGTAAGACTTGGACATGCATGAATAAACAAAGAAAAATTACTCCTCTAGAAGAGTGACTTGGACAATCTCTTCAGAAAACCAATTGTTGATGACTTCACTCGGGATCCTCGGACGCACCCAGTTGTCGATGTCGCAATCACTATCTCCATTTTCATCGTTGATCGCAGAGATCTGGCCATATTGGATGACGCCAGCACTAGAGAAAGTAATCGGCCCCTGACGAGTCTGAAGTGCTGAAGTTGTAGAAGTCAGCGCTGGTTGATACCCAATCCCGAACTTGTCGTCCTTCATTGGTAATTTCAACAGACGTCCCTAACCGGGAGCAACACCTGAATCCACCAAGGCTTGCGCCTTCTTGAAAGATGAGATAGGGGCACCTGCTTTACCCTCTTCCACCGGAGCTGCGTCCTTGATCTGAACTGCCTTAAAGGCCTGGCATAGGGTCTCATGAATTTCACCTTCCACCTCTACATATTGAAGGTAGACAGGTTACTTACCAGTATGTCCTCCTCACCACAGACGGTGATAATCCTCCCATTGACTGGGAATTTAATCTTCTGATGTAAAGTTGAAGAGACTGCCCCAGCATTGTGACATGTTATGGGATATGCAAATGCACTGACATGTTTATCAATTCCAAAAGGCATTCTACCCCCTTGATTCCAGTCTCACATTTGATAAACGGTGTAAGAAGAAAATCCCGACTAGAATCAAGAAGAAGATATGAACCCCTGGGAATAGATAAACATGTGTTAAATGATATGAATGCAGAATGATGTGATGCAATGCAGTGACATGGAAATCAGGACTGCTGTATCTGCTTGAGCAACTGTCGGGTTGCACTGCCTGAAGAGAAACTCACTGAGGAATATAATACAAGATCAAAACTCCTCTCCAGAAAACCGGGTTGGTTGGAGGTTAAGGTTCCCTGAATTTAGCCCGCCCCTTACTGGTAGGTTCTAAGAACAGAAGTTTGTCAGCTTTAGCCCTTCAGTCGAGAATAATACGTTTACCACTGAAGGTTTGGCATTATTACGGGATAAAAGACCTCTGCTGACTCCCCTCAACAGGATATCCTAAAGCAAGTTCCCAGTCTCGGGGTCCTCGGATTGAGCAGCAAGAATGCGCCCACCAGAGCTAACATAAACGCGTCTCGGAGGAGAGGCCTCGACTGAGTTCTCGGGAAATGGTCACCAGAGTCGACAATTTCTAAAGGAACGTTTGTCGTTATGGAACACCCATAGGACAAAACATATCCAAAGAAACCTCGTCTGGATGTGGGTCTTCATGAACGACTTAACACAGCAACATGCCACGCAAGCCTCATGACTATCCACTCTAAAACCTATATGTACGCTCAAGCCTGGGTAGTGGGCTTATCTCTCATAAAACATCCCACCCCAACAAACAAACAACCCACGGAACCCACAGATACAACAAACATATGTACATGAATGCAATAAGATAAAGCAGGTAAATGCGGAAAGTAAACGACTGTACAAAAGCATAAACACCCAACAAACAAGAAATCTACAAAAGCTAGGAGGGACTCGCTTAGAGAAACCGGGTCCCCAGCAAAGTCGCCAGTTGTCGCAACCTGAAAAATACAGGAGTGCGAAAAAACAACCGGCGAAAGAAAAAGATGACAGAAGAGTCGCCACCGCGCGTTATTTATCCCAAAGGAGGGAAAGGAAACGCTCGAAGTAAACCTGAAGAGAGGAAAGGAAAAGACAAGGTCTCGCAACCAAATCTTGGGTTCGGGAGTCGGTTATGCGAAGGGAAGGTATTAGCACCCTACGCATCCGTAGTACTCTACGGGATCCACTCTTGTTGTTTCTTATCTAAAGGGTGTGTGTTTATCTAATATACTATTTACTAAAAGAAAGGGTCAAAGAAAATGACTCGCACGGATGTCGCATCCATTGCATACGTATCTCATCTGGAATGAGAATCAGAGTCTTCGTAGCTCGGCTACCTATGGGTGAAAGAGATGTGTGCTCGCTAAGACATCGCGTCTTATGCCTACATATCTCATCGGGAATGAGAATCAGAGCATAATGTAGTTCGGCTAACTAACGGGAACAAAAGTCTCGATTGCAACTAGGGCAAGAGAAAAGGAAAGTCTCGATCGCATCGAGGGCGAGAGAAAGGATCGCAACGAGGGCGAAAGCAGACAAGGATTAGTTGTTAGTTGTTAGTTAAACTCGGAAAAACATCGCATCTTGTGCCTACGTATCTCATCTGAACATGAGAATCAGAGTTGCCGTATTTCGGCTAACTAACGGGAACAAAAGTCTCGATTGCAACTAGGGCAAGAGAAAGGGAAGGTCTCGATCGCAACGAGGGCGAAAACAAACAAAGATTAGTTGTTAGTTGTCAGTCTAACTCGGCAAGACCTCGCATCTTGTGCCTACGTATCTCATCTAAACATGAGAATCAGAGTTGCCGTAGTTCGGCTACATAGGGATTGCCATCTGAACATGGACTTACAAAGGAGGACACCAGTTGTGTCAAAGGAGAGTGGGCAATGTGTTCACGTCCTAGCAGCAGGTGTCGCAGCTCGCTGAATCGAGTCTTAGGCAGTTACCTCTTTGCAATAGGATGGATTGACATGCCACAAGATCGGAGACGCACGTAAGGTCTAAAAGTGGGGGAAGCTCTGCCCTAGAGTTGTCATGCGATATGTACTTAAGTGTTAGGATTTACAAATGGGAATATCTACCTAATGTTAGCATGCAAAGAATATGGGAATTCTACCTATGTTATCATACAAAAGGATATGGGAATCCTACCTATGTTATCATACAAAACGATATGGGAATCCTAACTATGTTATCATACAAAAGGATATGGAATCCTACCTATGTTATCATACAAAAGGATATGGGAATCCTACCTATGTTATCATACAAAGGGATATGGGAATCCTAACTATGTTATCATACAAAATGATATGGAATCCTACCTATGTTATCATACAAAAGGATATGGGAATCCTACCTATGTTATCATACAAAGGGTTCTATCTAATGGGTGCTACCTAATCGGAACAAGAATTGACGAGTGGAGCAAGGAGAGGTGCTAGGGATAAGGATAGATGGCGATGCATGAAGCAATCGACTTACAAGGTTGATGGCGATGCATAAAGCAATCGACTTACAAGGTTGATGGCGATGCATAAAGCAATCGACTTACAAGGTTGATGGCGATGCATAAAGCAATCGACTTACAAAAGGGTGGATGAATATGTGCTGGTTCTGTTAGGTTTTGAAAAATGATTACTCGACGTTGGATCGAGGTTTTGATCTTGTTTTGAAATGGTTATCGGATGTTCATTTTATTTCTTGTATTAACAGATGAATAAAGAATGAAAGAATAAACATGTTATACATTTCATGGGAAAGGGATACATTTGTTATGAATGGGGGTTGACATGGTAATCAAGCAATATAAATATATGCCTCATACACCATACAAGTAGGCAACAGTTAATCAACAATAAGATATTTAAGCAAGTATATGATCAAATCAAATAATCAAAGAATGAAATGAATGAGCATTAAACAATGTATGAGAATTATAAACATGTTAATCAATCAAACAATAGAAGCATGGATGAAAGAAACAAGTATAGAAAATATCAGATTAATCAGACAAGTGAAACTATGCACACAAAGAATCAATGAATAATTTAATCGGGAAATGATGCAAGGATCAAATAAAACTGAGATGAAAGGCCTCTAATACATGGCATATGAGATGAACAAGGGAGGATCAAAAGATCTCTTCAATTGCTTTAAGCAATCCCTAAGTCAAACATCAATCATAGAAAAGTCAACCGAAAAGTCAAGTCAACTTAAAAATTATCAAATAAATAGTAAACTAATCACAAAAATTATGAAAAATTAAATTAAGTTAGGTGGGGTCAGGACATCATCATCCCCCAAAAAGGTTTCAAAAATAATAAAAATTGGTTATTGAATTAATTGAAATAAAAACAGAAGTCAAATGTAGAGTCAACCGAGCAAACTAGGCCAAAAATAAATCCAAAATAAATTAAAAATGGGAAATAAAATTCCAATAAAAAGTCAGGTTGACCATGAGAAATTGGTCAACCCTCATCCCAAAAATCAGAATCTAAAAATAATTTTAAGTTATGGAAATAAAATAAATGAAAAAAAAGTGTGTTAAAATGGCCTATTTGAAACAAATAATTGAAATAAAATACTAGCATTAAATAAAAACGAAAATAAAAATTAAAATAAATTAAATAAAACATTAAAGAAAGTAAAATATATTTTTTGATATTTTTATAAATAATTGAAATATTTTTAATAATTAAAAAGTAAAACAGAAAAATAAAATGGAAATAAGAAGAATGAAAAGAAATGAAAGTAAAAGGAGAAATGGGCCATGAGTGGTGGGGGCGGATAGCAACCGACGCTAAGCCCAGCCCGATCCAAGGTGAATATTCAGAATGTGACCAAAATAAAAATTTCCATTTAAATTAAATCTATGTAACAACTATCAATTGGCCAAAGTTTCATTTAAAGTCACTAAAAGACAAAAGGACGCTGAACGGTTGTGATTGATTCCAGGCGCACGATCGAACGGTCACAACATGACATGTTTTCCTTCCTTCATGCAACGTAAAAAGACAGCAACATAACAGCATGCATTTTCGAAAAAAAGGCACAAGAACTCCCAACTTCCACTCAACCTATCTCCCTCTCTAGTGCATGAAATTAGATGATATAAAAACAAAACTCAAGTTCAAAGTGAGAGGAACATCATGGTGTTTTGTTTTAGTGAAAATGATGGCTCTAACATAAAGAAATATGAACAGCAAGATGGCCTCATGAGCACAAGTGTGAGCAAAAAAATTATTATTTACAAAACTCAACAAAACAAACAAGCATATGGTTGGCAATGTACACAATCATGGAACAAAGTATGAGCATGGCAAAATAGCATGATGATAAGCATGGTGGTGGCATGAAAAAAAATAGTAGCAAGCATCATGTAATGGTGAGCATAAGAAACTACATATGTCCATGAGAGAAAAAGTAAGAAGCTTACCTAGTGGAGACAAAGTCCAATGCCTTTTGGTATTGAAGGAATGAAGGAAGGAGAAAAGTGATCTTGATGCTTCAATACTTGTGAAATGGAGGAGGAAAGAAAATGGATCTTGAACTTTTTGCTTTCTCACTCTTACTTTGCTTGAAAAATGCAGCCACCCTTTTCAGATTAGGGTTTCAAGGTTTATATATGTTGGTTTCAAATGTCCTTAATGGGCTTTAGTTCACTTGGATTTGATTGTGTGCACTTGAAACAAAGTTGGCAATGTGGGGTGGTATTAGGAAATGACTTATTTGGCAAAACTTAAGTGAGTTGTCAACCAAAGTACATGGCCAAATGAGGAAATGCAAGGGCTGGTCGAATTTGTGGTCTGGCAACCAAAAACAGCTTTTCACATAGTGGAAAATACTCAGAAAACTGAGTTTTCGCACGAGCGGTCGACCATAGGTCGGCTCAAATATGCTATGCGTCGACCATAGGTCGGCTCCAGTATGCTATGCGTCGACCCGTGGTCCATGCGTTGACCCTTATGGTCGACTCAAACATGTTATGCGCTGACCCGTGGCCCATGTGCTGACCCTTATGGTCGACTCACAGCCTGCAACAATTTTTTTTATTTATTTATTTATTTTTGAAAGAAAAGGAGGGCAAATTTTGAGATGTTACACCAGGTATGCAAAGATGACCAATCAAAAGGGAAACCACAAACATTACCAGCAAACGGTGAATGAAAGAGGACCCGCTGGGGATAAAGTTGCTTACTCGGAGCAAATATCCGAAAGGTGAAAGGAATATCAATACCAAAACTGGATAATGATAACCACAAAGAGGGGATTACATCTACCGGTTCGCAGGTAGAAAACCACGGAAAAGTAACCGTCATCGACTAGGATGAGCACAAGGGTTGACTCCACAAGGGGAGAACATAGGATTCACATCTACCGGTTAGTAGGTAGAAGACCACAAATATAGGATTTACAACTACCGGTTCGTAGGTAGAAGCCAACAAACAGTCTGCTGAGAGACAGAGTGAGAAAAAAGGATTTACAACTACCGGGTAGTAAGTAGAAGACCGCAAAATCCGCCAACAACCAGCATGAACCACAAAGGTTACCTCTGTTAGGGGATGAAAGTAGGATTTATAACTACCGGTTAGTAGGTAGAAAACTGCAAAGATCGGACTTACAACTACCGGTTCGTAGGTAGAAGCCAACAAATTCCGCTGAGGATAAGATGAATGAGTGCCGGTTAGTGAGCAACTATTCATTTATACCACAGGGAAGCACAAGAGACAGCCACAAGGAAGCCAGTTTAGGATCGATCCAAAAAGTCATACTGAATCAAGACTCATCCTAATGAGGAAAGAACTCAATAGGGAAAACCCATCCCATTATGTGTGGGGAGGGAACGGAAACAACCGTCATCCACGAGGATATAACTCAGTGGGGAGCTGCAGAAGGAAACGACAAACACTTTCTGCTTAAGGGGTTAACTCTATATGGAGAGATCAGACACACCCACATCTGCTAGGGGAGGATCTACTGGGGAGATATGTATCACCAATTAGCAGGAGACAACCATCAACAGATACATGGCAACAGATGCAACATGAGTACCTGAATGTTATGATTATGCATGTATGCATTATGCATGAAGAATGTATGATGAATGCTGACAAACAGACATGTTTAACACACATAGGTCCAGGAATCAACCACCCGGTGCTACTCTTCCAGAGGGAAGGCCAAAATCACCAGAGAGCAAAAGAAAGTCTGCTGGAGACTGGGACATCAGGGAACAACATCATCCTGCCGGGGAGGAAGGCCACCAGAAGCTTCCGGAGGGATCGTCAGTCACAACCGGAGAAAAGAGTTCAATATACAGGCAGACATGCCGCAACAACTCGTGCTGGAGATCAGGGATATCAAGAAGCAACCAGATCTCCGATGAGGATAGATAGACATTGATAACGCTCATCATGCCAACAACTCCGCTGAGGAATCTATCCGAGGGAATGCCGGATTACTGGGATGTCAATCCATCAAATACCGAATCTTCCAAAGACAAGCACCCATGCCGGGGGGGAGGAGAAGACTGCTCTGCTGGAGAGATGACGGTTGAAGTCTTCAATAAACACTCTGCTTGGGAACTGGCCCACAAAAAGTGTTCCAACAACAAACTTGTTGGGAATGCCCCACAATAGGGCTCAAACAACACTCTACTGGGGATGCACCACAATAGGGCTAACAGGGATTTGGAGGAAGAATGCTGCACTGCCGGGGACACGAAGATGAACAACTTCTACCAACACTGCACTGAGCAACCTCGCTGAGGAGAAACCATAAGAGGTTATACAGGAAAAAGATACAGTTATGCTCGAGATACGAACAAATGTCTTACCTGTTGGTAATCATACCACCCTTGGGAGAGCACTGCGGATCTCCTAAGTATCCTTCCATCATTGTGAATGTTCACTTTGTTTAAGAACAATTTGTGAAAAATTTGTTTATTTTGAAAACAATGATACTTTATCAATTAAGACATGCAAAACATTTGTTGAATTGAAACAAATAAGAGTGCAAATAATTGGATAAAAGCTCAAATTGATGTGATGGAATGGTAGTCTGCAAAGGGCAAGACTCCATAGATCTGTACAAGTTTGAAATCGGTGATGTATATTGGAAAGGGCTACATTGAACATAATGACCTTTTCTCTACCATTCCGAATTTCAATGTATTCAGAGCTTCAGTCGACGACGAATCGAGAATTCCTGATGGATGACAGATGTAGAGCACAGTCTTGTCAAGATGCAGTTACTTGCCAAATCCCTAATTTTTGCCTAGATTGCCCCAATGTGAGGTGATCAATCTAGCGGGATGCAAATTCTTTTTTTTCAATGTCTCTAACTTTTGCCTGGATCGCCCTTTCGGGTTTTCAATCCACCGAGACGCTCCTTTTTGCCTAAGTCGCCCTTTGGGGTGTTCGACTTAGCGAGCTATTTTGTTCTTTTTTTTTGTTTTAGGCGAAGTATTTCTTGACTGCATCGGAATTCACAGGACGAGTGAACTTCTCCATCCATTGTTGTAAGTGTCAAAGCACCGCCTGAAAAGGCTCTCTTGACAACATACGGACATTCATAGCTTGGGGTTCACTTGCCCCTGGACTCGGGTGCGAAAGACAAGACTTTCTTGAGCACAAGGTCACCTTCTCGGAACACACGAGGCCTTCTTGTCGAATGCTTTCTTCACTCTCTGCTGATATAACTGACCATGACAAATGGCAGTTAATCTCTTCTTTTCGATCAGATTCATTTGGTCGTAACGACTCTGAATCCATTCAGCATCAGCCAACTTGGGACTTTGAGGGTGCTATTTCTCTTTTGTTTGTTTCTTTCTTTTTCTTTCTTTTGATTTGGATTTCTTTTGATTTCTTTTGATTTTGCACTCTCCTCTTTCTTTTTTTTTCTCTTTTTTTTATTTTGTTTGTAATGCCCCAATTGGCTGTCCTGCTGATTCTCGAGATGCAGCTGAGTGATCTTCTTTTCTTGCTCAAGAAGTCGGGAAATCTCGTCAGGAATCCCTTCAACATCATCTTCTTCCGCTTCGAATACAGGGAATTCAAAATTGGGAGATGACGTCGGATCATTATGTTCAATGGGTTTAAGAATCAACCTGCATAATGATTTTGAGTATGAAAAGCTTTTTGGAAATCAAACAAGACAATCGTTATGCAGATGAAAAGATTGCTTTTATTCTTGTTTTTAGGGTTTTTTGTGATCACCAATTTCATGCAAAAAGCAAAAAGGGAAAACAATTGGAAAAACAAATGTTTAACATGCTTTTATTTGAATGAAAATATCATTGCACAAATGTTGCCAACAATGTCATCACTTCTCCTTTTGGCATGGGAGAAGGGTTTTTAAATAAAGTGATTATTACTCTGACTTATGAACAACTGTAGGAACGCCCACAGTGACCCAATTGTGATAGATCCCACCAGGGATGACAAATGTCAGAATCCTTTGCACCAGCAGCTTCTGCTTTTGAACAACTCTTTTCGTTGAAGACCTCAGAAGAAAAGCCACCGCCAGCCCGGGGCTTGTTGTCTTCAAGCTTGATTACCATTGGGACCTAAGTCCTCAAAGCTCAGAATCCCTGATCTGATAAGGTCATGCACCTTATTCTTCAACTGAAAGCAGCTTTCCACATCATGACCAGGAGCACCCGAATGATACACACAATGCTGATCAGGCCTATACCACCACCGAGGGTTGACGGGTATAGCCGGCGGGTCTCTGGGAGTAATCAAGTTCCGCTCTATCAAAGAGGGATACAACTCTGCGTAGGACATAGGGATCGGATCAAAAGTGATCTTCTTCCTCTCATTACTTATACTGGCTTGATTACCATTCTGAGGCTGGTAAGCCTGCTGCTGAGGACGATGTTGTTGATGCTGATATGGCTGAGTTGGTCTTCTCTGCTATTGTTGAGTAGCGGGAATAGTCACAGCAGCAGCCTGACGATACTGTCCTCTGTTCACATTCCTCCGACGGTGCACAGCATTCGTTTCACTCTCTCCCCTTTTGGGTGCCCCAGAGTATGTCTTCTTAGAATTCGAAGAACTTGAAGAGCCAGGATCTTGTATCTTTCCTGCTTTAATGAGACTCTCAGTCTTCTCCCCACAGACAACAACATCAGAAAAGCTACTGAACGGGCAACTCCCCATGCGATCCATGAACACACCTTGCAAGGTCCCGATGAACATGTCAGTCAGCTCTCTCTCCAACATCGGAGGTTGTACTCTTGCGGCTAGCTCACGCCACCTCTGGGCGTACTCTTTGAAACTCTCACCAGTCTTCTGACACAAGCTATGCAGTTGGGTTCGGCTCGGAGCCATATCCATGTTGTGCTTATATTGCCTCAGGAAGGCTTCACCCAGATCTTTCCAGCTTCTGACTGATTCGTTCTTCAGATCCATGTACCAGTCCAAAGACGCTCCAGACAAACTGTCTTGGAAAAAGTACATCCACATCTTCTCATCATCAGTATATGCGGAGATCTTTCTGTAGTAAGCCTGCACATGAGTGCGAGGATAGGAAGTGCCATTATATTTGTCAAAGGACGGCGCCTTGAATTTGTAGGGGATTCTCAACCCATCAACCAAACCCATATTGGTCACATCAAACCCAAGGGAGTTCTGACATTCCATAGCTCGGATTTTCTCAGCAAGGGCATCCACTTTTCTATCCCTCTCTTCAGTTCTCACAACCTCATCATCCTCACTGAGGAGAGTGCACATGTCTTCCTGCCGGTCAACCAACGGAACAGGATGGCGAACAGGAGCCCGGGTTGCTCTGGCATTGACAGTCTCTGCAGCAAGAGGCTGTCCGTTGATTCTTATTCCCCTCAATTCATCCCCTACAGCGTAGTCATTGACGGGAGCAGCAGCAACATTCTCATGAACAGGCACACCCACTGGTGACGCTCGGTTGGACTGCGGAATCACGGTTTCCTGTCTTTGGGCTAAGGCACGCAGCTCCTCTTGCCCTTGAACGACCCCTTGCATCATGTTCATGAATTGGGCCATGTTTGCCCTCATCTCGGCCAACTCAGCCTGAACTTGATCCATATTCCTCTGTTGATTCAGTCTGGTTGAGTAGTGGTGTGGACGATGATCAGCAATCCTGTCTCAGTCAGGAACCAGAGTGAGAAATCTCTCCCAAGCATGTCTGTAATGCAAGAATGATATGTGTATGATATGCATGATACGGATTCTATTTTATCATGAATGATCCTGGAAAGGATATGCACATGCGAGTTAACTTTTTCTTTTTTTCATGCATTATTTTTTTTGAAAATAAACATGCTATGATGCAAATGATGCGAACATGACTGGATGGCTGGAGCACAGGATCAAAGCTTCGGCTGGAACTCGGCATCTGAAACCACAGATCAAAGTCACCTAGGACCCAAGACCATCTGAAACTCAAAGTCATCTGAACCCATATCTCTGAACCAAGTCACCAACGGGAACCAATAGTCACCAACAAGTCACCAACTGTACCTGTAATAATGATCATTCCCTCCCCACTCACGGGTGTCATCTAGGCCAGGGTAGGTCGAGAGAAACGCAGGATAAACAACCCTTTCAAGAATATCATCCTGTGCACACCCGATGTATGCACCGATAATACCCCATCAGAGTCTGAACTGCTCGTGATATCAATGTTCCGCTAAGTGGCGCAATACCACCCGCTTCCCATGAATCACTCTATTCCTAGATGTCCTAGATTTCACTCATAGCCTGGGTATTGGGCCTTTTACCTCCTGTAACTCCCACCCCAACAGAGAGACAACACAGCACAGCCAGATGAACAGATGATGAATAATGAATGCAAACAATAAATGCAAACAACAAATAAATGAATGCAATAAATAAAACAGCAAAAAGCAACCAAACCCTATCCTAGAGAGCGCTAGGAGAGACCCGCTTAGGGAAGATGGACCAGCAAAAGGTCAACTTCTCTTTGTCCCCAGCAGAGTCGCCAGCTGTCGCATTACGCGAAAAACCGGCGGGAAAACGAAACAACAGAGCCGCCACCGTGCGTTATTTATCCCAAAAGAGGGAAAGGAGACACTCGAAGTAAACCTGGAAAAGACATGGTCTCGCGACCAAAAAGATGGGATCGGGAGTCGGTTATACGAAGGGAAGGTATTAGCACCCCTACGCATCCGTCGTACTCGACGGGATCCACGCACAAAAGGAAGGATAAAGGTTGCTAGAAACTGCTCACAAACATCACACTGGCTGAAAAGAGACACAGAAAACAAGAGAAACAGGACTCGGCAGGATATCGCATCCTGGGCCTACGTAGTCTGTCAGGCACAGACATCAGAGTCGACGTAGTTCGGGACAGGGGAAACGTGCTCGCTAGGATATCGCATCCTATGCATACGTATCTTCTCTGACTGGAGAAGAATCAGAGCACTCGTAGCTCGGCTAACGCACGCCAAACAAAACCACACAGGAAACCGACTGCCAATCGCTGGACTTACGTCAATCTCCACACAAACAGGCAAACCTGGAAATCGAATGCCAATCGATGGACTTATATCAGACTCCGAACCAAACAAACACACACTGGAAACCAACTGCCAATCGCTGGACTTACGTCAGACTCCAACAAAGAAACTGGAAACCGAATGCCAATCGCTGGACTTACATCGGACTCCAACCAGAAAAGGAGAAACAACTCACACAAACAAAACAAAAGGGCGCCCGGAGAGATCAGCTCATCTCCTGCCTACGTACCTCATCTGGTATGAGGATCAGGGCGACGTAGTTCCCCTACACAGGGAAAGAACTTCTAACCTAACCAGAGACTGGGAAATGACAAACTAGAAGGGAGACTAACTCGAGCCTAATAGTTATCATGTAAATTCACCATGGTCCTAGGTTGAAGTTTCTATCTAACTTGCACAGGGAGCAAGCTATCCTAAACAGCACATACAAAGCAATCAATCACACAAATAGCACACACTATATACAAACAAAGTGGGCTCACACAAGGTTAGGCTGTGAAACACAAGCCAACTGGAATCGGGTGAAGTTAGCTCTTAACCCTAACATTGAGAGTTAGGGTGAAGCAGATGAAATGGGAAGTGAAGATAAGACTTCACAACTCTTATCCTTGGCCTGGGAGAGCTTCAAACAAATGAAAGTGTGGGAGTTCAGAAAGTTGAAACTCTTCTCCACATGTGACTGACTCAACAAAGATCTTGGGTTAATATCCACAATGCATCAACACAAGGTGTGTGAGCAAGGTGGATGACACACTGAATAGCAGGAGATGGACTACACATCTCTTTTATCTGCCAATTGCCTTATCAAAGGACTTTTCCTGCTTGGCACAAAAATAAACAAACACAAGCATTGCCTCTTAAGGAGGGCTTCAGACAGGTGCCTGCCCAAGTAACAGGACAGGTCTTCCAGACTACATGAAGTTAGAGAGTTATACCTCAATGCTTAAGCAACCAAGCAAAAGAAAAAGCAAGTTCACAATGAACTTAAGCAACTAATGTACCTGAAAACAATCCAACTCAATCAGTATACAAGTCAAATGAACTAAACAGACAACCAACAGTCAACAGTCAACAGTCAACTGTACACAGTCAAACAAGCAATGCAACAATGTGTAAGGCACAAGCTCAAACTCAAATGAGCTAAAATTCACCTACAAAACAACTCAAGATTAGTCAACATTAACCAATTAGTCAACTCAAGCAAGTAAATCAATCCAATCATGGCCATGTGCTTCTTAACCTGAAAACAAAACTCAAACATAAGCAACAAACCACTAGGGCAAGGCCTAGGGTCAAAGATGGATAAATAATCCAAAACAGAACATGAAATTCAATATGAATCAACCTCGATCAATTAAGAACACAATCCAAAAGGTCTCATGTCAATAGCATTCACCAAATTCATTTCACAAATCAAATAAGGCAAGGAATGCAAGTTGGAAGCTCATTGAAGCAACAAAATGAACAAATCCACATTAATTCAAAGATGATTCAATTAATCCCAAGAAAAATCATGGCTAAACAGAACACATAACATGATCAACACACCAAAAGTTAGGGCATTTGGACAAGTTTAAGCATGGTAATCAAATTCATCAAGTCAAGGTAAGCACAAACAAGCTCAAATAGGACACAATTTGATACATCAACTTAGCACAAGCCTAAAACAGAATTGACAAATGGTAAAGACCTCAAACCAAAGCCACAATAAACTTCAATGTGTCTATAATCAATGTGCAAAATTTCACATTCATAGGATAAACAACCAGCATTTCAAAAATCATTGAAGTTCAAGACTATTCAAAAGCTCACAAATGGTAATCCAGAAAGAAAAATCCCAAACAAATCAGAAATGAATCCAAAAATTCCAAGAAAATTCATGATCAATCACAACATGCATAAGAAGCATCATACAAAAATCACATCATTTGGACATTATTTGGCATGGCAAAGAAATTCATCAAGTTGAGCAAGCAAAGGTGTGACACACATTGTAACACCTACATTAACATGAGCATAACTCAGCAACCACAAATGGTAAAAATGCAAACTCAACACCACAATGTCCATCAAGATGTCTAGTTTAAGCATGCAAAGTTTCAAAGGTATTGGATTAAAACTCATCATTTCACAAAGCATATAGCAAGCAAGGTACAAAATAGCACATGCATACACAAACCCTAGGTCCAAATTAATTCCAGCCATGCACAAATTGTGGAAAAATGCTCATAAAAAACTAGAGACAATGAGGAGCAAGATGCAAAAATCCACACATTATTTGGATGAATATTTATTTAGTTATGATTTTTTGAAGTGGAGAAAAAATTAAAAAAACACATGAAAGAGCATAGCATGAATGGATGGAGCAAAGGAAATAAAATGCAAAAGGCCTATTTGGATTTGTCCAAGCTGAGAATCGAACTGGACACAAATTTGAATTAGGAGCGCTAGTAGTGAAACGCACCGTTTCACTTAAGTGATGTGGCACGCTCAAACGCTCCTGGCCAATCATTATGCCATGCATGTGACACGCTGGACCAATGCATGCTTATAAACACACAAACTCATGCAACACGCGCCAGGCAAGATCAAACACAATCTGGAAACGAAAACCCTAACAACTTCATCAACATTCATCATGTTCATACGCTCTCAAGAACAAAATTCTCAGAAATTGAAAACAAGCACACCATGGCGTTCATCTTTCCACACACAACATGAATCCAGGCTTAATTTACTCTAATTCAACCTATATCCAGAGAATCGAAGCATTTAAGTTTCACATGTCAAACTTAGATCTAGCATATCTAACTCATTTCTTCATGAAAATTAATGATCTAAAGCTCAGTGTACTCAGTGATGAAGGATCTACAACATCCATATAACCAATTTAAGAATAGAGGAGATCGAATTCTGACCTTGTTGAAGATGCAGAAGTGGAATTGCTCAATTCAGGACATGCTAAGCTCAAACAGATGCTCCTCAATGCTTATATGGATGAATGGATGAAGAATGATAGCTTAATCTTGCACGATCTAGCCAGAATTTCCAACTGCCATGGATGAGCTTCAAGTTCCAACTAGCTTCCAATTGCACGAAATCCTCTGAATTTTGCTTCAATCTTGCTCTACAATGTTCATGGATGATGATTTGATCAAGAAAAAGGCAATGTGTTTGAAGAAAATAAAAGAAAGTTTGAGAGAGAAATTGGTGAAATGGATCTAGATCTGAAAATATGGTGATGTTAATGATGAATTCTGTTATGCTTTGCCTTTTATATGAGCTCTTAATCACATCCTTAATCATGCTTAACCATGTGATAAGTGGATTAGTGAAAACAAGGTGTTTATGCCAATTTGCAATTTCATCTCCATTCATGGAAACCAATGGAACAGTGCACGAATTTTGTTTGAATTTCACTTGAAATGTTGTGTGGAAGCCAAATGCAATGCTAGGAAGTGAAAACAATGCTTAATTTTCAAATTTGGAATTTCCCTCCAAAATTCAAATGAAAAACCAAATATTTTTGTGATGGAAATGCATGGCATATGATACATTTTTTGGATAGTGCATGTCAAGAGAGAAATGTGGCAAAAAGAACCACTCCATTTGGACATTTGGTGTGAAAGTTATGCATGCTTGAAGTTCAAATTCACTTGGCCATGATTGATCCATATATTTTCAACCATACATGAGAAATTCATGATCTTGGACTTTTTGGAAAGGGGAGAGAAAAATCTTAAACTTTCATGTTGGACAAAATTTCATTTGAAGCTTGCTTGATGATGTAATCTTGAGGAGAAAACCTTTCCATTTTTGGCAATTTCAAATTACAGGTCACTTACTATTTTTGGAAACTTTTCATCTGACCTCAAATTCTTCATTGTTGATGTTTGAAATGTCAAATGAGACTTGTATGGACATGAATGAGGCCTCTTTAACCATCTCCCACCTTCAAATCCATGATTGACCTGATAGTTGACTTTGGTTGACTTTCTAGGGTTTCAGATGGATTGCATCTTGACTGATAAGCTTTGAGCATCCAACCTTTGGCCAAACCACTTCAAAATGATCCCTAGGTCACATGAACTCATTGAACCAACCCTAGGGCTTTGATTCCATGGAAAATTCACTTGCTTGCTGGCACAACTGAATCTCCTGACCAGTCTTGACTGATGAACTAATGAACTATGCAATGGTCAATGCAAATGTTAATGACCTAAAATGAAAATGTATATGTACAATGGTAGGTGCAAATTTGAGGTGCTACACTAGTTAACATAGGTTTTTCCTTGCTAAAATTGTGTTGTGTTGTTTGGTGTGTTTTGTTTATTATCGTTGCATTTGATATTTGTGAGAGATAATGTTGTTGGATTATTCCGTTGCGTTGTGGATTTCCTCCCAACGGTAATCACGTTAAGTAAAGGGGGTTGTGATTGATTTATGAAACAAATAAAGAAGGTTTGCACTGATTGATTCACTTTGACAACTAAGTTCTCTTTGTTTATTGCAACATTGCTTTTTCTATCTTACATTAAAAAGCCAATCTATATGATCCGAGATGTTCCAAGTAACGCATCTGACAATGTGTATTGTGCACTTCTTACCTAAAGTGTTGTTTATGGAGCAATGGCAGGTTACACTGGCTACACAAATTGAATTGTTAATGGAAGACAACCTTACATACCATTCTACATGAGTTTATTGGTTATGAATTTATTTATTTATTTTCATAGATAACATTATGACCATTTATGGTTTTGTTTGGGAAGGAAAACAAATTATTAATGGTTCGTCTCGAACTGAATTGAATTTTAGGATTGTTTAAAAAATGAGAAACCGAACCGAACCATATTGAAAACACCAAACTGTATTCTCACATTTTGGCGGCAAGAATGATACTCTATTAGCCAACTCTTATATGTTTTGTTGCAATGTTATGCAGAGAATCACTGAGAGACGGGATAATATTGTGATAATTGATAGAGTGTGGCCTAGGTTGTTATCTTCAACAAACCAACCTAGCTTTATAGATGTTGAGGTTTCCAATGAAGAAGAAAATGAAAAAAAAACTCATTGGACCAGTTAGTAGATGGTCGTTGTTCGACAGACACTTTGGTTGATGAAATCGACAATATTTCTTTCGCAATTGCTTACTTATTATCACTCATGTTTATCTATTGAAGCATTTTAAGGTGTATATATTATAGAGTTAGTTTTTGTTCTTCCATGTTCATAAGAGATGGTTGTGGAAGACTCAGTCTGACAAGATTGTTATATTAGTTACATATCATATGAGATGGTTGATGGACACTAAAATGTAATTGAGACTTAGATGCTAATACGAGGTTATGTTTTTTTTTTTTCGATTCATAAGACCTTTGGTGATTCAGTGGATGGTATTGGTTGAATTAAAATATTGTTTGTCTTTTTGAAATGAATTGATAGTTTTCTATTGAATATGAAATTACTAATTTTAATTTATTCTTATTCTCTTTTAATTTGTAGGAATTATAATTTATAAGTATTGTTTTATTTTAAGGAATTATTGTTTTCACTTCATAACCTACTTTTACATAGTTAATTCTTTTCCTCATATGTTACATGTTATCTCACGTTTCTACATGTCTCTCTTCTATTTATATAAAAAAAATACAATACTAAAATGAAAATTAGAATAAATAGACATATTTAATTTAGACACAAGTCATATAACATAACATGTATGATAGGGTTGGACAAATTTGAATCGTTTGATTGAAATCGGCCGACTCGTTGTCTTTTTTTGCAAATGGATTGGGTCGGGTCGGGTGTCGGGTTGGTCGGTTGCTTAATTTGGATAGTATATGGTTGCTTCCGTCGGGCTTAGATAATTATTTTGGACCCGTCGAAAACCAAAATTTATCAAACTTAATTTATATATTTTTTATTTATTTTTATTACTATAGACTATAAAAATGAGATTCATAATGTTACGAGAATATTATCATTTTTATAATTTATTGGTGGCATTATGTACTCTTAAAAATACAAGCATGTAATATAAATTTTTGAGTATTATTTATTTTATGGTTTAAAATATGGTAATGGTCAAATTAATTTTAAATCATATTAAAAATATTATCACGTAATAATAAAAAAAATCAGTAATAAAAAAAATTAGTTCTTTAGACTATTCTAAAATTTTATTTATTTTTAATAAAAAGTAAATGTTTGTGAATTTTATAAAAAAATAGTCATTTATAGGTTTACTCTAATAAATATTAAATCAAATAAACCGACATGATTTACGCGTCAAACCGATTTAATCGAATCCGACAAAAATTGAAATTTTATCAAGACATAAAAATGAAACTGTGATTTGCATCAGATTTAAGTTTTATACCTGAAACCGACCGATTGTCCAGCCCTAATACATAATGTCGATTCATACTAACTTTTCTCTGTCTCAAGATAAATGAGAATTAATGAAATTAATGAAATTAATAAAAAAAATAAAAATTAATAAAGATATATAAAAATGTAAATGTAAATGTCTGCTTGTATCCATAATAAATAAGAATTAATTAATAATTAATAATATTAATTTTATTAAATACTAAAATACAAAAAATTATTAAAGAATAAATTGATTACATAACTTTGTATAATTCAATGTTTATAGTAAACCGCTATTATTCTTTTTAATAAAATTAAAACAGTATAACTCTTAATTTAATATGTCATGCTCAAATATTTTAGTATCAAATAAAAACAATATATATCCTAATGAATTCAAAAATATTTTAGTATAAAATTAAAATAATATATATTCTAGTAAATTCAAAGATTAATATTTATTAGTTAATTGAGACTATGATTGATAAAATATATTTTGTCTTTTTTCAAAATTATTTTAAATATTTAATTTATTCATTCCTTTTATCGAACTAAAAACCTGGTCTTTAAATGAATGTTTTGTGTATTGTGTTTTTTTATTGCAGTTTAGCATTAATTCAAATATAACATTTTTATTTATTCAATTTTTATCAAATTATATTAAATAATTTAGTTATATATAGTTTTTTTTAACATGTACTTATTTACTATGTCAACTATCTATTTGAGACATAATACTATTTGAGACATAATAGAGGTGTTTTTTAAAGTAGGAGTTGGTATTTAATTATCATTTCAATGATTAAATTTTTGTTGGTATATTTAAGATTGATAAATACGTATTTACTAATGTTTAGAAAAATTAAATTATTTTTTTAAAATTTCAATAAAATTATATCGTAAAGACTATATTTTATTATATATTGTTAAGTTTACTGATATATAAGTGTGAGTTTATTTTTTTACAACATATTTAATCAACTTTATTTGTTTATTACTACTAAAAATATTAATTAATATATTTTTTAATTTTAATAAATTAATAATTTATTTTATCAAATTGAACAATACTCTATATTCGTGCACACAACTAATTTTCTATCTCATGAGTCATTATCATCGAAATATCTATTTTATTTTAATCAACAACTGTAATAATTAAATGCAAGGTGTTGTACCCCAAAATTTGCCCTTCCCTTTCTTAATTATTCATCCAAGTACTTGATCAGGAGATCACTTGCATACATTCAGAATTCATCCACATGCATCATTCATCATGGATTCAAAAAGAGCTTGGATTTATGAAGCTAGGGTTTGTGTGGATATCAAGGCTCAAGAGTATGGTCTAATGTGAAACCTTAATGATGGTGGTGAAGGGTTGAATTCAACAAAGGTGACCAGACAATTTAGGGCCTTCAAAGCCCTAATTCCTCAAGGCATGATCTCATGGAGCTTCCCCATGCCTTGTCTTGGTCTCCAAAGCCCTAATCAGGAGATGGTGAATCATATGAACTTGGTGGCCTGACTGTGCATTCATGCCCCTCAATCTTCACACATTATCAACATGCTTGGCCTAACCTTCCTTTGAGCATTGGTCTTGGTCCAAAGTCATGGTGTTGCTCATGTGATTGGGGATACAACCATGGTTTTGGTCATCTAAACAACCAAACTTCTTGTGCTTCAAGCCACTTATTAGTCATGCCATTGGTTCATGGATATTATAACCCTAACCTTATGGTCTCATTTCATGGCCTTGTTCACATACATTATCAGTCAAATTATTTTCTTTTCAAAAGTCAAACATTAAAGTCATAAATAAACCAATTATGAAACCAATTTTCAACCAGTTTTCAAACCACTTCAATCCATTTCATGCTATTTTTAACCATTACATGTGATTTTACACAAGAAAATACAAGTCTTGGCATTTTTGACCAATTGTTGACTTTGGTTAACAGTTGACTTTTTGGTCAACTTTGACCAAAGTCAACCCAAAACCCAAAAACCCTAAATTTCACCCTAATCAATAATCCATTGTCCATTTACAAAGAAAATGAGATTTTGACCAATTGTTGACTTTCGTCAACAGTTGACTTTTTGGTCAACTTTGACCAAAGTCAACCCAAAATCTTAAAGCCCTAATTTTTCAAGCCTAATCCTAATCACATCACAATGGTCTTGATCCACCATCCAAAGGCCTTGATTGCTTGCTTTCACCTTATTTCTTCATTCACAAGTAACCTTGCAAATGCCATGTGTCGCATCCGCGAAAAACAACCGGCGGACTAAAACAAAACAAACAGAGCCGCCACCGTGCGTTATTTATCCCAAAAGAGGGAAAGGAAACGCTCGAAGTAAACCTGGAAAAGACATGGTCTCGCGACCAAAGAGAGATGGGATCGGGAGTCGGTTATGCGAAGGGAAGGTATTAGCACCCCTACGCATCCGTCGTACTCGACGGGATCCATGCTAAAAAAGATAGAAGAAAGGTTGCTAAACACTGCTCAAAAGAATGCACACACACGCTGGAAACAACACAGGTGGAATAAGAGGGGAAAGGGCTCGCTAGGATATCGCATCCTATGCCTACGTATCTCATCTGGAATGAGAATCAGAGCTACCGTAGTTCGGCTCACGCACGCCAAACAAAAGACACACAAAACAGGCAAACATGGAAACCGAATGCCAACCGCTGGACTTACATCAGACTCCGAACGAACAAACACACATAGGAAACCAACTGCCAATCGCTGGACTTACGTCAGACTCCTACACACACAAAGGGTTTAACCGGACGCTGAATCGTCAAAAGCAACAACAAAGTTGAACAAACAAACTAACAAGGAGTCTGGTACTCGAGCCTGCTAGCTGTCAAGCAAACACACACAAAAAGGAAAAGGGTGAACACACAAACTAACAGGGAGTCGGGAACTCGAGCCTGATAGCTGTCAAGCACAACACACTCAAAAAAAGAAAAGGGTGAACACACAAACTAACAGGGAGTCGGGAACTCGAGCCTGATAGCTGTCAAGCACAACACACTCAAAAAAAGAAAAGGGTGAACACACAGACTAACAGGGAGTCTGGTACTCGAGCCTGATAGTTGTCAAGCACAACACACTCAAAAAAAGAAAAGGGTGAACACACAGACTAACAGGGAGTCGGGAACTCGAGCCTGATAGCTGTCAAGCACAACACACTCAAAAAAAGAAAAGGGTGCCCGGAGAGATCTCGTACGACCTCCTGCCTACGTACCTCATCTGGTATGAGGATCAGGGCAACGTAGTTCCCCTTAACAGGGGAGAAACTTTCTCCTAACCAGAGACTGGGAAATGACCAACTAGAAGGGAGACTGACTCGAGCCTAATAGTTATCATGTATTCCACAATGGTCCTAGGTTGAGTTTTCTATCTAACTTGCACAGGCAGCAAGCTATCTTAAACAGCACAATCAAAACGAAGCAAACATACACACAATTAGCACATACTATATACAAACAAAGTGGGCTCACACAAGGTTAGGCTGCGAAACACAAGCCAACTGGAATCGGGTGATGTTAGCTCTTAACCCTAACATTGAGAGTTAGGGTGAAGCAGATGAAATGGGAAGTGAGGGGTGTGCCTCACAGCTCTTATCCCTGGCCTGGGAGAGCTTGACTCAAATAGAAGGTGTGGGAGTTCAGAAAGCAGGAACTCTTCTATCCACATATGACTGACTCAACATAGATCTTGGGTTAATATCCACAATGCATCAACACAAGGTGTGTGAGCAAAGGGATGACTCAACTAAATAGCAGGAGATGGATTGCACATCTCTTTTATCTGCCAATTGCCTTATCAAAGGTCTTTTCCTGCTTGGCACAAACATAAACAAACACAAGCATTGCCTCTTAAGGAGGGCTTCAGACAGGTGCCTGCCCAAGTAACAGGACAGGTCTTCCAGACTACATGAAGTCAGAGAAGTTATACCTAGATGGTTAAGCAACCAAGCAAAGTTCAAAGAACTATAGCAACTAAGGTACCTGAAAAGAATCCAACATAATCAGTATACAATCAATAAAAGTCAAACAGACAATTAGAAGTCAACAGTCAACAGACATAGTCAACAACAGTCAAACAAGCAACAAGTGCAAGGCACAAGCTCAACTCAAATGAGCTAAAAGCCACCTACAAAACAAGTCAAGATTAGTCAAGATAAACCAAATAGTCAACTCAAGCAATGTGAATCAATTCCCTCATGGCCATATGCTTCTTAACCTGCAAACCAAGCTCAAACATGAGAAGCAAACCACTAGGATAAGGCCTAGGGTTAAAGAGGGAGAAATAATTCAAAACAGAACATGAAAATTGACAATAACCAAGCTCAATCAATTAAGAACATCATCCAAGTGGTCTCATATCAATAGCATCAACCAATTTCATTTCACAAGTCAAATATGGTAAAGCATGCAAGTTGAAAGCTCATTGAAGCAACCAGAATGAACCAATCCATATTAATTCCAAAATGATTCAATAAACATCAAGAAAAATCATGGCTAAACAATACACATCACATGATCAACACACCAAAAATCAAAGCATTTGGACAATTTTAAGCACATCAATCAAATTCCATAAGGCAAGGTAAGCACAAACAAGCTCAATTAGGGCACAATTTCATACATCAACTTAACACAAGCCTAAAACAGAATTGACAAATGATAAATGACTCAAACCAAAGCCACAATAAACTTCAAAGTGTCTAGAATCAATGTGCAAAATTTCAAGCTCATAGGATAAACATCAAGCATTTCACAAATCATTGACGTTCATGACTATCCAAAAGTCCAAACATGGTCAACCAGAAAGGAAAATCCCAAACAAATCAGAAATGAATCTAAAAATTCTACAAAAAATCATGATTAATCCTAACATCCAGAAGTAGTATCTTGCAAAAAATCACATTATTTGGCATTTAATTGGCATGGTAAAGAAAATCCACAAGTCAAGCAAGCAATGGTGTGACACACATTGTCACACCTACATTAACCATATCATAACTCAACAACCAGAAATGAGAAAAATGCAAACTCTATACCAAAATGTCAATTAGGATGTATATTTTAAGCATGCAAAATTTCAAGAGCATTGGATAAAATCTCATCATTTCACAAGAAACATGGCAAGGTAGGTCAAGAAAACATATACATACACAATCCCTAAGCCAAAACAAAATTCATGAGTGCACAATTTCTGGAAAAAATGTCATAAAAAAGTAGACATCATGAGGATCATCATGCAAAAAATCCTAGGCCATTTGGACAATTATTCATGGAGTTATGAATTTTTGAAATGAATGAAAAATTAAAAAAAACATGTGGAAAGGCATAGCATGAACATGGATAAGAAATGGAATAAAATGCAAAGGCATCATGGAAAAGTCCATCAGCTAGAATCGAACTGCGCACGAATTCGAAAGTGGCGCCCTTAAGTGAAACGCATCGTTTCACTTAAGTCTATGTGGAGCGCTCTCATCCACTCATAGTGACACGCCAGATTTAATGCAACCAATGCCAGGCCAGAAACACCAAAGCTCATGCAGCAAGCGCTAAAACGGATCAAACCACGCCTGGAGACAGAAACCCTAAGATCTTCATGCGCCTTCATACGTGTTCTTGAGCTCAAGAACAAAAGTTCACAGAAATTGACAAAACTTATACCATTGGATAGATCCTTCCACATACAACATGGATCAAGGCTTGGCTTGCTCTAATTCTACCTATGTTCAAAGTTCCGAGCCATGGAAGTTTCATGCATCAATCTTATATCTAACATAACTAAGTCATTTCTCCATGGAATTTAATGAAACAAAGCGCATCATAATCACCAATGAAAGATCTATAACATGCATACATCAATTTCAAGAATCATGAGAATCGAATTCCAACCTTAATTGAAGTGCAGAACTGGATTTGATGCTTTCAGGCCTTGTAATGTAGAAACAGAGGTTCTTCAGCTCTTGAATGATGATTTGGATGAATGCTTGAGTGTTAATCGTGCTTGATTTGTCCAGAAAATCAAACTGCCATGGATGAGCTTATGCTTCAACAATTCCAAATTCGCATGAAAACTTGATGAATCTTGCTTCCAAAATGCTCTTCAATGCTTATGGATGATGATTTGATCAAGAACAATGCAATGCCTTTGAGGAAAATTGGAGAAAAGTGAGAGAAAAAGTTTGAAGAGTTTTGAGAATTAGATCTAGATCTGAGCCAAATGAAATGTTAATTATGAAAACAGTTATGATTATGTTTATATATGGTGTGCTAATGATGTTGCTAATCACAATTAAGCCAATGCATTTGGAATTAGTGAAATTGAAGGTGTTTTGCAAATTGTCCAATTCACCTCATGTGCATACAATGGATGCTACAGTACACGAAATCTATGCCAAATCCACTTGAAATGTTGTGTAGAAGCCAAGGCAAGTGTAAAAATATGAAAACAATGCTTAACTTTTGAATTTGACTTTTCCCTCCAAAATTCAAATGGAAATGCAAATATTTTTATGACCAAAATGCATGGCTTATGATGCATGAATTGGATAGAGCATATCAAAACAAGAATGTTTCAAAAAGAACCACTTCATTTGGCCTTTTGGTTCAAAAGTTATGCACTTGTGAAGTTCAAATTCATTTGACCAAGATTGATCCATATCTTCTCAACCACACATGGGAAATTCATGTTCTTGGACTTTTTGGAAAGGTGAGAGCAATATCTAAAACTTTCATGTTGGACAAAATTTCATTTGAAGCTTGCTTGATGATGTAAACTTGAGGAGAAAACCTTTCCATTTTTGGCAATTTTGAATTACAAGTCACTTTCTATTTTTGGAAAGTTTTGTCCTGACTTTATTTTCTTCCATGTTGATGTTTGAAATGTCAAATGAGACATGTTTGAACATGAATGAAGTATTTCTAACCATCTCCCACCTCCAAATCCAACAATTGACTTTTGGTTGACTTTTTCAGTTGATAGATGACTTGGTCATGCACAAATGAATTTGAGCCTCAATCTTCTGATGAAATGGTTCCAAAATGAAACCCTAGCTTGTACAAGCTCAATAAAATCATAGAATGATCCCCATCTCATTGAATACCTCATCTCCTTGACAACCCTGACTGGCATAATACAACTGATTAGGGTTGACCAGAGGTCAAAACCCTAATCCTAAGGAGCTGATCAAGCACAATGAACCTCTTGGTGATGATAAGACCATGATGATGATGAGGTACCATTTCAACCAAGATAATGATCAATCTCCTTGAGGAACCAAGAAACCCTAATTGAAGCACAAACCCTCAGATGGCTAGTGATCAATTCATGAAACCCTCAGGCATGCATCTTAACCTCTTTATCTTCTGATCAAGACTTAGGAGGATGACTTGCTTATTGCTCCCACATGATATGCAAAGATGTAATGCCTAATGTCCTAAAAAATGAAATGCAATATGCTAAGCTAGTCCCAAGAGAGGAGGGCAAATTTTGAGGTGTTACAGCTGCCCCTATTCAATCCACTGTGAACCTGCCGATATGAATAGCCTCGGCTTTCAGATGATCAGGGTGAAGAGTGATTGAATACCAAGAACAGACGAACAATTTGCACTCTGATTGGGAAAATAATTAACAACGCCTGTCAGAATCGGCGAAGAAGCAATCTTGAAAGAAGAACCCGTTTGGAACGGAGAAAGTCAGCCTGAATACAAAACAGAAATGGGTCTGGATACCAAAATAAATGGTAACACAGGAATAACCATGGCTTGAATGTCGTTCGTTGTAGGTGTTTAATTGGCTGCATTATATGGTAAAACACTAGCTGGTTACAAATGTCTTGACTGATGTTCTGACATAGTATGTATGTGTGACTACATTGTAGGTTAGAATATCTAACTGTACTCTGATGTCTTGACTGATGTCATGACACACTTGAGTAGTTACTGCAGGATTAACTAACACAGGATTTATTGAATGTCAAACTGGATGCTGTGACATTCATACCTGTCAACAGATACTAAGAAATAGAACAGCTGGTGTTCTGTTAGAACTTAGTATTTATTTCCAGTCTGGTTATCAAGGAAAGACCAGACCTGGCATAAGGCCTACTGACTGAATGTCAAATTGGATGTTATGACATTCATCACTGACAGCAGCTACTGAACATTAGACAGAGTGGTGTTCTGCTATACTTCAGCATGTAACTTAGTTTGTTCTTCAAGAGAATAACAGAACTAACTTAAGGCCAAATGTGTAAATGTTAAGTTGGACACTTTAACATTTATTAATGTAAGCTGTTACTGTAGTATGGTCATTTTGATCATGTACAGGTCAGCAAAATTGTACAGTCTGTTTTCTGGAAAAACAGACTCAGCATATGGACCTTGATGTCAAGCTGAATGTCGTGACATTCATTCCTGACAGCATATGCTATATTGTAGGTTGTTCAGTTTTCTGTTTCAGCTTTTCTTGGGCTATTCTTCAGGAAGTCAACAGCTTAGAGAAAAACCAGGAAACCAACAATCAAGTTACATTTAATGAACCTAACAAATAGCCTATTTGTTAGTAACCTAAATGTTGAATTTATGGGAACTCGTGTGACCTTAAATTCAGGAGAATACAGGTGCAAAAGCCCAGGTACTGCAATATAAAAAGGAAGGCGTTCCTTCATTCAGTTTCGGGGATTTTGAGGCGTGAAGATTTTGTGTGTCCATCATACTTCACTGCTGTATTTTTGTGAGTCTTGTATTAGACGTATCTTGTAAGCCAAGCCATTATCAAGTAGATGATTGCTGTGGCATAGGGTGTTCATTGAGTTGTAAGTGTTGTGTCGCTCAAAGCTTTTAAGCGTGAGTGCTGTGTATCTTGATTAAAGCTGTGAAGCACAATCAAGAGTTGTTTGAAGTGTGACTTCAACTTGTCTTTAATTTTGTTTAAAGATAGTAATCACTGAGGTGATTGAGGGGGAGTGAGTAGGAACTCTGATCTTAGTGTAAGATTGAAATTGCATTGGGTAGGGATTAAGTGATAAGTTGTAAACGGGTGAGTTTAGCTTTGAATTGATACTACTGATAGTGGATTTCCTCCCTGGCTTGGTAGCCCCCAGATGTAGGTCATGTTGGACTGAACTGGGTAAACAATTACTTGTGTTATTTACTGCACTTACTTTTAAGTTCTGCATAATTCCTGTCTGTGCAGAATTGGATGTCATAACAACCCGTGTGACATCTAAAGTCTGATAACTAGAATTTTAATTGGCATCAGAGCAGGCACCCTGCCTGTGAATTTCTGGGTGAGATCTAGGGAAGTTACTTTCTAGTACCATGGACAAGGATTTAGGACACTCAAACAGACCACCCATGTTGGATGGCTCTAATTATGATGACTGGAAGCCTCGTATGATAGCATTCTTAAGGTCTCTAGACAACAAAGTCTGGAGAGCTGTCAACAAAGGATGGGAACATCCAATGAGGACAGGTGAAGATGGAGTCAGTGTGCAGATTCCTGAAGAAGAGTGGGACAAGGAGCAAGAGGCATTAGCTCTTGGAAATTCCAAGGCCTTGAATGCATTGTTCAATGGAATCAGTAAGAACATCTTCAGGCTGGTACACCACTGTGAACTAGCTAAGGAAGTTTGGGATACCCTCAAGGTAACTCATGAAGGTACTTCCAAGGTGAAGATGTCCAAACTTCAGATGCTGACCACCAAGTTTGAAAATCTGAGGATGAAAGAGGATGAGACTATTCATGACTTTCACATGAATATTCTTGAAATTGCAAACACCTCTGGTGGACTAGGTGAGAAAATGGCTGAAGAGAAACTTGTAAGAAAGATTCTCAGGTCCTTGCTAAAGAGATTTGCTATGAAGGTCACAGCCATAGAGGAGGCACAGGACATCTGCAATATGAAGGTGGATGAGCTCATTGGTTCTCTCCAAACCTTTGAAATGGGCTTGTGTGAGAATGCTGAAAAGAAGAACAAAAGCATAGCTTTTGTATCTAATGCTGAAGAGGAGTCAGAAGCAGGATATACTGAAGGTGATGAAAGTATATCAGAAGCCTTAGCCATGCTTGGGAGACAGTTCAACAAGTTCGTGAAGAAGATTGATCAAAGAGGGAGACCTAATGTCAAGAACATCCCATCTGACATCAAGAAAAGATCAACTTCTGAAGAAAAGTTCAACCAAGGCAAGGGAATCCAGTGTCATGGTTGTGAAGGGTATGGACACGTCAGAGCTGAATGTCCTACTTATCTCAAGATGAAACAGAAGGGGCTAACTATCACATGGTCTGAAGGAGATTCTGAAAGTGAATCTGAAGGAGAATCTGCCAAACATGTCACTGCACTAACCAGTGTTTGTGCCTCTGATGATGACTCAAGTGCAGATGAACTAACCTTTGATGAACTTGCTGCAGCCTATAAGAAGTTGTGTACCACCAGTGCAGAAGTGCGTGCACAAGGAGAAAAACAGAAGAACCTCATCAAGGAACTGGAAGATGAGAGACAGAAGCAACTGTCTGTCATAGAGGGTCTAAATGGTGAGATAGCCCTGCTGACCTCCAAGCTGAATCAGATGACCAAATCCATCAGAATGATGAATAAGGGAACTGACATCTTGGAAGAGATACTAAAGGTGGGACAGCAGTCTGGAACCAAATCTGGCCTAGGATTTGGGAAAAGATCCTCAGCTGAACACAAACGCCCAAAGGCAAAAGTTCAGAAGTTCAAGCGGAAGTCAAAGCCAATGTCTCAACATCGAGGAACTAGGATGAATGATCATCAGAAGAGGAAATACCAGGAGTGGAGGTGTCACCACTGTGGTAGGCTTGGTCATATAAAAGCCTTCTGCTACTGGATTCATGGTTTCCCTAACCAAGCCACGCATGTCAGGCCTAAGCATAAACCATATAAGAGCTATGTTCCCATCAAGAAGCAACAATGGTATGCTAGGATAGCACACACTGCTCTAAGGGCCTCTACCAGAGAAGACTGGTACTTTGACAGTGGATGCTCAAGACATATGACTGGTATGGAAAATCTTCTGGTGGATATTCGACCTCACACTACCAGCTATGTGACCTTTGGTGATGGTGCCAAAGGTAAAATAAAAGGTGTGGGTAAGCTGGACTGCTTTGGAGTTCCAAAACTGAATAATGTGCTGTTAGTAAGAGGACTAACTGCAAACCTCATCAGCATAAGTCAGCTGTGTGATCAAGGGTTTCATGTTCAGTTTACTAAGGAGCTTTGCATTGTGGCTAATGGTGACAATCAGGAAGTTATGAGAGGAACCAGGTCCAAAGATAATTGTTATCTGTGGGAACCTAAAGTCTCTAACTTTTCTACAATATGCTCCTCAACCAAGGAAGAACAGGAGGTGAAGATGTGGCATAGACGTCTTGGACATCTCCACTTAAGGGGAATGAAGAAGATTATATCCAAGGAAGCAGTCAGAGGGATCCCAAAGCTTCTTATTGATGAAGGAAGAGTCTGTGGTGAATGCCAAGTGGGCAAGCAAACCAAGATGTCACATCCGAAGCTGGGACATCCTACAACTTCCAGAGTTCTGGAACTGTTGCATATGGACTTAATGGGACCTATGCAGGTTGAAAGTCTTGGTGGGAAGAGATATGCCTACGTGGTGGTTGATGACCATTCCAGATACACGTGGATAAGCTTCATCAGAGAGAAGTCAGATACATTCGATGTCTTCAAAGACCTGTGCATCAGACTTCAAAGGGAAAAGGACAGTTGTGTGGTCCGAATTAGGAGTGATCATGGTACGGAGTTCAAGAACTCCAAGTTTGATGAGGTTTGCTCGTCTGAAGGAATAAGTCATGAGTTCTCCTCCCCTATAACTCCCCAGCAGAATGGGATAGTTGAAAGAAAAAATAGAACTATTCAAGAATCTGCCAGAGCAATGATTCATGCAAAGAAGCTCCCCATGCACTTTTGGGCTGAAGCAATGAATACCGCGTGCTATGTTCACAACAGAGTCACCTTGAGAAAAGGAACCTCCTCCACTCTGTATGAAATATGGAAAGGCAGAAAACCTACTGTGAAGTACTTTCATATCTTTGGAAGTAAATGCTACATTCTCACAGATCGTGAACAGAGAAGAAAGCTAGATCCGAAAAGTGATGATGGCATATTTCTGGGATACTCAGCTAACAGCAGAGCCTACAGAGTGTTCAACTACAGGACCAATGTCCTGATGGAATCCATAAATGTTATTGTGGACGATAAAGAGGAAGGAACCGATGTCATGGAGGATGTTGAAACATTCCTTGACAGTTCAACTGACATTCCTGTCAAGTCTGAAGAAGTAGAGGAACCTCCTCCTGAATGTGAAGTAGATGCAACCACCAAAGCGCCATCTATCAGAATTCAGAAAGACCACCCTAAGGATCTTATCATAGGGGATCCCAATAGTGGTGTGACTACCAGGTCACGGGGAATAAGCTCAAATTCCTGCTTTGTATCCAAGGTTGAACCAAAATAATGTGAAAGAAGCCCTGACCGATGAATACTGGATCATTGCCATGCAAGAGGAACTTGAGCAGTTCAAAAGGAATGAAGTATGGGAGCTAGTTCCAAGACCTGAAGGGACCAACATCATTGGTACCAAGTGGATCTACAAAAACAAATCTGATGAGAAAGGAGTAATTACTAGGAATAAGGCAAGACTAGTGGCTCAAGGATACACTCAAGTTGAAGGGGTAGATTTTGATGAGACATTTGCTCCTGTGGTTAGGCTTGAGTCCATCAGATTGCTGTTAGGGGTAGCATGCATCCTGAAGTTTAAACTATTCCAAATGGACGTGAAGAGTGCATTCTTGAATGGCTACTTGAATGAAGAAGTCTTTGTGGAACAACCTAAAGGGTTCTGTGATCCTAACCAACCTAAGCATGTATACAAGTTGAGGAAAGCCTTGTATGGGTTGGAACAAGCACCTAGAGCATGGTATGAAAGGTTGACCGAATTTCTGACCTCAAATGGATACAGAAAAGGTGGAATAGATAAAACCTTGTTTGTGAAGGATGAAGACGGCAAAATCATGATTGCTCAAATCTATGTGGATGATATAGTCTTTGGTGGAATGTCAGAACAAATGGTTCAACAATTTGTTCACCAGATGCAATCTGAGTTTGAAATGAGTTTAGTTGGAGAACTGACCTATTTCCTTGGAATGCAAGTAAACTAAATGGAGGACTCTATGTTTCTCTCCCAAAGCAAGTATGCCAAGAACATAGTTAAGAAGTTTGGTATGGATAATGCTAGGCACAAGAGGACTCCTGCACCTACTCATCTGAAGTTAACCAAAGATGATGGAGGACCTGGTGTTGATCAATGCTTGTATAGAAGCATGATAGGAAGCCTACTTTACCTAACTGCAAGTAGACCTGACATTTCTTATGCAGTTGGAGTATGTGCTAGATACCAAGCAGAGCCTAAAGTGAGCCACTTGAATCAAGTCAAAAGGATTCTCAAGTACATCAATGGGACTTGTGACTATGGGATGCTGTATTCACATGGGTCTGAACCTGTCCTATCTGGGTACTGTGATGCTGACTGGGCTGGGAGTGCTGATGACAGAAAAAGCACATCAGGTGGATGTTTCTTCTTAGGAGACAATCTCATATCTTGGTTCAGCAAGAAGCAGAATTGTGTTTCTCTGTCCACTGCAGAGGCTGAATACATAGCTGCTGGAAGCAGTTGTTCCCAACTGGTTTGGATGAAACAGATGCTCACTGAGTACAATGTCACTCAAAATGTTATGACATTATTCTGTGATAATCTCAGTGCCATCAATATCTCCAAGAATCCCATCCAACACAGCAGGACCAAACACATTGACATTAGGCACCACTTCATCAGAGATCTGGTGGAAGACAAGGTGATCACCTTGGTACATGTAGCCACGGACCTTCAACTGGCTGACATATTTACAAAGGCTCTGGATGCTACTCAGTTTGAAAATTTAAGGAGCAAACTGGGAATATGTATCTCTGAGACCTTATAGCAACCACTGATGTTTGGGATGTATTGTTTAATATCTCTGCCTATTAAACAATTGGTACTATGCTCTGATTGGTCAACAGATCACAGCTATGCTACTTGCAACAAGTGTGGCTACAAGAGGGTAAGGAGACACCCTTCCGTGAGAAGGCCAATGTACCTGCAGGAGTTCAAGGATGCTGTTCATGCAGGAGTGGTTCTGGATGTCAGAAACAAAATCATGGCATCTGATATGGTGGTACCTACTGTAAAGCAAAAGTGGGTGCTTACTTGATCAAAGTTGTGAAGCAAGATCAAGTGGATGCTAACTTGGTTGAAACTGTGAAGTAAAACCAAGTCTGTAACTCTGTCATTATTCTCTGGTTGTGTTGTTGTCTTTGGCAACATTTTTTGACAAAAAGGGGGAGTAATAACCACCACCCCTGACAAACAGAGTGGGTCTCTACAACAGACTCTCGTGACAGATGCCCTCCCCTGCAGCTGCTGTGTGTGAGTGTGCTGCCACTCTGAGTGTATTAGCTAGTATTATTTCCTGCTAGGTGTGTGATTCCGCTGCTATGAACTCTGTTATGGGGATCAAAGTGTTTTAGCCAAAAATTTGCCAAAGGGGGAGTTTGTAGGTGTTTAATTGGCTGCATTATATGGTAAAACACTAGCTGGTTACAAATGTCTTGACTGATGTCCTGACATAGTATGTATGTGTGACTACATTATAGGTTAGAATATCTAACTGTACTCTGATGTCTTGACTGATGTCATGACACACTTGAGTAGTTACTGCAGGATTAGCTAACACAGGATTTATTGAATGTCAAACTGGATGCTGTGACATTCATACCTGTCAACAGATACTAAGAAATAGAACAGCTGGTGTTCTGTTAGAACTTAGTATTTATTTCCAGTCTGGTTATCAAGGAAAGACCAGACCTGGCATAAGGCCTACTGACTGAATGTCAAATTGGATGTTATGACATTCATCACTGACAGCAGCTACTGAACATTAGACAGAGTGGTGTTCTGCTATACTTCAGCATGTAACTTAGTTTGTTCTTCAAGAGAATAACAGAACTAACTTAAGGCCAAATATGTAAATGTTAAGTTGGACACTTTAACATTTATTAATGTAAGCTGTTACTGTAGTATGGTCATTTTGATCATGTACAGGTCAGCAAAATTGTACAGTCTGTTTTCTGGAAAAACAGACTCAGCATATGGACCTTGATGTCAAGCTGAATGTCGTGACATTCATTCCTAACAGCATATGCTATATTGTAGGTTGTTCAGTTTTCTGTTTCAGCTTTTCTTGGGCTATTCTTCAGGAAGTCAACAACTTAGAGAAAAACCAGGAAACCAACAACCAAGTTACATTTAATGAACCTAACAAATAGCCTATTTGTTAGTAACCTAAATGTTGAATTTATGGGAACTCGTGTGACCTTAAATTCAGGAGAATACAGGTACAAAAGCCCAGGTACTGCAATATAAAAAGGAAGGCGTTCCTTCATTCAGTTTCGGGGATTTTGAGACGTGAAGATTTTGTGTGTCCATCATACTTCACTGCTGTATTTTTGTGAGTCTTGTATTAGACGTATCTTGTAAGCCAAGCCATTATCAAGTAGATGATTACTGTGGCATAGGGTGTTCATTGAGTTGTAAGTGTTGTGTCGCTCAAAGCTTTTAAGCGTGAGTGCTGTGTATCTTGATTAAAGCTGTGAAGCACAATCAAGAGTTGTTTGAAGTGTGACTTCAACTTGTCTTTAATTTTGTTTAAAGATAGTAATCACTGAGGTGATTGAGGGGGAGTGAGTAGGAACTCTGATCTTAGTGTAAGATTGAAATTGCATTGGGTAGGGATTAAGTGATAAGTTGTAAACGGGTGAGTTTAGCTTTGAATTGATACTACTGATAGTGGATTTCCTCCCTGACTTGGTAGCCCCCAGATGTAGGTCATGTTGGACTGAACTGGGTAAACAATTACTTGTGTTATTTACTGCACTTACTTTTAAGTTCTGCATAATTCCTGTCTGTGCAGAATTGGATGTCATAACAACCCGTGTGACATCCAAAGTCTGATAACTAGAATTTCATTCGTCAGTCTGCATACTGAACATCGGAATATGAGAGTATTAATGTCGGTCCGAATACCGAGAGATTGGCCTGAACGCCACTTTGGTCTGAACACCACTTTGGTCTGAACACCACTTCGATCTGGATACCGGGAAATTGGCCTGACTGCTGCAAGCTGCATCGATCTGAACTTCGGAAGCTTCTTCGACCTGAGTATCGGAAAATTGGCCTGAGTGCCGTATCGGTCTGAATACCCGCCTCGGTCTGAATACCGGAAGATTGGCTTGGATGCCGCAAGTACTTCAACCTGATTGTTGGAAACTTCTTCGATCTGAAAATCGGAACTGGCCTGAATGCCACAAGTTCTTTGACCTGATCGTCGGAAACTTCTTTGATCTGAAAATCGGAAACCGGCCTGAGTGCCACAAGTTCTTCAACCTGATCGTTGGAAACTTCTTGGATCTGAAAATCGGAACTTTGGTCTGAATACCTACCTCGGTCTGAGCACCGGAAAACTTCCATGCCTGTCAGCGTCGGCAAAAAGGAATAGTGATACATGAGACGACACGCATGCCAACGACCCATGCTGGGGATAGCAAGCCACGAACCGACTATTCTCTATTCAACCCTAGCCAACGAACATTTTGCGTTTAGCTGGGGATTATTCTTTCTCTTTTTTACTTTTTGCTTTTTGAACCCCGAAACTTCTTGGATTATCATTCCATCTCCGCCCGACAGAAGTCTTTCCTCCAATATCGCGCTACTGGGGAATACCCTTGATTCAGAATCATGATACCAAACTCCTCAGAGTAACATCTTCACCTTCTGGCGAAACCACTGTCATACCCCAATTTTGTCCGGACATTTTAAATTTTCATAAATTCGATTTAATTTTCAGTTTACATCATATGTACAGCATAACATGCATTTTATCATTAATAATACCTGAAATACCAGTCAGGATAAATTTATTGAAAATACAGACAGATCGGTTGAATCGTTCCTCAAGTACGGACAAAATCAGCGGATAAAAAGTTTCAAAATTAAAATTACAGACACCAGTATTATTAATCTACAGTTCACGTAGTTTAACCTGGTGTGCTCGTTGTTTATTTTAGCGAATGTTTCGGTTGCATTTTGACCCGTCTGAGCCTTTTAACCGGTGAAAATTTATTTCAAAATTTAAAGAAACGTTGTATTTTTTCAATAAGTATATTTTGTGCTGATCATTTTAGTGTGTCTGATTTAAATTTTCGAGCAAATTTTCATCCGACTTCTGTTTATAATCGATCCTTTTATTTCTTTGTTCTAGTTTTCAAATTAGAGATTGTTTTATTATTATTATTACTTAAATGAAATTGTTGTTTAGGAATTTTTAGTAAATGTTTTTATAATAGATAATAATAATTGTTAACAAAATAGATAAATTTAATAGCATTGGATTCTTTGTAGTGTTTTTTTTTACTGCTGGTACCACTCTAACGGTAATAAAAATGCCAGCTTGCATCTAACTCTCCCAACGGTAACATACCACTCACACATACTCTTCAATAAAAAAAGCTACCTCTCTTCTCTCTAGCCCACTCACCTGACTCCTCAATAATTCTCACTACTACTCTCTCCACTAAAAAAAGAGAACAAAAATAAAAAATAAAAAAAGGATCTTTCCTCTTCTTCTTCACTCACCGGAAACGCCATCATCACCTCCGTCAACACTTTAATAACGCAACCTCTAATTTCCTCCAGCCACGGAACGACTCCTCCACCTTTCTCTCACACCACGACAAAACCGCTCGATAACCACGCCACCGTCGCTACGTTTTTCCGATGACAACACCGTTGCATCTGCAACCACAAATCCGCCATTGTTCAGCCACCCTTCATCGTTCTCCCTCCGATATGCACTCCGTCTTCAACCTAACTTAACTTTCTTCCACCGTATCGCCGTTGTGTTTGTTCATTCTCCATCTTCACGGAGACACACCCCGCCTTTATTTCTGTTGCATCACTCAACAATGTTTCAATACCGCGAGCAACACACAAACTCCGACTCTGTTTTGTTTCTTCTGGTAGTGGTATCATTCTTACCATGATTCTCTTCTGCACTTCCATTATTTACTATTTTGTTTTCTTGTTGGTGTTTTAACTGGATATTTTTGCTGCCATTCATATGAGTATAAATGCTTAAGTTTGTTATGTTTGTAACTTGTTAATTTTATTTGAAGATAATAAACAGTGTACCTACATGGAACACGTTTTGTTTACATGAAGTTTCCTTTTTGCTGTCCTGTAACATTCAACTTTTAAATTTCAACGTTTCACCTTTTCTTTTTATTATTTCATTCTTACTTTTTTTATTATGGAGATGTGGAGAATTGCCAATATTTTCTTTTGTGCTTCATTTGATTTTGTTTCAAGCCCATATGGCTACACCCCATAGTCAAATTAACACCCATCTCATATTGTTGATTCAAACACGGCAATTAGCAGCATATGGTGGTAGCACAGTAAACTAGCCTATTGATATTCTTTAGATTTTATGCTTTATTTCTACTGTATTGCTAGAATAAAGGTGTGTTTCCATCTTATTGCTTTTAGTTGCAATGGTAAAATTAGAAAATATTTCAATGATGAAATGACCAAAATAAAGGTGCTTGAAATTTGATCTAACATTTACTGGTTTTTGGTTTAGTAGATTTACAAATAGTTTAGTATATAATTTATGTTCTAAGCATGTAAAATGAGAATCTCATGTTTTTCTTCGTTATTAATTGATTGCTTAATTGATTTTGATTATGATTAATTAATTAATTTTTTTACTATAACTTAATTAATTGATAGTTTAATTTAAATTACTAAAGGTAAAATTTAATTATCTAATTATTTAATTTGTTCAATAATGCAAGAGATAATTAGATAATTAATTAGGAACTAAACTTGTACATATTATTAAATCACATTTACTTATGTAATTGGTAGACATTGAGTTTTTACATTTGTCCAATTTATAATATGAGTTTAGTGTTAGCTTAAATGAATATTGATTTATAGTGTCATGTTCATAGTATAGTATGATTACTTCTTCATAATCATTATTTATCTTGTACTTTTATGTGAAATTTTTGTAAATCCAATATTTATTTTGAAGATACTTAGTTTTTATGGTTAAAGTGTTGTCCCATCTACGACTACTGTGTTTTCTAATTTTATTGCCTGAGTTTACTGTTCGAGACTAGGGACGTATGCTTTGTTCTTGGATAGGGGTGACTTTTATATTATTTTTTCCAATTTAGAAAATGGTTAATTTTGAATTAGTATAACATAATGTTTGTTTTGAAAGGTCTTATTATTAAACAATTGATTAGGTTTCAAACCATGTCAAACCAACTTCAAAAAATATCACATAATTCTCGATTCAATATCGAGCCTCCATTTTTCATACCTTCGTAAGTCGATTACTCTTAGCATCGCCATCAACCTCAAATAGCTTACTCTTGGGCTTTCTTACAATGAAACTTACTCGGTTTTAATTAATCGATTAAATGGACCATTCACTAAATAAATTCAATTCATTCACAAGAATGCAATTTTTAAAACCTCGATCCGACATCGAAAGTCAAATTAAAATACTTAATCACATCTAAACGACACTTCATTTGAAAATGAAAAGGGGGATGGTTTTGAGTTTTCAACTCCTCTCCTCGATTATTTGAATACGAGTTTTCTTACTCGGTTAGTCAAATGGTCGTCATTTCTAATCCATTTAAGCACAACCAAATCAAATCCTTTCATAACAAGAAACTAAAAGGGAGATAACTTTGAGTCTTCAATTTTTTCTCCACGACTATTTGAATACAAGTTCTCTTACTTGGTTATTCAAATAATTGTCGTTCCTCTACAAACTTCTAACCCCGATTAAATCAAAATATTTTCATAATAAGCTAAATAAAAAGGGAGTTGACCTTGAGTTTTCAACTTCACTCCTCAGTTGATCGAATACGAGTTCTCTTACTCGGTCAGTCGAACAACTGTCATTTTCCCACAAACATATAACCTAATCAAATCATTTTCATATCAAACTGTACGAAAAGGGAGATGGTCTGGAGTTTTCAATTCCTCTTCTCAAATGCTTGGATATGAGTAGTCTTACTCAGCCATTCAAGTACTTGTCATTTATTCCAAAAACATCAACCATATATAACCTTATTTTCATGAATATTCAGATGAAACAGAAAGCGGTCTAGAGTCTTCTATTCTCTTTCCCGATTATTAGGATACGAGTTGTCTTACTCGGCCATCCGAGTATTCGTCCCCCGTTTAAAATACCTTAACCATCATTCAAATCCTTTCCATAATTAAGGATGAAAAAGAAAGTGGTATAGAGTCTTCTACTCCCTTTCCCGACTGTTAGGATACGAGTTGTCTTACTCGACTATCCGAGTAATCGTCATCCAACCAAAACATCTCAACACAACCAATCAAACAAAATATCCAACATATTAATCCAACTTGTCGCCCCCGTGTGACCAAAACTATTTTCAAAAGAACACTATTTAATCCTTTCTAATGCGCACAACAAACCAATGCTTAAGCCTCCGCCGAGAGTAGACAAGCCAGCGTTTAGCCTTTAGGATGCGATCCAAACAGTTGTTCATTAAAAAAACACCAACCAACCGTAGTTCCCCGAACTACGAATGCTCTGATTTCCTTATTACACCATAAGGATACGTAGGCAGGAGATTGTTGTATCTTCGCGAGCACACTAATAAAAAACCTCCCCTTTCCCTTTCTGAGGTTCTCATCCATTTCTACTTTTAATAACCTGAAGATAACAAACAAACATAAATTAACACTCGAAACACACATTAGAACTAAAAGGTTCCCGTTGAGTACAACGGACGTAAGGGGTGCTAATACCTTCCTCTTACGTAATCCACTCCCGAACCCGAATATGGTTGCGACGACCATTATTCTATTTCCTAAAGGTTTTATCGATATTTTCCTATCCCTTTATTGGGATAAATAAAGTTCGGTGGTGACTCTGTTCGAATATAAATATTTCCGCGACCATCGCGAGGAATCGTATTTTTCGAGATGCGACAACCACCTCTCAAACAATAACCACGGTCTGAGACTAGCTTATGCTTGCAATGCTGATGCATGACTTTTTTCAGCGTAATGCTCCATAATCATGGAAATGCTACGCGATTTATTATGCAATATGCTATGCTTATCTACATGATGAATGCATAAAAAGTATCCCCCTCGAGGGACTCTTCTGGGGAGCTCGAGGCACTCTACTGAGGGACTCGCCAACACTTCAATCTCCACCCTACTGGGGAATAGCACTGCTGCTGGGAAAAAGGCAACCCTTGCTGGGGAAAACCTCCTCTGCACCCGATCCGCTTGGGGACATCGCTGGGGAAAGAACCACCAACGCACTCTGTGGGGAAACAACGGTCTTTGATTTACTGGGGATATAACAATCCCGACCCTGCTTGGAGAAACCCCCTACCAATAGATACCTCCGCTGGGAAATAGCAACCTTCAGGCCTGGCTGCTGGGGAAACACCGATCTCACACCTGTTGAGGAGATAACCATCCCGACCCCGCTAGGGGAAACACAGACCTTGAATCTGCTGAGGAAGTAACAATCCCAACTCTGCTTGGGGAAACCAGGAAAGTCTGGTACCGAACACCCGTCGACTCGTCGAACCATGGCATTCACCACCCAAATCCACTGTCAGCTTTCCAATTTTGAGAACTCCCAGACTCGTCTGGACTTTTCTGATTCATCACCTTGTATTCCCGACTTCTCCGTACTCTACGGAGAGCGAATTCCTTAGATTGGTACGAACTTTTCAATCTCAGACTTTGAAGAGTCTTCTTGATTAATATCCAGGATCGTCGTACGTCTCTCGCCGTCTTTTCACCATTTCTCCATCCATTCGTCCCTGATCAGACTCCACGGGGATCTTTCGTCAAAAGCTTCCACATCACAACCTGCAAGTGAGTAAAAACATCTAACAGTACCTGCAAAAGAGATCGTTAGATAAAAACCGTGCCCCAGGTGTGTCAAGATTCAACACTTGGGTCACCCAACCTTCCGAATAAGATTTCAAGCTTTTAATCTTATAAACATGCATTGGAAGAGACCTGTATGTCTAAAAATGCAAGATTCTTTATCACAAATAATTGGACGTTTTCGCAATCAAAGCGGTAATGAAAAACAAAAACAAAATTATATGACTGAATATGCATTTTATTGATTGAAAAAGTGTGGCTCAAACTGAGCAATACAAAGGAAGCAATTCCTGAAAAGAGGTAATTGCGCACAAAAGGAAAAATCTATCCTAATGGCAATGTGAAACCGCAATCTCATCGAGTTCCAACTCGGTTACACCCCATATGTCCTCAGACTCTCCATGCTTTCTGCCTTCTGAACAAGACGCTTCCGACTGATCCCTACCGGGGATTATCCATGTCATATCCAAAGCGCGGACGATCATGCCATACGCAGTTGTTCGTTTCAATCCCTCTTTTGCCTGGACCGCCCTTTCCGGTTTTCAGTCCACCGGGATACCCTTTTTTGCCCAAGTCTCCTTTTCAGGTTTTCAACTTGCCGGGTGTACAATTTTTCTTTTTATCCCTAATTTTTTCCCGAACCTTTTCATCATTTTTTTTTGTTCGTCGGGATGCCCCATTTTTGCCTGGACTATTTTACTCTTTTCGTCCAGCGGGTCTCTTTATACGAAGTATTTTTTAACTGCGTCCGCATTCACAGGGGATGGAAAATCCTCACCATCCATGGTCGTTAACAACAAGGCTCCGCCAGAGAAAACCTTCTTGACCACGAATGAACCTTCATAATTGGGTGTCCACTTGCCCCTACGATTGTTTTGAGGAGGAAGGATCCTTTTCAGCACCACATCACCTACGTGATATACCCGAGGTCGTACCTTTCGGTCAAAAGCACGCTTCATCCGCTGCTGGTACAACTGCCCATGACAAATGGCCGCCAACCTCTTTTCCTCAATCAGGCTCAACTCTTCATACCGGGTCCTTACCCATTCAGCCTCTTGCAATTTCACGTCCATCAGGACTCTCAAAGAAGGAATTTGAACCTCAACCGGTAGCACCGCTTCCATTCCATATACAAGCGAGAAAGGCGTTGCCCCAGTAGATGTACGCACCGAAGTTCGATACCCATGCAATGCAAACGACAACATCTCATGCCAGTCCTTATAGGTCACAACCATTTTCTGCACAATCTTCTTGATATTTTTATTGGCTGCCTCAACCGCCCCATTCATCTTCGGACGATAAGGAGAAGAATTATGATGTTCAATCTTGAATTCCCGACACAGTTCTGCCATCATCTTGTTGTTCAAATTAGAACCATTATCAGTAATGATTCTCTCGGGAACCCCATATCTGCAAATGATGTCTCTCTTGAGAAACCTGGCAACGACCTGCTTCGTCACGTTCGTATAAGAGGCTGCTTCCACCCACTTGGTAAAGTAGTCAATAGCCACCAATATGAACCGGTGCCCATTCGAAGCCGTAGGCTCAATCTTCCCAATCATATCAATGCCCCACATAGCAAACGGCCACGGAGACGACATTAAACTCAACGGATTTGGAGGCACGTGCACCTTGTCAGCATAAATTTGGCATTTATGACACTTCCGCACGAAATTGAAACATTGGGCCTCCATTGTCATCCAATAATAACCTGCCCTCAGCAGCTTCTTTACCATTGCATTCCCACTGGCATGGGTACCGAACGACCCTTCGTGAACCTCTTTCATCAATTGGCTTGCTTCTTTATCATCAACACACCTGAGCAAGACCCAATCAAAATTCCGCTTGTACAAAACCCCATCCTTATTCAAGTAGAACACCATGGCCAACCTCCGGAGAGTCTTTCGGTCTTTCTTGGATGCTCCCTCAGGATACTCTTGAGTTTCTAGATAGCTCTTGATATCGTAATACCACGGCTTCTCATCATCAGGCGTTGTGTCAACAGCAAACACATAAGCCGGTCTATCCAGACGTCCCACCTCAACACTGGGGAACTGATTCCACCACTGCACCTTAATCAAGGCAGCCAGAGTAGCCAAAGCATCTGCCAAAGGATTCTCTTCTCTCGACACATGGTGCATCTTCACCCTGGTGAAAAACGTCAACAATCTCCTTGTATAATCCCGGTACGACACTAAATGAGATTGATGCGTATACCATTTTCCGTTAACCTGATTTACAACCAAAGCTGAATCTCCATATATAACAAGGTTCTTAATCCTCAAATCAATCGCCTCTTCAATCCCCAAGATACAAGCTTCGTATTCAGCCACGTTGTTGGTGCACTCAAATGTTAGCTTGGCAGCAAAAGGAATGTGGGATCCTTTCGGCGTAACCAAAACAACACCAACTCCGCTACCATTTACGTTAACGGCCCCATCAAACATCATAACCCATTCGGATTCAGGGTCAGGCCCCTCCTCCGGGATTGGTTCCTCACAATCTTTCGATTTGAGAAACATGATGTCCTCATCAGGGAACTCAAACTTTATCGGTTGATAATCCTCGATGGGTTGCTGGGCGAGGTAATCAGACAATACACTCCCCTTGATTGCTTTCTGAGAGGTATACTGTATATCATATTCTGTCAAAATCATTTGCCACCTCGCAACCCGTCCGGTCAATGCTGGCTTCTAAAAAATGTACTTGATTGGATACATCTTGGAAATCAATAAAGTGGTATGAACCAGCATATACTGTCTCAGTCGGTGAGCAGCCCAGGCCAAAGCACAGCAAGTTTTCTCGAGCAGTGAATATCTTGTTTCACAGTCGGTAAACTTTTTGCTAAGGTAATATATGGCATGCTCTTTTCGACCAGACTCGTCATGCTGCCCCAATACACACCCCATAGACCCCTCGAGGACCGTCAAGTACAGAATTAACGGTCGTCCCTCCACAGGAGGCATCAGAATCGGAGGCTCCTGCAAATACTCTTTTATCTTTTCAAATGCCGCTTGGCAATCATTATTCCACCTGACCGTTTGATCTTTTCTCAACAACTTGAATATAGGCTCACACGTGGCTGTTAGATGAGATATGAACCGTGAAATGTAGTTCAATCTACCTAAGAAACCACGAACCTCCTTCTCCGTTCTCGGTTCAGGCATTTCTCTTATTGCTTTTACTTTAGCAGGATCAACCTCAATTCCTTTTTCACTTACAATGAACCCCAGCAATTTACCGGACCGCACTCCGAAAGTGCACTTGTTCGGATTCAACCTCAGTCTGAACTGTCTCAGCCGGTCGAACAACTTGGCCAGATCTACCAAATGCCCCCCCTCTTCTGTTTGGGACTTTGCTATCATGTCATCAACATAGCATTCAATTTCATGATGAATCATATCATGAAACAAAGTCACCATGGCTCTCTGATAAGTAGCACCGGCGTTTTTGAGACCAAATGGCATCACCTTGTAACAAAAAGTGCCCCACGGTGTGATGAACGTTGTTTTCTCCATATCATCTGGCGACATTTTGATCTGATTATAGCCAGAAAAGCCATCCATGAAAGAAAACACCGAGAATTGAGTTGTATTGTCTACCAACACATCAATGTGAGGTAATGGGAAATCATCCTTCGGGCTAACTCTGTTCAGATCCCGGTAGTCCACACACATTCTCACCTTCCCATCTTTCTTCGGGACCGACACAATGTTCGCGACCCAAGGTGGATAATTAGTGACAACAAGGAAACCAGCATCCCACTGCTTCTGCACTTCCTCTTTAATTTTCATCGCCATCTCAAGTCGAGTCCTGCGCAACTTCTGTTTCACTGGAGGACAATTTGCTCTCAACGGTAACTTGTGCACAACGATATCGGTATCCAGCCCTGGAATATCTTGATAAGACCAGGCAAAGATGTCGACATACTCTTTCAACAATGCTACCATTCGGCTCTTGACACTCTCCTCTAAAGCATCCCCGACTTTCACCTCTTTTCTGACCTCGTCGGTACCCAGATTCACAATTTCAATTTGCTCTTCGTGCGGCTGAATCACCTTCTCCTCTTGTTTCAACAACCTGGCTAATTCCTCCGGCAGTTCACAATCTTCTTCGCCTTCTTCTTCGGCATGATAGATCGGATTGTCGAAGTCATACGAGGGTGTAACAGGATTGTTATCAATGAGATCCGAAGAGAAATCGCATCTGCATGAATGTGGATTCATGCATTGCTTTAGAACCGGAGCGAGACAAATTGAAAAAGAAAATGAAAACATTGTGTCGCATCTCAAAAAATATGATTCCTCGCGATGGTCGCGGAAAAATTATGTTCGAACAGAGTCGCCACCGAACTTTATTTACTCCAATAAAGGAATAGGAAAATATCGATAAAACCTTTGAAAAATAGAATAATGGTCGTCGCAACCATATTCGGGTTCGGGAGTCGATTACGCAAGGGGAAGGTATTAGCACCCCTCACGTCCGTTGTACTCAACGGGAACCTTTTAGTCTTAATTTGCTATTTGAATGTTAGTTGAATGTTATTCGCTTGCTTCGAGTAATTAGAGTTGATAATAGAGATGGATGGAAACCTCAGAAGGGGAAAGGGGAGGTTTTTTATTAGTGTGCTCGCGAAGATACAGCAATCTCCTGCCTACGTATCCTTATGGTGCAATAAGGAAATCAGAGCATTCGTAGTTCGGGCAACTACGGTTTTTGTTGGTGTCCTTTAATGAACGACTGTGTAGATCGCGTCCTAAAGGCTAAACGCTGGCTTGTCTAACTCTCGGCGGAGGCTTAAGCACTGGTTTGTTGTGCGCATTAGAAATGATTAAACAGTGTTCTTTTGAAAGGGTTTTGGTCACGCGGGGGTGACAAGTTGAATTGATATGTTTGATGTTTGATTGGTTTCGATCGCACGGGGGAGAGAAGTTAGGTTTGATTTGTTTGAGATGTTTTTGAAGAACGACGAAAGATTGAGCAATGTGGTGTTCACCAATCGTCCAAATCTTTCGAGGAATAATAAGGCGTCCGCCTTCTAGTCCCTTTTCGTTCGAATTATTTTGAAAGTTTGTTTGTGGATGTTGAATATGCACGGTAGTGAGGCGTACGCCTCCTACTTGCTTATTCAAAGAATAATGAGGCGTACGCCCCTTATTCCTTTATCCAAGTTTATTTAACGTGTTTTAGTCGGAAGTCGATAATTTGTGCAATATGGCGTACGCCAATTATTCAAATAATCGAGAGAGGGTGAGGCGTACGCCTCCCCTCTTTTATCACCCGAGGTTTAAATTGTAAAAAAATATATTTTGAGATGTTTGCATGTGATTTGCGAAAATTGTTTGAATTTATTCGATTGTGTCTTAATTTGATGACGAAGATTCGAGCAATGTGGCGTACGCCAATTATTCGAATAATCGAGGGATAATTAAGCGGATGCTCACTATTCTCCTTTTCATTCAAAGATTAATTATTAAAATAAAGCTTTTAGAATTTATAATTAATTGGGGGAGTAGTTTTAATTTTATAGAATTTTTGGGTTTTAATTGAATGACGAAAGTTCGAGCAATATGGCGTACGCCAATTATTCGAATAATCGAGAGATAATGAAGCGGATGCTCACTATTCCCCTTTTCATCCAAAATATGGAATTAAAAGGATTTGGAATTTGTAGAAATGATTTGAGATATGATGATTTGAAGTGTTATGGTTTGAATAATTTGAATTTGGAAATTATATTTGATTCTGAAAAATGATTTGAAATTGTGTGATTTAAGATTTAATCGGATGACAAGAACTCGCGCAATATGGCGTACGCCAATTATTCGAGTAATTGTGAAATAGTGAAGTGTACGCTTACTATCTCCTTTTCATCCCAAGTTTATGTTAAGAGAGAAAGTCCTTTTGAAATTGAGTGGTTTGAAAAATGGTTTGAGTTCATGTTTATGAATGAAATGAATTTTATTTAGTGTATTATTTCATCTACTCGGTTAATCAATAACCAAGTAGGTTTCATTGTAAGGAAGCCCAAGAGTAAGCTATGTGAGGTTGATGGCGATGCTAAGAGCGATCGACTTACAAGGGTGTTTTAAAATGGGCTCGATATTAAATCGAGAATTGTGTGATGTGTTTTTGAAATTGATTCGGATGGTTTTGAAATGATGATGAATTGATTTGGAATAGACTTGAAAGTGATTATGAAATGATTATGACATGAAATAGTTCTTTTGTTTGAAATAATGCGAAGTGGTAATAGTGAAAGAAATTAATCGATTTCCTTTTTTAACAAAATTAATTTATTAAAACTTGGTTAAGTCGGTTAATTGAATTAATTAAAATTAATTATCAAAATTATTTAATTAAATCAAATAATTAAGTTAATTAAAATTGATTAATCGAATTTAAACTAATTAAAAGTTTTAATTAATTAATTAATTAAATCAAAAGAAAGAAAAATGGATAATAATGTCGATTTATTCAATGGAGTCGGTGTGCTCAAACCGGTTTGTGCGAGATAACAAGGATTAATGTCATCCGCCAAATCCAAACGCGGCGAAAACATACAGTTGATGTATTGAAATTTGGAGGGTATATCGACATGTAAAAGTCGAATCCACTGATTTAAATTGATGAAATTAACAACAAAAACACAATATTATCATACCATAATATAAACATTTAGCGTTTATTAAACAGAAACAACCATGTAACAAATCAAAATAAACTCTCACATTGCCATCAAAACGTAGCAACCTGAACCAAGATGTTTATCCAACCCAATATTGAAATCTTAATTCAAAATAACTTTATGATATCTTCTAAAGAAATTAATGACCTTATCAACATAACTTCCAAGCCATCAACAGCCCGGTGTTTGCGTTAGTAGTACGTCCCAAACAAGAATGGGTATCAACCATGCTATGCTGCATACTCTCATCTAATTACTTGAAATGAAAATAAAACCTGACTTGAGTCCAAAACAAACCACAAGCTACTCCATATGAACCAAACAAAAGACGAAAAAACATCAAAAATTGAATTTGACCCGTACACGTCGATGCACAAATACACCACAATTTCAAACATACCAGACAAACATAAAATTTGATTATTTGACTTGGTCCAATGGTACTGAAATAAATGTGGTATCCCATTGAAGGAACTTGCAAAGAAATAAGCTCGTTGGAAAAAAGCTTGCACAGAAATCAGTTCTTATAATCTAGCACTTAAGAAGTTTTTTTCTTTTATTGAGTAGGCCTCTACCGTGAGATAGAAATATTAACCATGGAAACATCTCAAATGACAAAACTGAATCTAAAACTAAACCTAAGCATTACTAAATCATAAATATCAATAGGTGAATCTGAGCCAAAACTTCCAGAAAATGAAACGGATTACGCAATAGCAATGTGACATTGTGTTTACCGTGTCGGTTTTGTTGTCGGCGACGAACCGAGGTGGTGATGCAATCGTTGTTGTGGAGGGTGCACGACGGAAGTGGAATCGCGGCCGTGAAGGAGATGACGGTGGCACAATCGAGGTGGAGCCGATGTTGACGGAAGAATTTTTTTAGAGTTGTCACCGGTGGAAGTTCGTCGCAGTGAGCGGTTGACGTGCGTATGTCGTCGGATCTTGTGATGTGAACAGCATTAGTTGTATGGTGGTTGTCAGCTTTGAGTGGATCAAAGAGGTTGAAGGTGACGGCGGAAGTGATGTGGTTTGGTTGTTGGAAAGTAGATCGGCGGTGGTGGGTTTTTGATTTGTGGGTTTATGGCGGATGTTGGTGGTAGACGGCGGCTTTGACGGTGTTTCGAAGGTGGTTTAAGGGTTTGAAGGAGGCGTTGTGCGAGTGTGAGCTCGTGATGGTGGAGATGATGGTGACGGCGAGGCGACGGTGGTTTGAAGGATGATGATGATGGGCGTGAGGGTGAAGAGCGAGAGTGAGTGTCTGATGATGAGAGTGAGAGATTTTTTTGTTTTCTGCTGAGTGTGAGGTTTGTTAGGTGTTTTGTGAGGTGAGTGAATTGGTGGATGAAGGATTTGAGAGAGGAACGGTGGTAACAGTGGGTTTCGTTTTTGTGTGAAGATGAAAGGGAGTTTTTCTCCTTCTCTCTTTTGGTTTGCAGAGAGAGTCAGTGATGAGTGAAGGATTTGTGTGTAGTAGTGCGTTAGTGTGAGCTTGTCCGCGTGAGGGAGGGATGGTAGGTGTCCTCTTTTTATTTCCTTTCCTCTCCTTTCGTTGCCAGCACACAAATATTTGTGGAGTGGAGAGAGAGACGGTTAGGGAGTGGGCGCCAGTTGTCCATGAGAGAGATGTGAGGAGTTTTCGTGAGTTACCGTTTAGGAAGGGATCCAATGCAATCCTCATTATTCATTTTTGAAATTTGGAAACTATAAAGTATTTAATAATTATTTTAAACACTAAAATCAATTCACCAAATATAAATTCAAACTAATTATGTAATTAATTCTAATTTACAAGAATAAATTCAAACTAATTATTTAATTAATTCTAATTTATTCAAATGATATCTTGATTAGAAAATAAAAGTCGGGAACAAATATTCTCGAAAAATTAAATTGGACACGCTAAAATGATCAGCACAAAATATATTTATTTAAAAAAATACAGCGTTTTCTTCAAATTTTAATGATTCAGCCGATTTGTCTGCATTCTCAAATAAATTCATCCTGACTGACATTTTAGGTATTATTCATGATGGAATGTATGTCATGCTACGCATATGATGCAAAAAATGAAATCAATTCTGTGAAAATTTAAATATGCCCGGACAAAATTGGGGTATGACAGTTGCCCCTATTTAATTAACTTGATCTAGAAAGTAAGAATGACAATAGTCTTCGTACATTCGTGGTGGAAGATAATTAAATACAAAAAGACCCGAATTTTGTCCTTTGAAATGCAAGAGAGAAATGCAGAAAGAAAATGCAGTGAGAAATACAGTAAGAAAAGTTATTATAAGGTAAAATGAAACAGTCAAGACTCTCTGGGAATCGTCAGAACAGTATCTTGGATGTCATAATCGAGATATTCCAATAATGGAACGATACCTCAACTATATCTAAGACTTTCTGATAATTAGCAGAACAATGTCTTGATTTGACCGCACGAGATTCTCTGAGGATCAACGAAGCAGTACCTTATATGATATAATTGAGATATTCCGACAAGGGAATGATACCTCAACCGTATCTAAGATTATCCGAGGATACCTAGAGCAGTATCTCTAAAAATGAATGAGACTCTTCATATCGATGAAGCAGCATCTCAAACAGCAGAAATGAGATTCTCTGTATCGAGTCGAAGCAGCATCTCATATGATAGAATTAAGATATTCCGAACAAGGGAATGATACCTTAATTGAATCTGAGACTCTTCGAGGACACTAGAGCAGTATCTCTAAAAACCGAATGAGACTCTTCATGTTGATGAAGCAGCATCTCAAACATACAACTGAGATTCTCCATATAAATGAAGCAGTATCTCAGATGTTTATCTGTTGGGGGAAATGTTTTAGACCAGACTCCTTTTGGAGGAGATTTACTATAAATGCTATGCAGTGGAAAAGCTCATAAGAGACTTTTTAGGGTAACCTCTGCTTGGGAGCAGTGATAGAAAAGATGCTGGAGAATATCATTATCAATCACTAAGTTGAAGAATGATTGGCTGGGAAATAATTCCACGAGCACATGCAAGGTAATAACTCTATTGAATTAAATGAGGAAAGTCCGGGATACATATGGACGACCCTGGATCTTGATATTTTATGTTTGTATGATGTTCCACTTTGGGTGGCAATGCCATGCATAGGATGATGCATTAGATGCATGAAGGGATGCAACTGGTGGGGATATTTAGGATATGTATGTATGAATGCGAGTAATTTTGTTCATTTTTTATGAAATTTCCATTTTGACAGGAGTGCTTATGCTTGGGTATGCTGATGATTGATAGGATTATGTTTGATGAATCTTCCTGTTTGGCAGGAAAATTATGCATGAAATGATGCATGTGATGCATGTGGGAATGCAATTGGGTAATTGGATGTTTTTTTAGGGTTTTATTCTTGATTGCCAATGAGGTTGGATTTTAAATGGGAATTTCCAGATGAGAACTGGTGAACAATATTGAACTGTCAGATGAGAACAGAACTTGAAGGATATGTCACCAGACGAGAACTGGTGAAAATAAATGAAATGTCAGACGAGATTGACTTTGTTTTTGTTTGTCATACGGGAAATGACTTTTAAAGTGGGCTACCAGACGAGAACTAGTTACGAAAAATAGACTACCAGACGAGAACTGGTATCGAAATAGGTGACCTACCAGACGAGAACTGGTATTAAGAGATAATTTACCAGATGAGAACTGGTATTTGGCAAGTGATTTGTCGTACAAGAACTGATTTTTGATATAGTTCGCCAGACGAGAACTGGACTTTGGAATAAGTTGCCAGACAAGAACTGGACTTTGAAATAAATTGCCAGACAAGAACTGGATTTTGAAATAAATTGCCAGACGAGAACTGGACTTTTTGAAATAAATTGCCAGACGGGAACTGGACTTTGAAATGAATTGCCAGACGGGAACTGGGCTTTGAAATAAATTGCCAGACGAGAACTGGACTTTTGGAAAAGGTTTGCCATACGGGAACTGGACTTTGAAATAAATTGCCAAACGAGAATTGGACTTTGAAAAGGTTTTCCAGACGGGAACTGGACTTTGAAAAAGGTTTGCCAGACGGGAACTGGACTTTGAATTGCCAAGCGATGTTGGGCTTTGGTGTCAGATTTTGTGTTTCAAGGATTTTGATGACAGGTTCATGTTATGGGGTTAGACCTGATGAATTTTATGATATGCATGGCTTTATGCTAGAGCAAAGCGACATGACTAATGCATGATGATGATTTATGTAATGATTGGAAGGTTTCCAAAATGCCCCTGCGCGGGTATTGGAAGAGAAGGTTCTTTGCGACAAGGCTTCTTATCGTATCAAAAGGTTATTTGATAGGTTGATAGCATGATTCCCCGACACTCATCCTGAACTCTGCAGTTGATGACGTGCGAAAAAGGTTTTGCATGATCCGCTTGAAAACATGGAGAGGACTCGCTCTTGTATAGCTCATCTTGCCCCAATGTGATGGGTCTATGCAAAATGTTTACCTCGAAAGGATTTTGAGAGCAATTGTACCATAATTTAGAGATGGCTTGCCCCAGAATTTTAAGTCATGAAAGAATTTATCCTTGATTAACTGACTCTCGGAGTGGTTGACTTTTCTGTGCTCTTGAGGTAGCTTGCCCCGGTACGAGCGTTGAAGCGACTTAACTCACCCTGACCGAACATTGAAAGGGTTTTCCCCTTGGCCAAAAGAACCTCTAGGTGATCTGCCCATAGTATATAGGGTCTTGAGATGATTTTCTATAGATCAACTGATTCTCGAAATGACTTGCCCCTGATTAACAGATGTTTGGAAGCTGTTTCAGGCTGACTGATTCCTGGAGTAATCTTCCTCCGATCAACTGCTGTTTTTTGGGTGGCATGCCCCTGATTCATGGATTATGAGGTAGTCTTGATTCGAGTCCGCACAAACGAGTGTCCAAGTTCCTCTGATTGTTTCTTATTGTTGGAATTTCCCTGACGTCAAGTACTGACTTGCAGTTAAAATTGTTTGTTCAGAAATAGTAATTTTAATGCGATACTCATGCAAGTTTTGAAAAGAATTTATTTGAATGATGTGATAATGTGTGACGAGTGGACCATGAGTCCAAGCGCAATGTTGGTTTAACAATATGAAAGATACAACAAGAAGATTATACCAAAGTAGATGGTTAGCAAAACTTTAGGAGTCAGTTTACGCAACATTGATGTAGTATGCTTTCAGAATAAACCCTGCTTCAATTAGGTCTTTTATGGGTTGTAACGTGGTCTGGTTCATGGTTATCGAAACAAAGGATATGAGGCTCAAAATTATTTTCGTACCCGCCCTTCTTCTTGATAAACTCCAATCCTACGCTCAATTAATTCAACATACACATTCATCTTTTAAGAGAGTTTTAAAGGTGTAAGGATAAAGATGGTAATTCAAGGTCTCTTGAAATGGCAGCCACCTTATTTCGTTTTTTGAATGTCGGTGACCCTTTGATTTTGGTATGGTGGTCACTGAATCTTATTTTGTTTTGTTGAGGGTTTTTCGTGACCTCTTTTGATTTTTTTTTCGATCCCTAACTTTTGCCTGAACTATTTTTGAAGCTTTTAGTCCATCGGGATTTCCCCTAATTTTTGCCTAAGTCGCCTCTTGGGTGTTCGACTTAGCGGGCTTTCCTTTGATTTTATTTTTGATAGGCTGTGACTGCCAAGTCAATGGCCATTGAAGAACAACCGTCATAACTTTTGGATTTTTCAGGGTTCCTTCGACACTTTAGGATGTGTGTGAAGAATGTCATGTAGTTGATCCACATATGGGATATTTCATCTTGAAATTTGAATGCGCAGTCAGATTAACTGAACACTACCCTTCCCTAGGTTAAACATAAGGGTTTGTTCATCCGAAAGAAACACCTACTTCTAGGCTCAAAGTGGTTGACTAGGGATTAACTCCTTATTTCTCCAGTGTTTGGGAATTTGAAACAATGCCTGTACATCATCAGCAGGATCTTATCTGAAAGCATACAGTCAACAATTATGGGTATTTTATTTTCGTCATCCTCCCTCAAATTTTGCTAAAACAACAATTTGATAAAGAAGGTGAGGTAAAGAACATGGATGTATTTTTTTTGTTGTTTTTTTTAAACAAGAGAAGAAAAATGAGCGAATGCGAGATAATTTGTTCAAAACATGCATCATTGCTTCATTAATATTACCATTAAAGACAACAAAATTTAAAAACAAGTAGCATTTAATCAACAAAGAAACTACAAATGCAAAAATAGAAACAAATCAGTCCAACGATTGCCAGTGTTGAGGATGTCTTCATGTCTGAACCGTTGGCCTTATGAGATACTCCCTTGAAGTCTTCGAACTTATTCAGGAGAGAGGTTGACGTGCACCAACAGGTTTCCTTCCGGAAAGGATATGTACTTTTTGTCAATCAACTGTTGAACCTTGGCTTTGAAAGCATTGCAGTCTTCAGTCGAGTGCCCTAGTGACCCGGCATGATATCCACATTGCAAATCTGGGTCATATCCAGGTGGGTATGGTTCTGGCAATGGCCTAAGAGACTTGGGATCCACCAACAAGTTCTGAATCAGATATGGTAGAAGTTGACTGTATGACATGGGAATTGGATCGAGAGGAGCATTCCTTCTTTCCAGATTGTTTCGAGGCCTAAATTGGTTCAAAGGCTGATTTTGATATCCTCGACCACGAGATCGTTGATTTGCGTAAGGAGCAGACCATGGTTGCTGGTATGGTGCTCTCGGCGTTGCCGGTTGCCTGGCATCTGTTATGACTGCATTGGTTTCATCCTCTTCTTCCTTTTGGGAATTGCTGAGGGATTTTGTCTCGCTAGCTTGGTTGCTCGAGGCGCCTTGGATTCTTCCGCTTTTGAGGGCACTCTCGATGCGTTCTCCAATTGTCACTAAGTGGGCGAAGTCTGATAACGCATTGCCTACCATCCTTTCAAAGTAAGGACTCTGCAAGGTATCCATAAATAAGTCAACCAATTCCTTATCCAAGAGTGGTGGTTGCACTTGGGCTGCCAATTCTCTCCATCGTTGTGCATATCCTTTGAAAGATTCGTCTCTCTTTTGGGATAAGCTTTGCAGCTGCCTTCGGTCTGGAGCCATGTCTAAGTTGTAGTTGTACTGCTTCAAAAAAGCATTGGCTAAGTCTTCCCATGACTGAATATGGCTTCTTTTCAATTTCATATACCAGCTCAATGATGCTCCAATCAAACTGTCTTGAAAACAGTGAATCATCAGCTTGTCATCGTGAGTATGTGACGCCATTTTTCGGAAAAACATCACCAAATGGTGCCTTGGACAACTATCCCCTTTATACTTCTCGAAGTTGGGTAATTTGAATTTCGGGGGGATTATTAGGCCTGGTACTAAGCACATATCAAGCCTAAAATTGTCATTCACATCCATTGCTCGGACTCTCTCCTCAAGAGCATGAAGCCTTTCAACATCAGGATTGGTCAATGGCATCAACTGGGATTGAGTAGGAATGTTCACTTGTGGAGGATTATAGTCATACAGAGGGTCATACATTGGGTTGGTAATTACAGTAAAGCCTGATGAGGAACCAACATTCTCTGTGACACCATGTTGAAAATTGTTCTTTGATTGGGCTAGCCTAGCCTCCAACATCTGGTCTACCTTTCCTTCCATGTTGTTCATATCCATTTTCAACTCAACTTGATTATGTTCTCAGTGATCCCTTGTCTTTTAGTAGCTCTCAAAGGTTCAGTACGAGTGCCAGGAAATCAGCCTGCTGGTAATTGGCAAAAGGACGGGATGAGTTTTTTTGTATTGGAAAATGATATGCAATCCATGCTGATGAAATGCGAATGCATGAAATTTTATATTTGTATGCAAAGAAAATGTAATGCAGGTATAATTAGGATCCAGGATATCATGAGTATCGTATGGTACACCCTATACGGAGGTTCTATGTTCTCTACCCCACACACAAAAGGATGGCTCATAAGGTTGTTCGTTTTCATGATAAGAACTTAGAGTCATGGACCAAGTTCAGTCTTCCATCGCAATAATGGGCTAGCCACATCGAAATGGAAATTCTGAATCAATCTACTCTGAGTGGGATCCTCGTATTGTTCGTACAGGGTGTACACCCTTCGGTTAAATACTACACGATCGCCAATCATGAAGACGGACTTCAGTTTAAGATGAGGTTCCCAGAGTCATTGACCATGTTCAACGTTTCCTCGCAATAATGGGCTAGCCATATTATGATGGAAATTCTGAACAGATCTACTCTAGGTGGAGTTCTCGTATTGTCCCAATGAGGTGTACACCCCCCGGTTCAATACTACACAACTCCGGGTTCTAAGTTCTTCTCAAAGCTCGGGTACAGAGCTTATCTCACAACATGTGTCAAACACCATAGATCACCCCACATAATAGCAGAATAAATTACATAGCATAAATAATACATCAAGATATACAGAAGAAAATAAAAAGAGGTATTCTAACATTCATAGCAAATTGACTAAGTTAGGCTTGACTCTCTCTTGCTTGAAACAATGAGTCCCCAGCAGAGTCGCCATCTGTCGCATCTCAAAAAATACGATTCCTCGCGATGGTCGCGGAAAAATTATGTTCGAACAGAGTCGCCACCGAACTTTATTTACTCCAATGAAGGAATAGGAAAATATCGATAAAACCTTTGAAAAATAGAATAATGGTGGTCGCAACCATATTCGGGTTCGGGAGTTGATTACGCAAGGGGAAGGTATTAGCACCCCTCACGTCCGTTGTACTCAACGGGAACCTTTTAGTCTTAATTTGCTATTTGAATGTTAGTTGAATGTTATTCGCTTGCTTCGAGTAATTAGAGTTGATAATAGAGATGGATGGAAACCTCAGAAGGGGAAAGGGGAGGTTTTTTATTAGTGTGCTCGCGAAGATACAGCAATCTCCTGCCTACGTATCCTTATGGTGCAATAAGGAAATCAGAGCATTCGTAGTTCGGGAAACTACGGTTTTTTTTGGTGTCCTTTAATGAACGACTGTGTAGATCGCGTCCTAAAGGCTAAACGCTGGCTTGTCTAACTCTCGGCGGAGGCTTAAGCACTGGTTTGTTGTGCGCATTAGAAATGATTAAACAGTGTTCTTTTGAAAGGGTTTTGGTCACGCGGGGGTGACAAGTTGAATTGATATGTTTGATGTTTGATTGGTTTCGATCGCACGGGGGCGAGAAGTTAGGTTTGATTTGTTTGAGATGTTTTTGAAGAACGACGAAAGATTGAGCAATGTGGTGTTCACCAATCGTCCAAATCTTTCGAGGAATAATAAGGCGTCCGCCTTCTAGTCCCTTTTCGTTCGAATTATTTTGAAAGTTTGTTTGTGGATGTTGAATATGCACGGTAGTGAGGCGTACGCCTCCTACTTGCTTATTCAAAGAATAATGAGGCGTACGCCCCTTATTCCTTTATCCAAGTTTATTTAACGTGTTTTAGTCGGAAGTCGATAATTTGTGCAATATGGCGTACGCCAATTATTCAAATAATTGAGAGAGGGTGAGGCGTACGCCTCCCCTCTTTTATCACCCGAGGTTTAAATTGTAAAAAAATATATTTTGAGATGTTTGCATGTGATTTGTGAAAATTGTTTGAATTTATTCGATTGTGTCTTAATTTGATGACGAAGATTCGAGCAATGTGGCGTACGCCAATTATTCGAATAATCGAGGGATAATGAAGCGGATGCTCACTATTCTCCTTTTCATTCAAAGATTAATTATTAAAATAAAGCTTTTAGAATTTATAATTAATTGGGGGAGTAGTTTTAATTTTATAGAATTTTTGGGTTTTAATTGAATGACGAAAATTCGAGCAATATGGCGTACGCCAATTATTCGAATAATCGAGAGATAATGAAGCGGATGCTCACTATTCCCCTTTTCATCCAAAATATGGAATTAAAAGGATTTGGAATTTGTAGAAATGATTTGAGATATGATGATTTGAAGTGTTATGGTTTGAATAATTTGAATTTGGAAATTATATTTGATTCTGAAAAATGATTTGAAATTGTGTGATTTAAGATTTAATCGGATGACAAGAACTCGCGCAATATGGCGTACGCCAATTATTCGAGTAATTGTGAAATAGTGAAGTGTACGCTTACTATCTCCTTTTCATCCCAAGTTTATGTTAAGAGAGAAAGTCCTTTTGAAATTGAGTGGTTTGAAAAATGGTTTGAGTTCATGTTTATGAATGAAATGAATTTTATTTAGTGTATTATTTCATCTACTCGGTTAATCAATAACCAAGTAGGTTTCATTGTAAGGAAGCCCAAGAGTAAGCTATGTGAGGTTGATGGCGATGCTAAGAGCGATCGACTTACAAGGGTGTTTTAAAATGGGCTTGATATTAAATTGAGAATTGTGTGATGTGTTTTTGAAATTGATTCGGATGGTTTTGAAATGATGATGAATTGATTTGGAATAGACTTGAAAGTGATTATGAAATGATTATGACATGAAATAGTTCTTTTGTTTGAAATAATGCGAAGTGGTAATAGTGAAAGAAATTAATCGATTTCCTTTTTTAACAAAATTAATTTATTAAAACTTGGTTAAGTCGGTTAATTGAATTAATTAAAATTAATTATCAAAATTATTTAATTAAATCAAATAATTAAGTTAATTAAAATTGATTAATCGAATTTAAACTAATTAAAAGTTTTAATTAATTAATTAATTAAATCAAAAGAAAGAAAAATGGATAATAATGTCGATTTATTCAATGGAGTCGGTGTGCTCAAACCGGTTTGTGCGAGATAACAAGGATTAATGTCATCCGCCAAATCCAAACGCGGCGAAAACATACAGTTGATGTATTGAAATTTGGAGGGTATATCGACATGTAAAAGTCGAATCCACTGATTTAAATTGATGAAATTAACAACAAAAACACAATATTATCATACCATAATATAAACATTTAGCGTTTATTAAACAGAAACAACCATGTAACAAATCAAAATAAACTCTCACATTGCCATCAAAACGTAGCAACCTGAACCAAGATATTTATCCAACCCAATATTGAAATCTTAATTCAAAATAACTTTATGATATCTTCTAAAGAAATTAATGACCTTATCAACATAACTTCCAAGCCATCAACAACCTGGTGTTTGCGTTAGTAGTACGTCCCAAACAAGAATGGGTATCAACCATGCTATGCTGCATACTCTCATCTAATTACTTGAAATGAAAATAAAACCTGACTTGAGTCCAAAACAAACCACAAGCTACTCCATATGAACCAAACAAAAGACGAAAAAACATCAAAAATTGAATTTGACCCGTACACGTCGATGCACAAATACACCACAATTTCAAACATACCAGACAAACATAAAATTTGATTATTTGACTTGGTCCAATGGTACTGAAATAAATGTGGTATCCCATTGAAGGAACTTGCAAAGAAATAAGCTCGTTGGAAAAAAGCTTGCACATAAATCAGTTCTTATAATCTAGCACTTAAGAAGTTTTTTTCTTTTATTGAGTAGGCCTCTACCGTGAGATAGAAATATTAACCATGGAAACATCTCAAATGACAAAACTGAATCTAAAACTAAACCTAAGCATTACTAAATCATAAATATCAATAGGTGAATCTGAGCCAAAACTTCCAAAAAATGAAACGGATTACGCAATAGCAATGTGACATTGTGTTTACCGTGTCGGTTTTGTTGTCGGCGACGAACCGAGGTGGTGATGCAATCGTTGTTGTGGAGGGTGCACGACGGAAGTGGAATCGCGGCCGTGAAGGAGATGACGGTGGCGCAATCGAGGTGGAGCCGATGTTGATGGAAGATTTTTTTTAGAGTTGTCACCGGTGGAAGTTCGTCACAGTGAGCGGTTGACGTGCGTATGTCGTCGGATCTTGTGATGTGAACAGCATTAGTTGTATGGTGGTTGTCAGCTTTGAGTAGATCGAAGAGGTTGAAGGTGACGGCGGAAGTGATGTGGTTTGGTTGTTGGAAAGTAGATCGGCGGTGGTGGGTTTTTGATTTGTGGGTTTATGGCGGATGTTGGTGGTAGACGGCGGCTTTGACGGTGTTTCGAAGGTGGTTTAAGGGTTTGAAGGAGGCGTTGTGCGAGTGTGAGCTCGTGATGGTGGAGATGACGGTGACGGCGAGGCGACGGTGGTTTGAAGGATGATGATGATGGGCGTGAGGGTGGAGAGCGAGAGTGAGTGTCTGATGATGAGAGTGAGAGATTTTTTTGTTTTCTGCTGAGTGTGAGGTTTGTTAGGCGTTTTGTGAGGTGAGTGAATTGGTGGATGGAGGATTTGAGAGAGGAACGGTAGTAACGGTGGGTTTCGTTTTTGTGTGAAGATGAAAGGGAGTTTTTCTCCTTCTCTCTTTTGGTTTGCAGAGAGAGTCAGTGATGAGTGAAGGATTTGTGTGTAGTAGTGCGTTAGTGTGAGCTTGTCCGCGTGAGGGAGGGATGGTAGGTGTCCTCTTTTTATTTCCTTTCCTCTCCTTTCGTTGCCAGCACACAAATATTTGTGGAGTGGAGAGAGAGAGACGGTTAGGGAGTGGGCGCCAGTTGTCCATGAGAGAGATGTGAGGAGTTTTCGTGAGTTACCGTTTAGGAAGGGATCCAATGCAATCCTCATTATTCATTTTTGAAATTTGGAAACTATAAAGTATTTAATAATTATTTTAAACACTAAAATCAATTCACCAAATATAAATTCAAACTAATTATGTAATTAATTCTAATTTACAAGAATAAATTCAAACTAATTATTTAATTAATTCTAATTTATTCAAATGATATCTTGATTATAAAATAAAAGTCGGGAACAAATATTCTCGAAAAATTAAATTGGACACGCTAAAATGATCAGCACAAAATATATTTATTTAAAAAAATACAGCGTTTTCTTCAAATTTTAATGATTCAGCCGATTTGTCTGCATTCTCAAATAAATTCATCCTGACTGACATTTTAGGTATTATTCATGATGGAATGTATGTCATGCTACGCATATGATGCAAAAAATGAAATCAATTCTGTGAAAATTTAAATATGCCCGGACAAAATTGGGGTATGACACATTGCCATTTTTATTTTCTTGTTTTTTTAAACTGCAAAAATAAATGAAAAACAGGGAACACCGCTTTTAATTGAAAAACATCCATTTATTAATGATGCAAGAAATTATAAAATGAAACATGAGGTGGCCCTTACAATGAACCATTACGTTTCGGGCAAAACGTATGGCTTTCATGCAAATAAGAATTGAAAACAAGAAAAATATTACTCTTCGAGCAGAGTGACTGTGATGATCTTTTCAGCCTTCCAGTTCTGGACTTCCATCCCTGGTGTGCACGGCTTTATCAATCGATCAATCTCGCAGTCACTGTCAACTTCCTCATCCACCATACAGATGTGATCTGGATCCAGCATTCCAGCACTGGTGAATGTGAACGACGTACGGCGTCCTCTGCCTTGTCCAAACGAGCCTCGGCCCGGCTGATAACTCACTCCAAAGCGGTCTTTCTTGGCGGAGATGTCCATCATCTTTCCCCAACCAGGAGCTTCTCCACTCTTCACCACCTCAGCGGCCTGTTTATACGAAGAAATGGACGGTTTCTCCTCTTCCTTGGCAAAAAGAGCATTCTCCACCTTAACGGTTTCAAATGCTTGACTCGGGGTCTCCCATATCTCACCGTCCATTTCAACATATTTGAACGATGAAAGGTGGCTGACAAAGATATCCTCCTCTCCACAAACGGTGACAACCTGCCCGTCCCAGATGTACTTCAGCTTCTGGTGCAAAGTCGAAGTCACTGCCCCAGCAGCATGGATCCATGGGCGACCTAACAGGCAATTATATGCAGGCTGAATATCCATGACATAGAATACCGACTTGAACACCTCAGGCCCGATCTTCACTGGGAGCTCAACCTCTCCAAACACCGCCCGCTTTGAACCATCAAAAGCCCTCACTATCAGGTCAGTGGGCGTCAGGATCAACCCTTCACAGTTCAGCTTTGCCAGGGCTTTCTTTGGCAACACATTTAAAGAGGAGCCGGTATCAACTAATACGTGCGAGAGCACGGCCCCTTTACATTCCATCGCAATGTGCAAAGCCCGGTTATGATTCCTCCCATCCACAGTCAGATCCATATCGGTGAAACCCAGCCCGTGGCTGGCATGAACATTAGACACCACCGTCTCCAACTGATTAATCGTTATCTCCTGAGGAACATAGGCTCTCTTCAGAATTTTCAGCAAAGCTTCTCTATGCCCCTCAGAACTCAGTAATAGCGACAAGATCGAGATCTTGGATGGAGTCTGCTGCAGATGGTCAACAAGCTTGTACTCAGACTTCTTGATGATTCTTAAAAATTCCTCCGCTTCATCATCAAGTTCTCTCTCCGGCCCACCAGGCGCCGGTGTCACCACAGGAGTACCTTCATTGATTACTGCTTATTTTCCTTTTGCCTTGGCTAAAGCCTCGGCCTTTTCTTTCTTTTCTTTTTCTCCTTCCCCACTTCTCAAAGCATCCGGGGCAAATAACCTCCCACTACGAGTGAAACCACTAGGTCCGGCATTATTCACCTTTGAAACGGTGGCTTCACTTGTAGTTTGGTCCTCCACTTTCTCTCCATTGCAATACACTTCCCCACCATAATGCCACGGCACAGCATCATCTTTGTCGTAAGGAATTGGCCCAGGTACCGTGATAGTAACTGGAGCCGCATCGGCCAACGTTGACAAATCAACCGGGTCAAAGTATATAGTTATGGTGGAGACATCTTTCTTCCCCAAATCCACCTTCTCAAACCTGAGACTTCCTTCGTCCATCAGCCTCTGGACAGCCTCCCTCAAGAGTATACACCCATTCGGAGCAACAATGCACGCAACACAACATTCATCACAGCCCGGGAAGACCCCATTCTTCAACAATTGTCGCTTGACCTCAGCCAACGGAGTCTTCAACTGATCAACATCCAACAGCCCGATTCTGCTCTCCTTGGAGATTGCATTCACCCCCATCTGGCCATGCGCGGGCATGGGATTAGCATTCACATTGGGAGATGGAGCAAAGTTGATAGCTTTAGAATCCACCAGGTCTTGAACCACATGCTTAAAAGCTTTGCAGTTTTCTACGTTATGCCCAGGAGCACCTGAATGAAATTCACACTTTGCATTCTCATCAAAACTGGCTGGCCTCTGATCAGGTCTCAAAGGAGCCAAAGTTCTTAATTGTACCAACCCCAAGTCCTTCAGCTTTTTCAACAGGAATGAATAGGTCACAGGTGGCCTATCAAATTGTCGATCATTCATTCTTCCGCGCACCTGATACCCAGCCCTCTGCGGTCTCTGCTGAAATGGATGACGTTGTTGTTGCGGTGGTTGTTGCTGTTGTTGTTGTGCAGGCTGATTATCAGCAGGAATAGTTACCGCAGCAGCGTGCTGAAAGTAACGATCCCTACTTGGTCCTCTTTGGGTATATACAACACTGGTATCACCCTCTTTCTTCCTCTGGCCATTTCCGAAGGGCTTCTTCGAACCAGATGACGAAGCATTGCCACCCTGGATTTTCCCCAGCTTCAACCAACTCTCTATTCTCTCCCCGGCCACCACAATGTCAGCAAAGTTGGTCACCGGGCATCCGACCATCCTCTCAGCAAATGTCCCCTGAAGGGTACCCATAAACAAGTCAGACATCTCCCTATCCACCAATGGAGGTTGAACTCTGGCAGCCAACTCCCTCCACCTCTGCGCATACTCTTTAAACCCCTCACTAGGCTTCTGAGACATACCCTGCAGCTGGGTACGACTAGGAGCCATGTCAGTGTTGAACTGATACTGTTTAAAGAATGCGTCACCAAGATCTTGCCAGCTCTTAATATCAGAAGACTTCAGCTTGGTGTACCACTCCAAGGACCCTCCGGACAGACTGTCCTGGAAGAAGTACATCCACAACTTCTGATCCATCGTATATGCAGAAATCTTGCGGACGAAAGCTTGAAGGTGAGTCTCCGGGCAAGAACTCCCATTGTATCTGTCAAATGCAGGCGCCTTGAACTTCTGTGGGATCACAATCCCCTCTACCAGCCCCATATTAGACATATTCACAACCCCAGGAGTGGCGTAGCTTTCCAGAGCCCTGATTTTCTCTGCCAGCAACTGAATCTCTTTGTTCGGTGGCTGGACACCGTATTGACCAAACGGCTCATTATGCATGGAGAATTGATCAGCTTCCCTGTCTTCCTCCCTATCATCCTCAACCCCAAAGAACGGAGGAAATAGACTGTCCTTCATATTATTACCCATCTGACCGGGCCCACCACCTGTGGCAGCACCAAAACCGCCAGCATTATTCACTACGCCCACAGTTGTCCTGTTTCCACCGTCCCTAGAACCACCAAGACCCTGGTTAGAGACACCATCCAAATTGACCCCACTGTTGGCAGCCGAAGCCCGCTCGAGCTTCTCTACTTTATCAGCCAGTGCTTTCTGGCCCACAGCAAACCCCTGCATGATGTTAATCAACTCATTCATCTTCTCTTTCAGCTCAAGAACATCTGTATTTGGGAGATCCATCAGTCTGGGTGTATTGCGTCTGGTGAAATATCTGTGTGGACGTGTTGAGTGCAAAGGTACAACTCTACGAGCACGAGCAATGATTCCTGAAACAATCAAGCACGTTAGCAACGGATACCTGCAAAATAAAAAACAAGTTATTATGATCATGCATGAATGCAATGTCTATCCACATGAGGAACACTCTGTCTTTCGATCCTGGCTTCATCGAGACAGATAATAATCCGGCAGCAATATTCTGACATTCATCTTTTGATTCATCATACAAATCAAAGATATATGATTGAGCAAAATACCACCCAACCATGTGTGTGCTGTGTGAGTGCATACGGGAAAGCAAATAAAGCTTTAAGAGCAATCACTGAATGAAAATAACCATCGCATATCAAAAATGCACAATAAGTGCCATAGTCATACATCAAGTCTGAGACAAATCAAATACAATTCTCCAGAATCAGAAAGGAAATACAAGCAAGTGAATTCCGTCAACAGGCCTGACGGTAATTCACACAAACGAATACAAAAGCTACACTGAAGAAGGCCCCACAGAAGGCTCCGTATCATCTACCATCTTGGTAAACTTCACGGCAAACCTAAGCTCAGTGTTCTCCTGCCGCAGTCTTCCTATCTCCTTCTGGCGAATCTTCATCTTTCTGAAGTAATGATCTCTCTCAGCAATGTAGTGATCTCTCTCAACAATGATCTTCGCTTTCTCGGCTTCCCATTCTGTGGCAATGACTTTGGCTCTTGCGTCTCTCTGGGTCTTCACAAGGATCTGCCTCCTCTTCTCATCTTCAATGACTTTCAAAGCTCTAGACAACCTCTCCTTGGTGATGTCGTGCTCCCTTGTGGATGACTCCAAAGCTTGGCTAACCTTGCCATAGTAAGCGGTGTTTAACTCAAAGCGCTTCACTTCCATGGCATGTTTCTTATACTGATCTTCCATCCTCCCTTTGATCTCCTGATTAGCCATCTGAATCCTGGCAACACTCATCTCCAATTCGGTCTTCTCCGCTTGCAGCTGATCTCTAGCTTTCTTCATCTCAAGGAACTCATCCATACTGACAGAAGAACGCGGCCCCTCAATCAAAGGACACCAAGGATCACCTCCCGGAAATGGTAGATGTGTGAGCTCAATCCTCTTCCTAAGCCAATCATCAAATGGAGGAAAAGACATGTTGTTGACCTTGCCAAAAGGAACCTTGCCCTTTCTCTGAATATCACGCCACTCATCCAACACTTGCCTCAACCTGGCCTGATTGTCCTCAATCGGGAAGTAGAAAGACTCCTGAATCTCTCGTCCAAGAGGAGGACCCTCCACAGCAAACCCCATCTGCCTCCTAAGAAGAACCGGGTTGTAATTAATGCAACCTTGAACTCCTATAAGAGGTACATTGGGAAGACTCCTACAACTGCAAATGAAATCTTGTCCAGCCATACCGTTGTGAGTCCAAGCTATGTCCTTGGCCCGCAAACCCATCAGCCTGAATGACCACTTGACAGTAGGATCAAGAAAGGCAAAGGCACCTCTGGAAGGCAATTACCCCATGAACCACTTATGCAACAACTGAGCACAACATCTGATCAGTCCCCCACGCCGCTTCTCGTTCCGATTATGGATCGAGTAATAGACATCTCCAACCAGAGTAGGAATAAGATTCCTCTGTATAAACAATCTGATAGCATTAAGGTCCACGAAGTTCTTCTGATTAGGAAACATGATGATCCCATAGATGCTCACAGCAATCAAGGCACAAACAATCTTCCAATTACCCACAACAGCATGTTCCTTGGCTTTAGCCTCCAAGAAACTCAGATGAAAACCAGGTAGCTTTCCCTTCTCCTTCAAACCCCCCTTGGTCACCTCCGGGCTCAAATAAAGAGCACGAGAAATCTCCATAACATCAGGCTCCACCCTAGTGGCAAAGAAAGGAATCTGATCTCGGATCTGAATACCCAGGATACTGGCATAGTCCTCCATCAAGGGTCCCAACAAGTAATCCGGGAAGACGAAACATCTCAAACCAGGGTCGTAAAACTGGAGAAGAGTATAGATGGCGCTCCTATCACTGTCTGTGAACCTGAAAACCAACTTCGGAATACCACCGTATGCCTCACGGAACATCCCCACATGGTCGGGTGTAATCAAGGCTATCATATCTCTCAGCACACCAATCTCTGGGTCGAAGAAACTGTAGACGACATCATCTTTCAAACCGGTCCTCATGTCTGGAGCAAAGAAGTCTCTCAACCAGGATCTCAATCAAAAATGTCCCTGCATATGGATAAACATGAGTTAGATGCAGATAAATGCAAAATGTGAATGATGCTGATGAATGAATGCAATGCATTGTGCCATCCTCCGAGTCATCTGAACATCTGTTGCACTGAAGCCTGATCTCTGAACTGATTACAACCATCTGCGGTACTGATTAACCATAAGTCCAACTCAAGGGTTCCGAGATAAACAGAACTGAAAGATACATCACCATCATTACCAGACAATCTCTGAGCAGACAACCACAAGAACCTCTAAACCAGCCCGGGGAATCCTGAAATAAACGGATCTCCACTGATAAATAACACGGACAACACTCCGGCGTCTCGGAAATAAATCCATAAATCCGACTTATAAATAAGACTCTGATCAACGGAACCAATAGTCACCATCAAAGTCACCACCAGAACATGCATCTGCAAGGATCAACCCTCCCCTCACAGGTGAATTCTAATCAGGTCATCCTAAGGCGGATAATGGTCTCGACAATCGGGCAAAGATACTCAACGGGTTTGCCCTTTCGGGTGTGCCGTTGTAGCTCTCTTAAGATCGTCTAAACCAAAGATCCGGGAAAGAACGATCACCGAAGTCAATAGTTCAGATGAGGTGACTCAACCAGAGTGGAATACCCCACAAAGGAAGAGCACTCTCAAATGAACCTCGTCCGGCTTGTGGTATGTCACGTTGCCCAAAACATGTTGACCTAACATGAAAGGCACATGAGACCACGCTAATCCTAGGTGTATACTCGGGCCTGGGTTTTAGCCCCACTCAGAACACCCCCCCCCCAAACAGCGGAACCAACCTGTACAGAGGACAGCAACAATGATAGTATGATGCATGCAAATATTTATGCAAATATATACACAACAGAATAATAAATGCAATAAATAGCAGCACAAGCAACCTAAACTATCCTAGAGAACGCTAGGAGAGACCCGCTTAGGGAAGATGGACCAGCAATAGGTCAACTTCTGATTCCCCAGCAGAGTCGCCAGCTGTCGCATCCGCGAAAAACAACCGGCGGGCTAAAACAAAACAAACAGAGCCGCCACCGTGCGTTATTTATCCCAAAAGAGGGAAAGGAAACGCTCGAAGTAAACCTGGAAAAGACATGGTCTCGCGACCAAAGAGAGATGGGATCAGGAGTCGGTTATGCGAAGGGAAGGTATTAGCACCCCTACGCATCCGTCGTACTCGACGGGATCCATGCTCAAAAAGATAGAAGAAAGGTTGCTAAACACTGCTCAAAAGAATGCACACACACGCTGGAAACAACACATGTGGAATAAGAGGGGAAAGGGCTCGCTAGGATATCGCATCCTATGCCTACGTATCTCATCTGGAATGAGAACGAGAGCTACCGTAGTTCGGCTCACGCACGCCAAACAAAAGACACACAAAACAGGCAAACATGGAAACCGAATGCCAATCGCTGGACTTACATCAGACTCCGAACCAACAAACACACACAGGAAACCAACTGCCAATCGCTGGACTTACGTCAGACTCCTACACAAACAAAGGGTTTAACCGGACGCTGAATCGTCAAAAGCAACAACAAAGTTGAACAAACAAACTAACAAGGAGTCTGGTACTCGAGCCTGCTAGCTGTCAAGCAAACACACACAAAAAGGAAAAGGGTGAACACACAAACTAACAGGGAGTCGGGAACTCGAGCCTGATAGCTGTCAAGCACAACACACTCAAAAAAAGAAAAGGGTGAACACACAGACTAACAGGGAGTCGGGAACTCGAGCCTGATAGCTGTCAAGCACAACACACTCAAAAAAAGAAAAGGGTGAACACACAGACTAACAGGGAGTCTGGTACTCGAGCCTGATAGTTGTCAAGCACAACACACTCAAAAAAAGAAAAGGGTGAACACACAGACTAACAGGGAGTCGGGAACTCGAGCCTGATAGCTGTCAAGCACAACACACTCAAAAAAAGAAAAGGGTGCCCGGAGAGATCTCGTACGACCTCCTGCCTACGTACCTCATCTGGTATGAGGATCAGGGCAACGTAGTTCCCCTTAACAGGGGAGAAAATTTCTCCTAACCAGAGACTGGGAAATGACCAACTAGAAGGGAGACTGACTCGAGCCTAATAGTTATCATGTATTCCACAATGGTCTTAGGTTGAGTTTTCTATCTAACTTGCACAGGCAGCAAGCTATCTTAAACAGCACAATCAAAACAAAGCAAACATACACACAATTAGCACACACTATATACAAACAAAGTGGGCTCACACAAGGTTAGGCTGCGAAACACAAGCCAACTGAAATCGGGTGATGTTAGCTCTTAACCCTAACATTGAGAGTTAGGGTGAAGCAGATGAAATGGGAAGTGAGGGGTGTGCCTCACAGCTCTTATCCCTGGCCTGGGAGAGCTTGACTCAAATAGAAGGTGTGGGAGTTCAGAAAGCAGGAACTCTTCTATCCATATATGACTGACTCAACATAGATCTTGGGTTAATATCCACAATGTATCAACACAAGGTGTGTGAGCAAAGGGATGACTCAACTGAATAGCAGGAGATGGATTGCACATCTCTTTTATCTGCCAATTGCCTTATCAAAGGTCTTTTCCTGCTTGGCACAAACATAAACAAACACAAGCATTGCCTCTTAAGGAGGGCTTCAGACAGGTGCCTGCCCAAGTAACAGGACAGGTCTTCCAGATTACATGAAGTCAGAGAAGTTATACCTAGATGGTTAAGCAACCAAGCAAAGTTCAAAGAACTATAGCAACTAAGGTACATGAAAACAATCCAACACAATCAGTATACAATCAACAAAAGTCAAACAGACAATTAGAAGTCAACAATCAACATACATACTCAACAACAGTCAAACAAGCAACAAGTGCAAGGCACAAGCTCAACTCAAATGAGCTAAAAGCCACCTACAAAACAAGTCAAGATTATTCAAGATAAACCAAATAGTCAACTCAAGCAATGTGAATCAATTCCCTCATGGCCATATGCTTCTTAACCTGCAAACCAAGCTCAAACATGAGAAGCAAACCACTAGGACAAGGCCTAGGGTTAAAGAGGGAGAAATATTTCAAAACAGAACATGAAAATTGACAAGAACCAAGCTCAATCAATTAAGAACATCATCCAAGTGGTCTCATATCAATAGCATCAACCAATTTCATTTCACAAGTCAAATATGGTAAAGCATGCAAGTTGAAAGCTCATTGAAGCAACCAGAATGAACCAATCCACATTAATTCCAAAATGATTCAATAAATCTCAAGAAAAATCATGGCTAAACAGCACACATCACATGATCAACAAACCAAAAATCAAAGCATTTGGACAAGTTTAAACACATCAATAAAATTCCATAAGGCAAGGTAAGCACAAATAAGCTCAATTAGGGCACAATTTCATACATCAACTTAACACAAGCCTAAAACAGAATTGACAAATGATAAATGTCTCAAACCAAATCCACAATAAACTTCAAAGTGTCTAGAATCAGTGTGCAAAATTTCAAGCTCATAGGATAAACATCAAGCATTTCACAAATCATTGAAGTTCATGACTATCCAAAAGTCCAAACATGGTCAACCAGAAAGGAAAATCCCAAACAAATCAGAAATGAATCTAAATATTCTACAAAAAAATCATGATCAATCCTAACATCCAGAAGTAATATCATGCAAAAAATCACATTATTTGGCATTTAATTGGCATGGTAAAGAAAATCCACAAGTCAAGCAAACAATGGTGTGACACACATTTTCACACCTACATTAACCATATCATAACTCAACAACCAGAAATGAGAAAAATGCAAACTCTATACCAAAATGTCAATTAGGATGTCTATTTTAAGCATGCAAAATTTCAAGAGCATTGGATAAAATCTCATCATTTCACAAGAAAAATGGCAAGGTAGGTCAAGAAAACATATACATACACAATCCCTAAGCCAAAACAAAATTCATGCGTGCACAATTTCTGGAAAAAATCTCATAAAAAATTAGACATCATGAGGATCATCATGCAAAAAATCCCAGGCCATTTGGACAATTATTCATGGAGTTATGAATTTTTGAAATGAATGAAAAATTAAAAAAAAACATGTGGAAAGGCATAGCATGAACATGGATAAGAAATGGAATAAAATGCAAAGGCATCATGGAAAAGTCCATCAGCTAGAATCGAACTGCGCACGAATTCGAAAGTGGCGCCCTTAAGTGAAACGCATCGTTTCACTTAAGTCTATGTGGAGCGCTCTCATCCACTCATAGTGACACACCAGATTTAATGCAGCCAATGCCAGGCCAGAAACACCAAAGCTCATGCAGCAAGCGCTAAAACGGATCAAACCATGCCTGGAGACAGAAGCCCTAAGATCTTCATGCGCCTTCATACGTGTTCTTGAGCTCAAGAACAAAAGTTCACAGAAATTGACAAAACTTATACCATTGGATAGATCCTTTCACGTACAACATGGATCAAGGCTTGGCTTGCTCTAATTCTACCTACGTTCAAAGTTCCGAGCCATGGAAGTTTCATGCATCAATCTTATATCTAACATAACTAAGTCATTTCTCCATGGAATTTAATGAAACAAAGCGCAGCATAATCACCAATGAAAGATCTATAACATGCATACATCAATTTCAAGAATCATGAGAATCGAATTCCAACCTTAATTGAAGTGCAGAACTGGATTTGATGCTTTCAGGCCTTGTAATGTAGAAACAGAGGTTCTTCAGCTCTTGAATGATGATTTGGATGAATGCTTGAGTGTTAATCGTGCTTTATTTGTCCATAAAATCAAACTGCCATGGATGAGCTTATGCTTCAACAGTTCCAAATTCGCATGAAAACTTGATGAATCTTGCTTCCAAAATGCTCTTCAATGCTTGTGGATGATGATTTGATCAAGAACAATGCAATGCCTTTGAGGAAAATTGGAGAAAAGTGAGAGAAAAAGTTTGAAGAGTTTTGAGAATTAGATCTAGATCTGAGCCAAATGAAATGTTAATCATGAAAACAGTTATGATTATGTTTATATATGGTGTGCTAATGATGTTGCTAATCACAATTAAGCTAATGCATTTGGAATTAGTGAAATTGAAGGTGTTTTGCAAATTGTCCAATTCACCTCATGTGCATACAATGGATGCTACAGTACACGAAATCTGTGCCAAATCCACTTGAAATGTTGTGTAGAAGCCAAGGGAAGTGTAAAACTATGAAAACAATGCTTAACTTTTGAATTTGACTTTTCCCTCCAAAATTCAAATGGAAATGCAAATATTTTTATGACCAAAATGCATGGCTTATGATGCATGAATTGGATAGAGCATATCAAAACAAGAATGTTTCAAAAAGAACCACTTCATTTGGCCTTTTGGTTCAAAAGTTATGCACTTGCGAAGTTCAAATTCATTTGACCAAGATTGATCCATATCTTCTCAACCACACATGGGAAATTCATGTTCTTGGACTTTTTGGAAAGGTGAGAGCAAGATCTAAAACTTTAATGTTGGACAAAATTTCATTTGAAGCTTGCTTGATGATGTAAACTTGAGGAGAAAACCTTTCCATTTTTGGCAATTTTGAATTACAAGTCACTTTCTATTTTTGGAAAGTTTTGTCCTGACTTTATTTTCTTCCATGTTGATGTTTGAAATGTCAAATGAGACATGTTTGAACATGAATGAAGTATTTCTAACCATCTCCCACCTCCAAATCCAACAGTTGACTTTTGGTTGACTTTTTCAATTGATAGATGACTTGGTCATGCACAGATGAATTTGAGCCTCAATCTTCTGATGAAATGGTTCCAAAATGAAACCCTAGCTTGTACAAGCTCAATAAAATCATAGAATGATCCCCATCTCATTGAAGACCTCATCTCCTTGACAACCCTGACTGGCATAATACAACTGATTAGGGTTGACCAGAGGTCAAAACCCTAATCCTAAGGAGCTGATCAAGCACAATGAACCTCTTGGTGATGATAAGACCATGATGATGATGAGGTACCATTTCAACCAAGATAATGATCAATCTCCTTGAGGAACCAAGAAACCCTAATTGAAGCACAAACCATCAGATGGCTAGTGATTAATTCATGAAACCCTCAGGCATGCATCTTAACCTCTTTATCTTCTGATCAAGACTTAGGAGGATGACTTGCTTATTGCTCCCACATGATATGCAAAGATGTAATGCCTAATGTCCTAAAAAATTAAATTCAATATGCTAAGCTAGTCCCAAGAGAGGAGGGCAAATTGTGAGGTGTTACACCATGACCATTGTCACAAACCTACAAAACACCAAGTCATGAGAATTGCAACACAAGACTCAGCCCTGCAATCAGTCCATGAACACATTCACCCAACTACATAAACATTGCCTAAGATGCCTAGAGGATAAGTTGACCCAAAATTCAGCAAGAAGGAAAAGCTCACCATGGTTGTAAGCACATGAGCCTTTGTCCTGCCTTGCTTGCTGCTGCACAACCACTGCAAAATCTGCACATCATGTTCTCATCTTCATTATGCCAACAAACCATCGTGCAAAAATCCTGCAGCCTCATTCAATCAAGCTCTGCATATGCATCATCCTCATTCATCTTGCAATATGGCATGCATTCATCCAACATGACAAAAAGCAAGAAGCAGACACCAATGTAAGTCACCATCTGCAGGAACATCAGATTCCAACAAACCAGGGAATTTCCAAAATCTCAGTCCTGCTACATAACCAAGGCATAACCTGCAACTAACAAGCCTACACAATGACATTAATCTAACTTGCAGTTCAACAATAAGCTGCAGCAACCAATAGGCATGGTAATATAACCCGTATCTGCGGGTACCAACCCGAACCCGCCCCGAAGTTGACGAGGAAAACCCGCTTTGATTGAGTTCGGATTTGGGTTTGAGTTTGGGTTTGGGTTTTCCCCGATTTTAAAATATGGGGACGAGTCGGGTAATGGGGACACTAGTACCCACCCTGAACCCGTCCCCGAACCCGCCCCGTTTATTTTACTATGCACATTATTATTTATTTTTGATAATTTAAAATATTAAATATGTGGTCAATGTTTTGATATTTTAATTTGAATTTATTATTTAAAATATTTGAAATGTATGTATGGAATTTTATTAGATTGTTTTATTTTATTATTTGTAATGTAATTTTATTTTGGAAAAATAAATATTTCTATTAAAAAATTGATTTTACTAAATGAATGGTGGCGGGGCGGGGATACCCGAACCCAACCCGAACCCGTTTGGGTTTTGATTCCCCATCCCCGTTTGGGTTTGGGGTGGGGAACGGGGATTGTTTAGGGATTCAGGTTTGGGAGAGGTAAAAATTGTCCCCCATCCGCCCCGTTGCCATGCCTAGCAACCAATAAACAACCTAACCTACATCATGAGTAGCCAACCATCCTACCCTGATTTGCATTGTCACCCTGCCAGAAGTTGGATCCTGCAGTTAAAGAGGCTATTTCAGTTCAGGTCATGTTAAAAGGTAGTCTACCCTATGTTGATCAATCAACATTCATCCCTTGCAATAAGTCTTGTATTTGCTCCAAACAGAGAGAAGATACCACAAATGTTGTAGCATTCACATACCTGCTGCTGACAACACTCATTCTGCAGCAAACTATCCTACACTTCCATTCATTCACACACCAGTCAACGGCAGCAAGGGTGCAGGAGTCTTGGCATCACATGTGCTAACAAAGGATTCATCAAGGCCTGTTCCAAATAACAACATCAACCAAAGCAACATCAAACATAAATTGAACCAAACATTGATCAACAAACACATGATAGCATGATTCAGAACAACATAAGGTGCAAGGTATACTAGCCTACTTCATCAAAACCATGAGCCAACTATGCAAAATCGAGCATACCATCTAAAATGCTAAATGCTAAGCTACAAAAACAAAGTCTAAACATTGAATGAAACTCCAACAAATCCTGCAGACCACAACATGTGTACAACAGTTCACCATAAACCCCTGCAAGAAATCATTGGTATGAGACTTGCATCAAGATAAGCCACAAAAACCTATCATTAACCAATGACATAACATAACCTTAGCTAATTCATTAACCAAACAGTCAAAACCATGTGCTAAGCCACTAATCCACTTGCTACACTAGCCAACCAGATAAACCATGAAATACAAACCACAACAATACATTGTAATTCTGAAACAAGTGTACCTCAGGTGCAACATCCATCCAACCTGCAGAATCCAATTGTCAAACGTCATTGGTAACTTGCACCATCCTTATCCACCATTGCTGCAGCATGCCAAGGGTTAGCCCAATTGGACAATGTAAATCACTCTGCACACCACAAGAACATTGTATCCAATTGGACTTTACTAAGCCTGTAGTAGAATACATCACAACAAACCAGTTAACCAACATAACAAGGCCAACACATATCCAAGCTAAACATGAAAAGGATGAAATAGAAAAGCATGGGGTCACTACTTACAGCAAGGCACAACAACACTAACCCACACATAACACTTCACCATAAAATTCAATTCATTGACCAAGTTGGTATTAAGAAGAAAAACCTGTTCAACATGTCATCACTTAGGCCAGTAAACCAGTTCCACTTAAAAAATAACTTGCAACAGCCAGTCAAAATCCTTTTCATTAACCAACTAAAACCAACTTAACTAACTGAGTTTATCACTCATTAACTAACTGAGTTTGTTGTCAACTCAGTGAGTCACCCCTAACTAACTCTAAGCCATCCTCAAATAACTCCTAAACTCCTCCCATTCGTAATCTAAATCCAAACCTAAGCCCTATTTAAGAAATTCATGGCTCTCATTTTCAGGACCTGGGAAACCTTGTGTGAATTTGTGCAAACACTCTCTGCAATCTCTTCCCTCACCCTCATCAAAGCTCTATTTCTCTCTCAAAAGCCATTGAAGCTTCAATTTTGCTTGAGCTAATCCATAACATTCATACTTTCCAATGTTCTAATCCAGAAGAAGAAGAAAGAGACGAAGTAAGGAGACGAAGAAAGAATCAAGGTCAGAAAACTCACTGGCGAATCATTCTGATCATCTTCTCCGGTATGTCATTTCCGTTTCAGTTGCATTTTCTTGCTTTGAGCTCACCAGTTGGTAGTATCTGGAATAGGGAGTAGAAGCCCCGTGGTTGTGAGGTTTGGTTTGCGCCAAAAGTTGTTTAATTTAACTTGTAGATGTTAGGGTTCTTCCCTTTAGAGGTGCGATTTGGCCAACACAAGGAGCGTTTCTCCAATTCATGTCCATTTTCATGTTCAGCCAGGCTTTGCGTTTCAATTAAGGTAGAAATTTGGGATTATAAGCTGACACCGGCGCCGGTGATGGACGTCGGTGCAATGAACCAAGGCGGAGGACGGTGACAAGTTGAGCATGCATTTTTGATTTGCGTTTGAACTCTGTTAACTTGGACAAGTCAATAGAGGTGATGAGTGGACTCATCTCCTCAAGGCCCACTGTTTTACTCACTATACACCGTTTTCGCTAGTGCACTCCCCAAGGATTTATGAAGAGATTGGGGTTTGGGCTTGACGGGGGCCATTGACGGTTTTGCTAATACACCCCCCTTGTTTGGAACGTTTAGTTATAGCGTTGGGCTCAAGTGGCCCATTTCCAGTTTCGCTGCACACACACCTTTTTTTTTGGATTTCGCTGGCTGTACAAAAACCAGTAATGGGCTCAACTAGCAGCCCATTAACATGAATTCAATTCACACCACCCATTTGACATTTCACATCCTCTTCCAATTTTAATTGTTTTCTTGTATTTTCTTTTATTGTTTTACATTTTAATTAGGTTAATTAGTATTATTAGTTTAATTAGGCTAATTGTTGGAATTAGATTTTAAATCTTGATCATTAGGACATTAGAATATAATTAGGATATTAACTAGAATTTTAATTAGAAATTTAATTAGGATTTTAGTTAGAATCTTCTAATTAAGAACAATTTAGGCTTGACTAAATTTAGAATCATGATGCTTCTCAATATTAGGTTAAGATCAACATTAGGAGTTAATCAACTTTAGACCATAGAATTTGATATATTTTCGCAATTGACCATTTTGCCCTTATGGACTTATTTTTGGTATTTTTGTGATAGAATGGTATGATCCCTTTAGGATTAGAATGTGACATAGAAGTTAATCATTTCCTTGTAATTGTAGGACTTATACATAGGGTTTTTAATCAATATTTTGACCAATACGTACATGTTCCCTTAGGACTTCTAACTTAGAATTTCCAATCAATTTCTAATGCATGATCCCTTAGGATAGTTTCTAACAATTACTAACTTTGATTAGATCCAAAACTAGTTCCCTAAAAATAAAACAAAACCCATGATTAAATCGATCAAAAGCAATTTTGATTGATTAAATCCTTTGAACTTGTATAATCTCACAGTCCAAATTGAGTGACCAAAAGGCCCTTGGTCACTTAACAAGACTTTTCTTCCAAGCTGTGGAGCTCAAAGCCTCAAGACAAGATCTTCAATCAAGGAATCCTCTGTCATACTAAGCAACGGATTATCCAAGCACATCAAAGGTGGCATCTTCAAAAACTTGTTAAATCAAAGTTAGAAGAGTGTGACATGAGCCTTAAGCAATAGAGAAGGAGTGAGACTGGAGTATTCCTACCCCCATTCTAAGTATCTTTGGGTATGAGATGTATGACCCATCGCTCATCGTATTCACCTCTATTCATAGACTTTAGCACAATTCTAACCATACAACTGACAAGTCTCTCTCTCTCTCCACAAAGCAAAAACAACAAAGCAAGGACTACAATCAACAACTTATCAATCACGAATCAAGTTGTACGATACGAGCCTTAAGTAATGGAGAAGGAGTGAGACTGGAGTATTCCTACCCCCATTCTGAGTATCTTTGGGTATGGGATGTATGACCCAGCGCTCATCGTATTCACCTCTATTCATAGAATTTAATGCAATTTGAATCGAACGATTATAAGGTATTCTCCATCAATACAAGAAACGACTATAAAGATTCTTCTCTTTCCACTTGAAAGTTAAGACGAGAGTTACATGCCACGAGCCTTAAGTGGTAAAGAAGGAATGAGACTGGAGCTTTCCTACACTCATTCTGGATATCTTTGGGTGTGAGACGTTTGACTCTTTGCTTATCGTATCCACCTTTATCCATAGACTTTAGTATGATTCTCATCCAGTAACTATCAAGTCTCTCCACTCCATTCAAATCATTTCAATCTCAATCGTCCGTTTCTACTTGCCCCCAATCAATTTATTTCCAGCCCTAGTGGGCTGAACTACGAAAGCTCTGATTTCCTTATTGCACTATAAGGGTACGTAGGCAGGAGAACCCGGTTTCTTCGCGGGCTATATCTTATTTATCTTATTTATCAATCTTCCTCATCTTTATCAATCCATTATTATCCGTTCATTCAGTCAATAACATATCTTTGAGATCAATCATACTTCTCCTTGGACTCCTTATCTATCCTTTTGGGACGTCCTAATGATAGTCCATCTCTTTAACCTAGAGTTGTTTGGGCAAACAACCCCAAACACTTAATTTAGCCTTTCTTTTTGGCTTTACCTTATAGTGGCGGCCCGCTGGTTCGCGTATTAGTAAATGCCTACCTTACTCTTCTATTGAGAGTCTATCCTTCTCTTGGATCCAAGCTACTAACCTTGTTTGATCTCGAATTATCGATTCCCCGACAAGTGACACACTAATCCTTACACTCTAATACTATAATCCTTCCTTGAAGAAGTGTTTGTCTTGCGAGTCCCTATTGCTTAGACAAATGTCTCTCTCTCCCTTTATTCTCATAGTTCCGAACTATGATTTCTTTGACTTTCTCATTGCACAATGAGAATAAGTAGGCACGAGGATGCGAATCCTTGGCGAGCATACTTCTAATTATTCCTCCTCCGCCTTAGGGCATCATTCATATCTTTCATTATTCACTATCTACATTCGATCATAAATCGTTCACCCAGTGACATATTGTCTCTTTGACATCGAAATGCACTTTCTTTGGAAGTCCATATACATCCTTTTAGAACACCTAATGCAGACCGTCTTTCTACCTAGAGTTGTTTGGGCAAACAACCCCAAACACTTAATTCCTTCCTTTTTTGGCTAAACACCCTATAGTGGCGACCTGCTAGTCCATGTATCGGTTAAAGTTGTTTCCCTATATGGTATGAATTTCATTCATCTTATGGATTCCAATACACTTTCACCTTTCGATCTCAAATAATACTTCTTCAGTCACTTGTCATCAGATATTCATTTCTGTGACTTCCGTCACTTCATTTCGTTCATCTCCATGATGCACTCGTATTCTACCTTCCTTCACTCCACGTGATATACCTATTCTTTGAGTCAAATACATCATACCTTTGTGCTCCATCTTGTACCTCTTTGTGAACCAAGAGCTGTTTGGCCCTTAACCCAGACACATAATTCCTCTCTTTTTCGGTTGTTCCAGTACAGTGATACAAGTGCCGTAGGCCATCACTTGTTGGTTCATACCTGTTTACTCTTGGATTTATCTTTCACCCCTTGTTGGAGTCCAAATCATACAATTATTTGGTTCAGACCATATTCGATTACAACTTCTTTTCATCTCCCCCCACTAGTTCTTTGAACTATGAAGCTCTGAATTCCTCATTGCACTATGAGGATACGTAGGCATGAGGGGCCTAATCCTCACCGATCACTTTATCTATTTCTCTCCTTTTCCCCCATTCTTTTGCGAGTAATCTTTAGTTAACACGTATTCAAGCGAGAACAATCGAAATGGTTCTCATGGAGTACCATGGATGTTTGGGGGTGCTAATACCTTCCCCTTGCATAATTGACTTCCTTACCCAACATATATCTTTCCCCCGGGTTTTATCGATGTTTTCCATTCCCTTAGGGGATAAATAAAGTTCGATGGCGACTCTTTTGTATGTTTGAGTGTGGGATACGTTCGGGTATATTTCCGCTAGCTTCACAAGGGGAAAGGGTTTCTTGCTCCACTAGGGTTTCGGAGTTTGTCGGCTCAGAGATCTATCACAGTGGTTGAAACTCTTAATCTTCATATTAGGGACCATCATGGGGGAAATCAGACTGCCCTTTGTACTAACCTCTGATTTCTCTTGTCCCGTCAGGAAGTTTATCCACTGGATTTCACATGTAAGGTGCAGATTTGTCAGGTTCTCTACTTCACTCTCAGGAAGAAGAAGACCTGTTGGAAAGAAATACAAAGAAAATTAAAAATAAAGATGTCATATATCAATTCTAAGAAGAATGTCCATTTATGGATAACTCTCCAACAAGCCCCAATGTTGTCCTCTCTTATAAAAATATGGTCTATGTTGACATCTTGAAAATTGAACAGCGCAAGATGGAGGAAGATGAAGAGAAAAGCAATCCCGAAGGCATTCACACTGAGGGAAAAAAGGTTGAGGGCTATGGAAACCCAAAATCCATTCTCTCGGCAATGAAAGAGAGACGTATTGCCAAACCTTGGTGGTAATGGGTGATTGTCAAGATGCTCAGAAGAAATATTGGTTTTAAGGCGTTGGAAAGTCGTCTCAATCATCTATGGGCCAAAAAAGGATATATTCACATTCTTAATTTAGGGCAAGACTTTTACCTTGTCACATTTACATGTGAAAAAGATCATGTTGTTGCCCTCACTGAAGGACCGTGAATGATTTATGATCACTACCTCACTGTTAGAGAGTGGAGCACTAATTTCTTCCCTAACAACAATTCTATTGAGAAATTAGCCGTTTAGGTGAGAATTTATGGTCTACCTATCAAGTACTATGATTCTCGTGTGCTAACTCGTATAGGGAACCAGATTGGCAAGACAATTAAGGTCGATGGGACCACCCTCACCAAAGAACGTGGGAAGTATGCCAAATTATATGTTCAGACAAGTCTCTCGAATATGCTTTTTGCTATGTTCTCCATTAAAGGGAAACATTACAAAGTTGAATACGAAAGCTTCCATCTTCTTTGTCTTGCATGTGGTTGATATGGTCACTATGCTAAAACGTGTGGGATAAAGATTACCAATACTATGGAAAAGCAGAATGACAAAAGGAATGGGATGGATCCCAATGAATCTAAGTTCAAGCTTCAGGTCCTTGGCAAATTATCCAAAAAACTAAGAGAACTCGTATGAGTAAAATGAAGGGTCTTCAAAGTGACACTGAGATAGAGAATAGTAACAATCAAAGGGGTCTTAAAGAAGTGGATTTGAATCCTTATCATAAAGCAGAGTTGCATTTTGATTTCTTACTGCTATCCTCGAGAACCATAACCTTACGGACCATATTAAGATAGGTAGCAAGCAGGCCCTAAAAAAGAAATCTGATAGTGATCTTATTGAAACTAGTATAATAGGGGAAAAGAGGTGTCTCAAAACTGCAACTTATGTGAAAGCTCCAAAGAAAATCATTAAACTGAAGGGCACAAAAGTGACAACACATCAGAGATTGGAGATTGCTTCTCATGGCATAACAAAAGGCAAAGGCACTCCAAGACCTGCTAGAGGGGGCAAGGAAAAGTTGGAGAAAATTTTGGAAGATAACCAGGTGACAACCCTTGTGTAGGGTTTGACATTTGATCCCAAGTTCAATAAATAAGAGGGTGTCAATGATATCAACCAATGTCACAATCATTTCCTTGACCAACTGGGTCCAAAAACTCTCAGAGCTTAAGGAGAAAACACTTTTGTCTCTCAAGAAGAGTTATCAACCAAGGACTTTCCTTACAATTCTGGTTTGCAATCCCTTCCCAAAGACCCTAATGAAGTTGTTCTATATGTCGAAAGGTAGAAAAAATGACATGTGGATATGCAAGAAGACGTTAATAAGGATAATAACTTGGATATGGAAGTGGTTGTTAAGACTTCTAATCATATCCAAGGGGTCACCTCTATCAATAATTCTTCCCATGATCAATTAACAATGCAACTTTTTCACTTGGAACTGTAGAGGGACTATGAGTAAGGACTTTATGAGGGTTAGTCAAAACTACATGTGTATGTTTAAAGCTGATATGTTTGTCGCTCTTGAAACCAGATTTGATCCTGAGAAGCTGCATAAGCAAATGCAAAAGTTGGGCTTTGACAAGCTCGACTTTTTTTAGAATAAAAGTTATTCTGAAGGTATAGTTGTGTCCTAGAGGTATGATATTATCGAGGTTGAAATCGAGATTAAGCATTTCCAATTTATTAACATGAAAATTAAAGCTCATAATGGTATCATGTGGTACTTTACCCCAATTTATGCCAGTCTTAGGAAAAAGGGCATACGAGATCTTTGGGATAATCTTTTGAGGATCTCTTATAATCTACAAGATGGTTGTCTTCTTGGAGAGGACTTCAATGATATTTTGCTTCCTACTGAGAATAAAAGATGGTATTATAGTCTCCATCTGCAGTTGTGCCTTATTTAGGGATCATATTAATTCTTGCAGTCTTCTTAATATGGAATATATGGGTCAAAAGTATACCTGGAAAGGCTCCATTGATCATGGGGGACCTATCTATATGAAATACTTGATCATGCCTTATGAAATGTTACGTGGATAATTCTTTCTCCTGATGCTTTTGTCAGGACCTTTCCTAGGGTGAACTTCTCTGATCACCGCCCTCTTTTAATATCACTTAAGGAATTCCATCAATATGGTAGGCCAAGAACTTTCAAGTTTGAATCTGCCTGGATATTTGAAGACTCTTTTGAAGCCATGCTTACTAGTACTTGGCATCAATCTAATTCTTTCTTAACAAGCCTTGAGCCTGTCAAGATTGCTGCCAGTTCTTGGAATCTCCGTACTTTCAAAAGCCTTATTCAGAAGAAGAATAAGCTTTTGGGCAGAATTTGGGGTATTCAAAGGGTCTGTCAGGAGGGTAAAGGAGATTTTGGTTTGGAGAAAAGGGAAAATAAGCTTAAGCAAAAGTTATCCTTGTTTCTCCATCAAGAAGAAATCATGTGGTTCCGACGTTCTAAGATAAAGTGGCTCTTTGATGGTGATAGAAACACTAAGTATTACCACACTGTTGCAATTCAAAGAAGAAGAAGGAAGAGTGTTAGCATTATCCAGTCTAATTATGGTGTATGGATTTATGATCCAATCAAATTTCAGCAAATATTTAAAGATTAGTATCACCATTTATATACCTCTAATGTTTATGTTACTCCTTGGAGGGATACCCGAATTAAATTCCCATCCCTTGATAGACTTACTATTCAGGGGATCAATGGTGATATTAAGGAAGAAGAAATCGAGCAGGCCCTGATGAGAATGGCTCCTTGGAAGTCCCTTAGCCCTGATGGGTTTCCTATTGGGTTTTATTAACACTCATTGAAGAAGGTTGGAACTAATGTCTGCAAGTTCATATTGGACTTGTGGAACACTTCTACAAACATTGTTATTGTGAATCATACAAATGTGTGTTTGATTCCTAAGACTACCAACCCTTAATTTGTGCACCAATTTTGCAGTATGTCTGGTCAAAGAATTAACTTTGATAAGTATACAATCTACTTCTCCAAAAACACTTCTTCTGGATATAGACATCAAATTGTCCATATGACTGGTATGAAAGAAACTAAGTCCCTTAGTCTCCACCTTGGGATACCTCTTACTGGGAAGACTCATAAAGATAAAGGTTGCCGTTTTTTAGTTGACAAAGTTCAACAAAGATTGTCCCTTTGGAGGGCCAATCAATTGTCAATGGCTGAAGGATTACTCTTGCTGAATCTGTTCTCAAATCCCTTCTTACATACTCGATGATGAATAATATGATCCCCAAGATTTGCCTCAAATATATATACTATATTAAGAGGAATCTCATATGAGGAGATGTGAATGACAAAAGACATATTCATACTGTTAAGTGGAAGGATATCATGTAGGACAAAGTTGATGAGTGGTATCGGTCTGAGAAACCTCCATGAGATGAACAAAGCATGCTTAGCCATTCTGGTATGGAAGCTTTGTAGAGGGTGGGACGAGCTTTGGTGCAAAGTTCTCTTAGGGAAATACACTTGTAACATCAATTATAGTGCTTCTCTTGCTGCCAAGAGCTATGGCTCTAACCTTTGGAAGAACATTCTTAAGTTGCGGCCCTTGATATCTCAAAGGGAGTTATGGGAGATTGGAAACGGCAATTCAATTAATGTCTTGGATAGTTGATGGGTTGATATAAGTATATTTATTCATAACCATATCAACAGCAAGTTGATACCTCAAATTTTTCTTATTTTTTCTACTCTAGTGAATGTCAACGGGGATTGGGATTAGTATAAGCTAAAGCTTATGTTCTCTTTTAACATTCTTGAGAAATTTGCTTATACTCGACCATCGGGGAAAGAGTTAGGGCCCGATGTTTGCACTTGCGATAGAACTAACAATGTCACTTTCACCATCAAAACTGCTTATGTTGCATTCACATCGACTGACAACAACATCCAACAAGATAGGTTGAAGAAAATGCAAAATTTAAATGTCCCTGAGCGTATCCGGATTTTCATTTGGCAGGTGGATTGGGAAGGCATGAAAACTAAGCATTTCCTCTTTCGAAGGCACCTTAGTGACCCATTCTGCAACAACTGCAATAGGAAAGTTGAATTCATATCTCATGCCTTAAGGGATTGTAACACCATAAGTCACATTTGAGCTTGCTTAGAGCATTTCGCCTTTCGAAGACACCTTAGTGACCCATTCGTATTGCATTGATTCAACAAAACAACAAAAGGACTTATGCGGTGATCTACATTAAATGGGATCCACCCAATATAAGTTAATTTACCATGAATACAAATGGAGCAGTTTGGAAAAATGAGCTTGCGAGTTATTGAGGGGTCTTGAGAAACAACATTGGTAATTGACTTAGTGGTTTCTCTAAAGGGTTGGGCAAAACAAATATTTTGTAAGCTGAACTTTGGGAGATTTTATTGGTCTGAGCATGATCAAGTGCAAAATCAATATGAAGCTTTGTGTCCAAATAGACTGCAAGCAAGCTTTTGAATTCATCACTAAAGGTATTAAACTCAAAGGTATAAGGGCAATCCAGTGAGATTGATCTATAAAGATTCAACAAATTTCAAGGAATTTGTTATTAAGAACATTCAGCGTGAGACCAATCATTGTGCTGACAGGTTGACTAGACTTGGGGATACCTATAGTATCAATATTTAAATGTATGATAAATGTCCATGAGAGGCATTTAAGGGGTTTTGAGATGACTTAAAGAGTGTTTATGTGGATAGGATTGTTCCCGTGTAGTCTTGGCCTTTAGGTCTCCCCTTGTTCGAAAACAAATGAAAAAACTTCTCTCTTTTTTTCCTTTCTCTATCTGATGTGTCATTTTTTTAATGATTAATTAATAGGATCGAGTTTATATAATAATTATTCACTTTATAATTAAATAATTCATTTTAAACTTATGCGTGCGTCCAAATAAATTATATATCGTATCAAATAAGTTTATCCGCCGACCTCTTTGTAAACCCCGATTCTATATCCTAACAAATCTTCAGTATATATTTTTTTGTTTTTATTACCAGTATCTAATTTATTGAACGGACTAATTCGATTCGTAGGATCAACTTTAACATCAAATAATTCTAAACCCTCCCGATCGCAGTTGCGGGGATCCAACCGTACTCCTAAAATTTTAATGAATATATATGTTATTCTAATTAAATATTTCAAAATTTATTTAAATTAAAAAAAATTAATCGAATATGACAAAACTTTTTTAATTATATATATATATATATATATATATATATATATATATATATATATATATATATATATATATATATATATATATTTAAAATCATTCAAAAAACTAATGGAGTAAATATATCAGTGTCCAAAACCCCTCAGCAACTGAGCACGGTAGCGGTTGCTCAAATTTTAGGGTTCATCTCATCGCGTTTCTGCAAATTGCAACATCTCATCGCGTCTCTACACCTAGCTACCATGGCGAGTACCAAAGTTCAGAGGGTTATGACCCAACCCATTGTATGTCTTCTCAATACACTGTTTTTCTTTCAATTTCACTATGCTTTGTCTCTAACAACTTAACCTAACCTGCGTTATTTTTTTTGGTTTTTTTCCAGAACTTGATCTTCAGGTTTCTTCAAAGCGTAAGTTCCCACACTCATTTCGGTTGATCCTAATTACCTTAATATTATTTTCTAATCTGATTTCGGTTTTAATTTTTTTGCAGAAAGTTCGCATTCAGATTTGGCTCTTTGAGCAAAAGGATTTGAGGATTGAAGGAAGAATCATTGTGAGTTTTAATTTCAAGCCTTGTTTTTCTATGCCTATCTACTTTAGTGTATATAATTATGTAGTTAGGGTTTCAGCAATGCTATCAATGATTATGTTTCATGTTGGCCTAAGTTCCAAATTGTTGTAGTAGCTCATAGGATTTTGTATATAAACTTGGAAAAATGAAGCTGTTTTTGCTTCCATTTTAAACTGTTTAAATATCAACAAATTCTAGCCTCTAAAGGACACTCCATAAAATCTTGAGACGTGTGACACTTCCATCAGTCTCCTTTGTAGTTTCTATTCTCCAATTTCCTTTTCTCCTTTCTTTGTATGTCATTTCCGACAGCACATTTCTAGCTAATTAGTTTAACAATTGATACCTTCTACTTTGTTTCAGTTTTGTTCTAGTTTTTCTTGCCCTTTCTCAGGCAGTAATCTCTTTTTCTGTGGAAACGGCTTGATTGTTGGTGGAAACATCTTTCTCCTTCAACACTTCAGGCCTTTTGGTTCATGAGCTCGGTTTTTGGTGGAAACGGCTTGATTGTTGTTTTTGTTAGTGTAGACAGCACGTGTTAATTAGAAATTGGATATTTGAGCAGATGGTTGATGATCTTGTGATTTTATTTTGTTTTAAATAGGGTTTTGATGAGTACATGAATTTGATGATCTTGTGATTTTATTTTGTTGTTTTAAATAGGGTTTTGATGAGTACATGAATTTGGTTTTGGATGACGCTGAAGAAGCAAATGTCAAGAAGAAGAGCAGAAAGACATTAGGTAAAGATAAGGTCTTCAATTTTTTCTTCTATTTGTCTTTGCCACTTATGCATGTTCTAATGATGCCATTGTTTTGATTAGGGAGGATCCTTCTTGAAGGAGACAACATCACTTTAATGATGAACACGTAAGTGAAATTTAAATCACATTTTTATCTATTTCTCTGGTTTTCATATCCTAAATTTAAGTGATATAATCCGCTCTTACAAATTTCAGGGGGAAATGATGATAAGCTCATGTTCCATCCAACAAGAAGACTGCTTTTATCTTTACATTTTTGAGTTTAATGACTATTTCTACTGTCAACATGTTGAATATGCTGTGTGCAAATTGTAATGTTGGCAATATGAAATTTTTATTCACATGATAAACATTTGGTTGGTGTAGCACCTCAAATTTGCACCCCCCATTTGTACATTCATTTCATTTTTAGGTCATTAACATTGCATAGTGCATTGCATTTCATCAGTCAAGACTGGTATCAGGAAAATTCATCTGTGTAAGAGACCAGGCATTTCCATGAGATAAAGGCCCTATGGTTGTTCTAGAGATAGGAGGTGGAGAAACGGTTTGAGACACTTCATTCATGTCCAAAAGAGGTTTATTCAACATGTCAAACACATACCTTGAAGATTTTGAAGCCAGATCAAAAGTTTCCAAAAATGGAAAGTGACATGTAATTTCAAGTTTCCAAAAATGGCAAGTTTTTGGACCAACTTCAACTCAAATTTCCAACATCAAAGAGGCTTCAAATGAATTGTTGTCCAACATGAAAGTTGAAGTTCTCTCTCTCCCATTTCCAAAAAGTCCAAGATCATGAGCATCTTATGAATGGTTGAGAAGATATGATCAAATCATTGCCAAGTGTGCATGGAACTTCAAAAGGCCATAACTTTTGATCTAGAACTCCAAAATGAGTGGCTCTTTTTGCATAATTCTTCTCATGACATGAACTTTCCAAATCATTCATCACATTACATGAACTTTGAACATATGATCATTTGCTTCTTTATGAAGATTTTGAAGGGAAATTCATAAATTCAAAATTGGTGCATCATGGGAACAAATCACCATTGCCATTGTGTTAATTAGAGGATTTTAAGTGAATTTGGCCATGCACATGGTACTGTTCACGTTTGGAATTGCCATGCACCACAAAAATTGTCATTTTTGGTCACACACCCTATCTTTGCTAATCTCAACTAAACCTTGCCTAATTACAATTTGGATGTGATTAGTGGAGCATATATATACATAATCATAACAGAATTTTGGTTTCTTCACCATTTCTAGATCCAAATTCTCTTTCCCTCCATTTTTTTCTCTCAATCATAATTCAAATTTTCTCCACATAACCTTGCTATATTCTTCCATATTCTTGTTCTCTGGTGTGGATTTAGTAAAGATCAAGCCTTGGATCATCAAATTTGGACCAGAATCGTGCATGTGAAGCTCAAGAACATAGCCATGGCAGCTGGGATTTGAGCTAGATATACACAGTTCCAAGCCTCAATTTCTTCATCAAACTTCATAACAAGTGATCAGGAGTGTATTGGAAGCTTGCCAGGCCTTGATTCGTGCGTTTCCAGAATTTGATCTTCAAGAGGTCACATTTTCGATCACCTTAATTCGCTGTTTTATGTGTATAATAGTGTAGATCTTATCATGCTGGTTAATCTGAGCTAAATTTCGTGTGATTTGGTGTAATAATGACTGAGATATGCTTGATGGAAGTTTTGTGCATCAAAATGTTCTTGCTCGATCCTTCAAATTCATGGCTTGTTTGTCTGTAATTTTGATTGATCTGGAACCTGCGTGGAAAGAGCTTTTGATTGATGTTATTTTTATGGAATTCTGGAAAAAAATTGGTTGAAGTTCACTGTTCATCCACCGTCTTCATGAAGAAGACGGTGGTTTCCACCGTGCGCCACCATGAGTGCTGCGCTAGGGTTCTTGGCTGAAGAACATGCTGCAGGCGCTGTTTGATCTGTGGTTCCCTCTTCGATTCCTGCCGAGCGTGTTTCTGTTTTTTTTCATTTTAATTTCACTTATCCAAAACGGCGTCGTTTTGGGACGCGTTTGGAAATTTAATAATTCATTTTCATTATTTCTTCATGTTTTTGCAATTTTTATTTCATTTTATACATGATCTTTGAAAAATCATAACTAATTGAATAATGATCCAAATAATGCCAGGTTTTTTTACACATGATCCTTGAGATGTCTAGAATTTTATGGTTTTGATTTTTTGATTTTACCATGCCTGGAAATTAAATTGTGTTAGAGTGATTGAACATGTATGCTTTTGTGACCTTGCTTCATTCATCCTAGCATAAAATGCTCATACATGATCCAAATGCCATGAAATTTTGTATGATGATTCTTAACATGTTGATGGATTTGTGTGATTTTATTTGGCATCTTTTGCTATTGTCTTCACTGTTTGGGACACATATACTTTAGGTGTGACAATGTGTGTCACACAATTGGATGTTTTTCTTTGTGCATTTTATTTCTAGGTCATTTGAGTTCTGTTGATCCTGATTTTTGGCATGGTGATTGTGTTAGACATGTTGTATGTTCATGAAAATTTCCAGAATTGTTTGAGTCATTTCTGATTTAAAGTGTATTTTCTCTCTTTGTATGTCCAATTGATGATCATGTTGTGTGTCTTGCCATGTCTTGCTCATAAAATGATTTTGCTTAATGATTTTGATTTGGTCATTTTTAAGACATGTTCATGATAGAGTAAATGTGATTCATGTTGAGTTTTAGCTTCTGTTTTGACTTTTTGCCCCACCTTTGACCCTAGCCTTTGAGCTAGTGGTTTGTTCTCATCTTTTGGACTTTGTGTTTCAGGTTTCAAGCAATTAGCCACATTGGTTGATTTGATCTCATCACTTGAGATACAAGTTATTTTGGTTGACTAACATTGTTGTTTTGTAGGTCTTGTGGATGATGAATTAATTTAGTTTGCTTGCATCTTATGCCTGGCATTGATGTTGTCTGATGATTGGTTGTCTGACTATTGTTGTCTGATTAATAGTTTGTCTGAACACTATACTGATTGTTTGGTTGTTTACACAGGTACTTTAGTAGCTTTAACTCAGTGCTTGAGTTGCTTTGCTTTGCTTGTGGTTGGCATACCACCTAGGTAATGACCTCTAACTTCATGTAGTCTGGAAGACCTGTCATGTTATTTTGGCAGGCACCTGACTGAAGCCCTCCTTAAGAGGCAATGTTTGTGCTTGTTTATCTTTGTGCCTTGTACATTCAAAGACCTCCTAAGTGAAGAGGCATTGGCAGATAGAAGGGATGTGCAATCCATCCCCTGCTATTCAGTTGAGTCATTCATCTTGCTCGCACTACGTGCTGATGCATTTTGAATAAACACCCAAGATCATTGTCCAGAGTCAGTCATGTGGAGTAGAGTCCCTCATTCTGGACTCCCACCCTTTCATTGATTGAAGCTCTCCCAGGCCAGGGATAAGAGCTATGAGGTCTGATCCTCACTTCCCATTTCATCTGCTTCACCCTAACTCTCAATGTTAGGGTTAAGAGCTCAAAACACCATAACAGAACCGGCTTGTTTGTCGAGGTTGATATGACCCCTTGACTAAAGCCCAACCTTGTATGAGCCACTTGTTTGTATATAGTGTGTGCTTGCTCTCTTGTGCTTGTGTTTGCTTATTTGCTGTTTAGGCTAGCTTGCTTCCTGTGCGAGTTAGGACTAGAGACCTCAACTTAGGGATCGTATGCATGACAACTTCTAGGCTCGAGTCGTAGTCTCCCTAGTAGCTTGTTATCTCCCTGGTCTCTGGTTAGGATAGAAGTTCTTTCCTTGTTAAGGGGAACTACGTCGCCCTGATCCTCATACCAGATGAGGTACGTAGGCAGGAGATGAGCTGATCTCTCCGAGCGCCCTTTTTCTTTTTCAACCCTCTTGTTTGTGCGGAGTCTGACGTAAGTCCAGCGATTGGCAGTCGGTTTCCTGTGTGTGTTTGTTTGTTTGGAGTCTGACGTAAGTCCAGCGATTGGCAGTCGGTTTCCTGTTTGTGTTCTGTATGGCGTGTGTTAGTCGAGCTACGAGTGCTCTGATTCTTACTCTGGTTAGAGAAGATACGTATGCACAGGATGCGACATCCTAGCGAGCACGTTTCCCGTTTCCCCGAACTACGTTGGCTCTGATGTTTGTGTCTGACAAACTACGTAGGCCCAGGATGCGATATCCTGCCGAGTCTCCTTCTTCCGTCTTTAATCTGTGTTTTATCCTAGTCTTGTGCCGTGTTTTGAGCAGTTATTTAGCAACCTTTCTTCTATTCTTTCTGAGCGTGGATCCCGTCGAGTACGACGGATGCGTAGGGGTGCTAATACCTTCCCTTCGCATAACCGACTCCCGGTCCTTGCATCTCTGGTCGTGAGACCATTCCTTTCCAGGTTTACTTCGAGCGTTTCCTTTCCTTCCTTTGGGATATATAACACACGGTGGCGGCTCTGTTTTCTTTTCCCGCCGTTTTTTCACGTAATGCGACAGCTGGCGACTCTGCTGGGGATCAATTAAGAAGTTGACCTCTTGCTGGTCCATCTTCCCTAAGCGAGTCAATCCTAGCGCTCTTTAGGATAGTTGTGGTTGCTTTTACTGTTTTATTTATTGCATTCATTATTATGCTGTGATTGTATATATATGCATATGTGTTTGCATGCATCATATTATCATTGTGCTGGATTCTGTACAGGTTGGTTCCCTTGATTTTGGGTTTGATTCTTGCAAGTACAAATTCCGTCAGTGATTCTGTGATGGTGACTATGGTTCAGTTGGATTTATGGGTCTTTATTTTTGGACGCCGGAGGTTTGACCTTGGTATTTATCAGAGGGTTCCATTTATTTCGAATCCCTGGACTGAATTTGAGGGTACTTGCTCAGATGGTGACTTGGTTCTGAAGTATGGGTTCCAGATGACCTTGGGTTCCAGATGATTTTGATCTGTGGTTTCTGGTGCCGAATTCATGCTGAAGTTTTGATCCTGTGCCATGAGATACTCAGCCAACCTGCCATGGCTCCATCATTTGCATCATAGCATGTTTATTTTTCAAAAAACAAATAATGCAAAGAAAGAAAAAGAAAACAGTTAACCCGCATATGTATATCCTTTTCAGGATCATTCATGATGAACATCATACGCATCATACACATCATATACATATCATTCTTGCATTACAGGTGTTCTTGAACAAGACTTCTCACTCTGGTTCCTGTTTTAGGCAGGATTGCTGATCGTCGTCCGCACCGCTACGCTACAAGACTGAATCAACAGAGAAGTATGGATCAAGTTCAAGCTGAGTTGGCAGAGATGAGGGCTAACATGGCTCAGTTTATGACCATGATGCAAGGGGTCGTTTAGGGGCAAGAGGAGCTGCGTGTCTTAGCCCAGAGACAGGAAGCTATGATTCCACCGATCAACCGTGCTTCACCAGAGGGGGTCCCTGTTAATGACAACGTTGTTGCTGCCACTATTCCCGTCAACAACTATGCTGTGGGTGATGAGTTGAGGGGTATCAGGATCAATGGACAACCTATTGCTGCTGAAACTGCTAATGTTAGAGCAACCCGTGCTCCGGTTCTCCATCCTGCTCCGCTGGTTGACAGACAGGAAGACATGTTTACTCTCCTTAGTGATGAAGACGAAGTTGTGAGAACTGAAGAGAGGGATAGGAAGGTTGATGCCCTAGCTGAGAAGATCAGAGCCATGGAATGTCAGAACTCTTTGGGGTTCGATGTTACGAATATGGGATTGGTTGAGGGATTGAGAATCCCTTACAAATTCAAGGCGCCATCCTTTGATAAGTATAATGGCACTTCTTGTCCTCGCACCCACGTGCAGGCTTATTACAGAAAAATCTCAGCATATACAGACGATGAGAAGATGTGGATGTATTTTTTCCAGGACAGCTTGTCTAGAGCTTCCTTGGACTGGTACATGGAGCTGAAGAGAGAGTCTGTTAGAAGCTGGAAAGATCTGGGTGAAGCCTTCTTGAGGCAGTATAAGCACAATATGGATATGGCTCCGAGCAGAACCCAACTGCAGAGTCTGTTCCAGAAGTCTGGTGAAAGTTTCAAAGAGTACGCCCAGAGGTGGCGTGAGTTAGCTGCAAGAGTGCAACCTCCTATGTTGGAGAGAGAGTTGACCGACATGTTTATTGGAACACTGCAGGGTGTGTTCATGGACCGTATGGGAAGTTGCCCGTTCGTTAGTTTCTCTGATGTGGTTATCTGCGGGGAGAGGACTGAGAGCCTTATTAAAGCAGGGAAGATTCAAGACTCAGGTTCTTCATCTTCCAGTTCAAAGAAGCCATTTTCTGGGGCACCCCGAAGGAGGGAGGGTGAAACCAATGCTGTGTATCACAGAAGGAATACAAACAGAGGACAGTATCGTCAGGTTGCTGCTGTGACCATCCCAACTCAACCTCAGCAACAATAACAAAGAGCTCCACCACCACAACAACAACAACAACAACGCCCGTTTCAACCAAGGTAGAGAATGCCCGAGCGTCATTTTGATCCGCTACCAATGACATATGCTGAATTGCTTCCTGAACTGCTCAGGTTGAAATTTGTTGAGCTTCGCACCATGGCTCCGTTGACAAGAATTCATGCTGGGTATGATGCCAATGCTCATTGTGATTTTCATTCCGGTGCACCGGGGCACCATATTGAGAATTGTCGGGCTTTCCATCATAAAGTCCAGGATTTGATTGATGCCAAAACGATCAACTTTTCTCCTGTGCCGAATGTTGTGAACAACCCTATGCCTCAACATGGTGGGCCCAGGGTGAATAACGTGGAAGGCGAGGATGCCTTAGATTTGGTAGTCAGTGTGGATGAGGTTCAGACGTCGTTGCTAGTGGTAAAGGAACGTTTGCTGAAAGGGGGAGTGTTCCCAGGTTGTGATGAAGGTTGCCCGGACTGTGATGAACGTGAGAATGATTGTGGAAAGTTGAGGAGAGGTATCCAGGGTCTGATTGATGATGGGTGCTTGCAGTTCAACCGGGTTGTGAAAGATCGTGGGGTGGTGTCAACTGTCACCATTTATTTCAAACCGTCCGAGGGTCCTGGACGTGCTCCTAGAATGGTTAATGCACCTGTAACTGTTGGTAATCCTGTCACCATATCTGCTCCAGTAACGGTTGGTACTCCTACTACCATTGTTGCTTCTAATGGAAGACCTGTTGAGAACAGTAGGGCCGTTCCTTGGAGATATGATAATGCTTTCCGCAACAACAGAAGGTCGGAGAATCAGGCCAGATCAGTGAATCAGGCTCCGGTGAAAATTGAGGTTCCAAACAAAGCTCCAGTAACTGTTGGTCCGGCTGTGGACAATGTAGGAGGACCTGGAGGGTTTACTAGGAGTGGTCGTCTGTTTGCACCGCAGACTTTGAGAGATAACAATGCCGAGGCTCTCGCCAAAGCAAAAGGTAAGCAAGCTGTGGTTGAGGAAGGACCTGTGCAGAAGGAAGCGCCTGAGGGTTCATTTGAGAAAGACGTGGAAGAGTTCATGAAGATCATTAAGAAAAGTGATTATAAGATCGTGGACCAGCTGAATCAAACTCCGTCGAAAATTTCTATCCTCTCATTGTTATTGTGTTCTGAGGCATACCGTAACGCCTTGCTAAAAATGTTGAATCTGGCTTACGTGCCTCAGGAGATTTCTGTCAATCAGCTTGAGGGTGTTATCGCGAATGTGAGCACGAGACATGGGTTGGGGTTCACAAACTTGGATTTGACACCTGAAGGTCGTAATCACAACAAAGCCCTGCATATCACCATGGAGTGCAAAGGCGCAGTGTTGTCACACGTGTTGGTGGATACTGGCTCGTCTTTGAATGTGTTACCCAAGAAGATTTTGAGCAAGATTGATGTTGAAGGGGTTGTTCTCACTCCGAGTGATCTCATCGTCCGTGCCTTCGATGGATCTAAGCGATCAATCTTCGGTGAAGTCACCTTGCCCGTGAAGATTGGCCCAGAGGTGTTTGACATTGTCTTCTATGTGATGGATATTCAACCAGCATATAGTTGTCTATTGGGGCGTCCCTGGATACATGGGGCTGGGGCAGTTTCGTCAACTCTCCATCAGAAGCTGAAGTATGTTTGGAATGGTCAGGTTGTGACTGTGTGCAGGGAGGAAGACATTCTTGTGAGTCATCTATCATCCTTCAAGTATGTGGAGATGGATGGCGAGATTCATGAAACGCTGTGCCAGGCTTTTGAGACCATTGACATTGAGAGGGTGGCTTTGCTGAGCAGAAGAAGCCAGGTGCCTCAATTGCATCATACAAGCAGGCTGTGGAGGTTGTTCAGTCAGGCAATGCAGAAGGCTGGAGCAGGATGGTTGACCTGCCCGTCAAAGAAGACAAATTCGGTATTGGTTATCAGCCTCTTCAGGCAGAGCAGGGTGTTCAGAAAGGGCCGAGTTCCTTCACCAGCGTTGGGTTGATGAATCATGGAGACGTCTTTGCAGCCGATAGTGAAGAGGGTGACAGTGATTATGAGGTGGACAACTGGGTGCCCCGTGTGCTCCAAGGGAGATGGTGAACAATTGGACAGTCGAAGAAATAGTCCAAGTTACTCTTCAGACAAAGTAATTTTCTTTTGTTTTCATTTTGCACAAAACCCAACGTTCTTCCCGGGGCGTAGTGGTCATTGTAGGGCCTCATCATGTTTTGAAATGATTATCATTAATAAAGGACGTTTTGCAAACAAATTTGTGCTCACTGTCTTTCTGTTTTTATTTTCATTTTTCAAAATAATAAAAATGACAATGTTTTTTGTTTTTTTGTGACTTTCTTGAACTCTTTTCTAAAATAAAGCATTAACATGCAGAATCGATCTCGCGGACTCCACTAAAAACAGTTCTGTTATGGCTCAGTATGATTTCGATAATCCCATTTACCAAGCCGAAGAGGAGAGTGAGGAAGACTGTGAACTCCCCAAAGAACTGGTCAGATTATTGAAGCAGGAGGAAAGGGTCATCCAACCTCATCAGGAAGAGTTGGAAATTATTAACCTGGGTACTGAGGACGCCAAGAGAGAGATCAAGATTGGGGCTGCTTTGAAGGAATCGGTCAAGAGAGGGCTGATTGAGATGCTGAGAGAATATGTGGAGATATTCGCCTGGTCGTATCAAGATATGCCTGGGTTGGATACAGACATTGTGGTGCACAGGCTACCTCTTAGAGAAGATTGTCCTTCGGTAAAGCAGAAGCTTCACAGAACTAGTCCTGATATGGCTGTCAAGATAAAAGAGGAGGTTCAGAAGCAGTTGGATGCGGGTTTCCTGGCAGTTACCAACTATCCCCTGTGGGTGGCCAACATCGTACCCGTGCCGAAGAAGGACGGTAAAGTCAGGATGTGTGTCGATTACCGGGATTTAAACAGAGCCAGTCCGAAAGATGACTTCCCATTACCTCACATTGATGTATTGGTTGATAACACTGCTCAATCCTCGGTTTTCTCTTTCATGGATGGTTTCTCCGGCTATAATCAGATCAAGATGGCGCCAGAAGACATGGAAAAGACAACATTCATTACGCCTTGGGGCATGTTCTGCTATAAGGTGATGCCATTTGGGCTGAAGAATGCCGGTGCTACCTATCAGAGGGCTATGACGACTCTCTTTCATGACATGATGCACAAAGAAATTGAAGTGTACGTGGATGACATGATTGCGAAGTCTCAGACAGAAGAGAAGCACTTGGTAAACCTGCAGAAGTTGTTTGAAAGACTGAGAAAATTCAAATTGAGGCTGAATCCAAACAAGTGTACGTTTGGGGTGAGATCCGTTAAGCTGTTAGGCTTCATTGTTAGCGAAAAGGGGATTGAGGTTGATCCAGCGAAAGTCAAAGCTATTCAAGAAATGCCTGAACCAAAAACGGAAAAGCAGGTTCGTGGGTTTTTAGGGAGATTGAACTACATTGCACGGTTCGTATCTCACCTAACTGCCACGTGGAAACCGATTTTCAAATTGCTAAGAAAAGATCAAGCAATCAGGTGGAATAATGACTGTCAAAAAGCTTTTGATAAGATAAAAGAATATTTGCAGAAACCTCCAATCCTTATACCTCCAGTTCCTGGGAGGCCTCTGATAATGTACCTTTCAGTGACTGAGAACTCGATGGGGTGTGTATTGGGACATCATGACGAGTCTGGTCGAAAAGAGCATGCTATATACTACCTTAGCAAAAAGTTTACCGACTGTGAAACAAGATATTCACTGCTCGAGAAAACTTGCTGTGCTTTGGCATGGGCTGCTCGCCGACTGAGACAGTATATGTTGAACCATACTACCTTGTTGATTTCTAAGATGGATCCAGTGAAGTACATCTTTGAAAAGCCGGCTCTCACTGGGCGTGTGGCTCGTTGGCAGTTGATTTTAACTGAGTATGATATCCAATACACGTCGCAGAAGGCCATCAAAGGTAGTATTCTGTCTGACTACCTTGCCGAGCAACCTATTGATGATTATCAGCCGATGATGTTTGAATTCCCTGATGAAGACATCATGTATCTAAAGATGGAAGACTGTGAAGAGCCTCTTGTCGAGGAAGGACCGGATCCTGATGACAAGTGGACATTGATGTTTGATGGGGTTGTGAATGTGAATGGTAATGGTGTTGGGGCAGTGCTTATCAATCCTAAAGGTGCACACATACCTTTTTTCTGCCAGATTGACTTTTGACGTAACCAACAACGAAGCTGAGTATGAGGCTTGTATCATGGGGATTGAAGAAGCCATCGATCTAAGGATCAAAACTCTGGACATTTATGGAGATTCCGCTCTAGTGATTAACCAGGTCAATGGAGATTGGAATACTCATCAGCCGCATTTGATTCCTTATCGAGATTACACCAGAAGGATCCTGACTTTCTTCAAGACATTGAAGTTGTATCATGTCCCCCAAGATGAAAATCAGATGGCTGATGCCTTGGCTACTTTGTCTTCTATGATCAATGTCCATTGGTGGAATCATGTGCCACACGTTGCCGTGAATCAACTCGAGAGGCCTGCGTATGTGTTTGCTGCCGAGTCTGTTGTTGATGAGAAACCGTGGTACTATGATATCAAGAATTTCCTCAAGAGTCAGGAGTATCCTGAAGGAGCGTCAAAGAATGACAAGAAAACCCTGAGAAGGCTAGCTGGAAGCTTTTATTTGAATCAGGATGATGTGTTGTACAAGAGAAACTTCGACATGGTTCTGCTCAGATGCGTGGATAGACACGAAGCAGGCATGTTGATGCAGGAAGTGCACGAGGGATCTTTTGGTACCCATGCTGGTGGTCATGCAATGTCCAAGAAGTTGTTGAGAGCCGGTTATTACTGGATGACTATGGAATCCGATTGTTTCAAGTACGCTCGGAAGTGCCATAAATGTCAGATATATGCAAATAAGGTGCATGTACCACCAAGCCCTCTGAATGTTATGAATTCTCCTTGGCCATTCGCAATGTGGGGCATCAATATGATTGGGAAGATTGAACCTACTGCTTCTAATGGACATTGCTTCATCCTGGTTGCGATTGATTATTTCACCAAGTGGGTGGAAGCAGCTTCCTATGCCAATGTTACTAAGCAAGTGGTTGCCCGATTCATCAAGAAGGAGATTATCTGTCGTTATGGGGTTCCTGAGAGAATCATCACCGATAATGGTTCGAATCTCAATAGCAAGATGATGAAAGAGCTTTGCAAAGATTTCAAGATTGAACATCACAATTCTTCTCCTTACAGACCAAAGATGAATGGTGCTGTAGAGGCGGCAAACAAGAATATTAAGAAGATTGTGCAGAAGATGGTCGTTACGTACAAGGATTGGCATGAGATGTTGCCTTTCGCTTTGCATGGGTACCGTACCTCAGTACGTACGTCGACCGGGGCAACCCCTTACTCCCTTGTGTATGGTATGGAAGCAGTCCTACCTGTTGAAGTGGAGATTCCTTCTTTGAGAGTCTTGCTGGATGTTAAACTAGACGAAGCTGAGTGGATTCGAACAAGGTTTAACGAGTTGAGCCTTATTGAAGAGAAGCGTTTAGCGGCTGTATGCCATGGGCAATTGTATCAGAGAAGGATGAAGAAGGCATTTAATCAGAAAGTGCATCCTCGAAGCTATCAGACAGGTGATTTGGTTTTGAAGAGGATCCTTCCTCCCAGTACAGATAACAGGGGCAAGTGGATTCCGAATTATGAAGGTCCATATGTTGTCAAGAAGGTTTTCTCTGGTGGAGCCTTGATGCTGACAACTATGGATGGTGAAGATTTTTCGTCCCCTGTGAACTCAGATGTAGTTAAAAAATACTTCGCATAAATTGACCCGCTGGACGAAAAGAATAAAAGAGTCCAGGCAAAAAAGGGCATCCCGGCGAACCAAAAGAAAAAGAAAAAGGTTCGGGCAGAAGTTACGGATAAAGGATAAAAAAGAATATGTACACCCGGTAAGTCGAAAACCCGCAAGGGCGGCTTAGGCAAAAATGGGTATCCCGGTGGATTGAAAACCCGAAACGGCGATCCAGGCAAAAGAGGGATTAAAGCGAAGGCTACAGTCAGAGTTATATGTACTTCATCGCGCTTCAGTGTCCACCATCTCGAAGGATATGATCGGTCCAATCATTCTCCTCAGAAGGCAAGGAATGTGGGGGAAATTGAGGATCTGTGAGTCATAACAGAATTGGGAAATAGTGGATGCCGTATTCACATTGCCAATATGATAGATTTTTCCTTTCGTGCGCAATTACCTCTTTCTAGGAATTGCTTCCTGATGTATTTGCCTTTATAGGCCCATTTTCAATCAATAAAAGTCGTTATTCAGTTAAATTGCTCTCCTGTTTTTTATTTTACTGTTTTGTTTGCAAAAACGTCCGAATTGTTGATAAACATTGCATCTAAAAAACATGAAGGCTATACAATAACGTGCAGAAAGATAAAACATTTGAAAATCATTTTGAATGTTGAGTACACCTGGGTGTATCTTGTCCATACAATCCCCTGGGGCATGTATGTCTTGCTGTTTTGCAGGTTATTACCTTTGATTCCTGGCTAGAGCAGATAAGCCACGGTTTGTTCAAAGGTGTTTCAGCACTGTCCTGTAGTGTGAGAAGTTGGGTTGTCTAAAGCAAGTTCAGGACTTGTCTTCCCAGCGTATTCAAGGTCAGGGATTCCTCAGCAGGGTTGAGGACGTTTCCCCAGCAAGTCTGCAAACCATTAGAACTGTTCTTCCCCGGCAGAGGCGTCTGTGGGAAGTGTGTCCCTCAGCAGCAGGCCTGAAAGTTGATCTTTCCCCAACAGGTCTGAAGATTGTTAGTCCCCACTGAGTCTGAAGGTTGCCGTTTCCCCAGCAGAGGTGTCTGTGGGTAGTTTGTTCCTCAGCAGTCGGGTCTGAAGTACTGAAATCCCCAGCAAGGTTATGAGCGCCTTTCCACAGCAGGGTTGTGATTGTTTTCCCCAACAATTTTGAAGTGGGTGGTCTTCCCAGCGGAGGTTTGTGTTGATGGTTTTCCCCGGCGAAGTCTCCAAGTGAATGGGATTCGGTGAAAATTTTCCCCAGTAGGGTTAATCCAGCCCGTGGGTTGGTAGTTATCCCCGGTAGAGGTGAGCATTGGTTGTTTCCCCTAGCGGAGTTTCCAGGTGGATTGGATTCAGTGAAAGTTATCCCCAGTGGGATTTATCCTTTCTCCAGCAGCAATGTTATTCCCCAGCACGTTTGAGAGGTTGGTGTGTTCCCTAGACAGAGACTCCCCAGTTGACTTGGTTTCTCTGCAGTCCCCAGAGTGTCAGATCAGCAAAGTACCCCCAGCAGTGCGTCTCCCCACAGAGTTGGAAAATCTAATTAGATTTGTGCGCTCAGCAGAGCAACCATTTCTCCCCAGCAGGAGTTTTCTTCATTTGCATCTTGCATGTAGTAATCATTGCATCCTCAAATCGCGTAGCGTTTCCATTCAATATGGAGCATTACGCCATAGAAAAGCTCAAACATATGCATACATGTGTTAAACCTGATTGGACCATATCCCCAGCAGAGGTGGATCATCTTTCAACATCTGAACGACACATTTGCAGCAGTTGCTCCAGACAGCATTCAGAATCGACAATCCCCAGAGAGGTTTATTTCCTCACCCGTCAGTGAAAAGAAAGCTTGACTCCCCAGGGTAGTCCCCGACAAGTGTGTGGCCTTGTCCTGGCATATGTAGAAGTCATCCTTACGATACCCGTAGGTGGCATGTTGATCCTCGTGTGGGTCCTTCCTTTGTTGGTGTCAGTAGACATCATCTTTCGATGTCCGTAACATCGGTTTCTTTTCCTATTCATCGTCTTTCGATGTCTAGTTGTGGTTTCTTTATTCCTATTCGTCCGTTGACGTCTAGTCGTGGTTTCTTTTCCTATTCATCGTCTTTCGATGTCTAGTCGTGGTTTCTTTATTCCTATTCGTCCGTTGACGTCTAGTCGTGGTTTCTTTTCCTATTCATCGTCTTTCGATGTCTAGTCGTGGTTTCTTTATTCCTATTCGTCCGTTGACGTCTAGTCGTGGTTTCTTTTCCTATTCATCGTCTTTCGATGTCTAGTCGTGGTTTCTTTATTCCTATTCGTCCTTTGACGTCTAGTCGTGGTTTCTTTTCCTATTCATCGTCTTTCGATGTCTAGTCCTGGTTTCTTTATTCCTATTCGTCCGTTGACGTCTAGTCGTGGTTTCTTTTCCTATTCATCGTCTTTCGATGTCTAGTCGTGGTTTCTTTATTCCTATTCGTCCGTTGGCATCTAGTCGTGGTTTCTTTTCCTATTCATCGTCTGTTGACGTCTAGTCGTGGTTTCTCTTCCTATTCATCGTCTTTCGATGTCTAGTCGTGGTTTCCTTCTCCCATTCATCCGTTGATGTCTGGTCGAGCTTTTCCTATTCGTCCGTTAACGTCTAGTCGTGGTTTCTCTTCCTATTCATCGTCTTTCGATGTCTAGTCGTGGTTTCCTTCTCCCATTCATCCGTTGATGTCTGGTCGAGCTTTTCCTATTCGTCCGTTGACGTCTAGTTGTGGTTTCTCTTCCTATTCATCGTCTTTTGATGTCTAGTCGTGGTTTCTTTCTCCCATTCATCCGTTGATGTCTGGTCGAGTCTTTCCCATTCGTCCGTTGGCGTCTGGTCGTGGTTCCTTTTTCCGATAAAAATTAAAATCCCCAGTAGAGTCGTCGGTAAACGTCTTGTCTGGTCCAATGATAAATATCAAATCCCCAGTGGAAGTTGCCATTGGCGAACATTCATTTCTTGGATCCCCGCAGAGTGCAAATTTCTACGGTTCTTTGGTATTCAATCCCTGATTACCTTGAAAGCATGACAACCATTGCTCTCATCCGTTCAGGTTCCCAGTTGATTGAATAGGGGCAGCTGTAGCATCTCAAATTTGCACCCCCATTTGTACATTCATTTCACTTTTAGGTCATTAACATTGCATAGTGCATTGCATTTCATCAGTCAAGACTGGTATCAGGAAAATTCATCTGTGCAAGAGACCAGGCATTTCCATGAGATAAAGGCCCTATGGTTGTTCTAGAGAGCTCACATGGATCAAGGTTCATTTTGAAGCCATTGTACCAAGTGATAGAGACTCAAAAGTCATCAGTGCAGTTTCAGGTCATCTGGGGCCCATAAAAGTCAACTGAGGGCTAGGAGGTGGAGAAATGGTTTGAGACACTTCATTCATGTCCCAAAGAGGTTTATTCAACATGTCAAACACCTACCTTGAAGATTTTGAAGCCAGATCAAAAGTTTCCAAAAATGGAAAGTGACCTGTAATTTCAAGTTTCCAAAAATGGCAAGTTTTTGGACCAACTTCAACTCAACTTTCCAACATCAAAGAGGCTTCAAATGAATTTTTGTCCAACATGAAAGTTTAATATCTCTCTCTCCCATTTCCAAAAAGTCCAAGATCATGAGCATCTGATGAATGGTTGAGAAGATATGATCAAATCATTGCCAAGTGTGCATGGAACTTCAAAAGGCCATAACTTTTGATCTAGAACTCCAAAATGAGTGGCTCTTTTTGCATAATTCTTCTCATGACATGAACTTTCCAAATTATTCATCACATTACATGAAATTTGAACATATGATCATTTGCTTCTTCATGAAGATTTTGGAGGGAAATTCATAAATTCAAAATTGGTGCATCATGGGAACAAATCACCATTGCCATTGTGTTAATTAGAGGATTTTAAGTGAATTTGGCCATGGACATGGTACTGTTCACGTTTGGAATTGCCATGCACCACAAAAATTGTCATTTTTGGTCACACACCCTATCTTTGCTAATCTCAACTAAACCTTGCCTAATTACAATTTGGATGTGATTAGTGGAGCATATATATACATAATCATAACAGAATTTTGGTTTCTTCACCATTTCTAGATCCAAATTCTCTTTCCCTCCATTTTTTTCTCTCAATCATAATTCAAATTTTCTCCACATAACCTTGCTATATTCTTCCATATTCTTGTTCTCTGGTGTGGATTTAGTATAGATCAAGCCTTGGATCATCAAATTTGGACCAGAATCGTGCATGTGAAGCTCAAGAACATAGCCATGGCAGTTGGGATTTGAGCTAGATATACACAGTTCCAAGCCTCAAATTCTTCATCAAACTTCATAACAAGTGATCAGGAGTGTATTGGAAGCTTGCCAGGCCTTGATTCGTGCGTTTCCAGAATTTGATCTTCAAGAGGTCACATTTTCGATCACCTTAATTCGCTGTTTAATGTGTATAATAGTGTAGATCTTATCATGCTGGTTAATCTGAGCTAAATTTCGTGTGATTTGGTGTAATAATGACTGAGATATGCTTGATGGAAGTTTTGTGCATCAAAATGTTCTTGCTCGATCCTTCAAATTCATGGCTTGTTTGTCTGTAATTTTGATTGATCTGGAACCTACGTGGAAAGAGCTTTTGATTGATGTTATTTTTATGGAATTCTGGAAAAAATTTGGTTGAAGTTCACTGTTCATCCACCGTCTTCATGAAGAAGACGGTGGTTTCCACCGTGCGCCACCATGAGTGCTGCGCTAGGGTTCTTGGCTGAAGAACATGTTGCAGGCGCTGTTTGATCTGTGGTTCCCTCTTCGATTCCTGCCGAGCGTGTTTCTGTTTTTTTTCATTTTAATTTCACTTATCCAAAACGGCGTCGTTTTGGGACGCGTTTGGAAATTTAATAATTCATTTTCATTATTTCTTCATGTTTTTGCAATTTTTATTTCATTTTATACATGATCTTTGAAAAATCATAACTAATTGAATAATGATCCAAATAATGCCAGGTTTTTTTACACATGATCCTTGAGATGTCTAGAATTTTATGGTTTTGATTTTTTGATTTTACCATGCCTGGAAATTAAATTGTGTTAGAGTGATTGAACATGTATGCTTTTGTGACCTTGCTTCATTCATCCTAGCATAAAATGCTCATACATGATCCAAATGCCATGAAATTTTGTATGATGATTCTTAACATGTTGATGGATTTGTGTGATTTTATTTGGCATCTTTTGCTATTGTCTTCACTGTTTGGGACACATATACTTTAGGTGTGACAATGTGTGTCACACAATTGGATGTTTTGCTTTGTGCATTTTATTTCTAGGTCATTTGAGTTCTGTTGATCCTGATTTTTGGCATGGTGATTGTGTTAGACATGTTGTATGTTCATGAAAATTTCCAGAATTGTTTGAGTCATTTCTGATTTAATGTGTATTTTCTCTCTTTGTATGTCCAATTGATGATCATGTTGTGTGTCTTGCCATGTCTTGCTCATAAAATGATTTTGCTTAATGATTTTGATTTGGTCATTTTTAAGACATGTTCATGATAGAGTAAATGTGATTCATGTTGAGTTTTAGCTTCTGTTTTGACTTTTTGCCCACCTTTGACCCTAGCCTTTGAGCTAGTGGTTTGTTCTCATCTTTTGGACTTTGTGTTTCAGGTTTCAAGCAATTAGCCACATTGGTTGATTTGATCTCATCACTTGAGATACAAGTTATTTTGGTTGACTAACATTGTTGTTTTGTAGGTCTTGTGGATGATGAATTAATTTAGTTTGCTTGCATCTTATGCCTGGCATTGATGTTGTCTGATGATTGGTTGTCTGACTATTGTTGTCTGATTGATAGTTTGTCTGAACACTATACTGATTGTTTGGTTGTTTACACAGGTACTTTAATAGCTTTAACTCAGTGCTTGAGTTGCTTTGCTTTGCTTGTGGTTGGCATACCACCTAGGTAATGACCTCTAACTTCATGTAGTCTGGAAGACCTGTCATGTTATTTTGGCAGGCACCTGTCTGAAGCCCTCCTTAAGAGGCAATGTTTGTGCTTGTTTATCTTTGTGCCTTGTACATTCAAAGACCTCCTAAGTGAAGAGGCATTGGCAGATAGAAGGGATGTGCAATCCATCCCCTGCTATTCAGTTGAGTCATTCATCTTGCTCGCACTACGTGCTGATGCATTTTGAATAAACACCCAAGATCATTGTCCAGAGTCAGTCATGTGGAGTAGAGTCCCTCATTCTGGACTCCCACCCTTTCATTGATTGAAGCTCTCCCAGGCCAGGGATAAGAGCTATGAGGTATGATCCTCAATTCTCATTTCATCTGCTTCACCCTAACTCTCAATGTTAGGGTTAAGAGCTCAAAACACCATAACAGAACCGACTTGTTTGTCGAGGTTGATATGACCCCTTGACTAAAGCCCAGCCTTGTATGAGCCACTTGTTTGCATATAGTGTGTGCTTGTGTTTGCTTATTTGCTGTTTAGGCTAGCTTGCTTCCTGTGCGAGTTAGGACTAGAGACCTCAACTTAGGGATCGTATGCATGACAACTTCTAGGCTCGAGTCGTAGTCTCCCTAGTAGCTTGTTATCTCCCTGGTCTCTAGTTAGGTAAGAAGTTCATTCCCTGTTAAGGGGAACTACGTCGTCCTGATCCTCATACCAGATGAGGTACGTAGGCAAGAGATGAGCTGATCTCTCAGGGCGCCCTTTTTCTTTTTCAACCCTCTTGTTTGTGCGGAGTCTGACGTAAGTCTAGCGATTGGCAGTCGGTTTCCTGTGTGTGTTTGTTTGTTTGGAGTTTGACGTAAGTCCAGCGATTGGCAGTCGGTTTCCTGTTTGTGTTCTGTCTGGCGTGTGTTAGCCGAGCTACGAGTGCTCTGATTCTTACTCTGGTTAGAGAAGATACGTATGCACAGGATGCGACATCCTAGCGAGCACGTTTCCCGTTTCCCCGAACTACGTTGACTCTGATGTTTGTGTCTGACAAACTACGTAGGCCCAGGATGCGATATCCTGCCGAGTCTCCTTCTTCCGTCTTTCATCTGTGTTTTATCCTAGTCTTGTGCCGTGTTTTGAGCAGTTATTTAGCAACCTTTCTTCTATTCTTTCTGAGCGTGGATCACGTCGAGTACGACGGATGCGCAGGGGTGCTAATACCTTCCATTCGCATAACCGACTCCCGATCCTTACATCTTTGGTCGTGAGACCATTCCTTTTCAGGTTTACTTCGAGCGTTTCCTTTCCCTCCTTTGGGATAAATAACGCACCGTGACGGCTCTGCTTTCTTTTCCCGCCGGTTTTTCGCGTAATGCGACAGTTGATCCTATTAGTTATGCCTTCTTGTTGCCTGTATTAATGTCCAGATTCCAACACCTAATGTAACACCAATATTATAAACTTTCAGTTGTTTAGAGGTTCTTTTTATCATTCTATATTGCACCTTATTTAGTTACTTGGAGATTGATTTCTTGTCAAAATCTTCGTTTCATTGTATTTGTTATACAATGAATTAAATTTTTATACCAATAAATACCATTTACCATGTATTACAAGCAACAACAAAGATTAATTGCATTAGAAATGTTTATCGAAATAAGTGACGTGTTTATGAATAAGTTATTTAAATAATGGTATCAGATTTGAAATAATAAATGTTAATGTTGGATAAAGTAGTAAATAAAATATTGTTTTAGAGTCAATAGTCAACAAGAATGAATTTGGAAGTTAGTTTGTACGAGTATTTAAATACTATTAAATTGAAAATTTTGCCGTTACTACTATACTCATTTAGTTCCAACGTTTCTTCTTGTTGTGACATAGACATCACGATTGTTTACTTTTTTCTCACTGTGTATTTCATCGCCACGCTTGAAGATTCTTCGCCTGTCATTTTCCTTTTAGACTCTCTTTATGGATGACATTTTTTCCCTTCAATTTTTGTTTTAATGATTTAATGAATATAAACAATAGTTTTTTTATAAATATTATCAAAGAGATTATTTATTAATTAATTTAATTACTATTTTTTTAAAGATTATAAATTTAGTTAACTAAATTGAAAGGATAGCTTTTATTTGATAGGAAGATAAGAGTTTTTTTTATTGTAATTTTGCCTAATCTTCCATATTAGACAAGATGAGTGGTGTTATTGACCATACAATGTAGATTCCTCTTGGAAAAATTGATGAAAGAATCATTTTGCCTCGTAGAAAATTTAGGTTAAAGATTTATTGATACAATCAGGTTACACAACATGTTGGATATTGATTTTTATATGGAAATTGATTGAAATTAATGTAATATGTTGTGTGAGATTATATTAGTGGTTGAAGAACTTTCTACCGATATGAAAGTTGTAACATAAATTTGCAATCTGATTTTTGACATATATTATAAGTATTAATAAGGATAATGTCAATTTGTTTGGAATATTCTAGCTTCAAAAGTGAAGAATTTCTTTTTACTATTTATAAAATATTCCTTTAATTTTATTTATATAATTGATTTAATAATTAATATATTTAGTCTATATATTATTATTCAGATACATTATTTATTTAATAAATTAAAGAAAAAACTAGAGATAGGACTAGGGAAAATGTTAGTAGCCTAGTTTTCAAGCCCCAAAAAGACTCATTTAACTTAAACATTTTAATCTTTACTAATGGAGTGTAGGAGCATATTACGCTAATTTTATTATATCAGTATTTTTGTCTTTTTAAAAGTGGTCAATGATTAAATATCATTAGTAAATCCTAGTTATTTGTATTGAAATATGTAAGTTGTCTTGATTAATTAATTTTTTTGAAGTTTGTTTTATTTTTCTTCCATGGTAATTTAGATCTATTTTATTAACCAAACATTAATCTATAATTCACCTTTTTAAGATTTGGATGATGTTTTTCAAACAACTTATTTGCATATTGATATGTCTTTAACCACACCCATCATCAAATTAATGAGAGATTCCAAGCCGTTGGCCAAAATTTGGAACTAAAATTAGGAAATATTCACACCAAAATGAATACTCAGGAGCAAGTCCTTAATTCTAGACATGAATATGTTATGACTATTCTAACAAAACTAATGCTTCAATGTGGAGTGTGAACTTGCTCTTCCCTCTAGGACTTTGGTTTTGTTGTTTGTCTCGTTTATTATCGTTTATTATTTATCACTTTCGTAATTGAGTCTCCTCTAGTTAGATCTCTGTAAATATTTTAGAATTAATACATGCTTTTTAAATGGTATTTTGCATTAAATCTTGTTTTGCATACATAAATCAAAGTGTTTGTTTTTTAGTGCAAACAATATGCTTTAAATTAATTACTCGAGTTTTTGGATCAATAACCATATTTGAGATTGATTCAAGTCATGGCAATAGTATCATTTCAAAACACTTTTAAAATTGCAATTTTTTTTGAGATTTTAGGTGTGTGATTCGAATCACACATCCTATGATTCAAATCAAATACAATAAAGGCTTTTAGGAAGTTTGTGAATATGTTATGATTCGACTCACAATTAAAACTTAATTCGACTCACATAACTCTGTGATTCGAATAGCAAATTTCATGACTCGAATCATGAAGTGGTGCAATCCCATGTTCTGCCTTATGTCTTGTTTGATTCGAATCAAAGTTTTCATGACTTGAATCATACTTTTGCCTTGACTTAAATCACATTGTTCATGATTTAAATCACAAAAATGAGTTTCTCAAATGTTTTAGATCTTGATTCATATTACTTTGCCACTTGACTTAAATCATACATGTGCTTATTACTCAAATCAAACATCATTTTCACTCATTTTGTGCATAATATCAAGTGATAACATGAAATTATATCATATTTTAGGACTTAATTCAATTAAATTATATTATTATTTATTTCAATTTACTTCATTTTATCAGATATTACGCGGTATTTCCTTTCTATTTGTCTCAGGTGATCAATTTGAAGCAAAAGTAAAAAAAGGAAGAAAAGGAGGTGCAAAAAGGAGTGAAAAGAAGCGAATATCAAAGCCCAGCCCAAAGCACAAGAACACAGGCGTTGTGCCTGTGACGAACGTCACAGAGGCTGTGACGAGCGTCACGCCTTGCACACTCCTGTAACGAACGTCACACATGGTGTGACGAACGTCACACCATTCCTACATTTTTGGCACTAGGAACGCGTTGAACCTATCTGCACGCTTGACTCTTTTTCAAAGTAATGGCTATATTTACGGAAGACGCTTTGAAAACCGTTACGGAGGGCACCAATATAAATAGCTACTTTCTAAACCTGCAGCGACACGCTTTTTTCCAGATTTCGGCAGTTTCCAATTTTCTTTTTCTCAGCAGCTTAGGCATACCTTTTACATACTACTTTTGCAACTTTTATTATTTTCTTTTGGCAATTTTATTTTCTTCTCTAGCACTTAATTAGTTTTTCACATAATAGTTTCTACACCGGAAACTATTGTGTACCTTTTCACCGGATCTAACCTTACGTTAGAATCTAGTTTTTTTATTCCTTCGTTCTAATTTGTTGATTAATTGAAGAATTCAAGAACAAATCCTACCGGCTTGTGGTGGAGTGTTCAAGACTACTGTTTAAATTATCCAGGTTCTTTAATTATTGTTTAATGCTTTGTTTTATTATTTATTTATATTATTTGCTTGAGATGAGTCTGTTTATGCATGATAATTATCTAAGTTTGTTTAGCATGTCTGGCTAATTCGCTTAGATATCGGTATGTAAAGTAAGCGGAATGAAGGAATCAAAACTAAGTTGGTTTAATTAAGTTTAAAATTAAAATCACTCTTTTTACGGTCTCAATTTACAGGTTTAATAACAAGGTTTTTGTACGAAAGTAAAAGACATAAAGAAGTTAAAATCAATAGAGCGAGAGTTTGAGGTTTTAACTGGACAGTGTAAATTGGACATTAATTCTAGATCAGGGCGAGAGCAATTTTTAGAGTTAATTAAATTCTAATCTTTTTCAAAAAGTATTTTTAAAGATTGAATGTGAGGACGAGAGTTAAGCATTTGAATTTAATTATATAACCTAAGTCAACAGAGCGAGAGTTTGAGATAAGGGTGTTTAAACGGTTAGTGTTTTCTTAAAAAAGAGTTTCTACGGATTCTATTGTTTTCAAAAAGTGGTTTTTGACTTAACTATAAGTGACAGCTACGTTAACATAAAATCATGGTTTATTCAACAGAGCGAGAGTTTGAGATAAAACTTTTAATCAATAAAGTCAACTGAAAAGATTTGTTTTAAAACCAAGGGACCGACAAAGAATTGATTCCCTAATTACGATGAACTGCATACCGATATCCGCTTTATTAATATTTAATCTAGATCTTAGTTTAGTTTTTAGCTTTTCCCCAAACAATCAAACATTATCCACCTTAGCTTTACGAAGTAACCTTAGATAACGGTATATCGATTCATAAGTCCCTGTGGGATCGATATCTTTTAAAACTACGCGATAGAACTGTGCACTTGCAGTTTGTACCCCAATTCGACTCATAAAGTCGAGCGATCAAGTTTTTGGCGCTGTTGCCGGGGACTTTTATTTAATCGATATCGTAACTCTTTTGTTACGCTGTAGAGACTAAGGTTTCTTTTTCTTTTCTTTCTTTCGTTGATTTGTATGCCACATACTCGCTCACAAGGCGAGCCGTTCTACTTACGAATCAACGATATCGAACTATATCTCCGAGTCTTACGACGAATTCGGGAATATCGTGCTGCAAACAATCTCCCTCCTGTCGAACTTCCTGATTTCAAAAATATTTTCCCTTCGATACCCGAGATGGCAGAACCAGCTCGTGCTCTTAGAGATTACGCCACTCCATCGCAAGATGAACCGCATTCAAGTATTGCTCCGCCAGCAATCGAAGCAAACAACTTCGAACTCAAACCTTCGTTGTTGCAGGCAGTGCAACAGAACCAATTCTCTGGAAATCCTACCGAGGATCCTAACCTTCATTTATCCGTATTTGTCCAATACGCTGATACTGTTAAAGCTAATGGTGTCACTTCAGAGGCAATTCGACTTCGTCTTTTTCCTTTCTCACTAAGAGATAGCGCTAGAAGATGGCTTCAATCTCTCCCCTCCAACTCTGTCACCACATGAAACGAGTTGAAGAAAGTGTTTCTTGCCCGATATTTTCCGCCAAGCAAAACAGCTATGTTAAGAGCCCAGATAAATGGATTTAAACAGAAAGATAACGAGTCTCTTTTCGAAGCATGGGAAAGATACAAAGACATGATGAGACTTTGCCCACACCATGGTTTAGAAGACTGGTTAGTAATTCACACATTCTATAATGGTCTCTTGTACAACACAAGGTTAACAATAGACGCCGCTGCAGGTGGTGCACTAATGAACAAACCTTATGCTGATGCTTACCAGCTCATCGAAAGCATGGCCCAAAACCACTATCAGTGGGGAACCGAACGAACAATGGTGGAAAAACCTCAAACGAAAACCGGCATGTACGAGATAAGTAACCTTGATCATGTTAATGCAAAAGTGGATGCTCTGGTCCAGAAAATTGAAAGTTTAAGTGTATCACCTCCAACCGCCGTGGTTGCTATAACTCAGAATTGCAAGGTCTGCGGAATCCAAGGTCACACTCCTACGGATTGTCAACTCTTGACAGGAATCCAAGCAGAGCAAGTGAACTATGCTCAAGGAAGCCCCTATTCGCATACCTATAACTCAAATTGGAAGAACCATCCAAATTTTTCATATAAGAGTAATAATGCTTTGTACGCACCTGGACAATCTCCAAATCAAGCCCCAGCTATACCTCCGGGATATCAGAAACCGAACCCATCTACACATAATAATAACACCCCTAGGAAATCCAACTTGGAAATTATGATGGAAAACTTTATAGCTTCTCAACAACAAACCAATAAAGATTTCTTAAACCAGAATGTTCACACTTGCGAACAAATCAAACAACTAGCAAGTAAAGTGGATGCCCTGGCTACCCATAACAAAATGCTGGAAACACAAATATCACAAGTAGCTCAACAACAAGCGCCTACTGCTGCCCCAACTGGTACATTTCCTGGACAACCCCAACCTAACCCGAGAAGCCACGCTCATGCAATCATATTAAGAAGTGGAACGGAAGTGGAAGAACCGTCTGATCCAAGGATAGGAAACCAAAACCCTAAAAAGTCAACTGAGGAAGAAAGTAGACCTAAGGAAAAGGAAGAGAGTAATAAGGAAACCGTAGAAAAGAAGGAACCTTATGTACCTCCACCACCTTATAAACCACCTATCCCTTACCCTCAAAGGCTTGTTAAAACCAAAGATGCGGGCCAATTTAAAAAATTTGTTGACCTCCTGAAATAATTAAACGTCACAATTCCGTTTACAGAAGCTATTACGCAAATGCCCTCATACGCCAAGTTCTTAAAAGAAATTCTTTCTAATAAAAGGAAACTTGAAGATAGCGAAACCGTTACACTCCCTGCCGAATGTAGCGCTATAATCCAGAACATGCCTCCTAAACTCAAAGATCCGGGTAGTTTCTCTATACCCTGTCACATAGGAAAATTTGTCATCGACAAAGCCTTATGCGATTTAGGAGCCGGAATTAGTGTTATGCCTTTATCCATATGCAAGAGACTTGAAATGGGAGAATTAAGACCAACTAAAATGTCTGTGCAACTAGCAGATCGTTCTGTCAAATATCCTGTAGGAATTCTTGAAAACGTTCCCGTACGCATAGGTCAATTCTACATTCCAACCGATTTTATAATTATGGATATTAAAGAAGATGAAGTTACACCCATTATACTGGGAAGACCATTTTTAGCAACTGCCGGTGCAATCATAGACGTAAAACGAGGACGACTCACCTTCGAAGTAGGAGAAGAGAAAATTGAGTTCATTCTTTCCCAATTTTTGAAAGCACCTGCAATAGAAGATACATGTTACTTTATGGATATCATCGATGAATGCATAAAAGAAACAGAGTTAGGAGAAGACAAATCATCCGACTGTCCTGTAGAAGACAAACTCAACCAATGTTTGACAATAACACCGGACCCTACGCAGTGTCTTAAGAAACCAACCCTAGATCTGAAAACACTTCCCAAAAATCTGAGATATGAATTCCTAGACTTAGAACTTGAACGACTAGTGATAGTTAATGCAGACCTAGGAAGACTCGAAACAGAAAAACTCCTACATATCTTAAGAAAGTATCCGACCGCACTAGGTTACAACATCACCGATCTTAAAGGAATAAGTCCTTCCATTTGTATGCACCGCATCATGCTAGAAGAAGACTGCAAAACTTCTAGAGAACACCAGAGGAGACTAAATCCGATCCTGAGTGAGGTGGTGAAGAAGGAAATAACCAAGTTATTAGAGGCAGGTATCATATATCCTATATCTGATAGCAAATGGGTTAGTCCTGTACACGTAGTACCAAAGAAAGGAGGCATAACCGTTATTGAAAACGAAAAAGGGGAAACTATAACCAAACGAATTGAATCGGGATGGAGAATGTGCATTGACTATAGGAAACTAAACAAAGCAACCCGAAAAGACCATTTCCCTTTACCATTCATTGACCAGATGTTAGAACGATTGGCAAAACATTCACATTTCTGCTATCTGGACGGTTATTCAGGCTTCTTTCAAATACCAATTCATCCTGATGACCAAGAAAAGATGACGTTCACATGCCCTTTTGGTACCTTCGCTTATAGACGAATGTCGTTTGGCTTGTGTAATGCTCCTGCAACCTTTCAAAGATGCATGATGGCAATTTTCGCCGACTTTCTCGAAAACATCATGGAAGTATTTATGGATGACTTTTCCGTATGCGGACAAAGTTTTGAAGAATGCCTTGAGAACCTAGAAAGAGTTCTTGAGCGATGTGTAAAAGTAAACTTAGTACTTAATTGGGAGAAATGCCACTTTATGGTACAAGAAGGAATTGTTTTAGGACACATTATATCAAATAGAGGAATTGAAGTAGACAAAGCCAAAATAGAGGTAATCGAAAACCTTCAACCCCCAAGAACCGTGAGAGAAGTACGAAGCTTCTTAGGACACGCCGGTTTTTACCGACGATTCATCAAAGACTTCTCTAAAATAACTAAACCTTTAACCGGACTATTGATGAAAGATGCTGAATTCATATTCGACAATAACTGTTTAGAAGCATTTCAAACGCTTAAGCAAGCATTGATCTCCGCACCCATAATGCAGACACCCGACTGGAATGAACCATTCGAAATAATGTGCGATGCCAGCGATTACGCTGTAGGTGATGTTTTAGGACAACGAAAGGATAAAAAGCTTCACGTTATATATTACGCAAGTAGAACTCTAGATGAAACGCAGATGAATTACACCACAACCGAGAAAGAACTCCTAGCAGTTGTGTTTGCGCTAGATAAATTTCGTTCTTACTTGGTCGGAGCCAAAATAATAGTTTACACTGACCACGCTGCTATCAAATACACAAAAAAAGATGCTAAACCTAGACTCCTAAGATGGATCCTGTTACTACAAGAGTTCGATTTGGAAATCAAAGACAAGAAAGGAACTGAAAACGTAGTAGCAGACCACCTCTCTAGACTTGAGAACCTTGAACCAGAAAGAACATTAATTAATGATGATTTCTCGTACGATAAACTCATAGCTACTTTGGAAGAGAATAACTCTGACAAGCAAGTAGAAACCACCCTAGCTATATCTGTTACACCGTGGTACGCTGACCTCGTCAATTATTTAGCTGCCGGAATAGTTCCACCTACTTTATCTTACCAGCAGAAGAAACGATTCTTCTACGACATAAAACACTATTACTGGGATGATCCCTTACTTTTCAAAAGAGGCCCCGATGGTATTTTCCGTCGATGTATACCCGAAGAAGAGGTAGAAAATATAATCCAACACTGCCACTCCGCTCCTTATGGTGGACACGCAAGTACATCCAAGACCTGCTCTAAAATCCTACAATCCGGCTTTTATTGGCCAAATATATGGAAGGACGTACATGCGGCTATTAAGGAATGTGACAGATGTCAACGCACAGGAAACATATCTAGACGTGACGAGATGCCACAAAAAGGTATTTTGGAAGTAGAGATTTTCGACGTGTGGGGAATAGACTTCATGGGACCTTTTCCATCCTCTTTCGGTAACAAATACATACTCGTGGCAGTAGACTACGTTTCAAAATGGATCGAAGCTATAGCTTCTCCAACAAATGACACCCGAGTAGTAACTAGACTCTTTAAGAATATAATATTTTCGAGATTTGGCATCCCAAGAATAGTAGTCAGTGATGGTGGATCACATTTCATATCCAAGGTACTCGAAAAACTTCTGTTTAAGTATGGCGTAAGGCATAGAGTAGCGACACCTTACCACCCTCAGACCAGTGGAGCGGTAGAAATTAAAGGAAAATCCACAGAACCGTTCACCGTAAACAGACAACGTCTAAAACACTATCACTGTGCGGAAACCAATGAAGATTCGCAAGTCTTGCACTTAGACGAAATGCCTCCAGAAACTATAGATTGTAATTGATTGTTTTTATGTCGAGCTTGCGACATTAAACAAAGCGCTTAGTGGGAGACAACCCACAAATTATTTTATTATTCTATTATTATTATTATTTCTCTATTTTCTCCTTAATTATCCTTTTCTGTTTAGTATTCATTCTTAATTTATTTTAAACTTCTTTCTTCTTTCGGCATTTGGCCAAATCCTGACTAAAACTCATGTTTTCTTTTCTCTAGCTAACACTAACCAGATGGGACATATTGATCGTATGGGTATCAAATTCAGAGGAATGGCTCACAAACTAAAATTTGAGGAACTAGCCACTAGAGAGATGCTACCTAGTTTATATGCTGATGACTGGGCTATGACCGCCCTTGGACTAAGAGAAAGTGTCCTGTATTTGCTGAATCAGATAGGATGGGAAACATCCCCTATCCTACGACATTTCGTCACCTACCGGAGACTAACACTAGAATTCCTTAGCTCACTAATCTATCTACCCAGCCATGGGAAAGGCATTAGCAGAGGTTTTATCCAGTTCAGAATGTTCAACATGGAGTACCAATTTAATATTAGAGACTTTACCAGCCTTTTGGGTTTCCCTACCTCCCTTGATACATTCACAGTAAGCCAGGAAGAACTTTTTGAATATAGAGAACTTGAACACTTTTGGGGTAGTTTGACTGGAAATGATGAGCCCGAGGAACATGAGTTTCTCTCTGGAAACATTCATAACCCGGCTTTCCGTTACTTCCATGGGATCCTGACCCACACCTTATTTGGAGAGAAGCCAAACAGCACTTCAGTTTCACGTGATGAACTTTTCATCATATTCTGTGCTTCCCAGAACCGTCCAGTAAACGGTGCCACCTTTATGCTAGCAAATTTAGACCACCTTATCCAAGATGAGCGAGCACCAATTAGAGTAGGCGGTTTGATAACTATGATAGGTAATGCTATTGGATTACGTCAGCCTATGCTTGACTTAAGCCCTTTTTATGGCATTACCATTATGAGTATACCCTTCCTCTTCAACACCTTGTTTATAGCAAACCTAGGATCTGACGAGTTCGAGCTTATAATTAATAACCAGGTTCTTTGCCTATTTACCTTACCCGATCCTAGGACTAGTGTTCACAACCGCAGTAACTGGCTCTACAATCTGAATGCAACACCCTCTCCTGCTAGATCCACTGAATCCATCCAGGACTATGAGATTTGTGATGACCAGATCCCTTATGCTGAATCTGACCCTTAGACACCATCTGGCTATTATGATATTGACCCTCCTCCTCAGCCTGTTCAGACCGAAGAATCAGCAATATCCGACCTCCGACATCATATGCCCGGAACTGATTATAACACCGCCATTGAAGCTCTGATGTCAGAACAAGACGCCCTCAGAGAAGAGTTTACTGAAATGAGGCACGAAATTCTAGGACACATGAGCAGTATGACAAATCAGTTTCACGAGTTGCTAAACCGTGTTAACTCTTTTGCTCCTCCGGCCAGAGATCGTGCAGATGGATAGAAATTATTTTCTTAGTTATTTAGTTTTAAGTTAGATTATTCATTCATGTTATTTAAATTCATGTTCGCATTTGTTTCCCTTTCGCATTTTTGTTTTTCTTTCCAATATTACATTATGATCATTTTATTGAAGCTATTTATTTAATTTTATTATGCAATAGCTATTATGTTCTCTACTGTTGCTACCTATGACTTATTGAATTATATATGCACTATTACACAAAGCAGAATAGCATGCAGGAGAAATTAAATTGCAGAATAAATCAATCAGTAGCAAAACAAACAAAAAAACAAAAAAATAATAATAATAACCTACCAAGTCACTCAGAAGGACGCTAGCTGAAACCATGCCAAACAGACAGTGTGACGAGCGTCACACATTCTTTCACGGACGTCACGCTAAGTACCTGTGACGCCCGTCATGCACCTGTAACGAGCGTAACGCCCTTCAGACTAGGTGAACGTTAAGGAGCCGTTGGAGACGAACGTTACACCCTTTCAACTTTTTACCTTCCCCATTTATTCACATTTACCCACAATTATTCACTTTTCAACCACCTATTTTTCCAACTTCCAAATTTTTTTCCTATAAATACCCTCCAAACCTTCCTTCATTCACCACAAACCACTTTCTTCTATCAAATACATTTCTTTTCTTTCCAATCTACCTCTTTCAGTTTATTCATCAGTATGGCGGATAACCAGAATTTCGGAAATATCATCTTCCGAACCGAAGATGAAAATTATCAAAGGGAGCAATACGAGCGTTTCCAACAGCGAGGCGTCGTCCCCACCAGGTATCCTGATTTTACTTGTTTACAACAATTAGGATTACTCCAAGGTATCGAATGGATGCTCCGTCAAGCCGACTTAACCTTTCTATGCACGCATAATCAACCCACTTACCCCTCCCTAACCTTAGAATTCTTAAGTTCATACGCATACACCACTCCCGCCGGTGAAGACGAATTTTTAACCGGTACCGCAACCTTCCGTATGTTCAACACCGAGTACTCCTTAACCCAAAACTAGTTGAGTACCATGCTACAATTCTCCACAGAAGGTCAAGTTTACCCCAGAATCCCACCCGACCTAAACTGGAACACAGTTGCCGTT